>NC_137720.1:6302713-6902713 GCF_964034855.1 Anser brachyrhynchus | reverse complement strand
CCTTTCTATACCAGGGTCCTGTCCGTCTGTTACCAGTATGTTAGGGCTGTGGCAGCTCTTTGTAGACCCAAAGCTACAGCCCAGGCATAGCAGGAAGTCTGATTCATTAATCTGCATGTTCACAGGCTCATTTGCAGTTCACTGTTTTGACTTCTAAGAAAGCAGTTATCTCCTAGTAAGATTGTCTTCTATTTCACACCTGCCTGAAGTTCTGCCCCTGCTCTGCAGTAGTAAGACTCTCCTCACACTTTAGGTCTAAATGTTTATTTTTTTCCTGCTTCTCCATTGTTTAGAGTGTTCTAAGAATTCTCTTATCTTTCATGTTTTCCTTCAGGGGGGCAAACTTTTGCCAGGCCACAGAGGCAGCTCATCCCACCATTCCCAGCCTAAGCACTAGACATTCACCTTCTTCTGCTGGTGAAAGAGATGAGAATCAGCTTCCAGATTCCATATTTGAGCCTTTAATTTGAAGACTTTCTACCTTTTCCCTGTCGTTGTGAAAACCCCTCTAAGAGCTCCCACAGCGTATTACATTTTCTGGGCAGAAAAACAACTTTTTGATGCGACCTGCATTACCTGAAGGAGAAACAGATAGCACATGATTCTATTTTGCTATTCACCTTTAATGTCAAAGTGACCAGCTCTGCCTAAGCAAAGCAAGGACCAGTTTAACCGCAAAATCAGTCTTTCAGAAATGAAATCTGTCAATTGTGTTACAAATATACCTGCATTTCCATTACATAGGGACTATACACACCATTTTAAATCTTGAAATTCCTCTGCTGCTGATGGACTTCAACTGCACGTGCAGAGGGTATTTCTCAGTGATAGATTCGAACCCCAAGAACTCCTTGATGTTGTCAATAATAAAAACCTTTTCACCCTCTGCTTTTTTTTTTTTTTGGTAGAAATGTAAATAAAATGAAATAATCTTTTGTTAATCTCCACACATTTGGGATGAATACGGAATCACCTTTCTTTCATTGTGCTGTTTCACAGAGCTGTCCCCATTAGATTCCCCAAGGCCAATCAAACCATTACTAAAATGGGTAATTTCAGATGTTAATGATAAAGCAAGGGTTGGGAGCAGAAGCAGGCTCAGAGAAAAACAGACTGTACTGCCCAAATAACAGTTTTGTTGAGCTGGGCCGTGGCAGCCCTTTTTCCCCTGAACAAATCTCCAGACTGTTGGAGACTTCAGTCAGGCAATGACACCGAGACGACTTGACTTTGAAAAGCTCATAACTTCTGGGAAAAGGCCCTGTCCTGCCTGCCATACTCTGCAGGTCAGTCGACCTGCCCTCACGGATGTGCTTCCCTCAGCCCCCACGGCCACTTTCTGCGCCTGAGCTACAGGACGCCGAGGCCCTGGGATGCCAGCACCTATACCTGGTTATGCCTCACCGCTGCGGTCACCACATGGTGACGGAACGTATGGCACCCCTGGGGGGCAAGGACACAGCAACCTTCCCTCCACCGCAGAGAAGCTGCAGGTTACGGTGCCTTTTGGCAGAGGCGGGAGGACGGGGCCTCCCGTGCCTGCATGAGCACTGCAGGCAGGCCACCACCTTATGGCTTGAAGCAGCCTTTCCTCTAGGCGGGCTCAAAGAACGACTTGAACCAGAATACGCGGATTTTATCGCCGCCCGGAGCTGGTAAAAGACAGCCCCCGGCCACGGCCCCGCCGGCGCCGCTCAGGCGACAGCACCTCCCCGCCCCCACAGCGCAACGCGCAAGCGCCGGGGAGCTCCGCCCCCCCCCCCCCCCCCCCCCCCGAAACCGCCGCGCGCCTGCGTCGTGGGCGGGGAGCGTGGGGCTGGCGGCAGCCCCCGCCCTTGGGCAGCGGGCGGGGCGGGGGGGCGGGGCCGGGAGGATGGTGGCGCATGCGCGCTGCGCTAGGGGTCCCCGGAGCTCGGCCCGTCCGCGTCGCCGTCAGGGTGGGGGGGCGGCGGCGGAGCTGGGGCGCTGCTCCCCGGGGGCGCGCGGTCCGTTTGGCCCCGGCCCCGCCCGCCGGCCCCGCCCCGCCCCGCCCCGCCGTCGCTGTGCCGACGGCATCCTGCCGCCGCGTTCAGCGCCTCGCCACCCCCTTCCCGGGGGGCTCCGGTAAGCGCCGCCGCCTCGTCGGCCCACTGCTGCCATGCCGGTGCTCCGTGTCCACCCCCCCCCCGGGGCCCTTTGCCGCGGCGGCGGTGGGCAGCAGGGCGGCCGCACCCCGCCCCCGTCCTCCCCCCCCGGGCTTCCGCCTCCGATGGGGCTGGGGGCGGGCGAGCTGCGGGCCGGGGGCCCGGGTGCCCTCCGCGTCCCGGGCCGGCGGCGGCCGCCTCGTCCGCTCCCCGGTGCCGAGCCGCCGTCCGGGAGCGCCCGGCCCCGCCGCTCTCCGCGGGTGCCGCCGAGCCCGCGGCACCTGTCTCGGCTCGGCGCTGCAGCCTCTCGCTCTCGCTCGTCTTCCCCGTCCGCGGGTGAGGCCCCCGCAGCCCCCTCCTGTCAGGTCGCCTCCGCGCTCTGTCCGCCGGCGGCAGCGGCTCCCCCTCGGCCGGGCCCGGCGCCGCCCCGGGCAACGTGGCCGAAGGGGCTCGGAGGCGGGGGGGGCTCGCAGCGGCGCGGCGGCGCCTTACAAGGAGCTGCGGAAAGTAAGCGGCAAAGGGTGGCTCGTGAAACGGTCCTGGCAAAACGGGAGGCGTCCAACCTGCCGGGTAACGGTGACACAGCTCGGTCACCTCCCCGGCAGGTACGCTGCCGCCGGGGAAACTGGGCTGAGATGCAGATTTACGCTTCGAATCTTTGAACCGCAGTTGCGTTTTAGAAAGCAGAGTTAGGTTGTCAAATATGCCCTGAAGCTGTGCTGCCAGTTGCGAGGGGCACACTGACACATTTCTTGAGAGAATCCGGTTTGTAAATGTAGGGAACTTAAACTAGGTCTTCGGTGAGTGTGGATTGTTTGACTCCAGCTTGCTCAAAGGCAGCGACTGTGTTTTACTGGGTTTCTGTGTGAAGTCATTCAGTAAAAGGGAGAGTGCTTAAAATCTGCTGAATACCTTTTTCTCCTTCCTCAGTTGTTCTGTTAGCAGGATGGCTTTCAGGGCTTTGAATCAGAATTTCAGGATTTTGAATCAGAATTTCATAGCCAAGGAGTTGGCAGGCAACTGCTGGATTTATTTCTGCAAGGGTCAAAGGGAGCTTCTGGATTGCGTAGATTGGTGTGATGTTCTGAGCTTTCAGCGTTCATTGGAGAAATGCTGAAAGAGAGAAAATATTGGGAGAAATAAACATTTTCAGTGGTGCCTGAAATTGTGGTTTTTGAGGCATCGCGTTTCTTAAGCTTCCTTCCCTCTTACTCTCAGATCAAAAATGTTCAAAACAGGAAGCTTGACTTGTACCTTTTTTTTTTGCAAGACTTTTCCCTGTTTAGTCCTCGTTTGGGCAACTGGGCTGCCAGCATTTTGTTAAAATCGTAATTCTGGTCTCTGTGAATAAGCATCTCTTAACTGATTGTATCTCTTGTTTGAAGGTTATTTGTCATTTACTATGTCAAATGTTTCCTCCGTTTTTCTTTCCTAATAGCCATGGCAATGACAGGCCCAACACCGTGCTCATCCATGAGCAACCACACCAAGGAGCGGGTCACAATGACAAAGGTGACATTAGAAAACTTCTATAGCAATCTCATTGCACAGCATGAAGAACGGGAGATGAGGTAAAAATCTTTCTTGCTTCCATTCCTGGATATGAGCCAGACACACATACTAACTGCGTTTAGTTGTCTGGATCTGGAGCAAAAATAGAAAATCTATGCTGAGCATGTACCTAAGCTCCTGAGATGGGTACCTGGCTGTGGCTTGGCATGAGCATCCAGAGGCAACTGCTGGATTTCTGAATCCCACGGTAATTTAGGCTGGAGTTTCTTCTGAAATAAATTGAAATGTGCTTGCAAATGCAAAAGTGATAGGACTGTTATCAATTTTTATTTTATTATTTAAAGTGTGTTTGATTATTTGACTAAGTAGAAACTAACCCTAAGATATGCTTGGCATCATTCAAATACAATTCTGAAGCTGAAAGCCAACATTTACAAGTGTTTGTCCCGCCTGTGTCTGTTCTGTTGCCTGTTCTCATTTTACGTACCTGGTTGTAATATTTAAAATCAATTTTATAGCATCAGTTTCAGCTTGGGTTATAAACTGTCACTGAGTTGCCTGATAAGGGAAGGTAATCTGAAAGGCAATGAAAGATTGCTGTAAGAGCTGTCACCTAAGGCTTACTTCTTGTCTGAGTTAACAGAACCTATCACATCTCTCTAAATATATTGGTCAAAATATGCCAAGTAATTTATCTGAGAAATATTATTTTTGTTTTCTTTTGGCTGGAACCCTCTGATTTGCTGAATACCCTCAAGCTGTAGCACTGGGACTTCTGGCATGCTCCCAGCTTGCCATGTAGTCTATAATCAGAATTTTCAAAAAGGTTCAGTGTTTATTTGACTGCAGACTTGCTGCCAAAAATCCAACTTGTTCCAAGAGGATTGCCTGCTAACTACAATAACTGCAGAAATGAGGAAGCAATTTAGAAATAAATACTATCTTGTGTACATATTTTCTCCAAAATTTCAAATTAATGAGAGCTTGAGGCCTAATCAAAACAGAAGATGTTACTGATTTAATTCCTTGCTTTGTCTTTGCATAGTTCTTGCTTTTTTATTATGAGTGTTAGTGTGTACTTCAAAAACCTCAATGACAGTTTTCTTCTAAAAATTTGAACAAACGTACTAAGGTATACTTCTTTTAAAAAATAAAAAAAAAGATTGATGTATCTGTGGCTCTGCAATTTGGAGTTTAAATGCTATTGATAAAATTTTCACTGAAGCACAGATAGGGCCTATTAAGGATGTTTAGGGGAATTTCAGCATCACTCAGTCATGCTGAGCTACTTAATTATGGGTGTTGCAGCAGCAGTCTTTTTTTGCTACTGGAATCACTGTTTTGAGTATGAAATTGGATGACTGGATACTTAAATAAAGGCAGAGCAATTTAAATGTGCCTGATTGTTGAAGCAATAGCTCAAAATATTATCACATCACAGCAGCTGTGTAGTGGCAGGAGACCGGAAGAGGATCTTGCAATGGATGACTTGCATAAAGACAGGGAATATTTTAGTACACTTGCAATGTTGTGCAAAACAATATGAGCAGGAGAGGAGTGGGGGGAGCAAAGAAAAAACCAAAACCACAACCCCAATTGTTCTGGAGTTTCAGAGCTATTAATGTGATCATCACTGTTGGGAAAAAGTTCCCACAGGGTAATAATAACGTATGATCCCTTAAGGCATTTCCCTCTCTTCCCCCCATGAAGTTTTATTTCCTTTCTTTCTTTGCTCCCAAATAATTTCTGATCTTCTAGGTGGGAGAATATGTATTGATGTGTCCTTTTCCCAAATATTTCGAATATCTCAGGTATTATGAAATAGAGAGTAACATTTTGCATGTAATGCGTCTGAGGTGCTGAGAAATTCAGTACAGCTCCACAAAGCTGTTTAGATAGCTAATTGTCCCTGGAATAAGTGAGACCTTGGTGATTCAATATTTATTACGGCTTTGGCCTTAAGTGACTTATCCAGCTCTCAGAGAGACAGGAACTGGATCTATGTTCCTATACAATGAGAATACATACTTGATTAAGACGTGAAGCTCAAGGGAGATTTAGATTATTGAAATTAGAATGGTAAATTGGCTAGAATGGTAAAACAGTAACACTAGATTATTCAAGATTAGTCTTGTAAATGATATATAAAGGAGAATCAGATATACTGTTACTTGCTGGCATTACATCCTCCTTTCACAGCAAGCACAGCCCAAAGGTGTTGGATATGTGCATGTGATTTTAAAAAAAATGTTAAAAGATTCAACTTTCTTCTAATTTGTCTCTTTTAGACAAAAGAAGCTAGAACAAATGATGGAAGAAGAAGGCTTAAAAGATGAAGAGGTAATTAATATGGGAAAATTATTTTAATGGTTTAGTAGTACAAGTGATTTGCTTATACACCTAGCATTTTTACTTGGAATTGCTTTGATCTGCATGGAGTCTAACTGCAGCCTTGTTATCTTTTCCATAAACTTTAGAAGAGAATCAGGAGGTCAGCACACGCACAAAAAGAAACAGAATTTCTTCGCCTTAAGAGAACAAGGCTTGGTTTGGAAGACTTTGAATCTTTAAAAGTAATAGGCAGAGGAGCATTTGGAGAGGTAAGTGTAGAAAAGATGACTACAAGTATTTTCAAATAACGCTGGTATTTGCCAAAATCTTATGTAGTTCACACAAGTGAAAGATAAATGTTGTAGGAACTGCAGAGTAGTTTTAGCTTAAGATGTGGTAACGTCTTTATGCCTACAAAATACTGGTTTAAAAACATTACATGCTTTAAAGGAACATTAATGCAGTTGAAAAGAACTTGATGGGCAACCTAAATACAAATTTGGCAGTGTACTTTCATTCTGATCTCCTGGGGCTGGTCTTCGAGAACAGAGGGGGCTGGAGGGTCACTTGCAATGCTCTGTTCTAGTGGCCTTTTTTGGAGAAAGTGGCTTTGGACCATCTAATTTAGGTGCGTGGTTGCTGAATGTCATCTCTGTTACGATGATTTAATCTCTTCCAGTTAAGAGAACTTGTTTGCCATTACCATATACTATGTAACGCTTTTTTGTTCTTATAGTCTGATAAGATTTCATGAAACAGAGGCCAAGGGCTTCCTACCCAAAACCGTGAAGATGTGTGGTGATAATACTTGGTTTGACTCAAATTTTTACATACTTTCTAGGTGCGACTTGTCCAGAAGAAAGATACGGGGCATGTTTATGCAATGAAAATACTCCGTAAAGCTGATATGCTTGAAAAAGAGCAGGTGAATAGCCACCTTAACTAGTGGTGCTACTGTCTGTGATTTAAGTGACTTTGGGAGGTAATTGTGATGTATGTGTAGAGAGGAGTAATGGGCATCTAGGTGTCTAGGTTTACTATCTAAAAAATTACATGGATTTTTTCCCCATTTTGTGTGGAGGAAATTGGACAGAAAATTGTTGTATGAACTCATAAGGACTGTCTTCTAGTGGGTTTGGTCAAGCCTTTTCTGTTTGCTTATTTATTTTATTACGCCTTTCCATGTAACAATGCTAAAGTTTGAATATATAGTTTTCCAATAAATGGGATTATAGTAGTGGTGACAGGCTATAAATAAATACTGTTGTATGTTGCTGAATGGTTGGAATAGCGTTTTAAAAACAACCTCTAATGCTGTGCTTAGTCCTCATGGAAGTTGCAATTGTAACTCTCTTCCAAGAGACTCTTCATACTGAAGCAAGGTAGGACTGAACCCAGTTTCTACTTGAAAGCATGGGGAAGCAGAGGAGTCTTCCGAAAACTAGGTCAGTCCTCAAATGAAATCAGATACATAAAGATGGTTGTATGTTCCTCCTCATCAGTTTGCGATGATACATCTGATGATACCTATATATGTAACAGTATGTTACATATGCTTTTACCATTACGTGTAGATGATTCAATACAGACATCAAATAGGTGGTTTACTGTGTTTCTGATTTATGCAATCAGATATAAATATCAAAGTGGTATGGCAACTAGAATTCCGACTCAACTGATGTACATAAAGTAATGGCATTTTCTGTTTTTAAGGCTTATCTTTGCTAGTACTTGTGGGAATATTGTCTGACACAATCATTTCTTGTTCAGCGCTGGGATGAATCTGGGAAGCACTCTGTGTGTTTCAAAAAATTAGGAACTGGTTTCCATTTCGGGAAGTACTCATTCAAAAAAACAAACAGCAGTGTTCTCGCACAGGAACTTTACGCAGCGCTGCTAAATTAGTGCTTGAGTCTAAATCTGTTGGAATAAGCTGAAGCTCTATCTTGAAGGATGAGTTAACTTTTTAGAATAGAGCTAGTTCTTGAGAGATCTAATTGTTAGAAATTTTCACAAAAATTTAAATTTTCTTCGTATAGGATTAAGCTGCTTATATAATAAACCATATGTTTCTCTTTCTGGATCTTCCCATGGTAATAAATTGTGTTTGGAGTGGTCTGTTATTTAACTAATTTTAAGACAAATGTTTTCATAGTATCACATGTACACTTCTGACTTGAAGACAACTTAGATGCTGTAAGAGTTGAAAGAATAAAAATGTAAATGTAGGTTATCTTTCTGTATAGAATCTTGTTGTTCAGGCTGGTAGTTTAAATTTCTCTAGCTTGATTTCTTGCTTTAAAAAATGAGGTTTGTGCATTCTTGCCCTTCTATATACGTTAACGTATGGCAGCAGAAGTCTAACAAGAAATATAGAAGTTATTCAAGTGTGAATGAAGGCAAAAGCCCCTGTAAACTTTCCAGTGGAAGCTTCAGAGCGTAAAAGGGTCTTTTGGATCTTGATCAAGGCTAATGTCGAGTTGGTGCTCATTGGGATTTATCAGATTTGGACGGGGGAGGGAAGAAGAAACAGTCCAGAAAAATATAGCAGTTTATTGAAAGCTCATCTTTTTTTCTGTCAAAAGAATATTTTTTGGATTTGTTCTTCAATGTTACCGTATTTTACTACCTGAAAATATCTAGGGGTGAAACTGTTGAAACTTAGATGGTGTTTCTGCCTTCATGCAGAAGTTTGGCTGCTGTCTTTTCAATATTTGATGCTTTTTAATATAATACTTGAATTGTCTGTGAAGTAAACACATCTTATAAAAAGACAGGCTTGTAATTAATCAAATGCATATGTATATCTACAGGTTGGCCATATTCGTGCAGAGCGAGACATTCTAGTGGAGGCAGACAGTTTGTGGGTTGTGAAAATGTTCTATAGCTTTCAGGATAAGCTAAACCTCTACCTTATCATGGAGTTCCTGCCTGGAGGTAATCACATGAAATGAAAAGGCTGCTTTTCTTTTCTTTTTGAATTTGTAATCTCTTAATTACAGATGCGGGCTGGGACTAGAGTATGTGTGGTTACTGTACACTGCTGTTTGTACTGCACATTTGTGAGGATACAAGACATTCCTAAAAATTTCTCTTTTTAAGAGTTAAGAGTACTAAGGTCTTCAGGTCAGGCTTTAGCTTATCTGCTTGTGTGTACTAGCTGCAGATGTTTGAGATGCAGCCTTAATAGTCTGCTAGTTCTTATTCTTACTCTTCGCTAGCTATCTGTAGAACCATCATCAGCTTTTGATTTCCTAACCCTTTGCTTTTAGCTGGCCTGCAGCAGAAACAATTAAGGTCCTTTTTCAGAGGATGAATGTTTGTCCTTGAATGCTAACACTGCTGTAACACTTAAGCTGTACTGAAAGCCTGTAATACATGTATGTGAATACAAACAAGAATGCTTTCTGAAATGACGCTGCACAAACGCAGTCTGTTTTTTTTGTAACAGCTCTGTAGCTGAAAGTATGTATTTTAATCAGTGATTCGGATGTATAGTCAAGAGTGGCTGTCCACAGCTGACTCTTGTTTAAGGGATGTTTCTATGCCGTTATCTCATCTCTGTGCTGTTTAGCTGTTTCAATAAACGTAATGCAACTACAATACAAGCCTTTCACATACAGTGATATGAAGGAAAATACAAGTTTAACTCTTGGAAGTGCTGGGAAATTGGATGTATTTCTTTATATTAAATCAATTTAGATTTCCCAAGGATTTCAAAGCTTAGTTCTTTTCTTTGTAAATGCCTTCAAAATCAGTGAAATTGGAGTTTGTGTGTCTGTATACAAAGTCATTTGTATTTACCTTTGCTGTTGGGGTGGGGTTGATGCTTCTAGGTGATATGATGACGTTGTTGATGAAAAAGGACACACTAACAGAAGAAGAGACGCAGTTCTATATAGCCGAGACTGTGCTAGCCATTGATTCTATTCATCAGTTAGGTTTTATCCATCGAGATATCAAACCAGACAACCTTCTTCTGGATAGCAAGGTATGCACTAACCACTGGCCAACGGCTTGGTAGTAGTAAATAGGTCTTGTAATTTTTAATATTGACCTAAACTAGTGTTGAGAACTGTGAAAGAAAACAGTACTGTTTTCATAGCCCTGTTTCTCCTCGTCTTTGAAGGCGTATTTGCCATATTGCTGGGGGTGGTGGGGAAGAGCCAGTAAAGACCACCTCTGCGTCCTGTTGTATTCATACCACACTTCTGAGTTCTCTTGTGACAGTTGTTTAAACTATTGTTGGTTATTTCAGCTGCAATTTGAAATACACAGTTTCAGTTCTCCCCTCTTAGTCAAAGATGTTTCCTTTTGGTCTCCCATCTGTTATGCTCACCCTTGCCAGTTACTGGGTACACGATAGTATCAAATATGAAGGATCTGAGTGCTGCATTAGTGAGACGCAGAGATATCTTCCTCTGAATCAGGATGTATTTCTGAAGACTTATTTCATCAGGTTACCTGATTGCTTCTAGATGGTTACTGGAGGTAGTTTACAGAAAGCTTGATTGTTCTGCTGTCCTATTGCTCACTACAAGTTTGCTTAAAATTAGCTTGTTTGGAACAGTGCCAACAATAAATAATTATATTCTGCTAGCCAGCAGACCAGCCAGCGCTGTTGGAATTACTGCTGTAATTCAGTATGTCTACATCTAGGCACAGATAAATTCAAGACTTCAGAAAGGATGGACATTTCGGTTACAGGAAAAAAATATCACACCTAATCAGTGTGGTGACAATATGCCCTGGGACAGATCCAAGCTGTTTCTTCTATCTAGCAGTCATTGCACAATCCAGGGACTACAGCTCCCTCTGGAGACATTTGCTTTCACTCTGAAGCAGTCAGTTTGCCCGAGCAGAGGCTTCTTGAAGTAAATTGGTGCTAATAAATAGTCTTTCTCTGGACAGTAGTGAAGAAAATACTAATAGCTTGATTCTGCGTGTATGTATCCAGTCTTATGCTAAAACGAGTAACGAAAAAGAGTGCATCTATTTATTACAGAAAAGTAAAGGGACTGGAAAGAAGTATGAAACTACTTGCTATGATAATTCTCATACTGTTTTTGTATTTTGGGCGTTTTTGTTTCTAGGGCCACGTGAAACTTTCAGATTTTGGTCTGTGCACTGGACTAAAGAAAGCCCACAGAACAGAGTTTTATAGAAACTTGAACCATAGTCTTCCTAGTGACTTCAGTAAGTTATTTGGCTTTGGAAGGGTATTTGCATACCTGCTCTTGGTGCCTGATAAAACACATTTCAATGTGAAGATAGAAGACTGCAGTTTGAGTGTAATCGTAACATTGCCTCTTGAAGTATAGCTTTGATTTTCTGTAAGACTTCTTTTATAAAAATAATCTCAGTTACTTTATTGTACACACATAGCTTCATTTCCAAAAGTTTGTTTTTCAGATGGATTCTGAGGTAGCCCTTCTTAACATGCATAGTAAACCTCAAACGAAAATTTGGTGCAACTCGTAGATGCTAGTTGTATCACACGTGTGACTTGAATTAAGAAATGTGCATGTAGTCTATGAATATTCAGTCATTTTTTCAAGAGGAATAACTTGGAGTTTAGCAATTGCCTCCTAGAGGCTGCTGACCACTCTGGTCTGCCTCTGCATGCACCTTTAACTTGTGCCAGGTAAACTGAGCAAGGCAAGGCTGAGGCAGGTTAGCGTGTTGGTCTATGCTGATGAGCATGTCGGGACTGTAACCCCTTACTGGCACAGCTGAATACAAAATGAGCTGTTTGTCCGGGCCCCAGCAAACTTTTTGATCTTGGAAGGGCGATTTTCTTAAGTAGTGCGATGGATTTGGAGTAAAAAAATATATGTGTGTTGGATGACTGGTAGGATTCATTCATCCATATTCCAATCTCCTTTAGCTTTCCAGAACATGAATTCCAAACGGAAAGCAGAAACATGGAAGAGAAATAGACGGCAGTTGGTAAGTGACAATTTACCTGTTTTGAAATGATCTCTGAGCTAATTGCTTTCAAACAGTACATACAGTTAAACAACAGGCATTAATCCATGTCAGAATTTTGAACAAGGCTGGAGTAAAAACTCACCTCTTTCTTTTTAAAAGAGGAGTAACTCTTGTTTGTCCTTCATCCAGCTGCTGAACAGCTGTGCCTGAGATAGTGCTGCTGTAATTGTTACATTAATAGCTGATGCCTCCTAGCTGAAACTAATGTTTTTTGCCATTTGCAAGATAACAATGAGCTAGTGATCCATTTTGAGGTGTGTGTATATATATAGACAAAGGTACCTTTACCTATTTCCCTGGTGGTATTTTAAGACTCCTTGAGGTAAGCATGTTGTATTTTTTTTCTTTACATATTTTGAAAGAAAGCCTTTAATCAACTTTGACTATCTTATAGTGATCTTACAGACATAAGGTCTTACAGATCTTATTTTATAGGGATCTTACAGACAATCTGATGTCTTTCTCAAAATAACCATTGTTGCTCAAGTTCCACTTCCATAGCAGTAAGTTTTCTCTAAAGATATGTAACTGATGTTATTTGTTTCAGGCTTTTTCTACTGTGGGAACTCCAGATTACATTGCTCCTGAAGTTTTCATGCAGACAGGCTACAACAAGCTTTGCGACTGGTGGTCACTTGGGGTCATCATGTATGAGATGTTGATCGGTAAGAAACAGGCAATGCCTAAGTTCTTAGGAGGAATCGTGGTGCAGGATATCAGTTGTATTTATGTGTTTGGGATCAGGATCTCAAAGCATCTGCTGCTTGCATAGTTTATGAGAAGTCTTCTGACTGTTGCAGCGTAGACTTCAGTAACTAAAAGAATTATTTTTGCTTTTTACAAGATTGCATTTTTATTTTCAGGTTATCCACCTTTCTGTTCTGAGACTCCTCAGGAAACGTACAAGAAAGTAATGAATTGGAAAGAGACACTCACATTTCCTCCAGAGGTTCCAATATCTGATAAAGCAAAGGATCTTATTTTAAGGTGCCATTCATATGGTTTGCCAGTTAATACAATACTAATTTTGTCTTGCAAACTGTTCTATAGCTTCAATAGCCTGCTTCACATGGGAAAAATGATTGACAGCTACATATTTAGTTAAGCACATTAATCAAATGCTGAACTCCCTAATCAAATACATTTGTCTCTCAGTGGAACTCTTGACTGAACTATGCTAAAAAAGGAGCACCCATGTAAGTGCTGCTAGTCTGGCAAAATGTGAACATTTCTGCTTTTTATTTTGTCTACAAGCTTCTCTTGGAAGTGACTTACTCTTTTTGCCAGAGCCAGCTTTTTAACATAGCAAGAGTTTTGGCATTGCGTGTACTGGAGCATACGCACATTCTAATGCATGCTGACTCTTTCATTTTTATTTCTACATCCAGTATTTTCAATCACTTATCCATTCTCAGGACAAAAATATAAATGTCTAGCTTTTCAGACTTTGTGTGTTCTCCTAATCTATGCTTGTCCTGAAACAGAAAGGGCACATTATCCAGTTTTGAAGGAATACTGCATCTTAATTGCAGCATTTGGCATGATGTTGCTAAGCACACTTCATGTGTTGTTTCTGAAGTGGCAGTTCTTAGCCTTTTCCATGTATATGTTAGGAAACCACAGTAGTATCAGTTTGGAAAGCCATTCCATTTCTGGATGGAATGCTTTCATTTTTCCTTCATTTTCATTCTTCCTTCCATCCCAGATTTTGCTGTGAATGGGAGCACAGAATTGGTGCATCTGGTGTGGAGGAAATAAAGAGTAACCCATTCTTTGAAGGGGTTGACTGGGAGCATATAAGGTAAGATGCTTTGCAGAAAAACTAGCTGCTGGTCCTCCTGTTCAGCAGGAATGAACAACTTGACTGATGTTTATCATATCTAGATGTGGCTGAGAATATTTTTGGCCTTATCTGAAGCTTGCTGGAGGTCTAGGCGCCTTCTGTCTTTGAGTCTGTTAAGAAGTGGGAAGCATATGAATCCTGCTTTCTCCTGCCTTTGAAATTTTGATGCTGAATCTGCTCTTATTGGCAGGGAAAGACCTGCTGCGATTTCGATAGAGATTAAAAGCATTGATGATACCTCAAACTTCGATGAATTTCCAGAATCTGATATCCTTAAACCAACAGGTAAATGCTTTTGATTTTTCCTCTTCTCCAGTAGAATAATGTGACATTCCTGTTATTCTGAGAATCACACAATCCTACCAGTGAGATCCTAGGGTGTTTTGTTTTTATTTTTTTAAGCATGATTAAATTGTTAGCTGGTAGTCTTTGATGTAGGGGTGTGCAGGCTATTAATTTGGGTACTGGGAGTTGGGATGCAGACTTGTGAGGGAATTGGAAGCCATTTGAGAATGGGCATCTCTAAGAAGCAACAAAGCTCCCAGCAAATTCAGATTTCAGCAGGACCTTTGAGCCCAGTGCTGCAAGTACCTCCTTGCACTGGCTAATTCTTGCTAGTAGGTCTAACAGTTAATATGGGTGGGAAGAGGGTGGGACAGATGGGGACAATATGTTCTGGTGTAAATCTTTAAGGATCCTTGTATTGCACATCCAAGCATATTCAAACATTTGTCCAAGTGTTTAAAAAACACACATTATTGCAGTTTTTGATTGGTGTTGTAGAATGAAACTGAGTGCCTACCTCTATGATACTTTTTTTTCTTTAGAAGCATTCTTCCCTGCTCTCCATCCAGTGTTTTGTGTGAAAATAAACTGCAGTCTCCAAATAGTAATTTGTTTTTCCTATGTCTTTCAGTGGCAACAAGTAACCATCCAGATACTGACTACAAGAACAAAGACTGGGTTTTTATCAATTATACATACAAGCGTTTTGAGGGCCTGACAGCCCGAGGAGCAATACCATCCTATATGAAAACAGGAAAGTAATTAACCTTTACCTAGGACAACTTCTGAACCATGGAATTTTGTTTCTGTACCTTGGGGTTTTTTTTAACCCATAAAAGAACTTTTTATCTTTTTTATTATTATCATTTTCTTAAAGAAAACTTGAGGGCTATCGCCTCTTGGAGACGACTTCAAGACCCTCTTTTGTTACACACTCTGGCTGTTACTAAGGATTTGTTCTTTCTGCACCATTGAAAACTTCCACAAAATGTCATCTCTGCTGCAAGCATGTTTTGCTGCTTCAGGAGCAAGAGTTTTGAGTTTTCCTTTTAAATTCTTTGCCAGACTGTACAATCCATCAGGAGATCTGAGAAGGCCTTCACTTTGACATTGCAAAGCATGTGATGTTTATATGGATGATTTTGCCAGTCCTGCATTAAGTAACATATTCAGTCTGCCAGTTCTACCAGCACTGTTTTCCAGGTGGACTTCAGTATAATGGCAATAAAGCAATAATTACAGCTTGAGGCAGACAATTCTCCGGTAAACTATCTAGTGGAAAGATACAACATGTATTGCCTTAACTTTAGTTTGTAATAGTGTTTTTTTTATAATGCTACGTGGAATCCTCTTCAATAGCCTTTCTTAATTTTGTTGCAGTGGCCTCAAGTTGCAGTGCACTTTACTTTTGGTACTAAAAGTGACCCTCAAGCCATTTAATATTTTTCTAAATTAAAAAAATTGCGCAACACTTTTTTTTTTCCTATACAGTAATAAGAGAAACGGGCCACTTCCTCCACCAAGCACCAGCAGTTTTCAGTTGCTGTGTGAAAAGATGGATCTATAAGCAATGCAGATAATGAAGACTACAGCTAATAACACAAGTGGATCTGGAATAAGGGCAGCGAAAAGGGAGGAGAACTCATTTAACCTGATCGTTGGTAGTAGGCATGCTGGGTACAGCTGGGTCAGCCATGAGGTTTTTGGATCCTGATGCTGCCAACTTTTGGCCACTTTTAAGATTGGCATCTTCATCTTTTTTAGACAAAACTGTCTTCTGTGGCCTTTTTGCTCTTCGTTTTGAGCAAAACAGTATTAAATTATTCCATAAGTCTTGCTGACCAAGGCCTCCTTGATTTCCTTTAGAACTCCTCTTGCTGTCGTGACTGAACCAGCTGTCCTTGTAGTCCTCTGAGACAGTGCTTCATGGGGTCAGCTTTGGAGTGGTGGGACCCACTATGTTCTTCTTGGAATTTTGTCTAATGCAACTTATAAAAGTACATTCAGTTATGGTCAGGATGCTCTCCAGGAGAGCCCCAAGGTGCCTTTCCTTGCCTAAACATCTCTGAGAACATCGCTGCATTTTGGGAAGGAGGATTCTGCCTCAGCTGAGCTTTTTATAATGTTGATTAATTTTTATAATAATTTATAATCATGAGCATCCGTCGTGTAGTTAACTCTGCAGTTCCAGTGGCAGGTGGCATTAACCTTTGGGCCTGCCTGGTACTAGCCTGTAATTTGCAATTAGAAGTTTTTAAAACTTTGAGGTTTCTAAAAGCATTTATCAATTTGAACTAAGATTCTTGATAACTTTTATTGGTGCTGAACACTAAAGGCATAGCACAGACAGAAAAGCTGTTTAGAAACAAAACAAAGCTGGAGCAGTGTTTCATAGTAATAGGAAGGCTTTCAGTTATGTTTAGTCCTAACTTTCTAGATTAGGAAATTGAAGAAAATAGGGTTTGTTATGAATTTTTTTTTGGTGCTTTTAGGGAATTTTCACCTAGATGTCTTTTGAATTGAGTGCCATCATGAAGGACTGACTCGGGGGGACAGAAAGCACTGTATATAGCTAAGACAGGGTGATAACTCATTAGCATCATCTCCCTAACCATCTCCTTGTGCTTATTGTGTGTCCTAGGAGTTAAATGAATTGCCGTAATTAGATGATAGATACCACATGGATCCTAAAAACCTGAACTGCAAGAGTAGCCTTAATAGAAGTACGAGGAATACTGTAGTCAGTAGCAATTACTCATATGAATAAGGGCTAACTGGGGTAATGATTTATAGGATCAGGCTTTTTATCAGCTAGTCAGTAATACCCTACTCTACCCTCTTTATCTTTCATGGAGGGCTGATAGCTACTTCTCGAACTGTTCTCTCTCCTTATCCTGCAGTTTCTTTTAACCATTGGAAAATGTTGCTTTATAAACCACTGGAAAATTGAGAGGTATTAATACTGAAATGCTTAAAAAACAAAACAAAACAACAGCTTAGTTACTGCCTGAAAACTTAACAAAGCAAAATCTTTTAAAATTGCTGTGGATTAGGAGTAAATGATTTTGAGACAGTAGCTGCATTATAGCCCTTTAGTAAAGGGACTGGAATTTTTATTTATAAATACCAAAGATAAGAGAAACTATACAATTATAAGCTGTGATAATGTGCTGTGAAAGCCTTCATAGTAATATGTATTTTGCATTTTTAGTGTACACGTTTTAAGGTCTTCTGAAACCTCAGATTGTTCACTTTTTTTGAGGTAAAAAGGTGAAGTTTTTCAGAAGTGCAAGCAACAGTTGGGTACCTCATTCCTGTGTCTTTCAGTAGGAGTTGGATGTCTGCATATAATCCTGTGAAAGCCTTGGACATCACTTTCCAGTGGTAGGTGTTGTATCTCAGTTGCATCATAAGCCTGCTTCCTATTACAGGCATTTACCAACAACCTGTTGTTTCCAGGATCCTTATTTCACTGCTAACAGACTAAGATTTTTGTATACCTCTTCCCTCACCAGTGTGTTAGCCAAACATTTTTATTAGCTGCTGGCTTACGTATTGATGCATATTGTCTTATGTATTTAGTTCTTTTTCAAGCTGCAAGCAGGGTTTATTTGGTTTATTTTTGCCCTTTTTTTTTTTAGCTGGACTTCTAGGAATAATTCTAATCTGGATTTCCAATGAATCAGAACTTGAGTTTTGATGCCAGTTCACCTTTGTATTATGCCTAACACAAAACTGCACTAAGTGTTTCTTATCACTGTGCCCTGATTCTGCCTTAACCCTATAATTTGAAAAAGTGTTCTGTAAATATTTAAAAACTGTTACCAAATTGCACTGTAAAACTTGGCAGATGTATTGTGTGATGCTGGAGGAGCCAATTTTTTATGGAACAATCTCTACATTGTAGTGTGTAAATAAAATCCTCTGAGCAAACACAATTTTGCTAGCGTGTTTTGTTTTGTTTTGTTTGTTTTTTACAAACTGGAATCCTGAGGGAAGGAATCTTTCTTTTTGATTATCTGGCAGACTTGAAAGTGGTTTTAGGCTCAGCTGTTGGGGCATAAGACTACAATAGTAGACCATGTTTGCAGATTGCATTTCTAAAAGATGCAGAGCTGACATAAGGGAACACCCTATTAAAGAGGGAAGTGCTGATCTTGTTACTATCTACCTCAGTAACTCCATGAAATGCCCCCTGGGCTTCCTACAGCCTTATTCACAAATGCTACCTTATTCACAAACTCCACCTCCTTTCTCAAGCTCCACTGAAAAAACTCTTGAAACACATCTAACACTAAAGAAGGGAATAAAAGGCAGGCCTGTTCCTGCTTTCCTGAACAAGGTAGAATTGGAAAGCTCCTTTCACAGCATATTAACCCAAAATAGCACTTTCATATGTGCTGCATAGTTTGTGGGTTAAGTACCCCTGTCTCGTACCTGTGCTATGTGCTGCTTTTAAGACATCACTACATCAAGTTGGCAAACTTTCTCGAGGCCCTCTCAGTACAAGGGGTAGCAATACTTCTGTGCAGCTGCTGGATGAGGTCACTGCCAAACCAGCCCTGCTCTGTATGATTCAATATACAGCAAAGACTGGGTCACAAACCACATTTACTTTATGAAGCAAGGAAACACGACCACCTAGTGATCTACCCCACACCCATTCTCCACATTTAAAACAACATATAAAAGAGCCTAAAAAGCCATGTATAATTTATATTTTAATACACAGAAGAAACCATACATCTGTAGGAGTTCATAAATGCCATGGTCAACATTTCAGTATATCTAGAATAAGACCAAATGTTTCAGCATATCTAGAATAAGACCAAATGATGTTGTACCTGAATGGTGTGTAACTGAAAAAAAGGACAAAAAGCAAATGCTTATTTCCTCAACTTGACGCAGTGTTCCAATGGAATTCACTCTACTAAACAAACTAACTAAAATGCATCTCTAATTACTTGGAAAAGCCAATAAAGAACACAGGATTTTTGGAGTGTCTGCAAAACACTGCACAGAAGACAGATCACTCCATCCCCTACTATAAGTGCAATTGATTACACAGTACCAGAAAGTTCCTACAAGACACTGACCCTTTAGCCCTTAGGCAAGGGCTTGTTTCACTTAAGTGGCTGGGGTCACTGTTTCTAACAAACTGTCTGAATCCTTCAGGCCTAGCTAACACTGGAATCAAGGACAGACAACAGTGAAATTTGTTTTGGCAGAATACAGCACTAAGCTGTCTGATGATCAGCTTCTGATTCCTTGACACAGTCCTGGAAGTATAGGGTAGTGCTCGACAACGAGCACATTCAGGTCCTTAGAGAAGAACAAATGTAAACTCCAAGTAAATACCACTACACATTTACTTAAAACTTACACTGCTGTAAAAATAAATAAACACACAAAAAATAAATAAAAAAAATCCATAGGGCCTGGAGCTAAGCTCCATCACTGTTGGAGCGACAATCTCACAGCACTGCCTTTACTCAACTTGTGGAACATCTCACTTACTAAAGGAAGTAGTGGGTTTGGTCTGGCCCTTAGCTAGATGATTAGTGTGCCACATCTTCCTTTCTCTACTATAGGAATACAAATTAATCTACAGCAATAATGGAAAGTGATTGCACACAACTTAAACCACCTCTGTGCAGACACTGAAGGACACTTCTCCAATAACACATGGGCAGGACTTTTCAAAAGTAGTCATGTGGACCCAGGCATCAAAACCCCTGGGATTCCCAGGAGGGCCTGAAGCACTTTTGGAAATCTTCCCATAGGCACTTATGAAAATAAGAAATCTATTTGCTGCACTTAGGAAAGAAGCTAACAACAGAAACACTGCAAATAATGGAACCTATATCCATACAAATGGGAACTAAATGTATCAGCAAGTACATGCCTTGGCAGAGATCATTTTGTTACTCTTAACCACAATGTGTTCACATTTCTTACACTGAGGAAAATAAACAAATAAAACAGCTGTAGAAGCAAAACAGTAACAACAAACTTCAATACTAAGTATTACAGTTTGTACGGGTGGCAAATAATGAAAAATTTGCTTGATGTAACCCTGACAACAACAACAAAAAATTAAACTTCTAGGGGCAGACTGATAGCTACCTCCATTTTGCTAATTATGATCAGGTTATGACTGGGTGCATAAGCGGCACAGGTTTCAACACCAGTCATTTGTGCTGAACATATGGGAGCTGTCTTCCTCTTGATCTTTTTGAATCGGTTTCAATTTTTCTTTGCACCAGCACTCTGCCAAAGTTGGCTACAAATCTGCCTTGGGTATGCAAAAATCTCTCCAGAAATGGTGGCTGCATAGCACAGGCCTGTGCTTGCTTGCCTGACAGCTTGGCTCTGGTTGTGCTGAACACCATGCACTCTGCAGGGAGTTAAACAAGCCCAGAGATAACTCCATACTGCAGGAACAGGACCAGCTAGGCCTTAGCATAACTGAGCTAAACCAGCCTACTGAAACATTGCCAAACAGCCAGGGATCAGGTTAGGAAAGCCCAAACCCATTTAGAATTAAATTTGGCCAGGGACTTCAAGGGCAACAAGAAAGGGTTCTACCGGTACATCACTCATAAAAGGAAGACTAGGGAAATTGTGGGCCCTCTCCTGAAGGAAACAGGATACCTGGTCACCTGGAATATGAAGAAGGCTGAGGCCTAAAGACTATTTTGCCTCAGTCTTCACCAACAAGAGCTCCAGCCACATTGTCTGGGCCCCAGAAGGCAAAGGCAGGAACTGAAAGAATGATGAACTGCCCCGTGTAGATCAGGTTCAAGACCACCTAAGGAACCTGAAAGTACACAAATCCATGGGACCCGATGCGATACAACCACAGGTCCTGAGGGAACTGGTGGAAGTTGCTAAGCCACTGTCCATCACATTTGAGAAGCTGTGGTAGTCCAGTGAACTTCCCATTGACTGGAAGAGGGGAAACATAACACCCATTTTTAAAAAGGGAAAAAAGGAAAACCCAGGAAAAGACAGGCCACTCATTCTCACCTCTGTGCCTGGCAAGATCATGGAGCAGATCCTCCTGGAAACTCTGCTAAGGCACATGGAAAGTAAGGAGGTGACTGGTGATGGCCAACGTGGCTCCACTACGGGCAGATCATGCCTTACAAATCTGGTGGCATTCTACGATGGGGTTACAGCACTGGTGGATAGGGGAAGAGGAACTGACATCACCTACCTGGACTTGTGCAAAGCACTTGACACTGTCCCCCGTAATATCATTGTCTCTAAAGTCGAGAAATATGGACTTGATGGCTGGACCACTCAGTGGGTAAGGAACTGGCTGGGTGGTCGCACTCAGAGTTGCGGTCAACAGCTCGATGTCCAGGTGGAGACCAGTGAAGAACTGTGTTCCTCAGTGGTCAGTGCTGGGACCAGCACTGTTTAACATCTTTGTCAGTGACATGGACAGTGGGATTGAGTGCACCCTCGGCAAGTTTGCTGATGAGACCAAGCTGCTTGGTGTGGTCAACACACTGGAGGGAAGGGCTGCCATCCAGAGAGACCTGGACAGGACTGAGAGGTGGGCCTGGGCAAACCTCATGAGGTTCAACAAGGCCAAGTGCAAGGGCCTGCACCTGGGTCGGGGCAATCCCAAGCACAAACACAGGCTGGGCGATGAGTGGAAAGAGAGCATCCTTGAAGAGAAGGCCCTGTGGGTACTGGTGGATGAAAAACTGAACACGAGCCAGCAATGTGCGCTTGCAGCCCAGAAAACCAACCGTACCCTGGGCTGCACCAAAAGCAGCGTGGCCAGCAGGGTGATGGAGGGGATTGTCCCCCTCTGCTCTGCTCTCATGAGACCTCACCTGGAGTCCTGCTTTCAGCTCTGGGGCCCCCAGCATAAGGAGGACATGGACCTATTAGAACAAGTCCAGAGGAGGGCCACCAAGATGATGAAGGTGCTGGAGCACCTCTCCAACAAAGGCTGAGGGAGTTTGGGTTGTTCTGCTTGGAGAGGGGGAGGCTCTGGGGAGACCTTACAGCAGCCTTCCAGTGCCTACAGTGGGCTGCAAGAAAGCTGGGGAGGGACTCTTTGTCAGGGGGTGTAAGGATAGGACAAGGGCTAATGGCTTAAAGCTAAAAGAGAGTACGTTTAGATTGGGTGTAGGGAGGAAATTCTTTACTATGAGGCTGGTGAGGCACTGGAACAGGTTGCCCAGAGAAGCTGTGGATGCCCCATCCCTGGAAGTGTTCAAGGCCAGGTTGGATGGGGCTTTGAGCAACCTGGTCTGGTGGGAGGTATTGTGCCCATGGCAAGAGGGCTGGAACTAGATGATATTTAAGGTCCCTTCCAACCCAAACCATTCTATGATTCAGAGAATCCTGGATTGTGTTTATCCTTACAGTCACAGCTTCATTGGCCTCAAATCTAAAATGAACAGAGCCTTAAATACAGACTCTTATAACACATTTGGAGAAGCAGAGTAGAGTTGTTCCCAGCATTTTTTTCTACTGAAGTCTCATTTACTACTGATATTTCTTACCTGCGTGACTGCAAAAGGGTCCGATCAGTTCCAAACTGGGAAGAAAGTAGCTGGCCTTTTAAAGGTGCAACAGGTCCTGTGAGTAGAGTGTTTCTTAGAGAGCCCATGGAAATTTTGACTAAGGTTTATGCTGTCAGGGATTTTACTCAGCTCCACTGGATTTTTTTTTTTTTGTCTTAGCAAGGATGGGATACAACTGAAAATCTTTAATATGCACAGCCACCTCTCAAAAGCTTCTTACATCCTTTAGGCTACTAAACAGACTTTGTTGCTAAAAATCAACTAGTCTTCATTTTGGCTTTTTCCTTCAGTATAGTCTCATTGTTTTAATCAATTTCACAATTTCTCAGAAAACAGTGATTCCATCTTATGCAGAAGTATATACAGGAAATTCCTGTGAGCAGGCATATATTCCTATTAAACTAGTTCCATCCTTCCCTAAAACAGTAGTATATGCTGGATGCAAAGCCAGGTGTCAGTGTAAACAGATTCCCCCACACTCAGTATTTTGTTGCCATAAACACGCAACATTTCTGTTGGTTGATGAAAGAGTATCATCTACTTTGCTTTGATGTTTGGTGCTGATTATCACAAGAGCAAACATAAGTGCCTATTGGTAAAGGAAAGCTTTGTCTTGAGGGGCCCAGAATTTCCTCTCTCATGTCATTTCTAAATACTTCTGCTCTTCTTTTAGAAGTTTAGGCAAAATATTCAGCACCTACCAGTCTCGAAGCTTTTTAAGTGGAAACAAATGACAATTTCTTTGTTTGATGAGATGTTCCTTTTGATTGCACAAATATATTAGGGAGTGTGGATGTTTATTAACATGCTTTAAATGAAATACGACAACACAGTAAGAGGATGAACGAGAATAAAGCACCTTGCAAGAAGTCTGTGTTCCGTCTCCTGGGATGAAACTATGCTGAGATATTCCCACATCAAGCAGTGCTATGCACCCTGAGCCATGACTAATCTGGTAGATCATTAACAGCCATTTGGGAGAATGGTGCATTTAGCCTATCGAGTTCATCTACCTGTGGGGGGTGATGCATTATAACCTCATGGTCCTCTGAAACGTCATCACCCACAGTGACTAAGTTTGTTAGAGATTTGCTCCGAACACATTGGAAATCAACATGACGGCTTTTGCCCTCTTCCTTTTCCCAGGACATCTGAATGAACGGCCGTTGAACATAGTTGTATATCACTTCCGACCGACCGCCAGGCCTCCTTTTCACCTTCTCTTTACAGGTGGGATATCCTGAAAACACAGACAGCCAGTCAGTTGCACTAAAGGATCACATAAGAACGGCCACGTAGGAGCGATTACAGGGGCATGGTGAACTGAGTAGACAAATGCTCACATTCCACATTTACCATTAGTGACTTACAAGACTGCTTTCTTTTCCCCTGAAAAGATGATGTAGCACTGTGATTAATCATAAAATCAATGGCTGCACAGCATTAGCCATTTTGTGGGCATATGTGACCTGTATCCCCTGCTTCTGACCCCTGGTAATACAGTTAGCATAACCAATGATAAGACAAACATTCATAACATGTAAGCAGGCTGATCATGCATCATCCTCCCTGCTTTCTCTTTCCCTTTCTGCTGCCAGGGTATGGGGACACCCATTAACAGGGTAATTAAGCTATTAGCGTAATCAAAGCCCAGGTGCTGGGTTGTCAGAAAGTGGTGACGCCTGTCATGGAACCAAGGCATAAAAGCTCATGAGATAGGGCCTATAAAATCATGAAGCATCAAGCACGTGGGACTTAGACCTAAACTGCTACTGGACAGCACAATCTATGATCCCCCTGTGACCAGGGATACCTCCAGCTTCATCTGAGGACTGAGTAATTTATGTTCTTTTAGGTAAAATCTAGGTCTAGGTTTCAATTACTGTTTCACACACTGGTTAATAATATTTTGACCTGATCTGGTCCAGGTAACTGAAATGTCTGTGTAACTATGAATTTTAGAAATTCTGCGCTACACTAATAATAAGCTACGCTGCTTGCTAACATTTTATCTAATACTAAATCTCTTAACTGTAACTGCAACCCTGTAACCAGTACTCATTCTGCCAAGGATCCCTAGAAGAACCTGCCTGTCCTTTGTAGTGCTGGGTGACAGCATGAAAGTACAACAGTCTCCCAGGATGTAGCACAACGTTCTCAAAGCTCTCTAAGGGATCAGCAGGAATGCTGGATGCAAGGTTTTAGTTTTATTATCTTCCTAAAGAGAGAAGGCTTACTGGTACAGGATATTTTCCCTTAGCTTTTAAGCCTCCTGGCCAATTTCTGTGTAACATGATAGAGGTGAAGGAAGATGCTCAGTTTTTAGTAATTTTACAAAAATAATGCTTAGTAAAAGAGAGCTTTTGGTACCCCTCCACGCATTACAGTCTGCAGTACACCACAGAACCCCCATGGGAGCCCTCCCCTGACACAAACCTGGAGGAAAATAGGCTTTACACACTACAGTCACCAGTTTTACAGTTTCCCTTGCTGATGAAATACTTTACCTTCAATTCCAATGCGTATATTTTTGAGGCCCCGTTCCTTTAACACGGCTTTTGCAACATCACGGTTCTCAATGTACTTGAAGAATCTGTACAGTTTGGAACTGTAAAGGACTTGAGAAATAAAGAGGGTAATTAGAACCTGCAAGGAAGGACCTTCACCCTGTTACACACTCGGCTGTGGGGGTGACAAAAAAGCAGGTCTGATTTCCAGTAACTGCTTCTCATCACTAGGTATCTGTTCTCATCACTAGGTTTAGCTATGATTCCTTGGTGGCAGTGTAGTGATACACATTACATTCTGGATAGACGGGTGGTGATGGGTGTATAAAGAAAAGAGTCACCAGGGAGCCAGCAAAAGGCTGGAGGGGAGGCAGTAAACAAATGCAAAAGATGCAGTGAGCGCTGTCTGTTACAACTGCAGGCACTCAAACCAAAGCTGTAACTAGACAGATTGGTATCCTGACTCTAGCAGCAGCCAATTCAGAAGGAATGTACAAAACAGGACATCATATGCCAGCCTCTCCTCCTGGAGAAAGACTACTGTTTAGACAATGGGTCCTAGTGGCCATATGTCTGTGTGTGAACTGAACAAGCAGCCAGCAGCTCCAATGTAGAGTCCTTACTTTGTGAGTACTCCTCGCCCATTGGAGGTGGATGATCTTCATCCCAGTCCACAGTGTCTTCATCTGTCAGCACGACGATATGGCATTCACGTTCCCCTTTCCTGGCACTATCCACCATTATAGGCAGAATTAGCTCCTCCAGGTAGCTGTCAAACTGCTTGTGAGCACCATCATTGGAGAGCTCATGTAACAGAGCACCTAATAAGACGTACATCACATGATGAGCTTTTTCTTTTTTTTACACATGCATGTATACATATGCATACAGTACGAAAATATGTTCCAGACCTACAGTTTCCTAATACATTCAAGAGCATAGCCCTCATTCTTCATTACAGAAACTCCTCAACATATGTTCAGATGCATCAATAGTCTCCAGAACTGGAAAAAAATCAAATATGAGACTGCATTTTGAATGGGATGCAAATTATACTGTAGAACCATTACACTACCATAAAAAAACACCAAGGTCCAATCAATAAAGTGAAACAAGAGACAAGTTAGTTTTTATACTTAACTTGAATTTCCAGCAACCATCTCTGACCTTGAAAGCACATTTTCTGCCTTGTCTGTGATTGTTCATCAGAACAGTAGGAAATTCCAAGGCCTGTGCTATGTTATCATGTCCCATTCCAGCATAGGGCCTTTTACTGATTTGCCTACATTAGAAGTACTTTTTTTTTTTTCCCCCCAAGCATACCCTCCAAAAAGCTTCTCCCAATCAGATTCCTTCACAACTAGGAACTCTCTACTGCTTTCCTACCTCAGTGTTTTTCACACCTACTCTGCCCATTCATCTTTCTGCTTAAATTATTCTCAATTTTCTGGTATGTTTTAGATGGGGATTATAAACCTGCTTTTAGCCTTCATTTTACTTGGCTGTAACAGCAAGCTCTTCTACTCTCCTCTCATAACAGAGGCTGGGAAGAATTTTTACAATTTCAGTTTGCTTTTCTGAGCAAAATGTCTGTTCTGTAAGATTAAATCAGTTCACTTTTGGTTGATGAAACAACAAAAAAAAGGAAGCTGTTTAAATGCAACACACACTAGTGGAGTCCACACCCTCATGTTTAGACTAAAGCATGTAAGAACCACACTGAATCAGTATGATAGTGCTCAACACCATGCAGATAATCTCATAAGAGCTGATTTTATCTTTATACTTACTTAAATCTTGACATTTGATTGTGTTGAAGTCAAAGTTTATGCAGAGATAATCGCATGTGTCTCTAAGGTCTGGGATGGAAATTCCATCAGGACAGTTAATGATTCCGGTTTTGTAATAATCCTGCAAATAAAAGGCCAGTTATGGGTGAGAAAAATAAAAATAGTGTGAACTGATCATTTTTAATTAGCTTTTTGTTTTGTTGATGAACACTTTTTGTTTGTGGAGTTTCAGGGACTGTAAATAGCTCTGTAAACAGTAGAAACAGCCCTGCCTGTCTGAAAACATACCTACATCTCTTCACAGATCCTCTAGGGTCTGATAAACTGTGAGCTCCAGTTAAAACTTCCCATGACGTAGAGTTTCATAACATCTCATATGCAATATGCACTTATAAGTACTACAAAGGCAGAACAGAGCCCAGGAACTACAACGGCATGACATGGGAAAAGTAAAAGGCAACATGAGCAAATATCTGTGATGTTGACTCACACCAAAACTGACTACTTTTTCTTGTTCATCATCACAATGCAAAACAGTAATAAAAGAATATGTCCTGGGGGTATGCAGCTGCCTGGGAGATAGCTCAGCTTTGCACATGTGACAAATCAATCTTTTTTTTTTTTTCCTCCCCTCTATTCTGCAAAAATCATCTTACCAGCACAGTCCGGAACACAGCTGAGCTAATTCCTTCTGCAATTTCATATTCTCCTTTTTCATTTGGCCTGGTGAAATTATATTCTCTTCCTGGTCCGAACATTCTGAACAGATATACATAAGTTTACATAAGTGCACAAGTAAATTTAAATTCATTCTTTCTAAAGACCAATAGGTGCAATGAGTTTAAACAAAACCAGGAGTGACACCTATACACAGTAACTTGAAACCAATACTCGAATCTCTTACATAGTAAATAAACAAAAGAGCTGTCTCAGCTAAATCTTGCTACAGCTGGACTCTGTTGCTATAGCTACTGTATTGCATGGAACAAGTCATAGCTCAAAGAAACAGACCATTCAACCCTGGGTCAGAAAACTCCCTGTGGATAAAGCCCTTTCACTGGAGATATGCAAGATAACGCTCACATGCCTTTTGATCGCTTGCTTTACATTACAACCTGCAAGAGTCATCAGCCCAACAGAATCAGACTCTCTGTCAAGGGACAGGGGTGAAGGTGCTGGCTATACAGAAAATAAATGCTTCTTTTTACATTAACAGAGTCCAATCTGTAATGCGTCTTACAGGGAGCTGAATGACTTCTTCCGTGGGAGAGTACTAAAAGATAACAGCAGGAGAAGGAGATGAAGCGTGATCTTTTTCCCTATTACGGAAGGAATTAAGTTACCAGTTGTCAACAGGTGTACTACTTATGAGCAAGGCAAACACTTGGGGAGAAGGCAAAAGCAAACCGTGTCTAGCTAGAAGTGCTCAATTTGAAGGAAAATGACTGAAGACACAAACATTATCTAGAGAACTACCAAGGCGCTCGCTCTCTCTACATCTGGTCACGTCTTCAAGGCCTTACTAACAGGCAGGTTCTGAATGAAGTCAAACTTGCTCCACTTGTGCATACAGATGAGATCATAACACAAACATTACAGGTTTATTACACTTCAGCAAACATTTGACCCTCTTGAGGTGTCTTGAAAATGGTGGAAATCATCTACCTTCCCAGCATAGTATCAGGGTGAGCAGTGAAAATCTGTGGGTTCACTGCAAATCGAGTGCCATCTACCACAAGTGTCACTTTCTCTGGAGTCACTGTCTGTGAGTTGATGCTTGAAGACAAAGCGCTGCATCCATGGCGTTCCTGGGTATTAAAATATTCAGTCTGTCTTTTACTTCCATCTTGAAAATGGCAGTTGTGTGTATCTTCAGAAGCAGACAACATGTTGCTGATCTGGGGACTCACTGGACAAGCAGTATGTCGGCATTCAGAATCTAAGCCTGATAGAGACAAATACTGTAGAGGTAAAACATAGTTTACTGAAGAACTTCATTTAATAGTAATGCTTCTTACTGCAATGAGAAAACCGAATTATACAGTAACAAAGGATGTCAATATACTAACTGTCAGAATGATGTTATATGACATAAGGCTAGGCTGTATTTTCAAACTGAGTCAGGAGTTGCCTTGTGGATAAAGAATTACCCCATGCTTAATGCTACTTATAAAATCGAGATGGATTCCATTGCTAAAGAGCAGGAGCACAGGAATTAAAGAAGGCCAGGAATACATGAACACAGTATGCCTGATACTGACAACTAACACATAGCTAAAAATTGAACACCCCACAAAAAACCAAAAACAACAAAAAAACCCAACACACCTCCCTTGAAGATTAGCATAAGGTAAAGAATTATCCTCACCCTCAGTCCTAGGACCTGCAGATGGGCTATGACCTCCTAGCACCACATTACTTTTTCCTGACTCGTGGTCTGCTGCAGTTACGTCTTCCACAGAGCAGCTGGACTCCAGACTTCTTGACCAGTCTGTCCCACCAGCACAGTTAACGTTCATGCTGGGCCTCCGTGATGTTAGGTGTTGACTGCGTTTCCTAAGAGAAGAGCTAGGAGAGAAAATATCAGGTTGTTAGTTTTGGAAGGAGCTCTCAAGCAGCAAAGCTCAAATCCCTGTATCTGGTACTGCGAGCAAAGTCCTCAGGGTCAAAAGGCACTTCTACTGTCTTAACGGAGCTTTGGAGAGGCTTGTGATGCTATTCATGCCTGTACACTAACCTAGAGAGGGAAAAAAGGAGGAGGGGGTTAAAGTAACCAAGGGTCTATTTCACCTATAGCCCTTTGATATTTTTATTTATTTATTTATTTATTTTAAGTCTAAAACCACTGATGTCTTCAGATCACACGCGTTCCTGCAAGTAACTTACTAGCCATTGCCTGAACTCCAGCCAACTACAGCTCTTCAAAATATTTCTGAATCTCTCAATTCCCAGGACTAGCAAAAGAGAGCTCTGTAACTTTGCTGTAGCGTGGACTGTAACAGTTGCCCAGATAAAAGTTCAGGCATTCAGGTTTGGCTAGAAGGTTCCCTACTCCCAGACACCTCGTCTTCCTCTTCCTCGATTTATCCCCCTCCTGTCACATAGGGCTCACCCCCACTGCTGAACCCAATACAGACCTACAATAAAACATCAGGCAGAACAGCCATGACTGCAGCAGCCTTATACATATCACACCTTGGCTTTGCCTGATATACACAGCACTTTAACCATTGCTATTCAAATCTTAAATATCACTCCAGAATATGCTCTTAGACGTCTTCCTTTTTACTGTTTTGGTCCCTTCAGTTAAATTCATCTTTCTTGTTCCCGTTTTTAAGACTCTCTTCCGCTCTGTTCTCACTTCACTCCATTACTTTGTATCTCCCAACAGATTGCTTCTGCTGTCTCTTTCCCTCATTCTCTCCCTTGCACGTTTTTTCCCCCTGCTATTGACTTGGACAAGAAATAGCTCTCCTTCCTTGGCTCCGAGTGTTTTCTTTTCACTCTCTCAAACACAAAACACCGATTTTCTTCATAATGAATTTACCCAGTAACACTCTCCCAACTCCCATGTGTTTTTTTTCTTGGCTGCTTGAAGACTCCTGTGCTCACAGGTGCCAGCTAAAAAGCATGGCAGAGCACTGACATGGCTCAACATAAACCAGACGAAAAACAGGTCTAATAAAACAAAATGATAAATAAGAGTTGGCAAGCTTTATGGTCAAAACATACTGGCGATAAAGACTGTATGAGCAGTTCAGTGGTCAGTTTCAAGCCCACTGTTAGTTGCAGTCTGTGAAAGCATTTCATTCTTAATTAGGAATTTTAAAAGGGATAGCATTCCTTCCTCTTGTTGCCTAAAGCAAATACTAAGTCGTCAGCATTATTATCCGTATATTTTTAGAAAATCTGTTGCTTACACATCATGTGATATTCATCAGAAGGAAGACTTCAGGCAACAGCAAAACCACATGAAAAGCTTTTTTTTTTTTTTTTTTTTTTTAAAAAAAAGGCCCTGGCTGGTAAGAACAGCAACAAGAGAAGCCTACAAGGCTCATGTTAGCTCCAGCAAACTTAACAGCTTGCATGACATCGCTATCCCACTCTCACCAATTACCAAGCACTGACCGGGGCTGTCATCACATCCCGAAAAAAACCTCTCCCACTACTTTCCGAGCTGTGGTTGTGTGCACCCCAGGGAGCCCCCTCAGCAGTCTCATCAGAAACCTCAAGGCTGCCTTGCCTGCATTCACGCATGCACAAACCCATCTCCTGTTGCCTGAGCAAAGGGCACCACAACCCTGCTGAGAATAAGCCCCTGCGATCTTTTGCCCTCTTCTCTCGTGTCAGAGCGGCAAAGAGGTAGTAAGAAAGGCCAGCAGCCCTCTTGTGGGCCATGGGTTTGGGGAGTCACAGAATCATGGAATATCCTGAGATGGAAGGGACCCACAAGGATAAAGTCCCCACTATCTAAGCAGAACACACTACCGTAAGAATTGCATGCACGTCGCACAAACTGTCCCACTCATACAACTACAGGATAAACCAACCGTCCGAGGAACAATCTGCGTAAATGAATAAACAGAGAATATGCAGAAAAAAGTTTGGAATAGCCCTCTACCCCCAATTTAAAACAAACAATTGTACAAAACCTCAGGAAAAAAAAGACTTTAAATCAATTTCAGAACTGACAATTTCAAAAGCAACAGAAAAAATAAACCGTTCCTCTATTTTATACAGCCTATTGTAATTACTGCGAGGAAGCAGAGCTGTCCAGACTGCAGATATTAACCTATTTATACAACTAATGTTGTGGGTTTTGTGGTTTGAAACATTCACTGAATGGCATACATCATAGTTATGCTCTATTTTTTGACCAAAATGTTTTAAAATCTGGTACTGCAAGCTTAAACATATTTCTAAAAGCTGCAGTTTGATTTACTTAGGCAAAGGTGTTTTGAGATGGGGGAAATGCAAGGTCTTTGTAGCACAGATAAGGGATCTTCTTGGGAAAGCCCTTCACGTGATCAGTGCCTGAGATTAGCTACTCACACAGCGGAAGGCAAACAGCACCCTGGGTCCCCCTTCCCCCACCTTTTCCATACAGAAACAAGCTCCCCGGTACAACTGAGGTGCCACCATGCTCGCCTGGGAACAGACTTTGCTCTGCGAAGTGAGAACTCTATGAAGCAACCTCGATAAGCATAAAATGTACTTATGCCTCTTTCTGTCAAGACAACTTTGTCAATGCAGCTCGGCCAAAAAGCCCCCCCTAAGGCACCTGAACACAAGTATTATTAGATATGTAGACACTACGTTACTTTAGTTTTCCCCCTTTTTTGCTTAATCTGCCTAACAGGATTTTAGGAAAAAAAAAGCCTCCGCTGGTTAACACCCTTCTCCTCATTCTTTTCCACTACACTATTTTTAGCACCAGTGAAAGATGCACAAGCTAAGAGAAGATTCGGAAACAAATGCTCTTCACAACTGTGGTGGTTCTCATCAGCATCAAGCCTGATTTTCATCATTGATCTACAGAGAGATGAATGTTCAGCCATGCTGATAATCACACTTGGGCCCGGCTAATGCTGTTTTCCTGTCTTCTGTCCCCTCTCAGCATGTCCGAATCCTATGTTACATGTCAGAAGAATTATGGCAAACAAGGAAGCATTCCTTAATGCCTTGGATCTGGCTGATAAAATAAATACCCAAACTAGTTGTTTAGCATGACAAATACATTGCAGTCATGCTCATAACCCAGAAGGGAAACTGGTACATAGACTTCAAAAGGCCATACTCAAACCTGACCAGCTTACAAATATCCTGGTTTCCCTTCATGCCTACGATCAAGGTGAACTACCCAGGGTGAGAATGAATACCTATACAAAATTATTAGCACTATTCATCTTCAAAGCTTTTTACATATATTATCTGCTTATTCCTCCTACCAGCCCTGGGAAGCACTGCAGGGAAGTCTTTTATGAGAGAAAACAAGGACAAAGAAGAGACAATCTGCAGGAGCAACCAGAGCATCAGGCCCGCTAACCAGGCGCTACTCTGACTTTTAAGACGCTGCCCTTGCTCCCTGGCTGTGCCCAGGCAGCTAACTCCCAGTTAGCAGGACAGATACTTGCAGGGTGCCATCTTCTTTTGAGGTCTGTTTCCACGCACCTTTCTACCACATGTTAAGTGTGAACAGGCTGGTACCACAGAACCGATGATAAGCAGTAAACAAATACCCTTACTGCCTTAGCTCATTTCTCAATAACTCAATTGTATGCTCAGACCTTGAGTGGCCAGGTAGGGCCCACTTTGCAGAAGAGCTGAGGACTCACAGACAGCTGGATTTAGAAGCTGGGAACTCACAAACATCAAAAGCCTAGCATCACGTTCAGCACTGAAGATCAGATCTAAACAGGCTGTGATTTTTATTTTTAGGAAAGCAAATCAGCGTCACAATGAAAAATCAAAATTCACATCTGACTCCCAGTGCCGGTTTTGCTTAGCTTGGAGCACATAGGTCTCTCCTCCCTCCAGAACAAGACCATGTTAAGAATGAGCTGTGCAACCCAAGAAGCACCTCTGTTCTCCAAACCACATGCTGAGTGTCAGAGTGAAGTCATCTTTATTAGGGCTTGTTTAAAGCTAACAATTTTGTCAGGAGAAAAATATGGCAGGGATATTTATTTTTCTTTCAAAGGAATTAGAAACAAAGTTTTATTTGACATAGCATCTGTGGCAAACACAACTCATGCTATAAGCCTTTTGCAGAGATAAAGAGACTGATCCTTGTTCTACTTAATCCTTAAGAAAGAAGTAAGCATACCAAAACGTAAAAAGGCTGGGAAAGTCTTCAAAAGATTATCCTTCCCCACCCTAATGAATCAAACAGACATCCAAACTTCCCAAGGTGTAGTTCTCACCCAGCTATTAGGAGTGAAATACTCTAAACGGCCTAACTTGTTCAGACCAACATAAACTGCATGCAGGTGATGTGAGCAAAGGAAGAATGCAAATACAGGAACATTCCCAGAAAAGAAAAAAAAAAAAGATTTAGTTGCAGACCATTTCATTAAGCAAAAGATAAAACCAGCAGTACATACTTGCTGGATTGTAACCTCTTATTGTATGAGTTGTTCCTCATCCTTACCCCTGTTTTTTACTTATTTATTTTTAATTAATTTTTTTATTTTATTTTAAGAGCAATTATAAAATAGTTTGGGAACTTCACAGAAACTTCAAATAAAAAAAAATCATGAAAAGCTGAGCTGCCAAATTCTGTTCAAGAGCAAAACCATTTACTGTAACTACTGACAGTTTAAGCACTGCTTCACTATTGTCTAGCATGACAAGAAGTCAGAAGACAGTAGAAATAGTAGAAGCAAGTAACCTTAATTCATCACATGGTTTGAAAATGGAGAAGAATGACCACCATACTGAACAAGTGAATCAGATGGTTAGCAGTCTTCCACTCTTACTAAACCACAGCGTAACCACTATGACTGAAATAAAACTCCAAACAACTCATTTTTAAGGTGACAACACTCCTTTAAATCTACAAAAACATTCCCACGTACAATTCTCAGAAACATGAGCAAGCAGGAAACACACGCATTCAGGGTGTGCCTGACCTAATTCTACAGTCTACGAGTTTAGAACAAGATGTATTTCTAATATAATGGCATACTTTTCAGAAAAATTTAGCCTCGCTTCAATTTCTTAAAACATATCCTTGCAACATGCAAAACGTTTCTTAAAACATAAAAGCAGAAAAACAAGTTAGCAATGACCGAATTCCTCTTCTGGAGAAAAAGAAGAGGAAACCTCACTGGCATAATTAGGATAAATAATGAGAAGCATTTCCTGAACGTAAAGATTGGCGAGTCAGCATCGGGTAGGCCTCAGCCATGAGGTAGCAGAGCACAGGGATACTCGCGTTGGGACAGACCCACGGGCCAAGGCCTCATCGTGCCGTACACAACGGGGAGAGCCCGCAGCTGGAGGCCAGATGCTGTCAGCCCTGCACCACGGCTGAGCTGGCAAACCCGGCCTCTCTCATGTAGTACTCGCAACTCGCGTTCGCCTTCACTCCGATGGATCTGCTCTTGTGTCCCCTATGCATTTTTATTTTTTTACTTAACCAAATTCCAAAAAATCACACTTGGTATGAAAAAAAATTCATATTGGTAAGGAGGCAGCAGTCCAAGTTTCTAATTTTCATTAAAACAGTTACGTTTGCCTTTGATCACCACATGCATACTTCCCCTGAGAGAATGAGGAAGAAAAAGGTGTACTGCTCATCAGCTCAGTTCAGTGGCAATAAAAATTCCCCAGTTGCAAGAAACCATGCCAGAGGACCGTGCAGGAGAGAATAATCCAGTCATTAAGAAAGGCTGAAAGTAAGTTTCTGCTCTCTTAAAGATTGAGATCACATCTGGGGTCTCATTCTGTAAATATGAGGGTTATCCCTCATATATCCCTGAAAACAGTGGGCTTGAAATTGCATGATCATTCATGCACGATCAGAGTCACACCCTAATAAATTTGGCTCTAGCTCCTGTTCATTTCCACATGTTTAACTTGGGAATCTCTAAAGATTTTTAAAAAATAGAATGGAGAAAATATGGAAAGAAAACTGTACAAAAAGGCACAGGAAAAAAGACAAACTGCTAGCCTGTGCCTGCTCTATCCTTCACGGAGCTTCCCTTCTCGCACAGGAGCCAGCAGAGAGCCTCGGCGGCCAGGAGGGCCAGCCGTCCCCCGGGGTGCACCAGGCACAGCACCGCCGGCCGGGCGAGGGAAGGGACTGTGCTGCCCTGCACTGGCGTGGCCTCACCCTGACTACTGTGTGCAGTTTTGGGCACCACAGTATAAGAAAGACATAAAGCTGTAAGAGTGTCCAAAGAAGGGTGACAAAGATGGTGAAGGGTCCGGAGAGGAAGACGTATGAGGAGCAGCTGAAGTCACCTGGTATATTCAGCCTGGAGAAGAAGAGACTGAGGGAAGGCCTCATCACGGTCTACAAGGAGAAGTGGAGGGGCAGGCACTGATCTCTGCTCTCTGGGGACAGCAACAGGACCTGAGAGAACGACTTGAAGCTGTGACAGGGGTGGTTCAGGATGGATATCGGGAAAAGGTTCTTCACCGAGAGGGTGGTCGGGCACAGAACAGGCTCCCCAGGGCAGCGGTCACGGCACAGAGCCTGCCAGAGTTCAAAAAGTGTTTGGACAATGCTCTCAGACACATGGTCTGATTTTTTGTGTGGTCCTTCGGGGACCGAGGAGCTGGACTCAATGACCCTTGTGGGTACCTTCCAACTTGGATATTCTATGATTCTCATGCTCTGCTTTGTTCCCTTCTATATTCCCAGTAAGAGGGAATCACAGCACCTTTAACAAATTGGAATAGACAAAGTAACTATGAAAACTATTAAAACATCCTTAATGTAATTTGTATAACACCCATCTAGAGTTTAAATTGCAAGAAGCTGCTTTTCCTTTTACAAGTTCATTGAAAATAAACACAATCCTATTAACTCTTTACCTACTCAAAAATAAAGAAGGGGTTGATGAACCCACATTGTCAGTATTGCACAATTTACATGACAAGAAAAGCATCAGTTACTTCTTAAAAATTTGGCAAAAATGAACTTTGCAACAGGCCTGAAGCTACTGCTATTGAAGCATCTATATCATGTGCACACGCAGGAACAGATTTTCCAATTTAGTATTGTTTTAGCTTGCCAATTTCCAATTTAAATAAAGCTTTTCAAATTAGTATCCAGTGTTTTTTCTTCCAAGAAAAAAGTCCTATTATTTCTATGTTTATCTTCTCTCACATGCCGTGCATTGTAACTCTGTTTTTTTCCCATTTGTTCTAGACATCGCATGGTTCCAAATTGACAAGATTTTCTCTAACACCTCACTTCAACTCTGGACAACTAACATAAGGGTTTGTAATCAATTCCAATGAATTACAAAAATTAATTCTCTTTTATGCCCTGACATACAACCCTTTTGGCCCCTGCTTTTAATCTGTCCTCCCTGCTTTTGCCCAAATTCTATAGTCTTTAAACATCTGCAGATTCTGAAGGTCTCTCAGTGACTGTTTTTTTGTTGTTTTTTTTTTTCTTCCCCCAAAAGCTTTTTTTCAGTTGTCAAGCATAAACCTGGTTCCTCGCTTCCTACCTCTCTTTTGAGTATAAGACTTGTTTACGAGATCAGTTCTCTTTCAGAAAGTGCCACGGGAAGGTGTCACATAAGCGAGGAAGCCAGGGTCACCTGGCTGCCCGGGGCAAGGGTACCTTAGTGCACAGACCTGAGGAACGCACCCTGCCACATGGACTCTCCACCACAGCACAATGCCAGCGCTCCTGTAGCCTCTGACACCTTTCACTGGTCAGAGCCAAGGTCCGTCAGCAAGCTGCATCTGGCACGCTGGATTACAGAGCAGGAAAGACACCGACTCTGCTGCCACAATCGTCTTGAGCCCCCATCGCTGCCCAGGCTGACTCATACACGAATGCTCAAGGCAACGTGAGATTTGGCAGGTCTGATGTTGCCCACTCGCTTGCACCTGTAGATATGCCTGTACTATATGAAAACAACATAAAAGTGCATTCGACCAAATTGCATCAGAAAGAAAAACAACCTGGAGCCTTTAACGTGCTTTTCTCATTCCTACTAATGATCTTCACTTCATTTTCTGCTGTAGGTACAAACATAACCAGACAATAAATGAGTGATTTATAGGTTGAACTAGCACAAACACATTACAAAAGGCTTTTCCCTTGTTATGAAATAGCTCTATCAATATATAGTGGACTCATTTTCCATCTGGTTTTGAATTATAGATGGAAAATAACGTCCAGCAGGACTGATGCAACGCAGGCCAGCCTGCAAATTCTGGCAAGAGACAGCAAGAAGGCTGATGAAATGCTCGATTGTTTTCTCCTATTCTGTGCATAGTGCTTCACTGTGAGCAAAGTTTACAGTCTTACCCGTTTACTTGAGTCTTCACAAAAATCTACTGTTTCTACAATTGCAATTCAAAGCTGCAGTCTGCAGTATGGTTTTAATGGCTTAACACTGCACGTCCACACCTTGATATAATATCCATGGTTTGCCATATTCTTCCATAACCGAAAGCGACTGGTTTACTTGCTGAAAGCTCACATCATTGCTGATGGCACTGAGCCACACCAGTGCCCAACACAGACAGCATCATATCTTTTGCCAAACTATCAGCAGCAGGACTCAAATATGCAGAAACCTCACTGCGATTTATTAACTTGCAGTAGCACCCTATTACAGACTTTTCCAAAATAGGAAAGTTATACTATAGCAGACTTAACTGGAATGACGAAGAGCATCTAATAGTGTCCTACCACTGGGTGTCTCAAAAGGAAACAGTTTCTGAACAAGGCAACCGGTTAATGTTTTGCTAGGGCTATTTCCCTCCCCAAGAGGTGCAAGGGTACAAGCATTAGAGAGCATGGCCAGGTGACCTATAAAAGCCATTTTCACTATTCGGTTAAAAATAGTTATATGAAAAATGATAGCTGATCCTCATAAAGAACATCTTAACACTATGGTAATGACAGCTTTGCTAGTGCTGTCCAACTGAATTCCGTCAGCAATTTAAATAAAGCTGGACATGCCAACAGAGACTTCCTTTCTAGGCAGAAGATCTGACCAGCGTAGGGGGAAAAACCTGGTGAAAGATGTTTGTAACAGGTCGTAAGCAGGATAATAAATAAATGTTTCCTTTTTAACATATATAATACTGTGCTAAGTAAGTTTTTAGGCCAAATGACACCAGAGTTACATTTTGTTTTCGCTTGTGTTAGATAAAGCTACAAATACATGACAAAAATCTTCAACAGGAGCAACAACAGCAGCCAACAGTTTTACCCTGTATTCTCTGTTCCGCAATTTTCGGCAGGGTTACTTAGAAAGGTTTCAAAAAAAGAAAAGAAAACATGTTTCAACAAAGTATATAAGCAAGACCTCCCTTATCCATTAAGATTTTAAAATGCTATTTTCTTTCTCATTTTTTCTTCTTCAGCAGCTAAATCTAACTTTGTCCCAAATTCACATGAATTCCTACATCTACACCACAGAAGTCAAGTCTTCTGAATTATAAGCTATATAAAAAAGCATAAAGACAACAGCATTTCTGAAGTCTATAACCCCAAGTCCGACATACCTGCAACAGTCAGAACTGCTGAACGGACAACATCCCACATTTCCTACTGTAATTCCGGAGCAAACCCTCTGACAATACCCAAACAACACAGCTCCTTACTTACTGGCGGCTCATACGTTCTCAGTGCTACCAGCACCAATATCCCGAAATCCTTCTTTAATAGAGGGAAGCACCAAGTCACCGCAAAGCTTCAGAGTTTAAACAGTTTGCACTGCTACGGTCACTCCCCCAAAGCCCAGATGTCTGATTCACGTAAATATTTCAGTTTAAAAGTCCTCCCCAGCTGATCCATGAAAACTTTGAATATAAAAATCCAAATGGTCACAAATAGCTTTATTTTATGCCTCCTACTTTCAGGACCCACTCTCCTCCCCACCTTGAATCTCTCTCTCCGGATTCCCAGTTCTGCCTGTTTTTTGCAAGAATCATTTGGTAGAAAAGGTACAGTTTCATTAAACTCTTGATGCTGTATGGTTAAACATTCTCTTGCCAATCATCTGCCACACATCTCTGAGACAGACAGAAAGGAATCATCTACCTGAACTTCTGAATGCGCACGTAACCATGTGCACAAAGACTCCGCAGTTTAGCAGACCTTAGATTTGGGCCTGATAAAGTTTGCAATAACTGGGAACAAGTCATTTCAATATTTACTGCTAATGAGCGCCCATAAACAAGTGCCTTCTGCCTTCAGAGCTCTGGTGTCTATGCACAGCATTGCAGAAGCATTAGACATTTACGTGGTCTAGAAACGTTACCCTCTACCAGGTTAGATCTTAACATTAAGAGCAACAGAACGTATTACTGATTTATCTGGATTGCCCAGAAATTGCTCCAAATGCAATTACACAGATCAGAATTAGCTGTAGTATACATCATCAATAATATATCACCTTTAATGGAAATAGAACATGAAGTACAAAACTGTTTTTATCCTGACTCATGCCAGTGATAAGGCAATGTGTACGTACTAACAAGCTTTCAAGTCTGAACATTACATGGCACCTGATTAATGAAAAACGTCTTAAGAGATATTTTACACACAAAAAAAACACCCACCACAATAAAAGTAATTTATCACTAATTCGCCATGTAACTCATGTTTACACAGTACATACACACACAATGTATTGCATGCACTCAGTATTATTTTTAGTTCGGGGGCAAGCATTTAATTCTTTATAATCAAATTATCTAGTTATCTAGGTAGAAGGGCAATAGAGTACCTGTACTCTATTAAGGAGGCTGGGGGACATTAAAAGAAAGAGCAGCAGCCTCGAGACCCTAAGGCACGTTGTACCGCACAAGGTGAGATGCGTGGTCATAATTCAGCACTGTGGAAACTCCACATAGAGCCCACAGTGCTTGAGAGCAACGCAATGAGTACTAGAGCATTCACCCCCAAACTCAGCAAGGAGGACACACAGCAGGGTACAAACACTTCAGCTCATACCCGAGGGGCTGAACCATCACCCCCTCTGCTCTCCTTTAGCACAGTGCCTGTAGCAGCGTCAGGAACCGCAGGCAGCACCTGAAGCACATAACCTGGAGCTGCTGCCACCACCTGCAGTTTTGGTGTTAGGACCCTATATTGCAGCCCAACATCCAGCCTGCAGCACCATGAAGCTTAAATTACCCTATCTGCTTTTGGCCTGCGTGTCAGTCAGTATATTTTGAAATACGTAACAGTTTTAATGTAAGTGGATTGCTTTATTGCTAGAGAGAATACCCAGAATAAAGAAAAATTCCTCCCCTCACTCCTGAGCTTTCTGTCCCTTTCCTACAGAAAGTTACTCGCTATGTCACCCGTAACACAAAACACCTACCTGCTATGGCTCTTATTTTGGAAATGCTGTGAGCAGCTTAAAACTCCACCTTCCTGCTCTGGAAAAGATCCCAACAAGTGACTGCTAACTCATTCCTAGCTCATCTGCCACAGCTCCAACTGCCATTCCTTTTTAACCACTTGGATGGCAGCAGCTTGAGGAAACTAATAAGACAGCAGATTTTTGAAAGTTGAATGCAGTTACAGTAGCTATTAACTAAGGAGATTCCAGAAAGACAGAGAACACAGCATAAAAACAACAACAACAACAACAAAAGTAAATACTGAGTAATGAAATGCAATTAAATTTCAAAGCGTCCTGCCTTGAAAAAGTAGTTAGTCTGTACCGAAGCTGGAGGAAATGGGTGGTTACTGACATATCCAAATGAGCTCTGATCTACGCACAGCCCTGCGTGTTTCCAGGCCTGACATCAGGCTGCACAATGCAGACGGGAACGGGAGCCGGCCCAGCCAGCCAGCTCCACTGCCCACGGCACAAGCACCCGGGGCGCTCCTGGTGCTCCACACCAGGGTCCGCGGCCCGTGACTGGAGGTCCAGGGACAGCTTGCATCCAGTGGAGAAGAGCAGGACCAGGCTACAAGGGCAGCACCGAGAAATGAGGCAAAACTCAAAGCACTGTAACCCAGCACAGCAGATCCTCTACCTAACTTTGGTAAGAGGCAGGCTGGTGTGGGATCCCTGTTGGGGTACTTATCTGGCAACCCCACCGGGCGCTGCCGTATCTCACCACAACAGTCAGCAGGACACGCAGCTGGAAACCACCAGTTCAGATAAAGCCACTGAAGCTGCTGCCGCACCATGGAGCTGCAGGGCCAGGACACTCCCTGCAAGCAGCGGTACAAGCGAAACAAAGGGCAGCTGTGCTGTCTGTGGAAGTAACTGAGTTCACTGAATCAAGCAAGTTGTTTAATACACATTAAGCCACAGACAACAACAGAAAGCAAAACAGATCTACATAAGCCTACATTTTAGAGAGTGGCTGCATTAGTAAACTGCAAGTAACACTAAAGCAATCCTACACCAAAACAAACAGAAGAGTTTTATTTAGCACAATTGCAGCTCTTCAGGAAAGCTCATCCCTGAGTTATTTTTGGGATGCAAGAGTGGGGGGCCATGATTTCAGCTGGGTAAAGCCAACCATTAGTACTCAGTCAATTTGTGTCAGCAGAGGACTTCATACCCCGTTTCCAAGAGCTGAAAAACATCTTGCTCAAGATTTCAAAATAACTGAGGTTTAGGATGGGATGTTGGCAAGACACCTCTTGCTTTGTTTACACGTCTGGATACATATCTTACACACCAAGCATAGTCAAAACACTTTCTAAGAATATTCCATTACATTCTTTCTTATGTGACTAATAAGACTTTCACAAAAATATTTGGCTAGTATTATGTTTCAGCAAAATTAGCCAGGAACCATAGACATATTTTGTGGAGGTTTAAAAAGGAAAATAACCACAGAAAATACAAAATTGAAAAAGCAGAGACGATGCCTATTTCAACACACATAATGAGGTGTTTGTGCAGAGAAAAGGTATCCATTTGGGCACTGAATAAGGCTGCTCTTGAAAGTGAAAAGTTCTAAAATTGAAATGTATTCCAGAACAGTCCACTCCTGCCCATTTTTAATTTGACAAGCAAACCACCCATCAATGCTGTAACCAAAATTACAACTGGCTTTCAGAGTGTTTATCTCAAAGACAACAAGCAAAAGAAAGGCTAGGAATTTTTTATTATTATTTGTTTTAAGGAAAATCTTCAAAGTCTGTCCCTGTGAGGAATATTCTACTCTTCTCCTGAATAATCCAAAAGACTCAAAAATAAATCTTATTCCAATAGTAGAGCTTACGCATGATTTTATCTTTAAGATGAAGATAGGACTCACTGCAGAGCCTGGTAATTAAAGGGTCTATTAATGTACAAAAAAGATCTCTCTCACCCAAAGATTTCAACTCAATCCAGATCAGAAGTGACCAAAACCTTGACGTTTTAGAGCTCTTAATGCGGACTACATGAAAGGAGTTCCCTGTTTTCAAGGTGGCCGTCAACTAAGCAAGACACTTACTAGAAACCACCATCATTAAGTGGCCCTCTTGGTGGTAAGCCTGGTGCAAAACTCCAGAGTTACGGGCAGAAGTCTCAGCACACTCACCAGCAGCAGGTGAACGCTTCTTCCAGCCCCATCCACGGGACACAGCCAGGGCAGCACGAGGGTGCCAGAACGCTCGCTGTCACTGCTCCAACTGCTCCAGGGATAAGCAAAGCCTTTAAGTCTCATGGCTGTCAAACTGGCTGGCCTGAGTTCACAAGAGGTTTTGTTTTGAATTGTTTTTAATCCTGTTGTGACAGTCTCCTAATTGAAGATAACGCTGGCTGAAACAAATGTGGTGAGAGACTCAAGATTCTATTTGCTGCATTAATAACAGTTTCATCTTTCTGAAGCGCACTAACTCCACTCTACAACTGGTGAAATGGCATTTCCCATAGATCTTCATAACACCTTCAAAACGATATCGGAACGACTTAACAGAGCAAAGCGAAGACAGATACAGATGCCATGGCATATTAAACAATTTTCTGAAGACAACTGAGAGTTTCAAAACCAGCTTTTAAGAGGAGAGAGAAGCTCATTCCATGATCTTATCAAAGAACATTTTGTAATAGGGACAGACAGACGGGATATACTTATATATAGCACAGCCCTAATGCACTAAGCTCTCTACAGCTTTATAATTGACAGTAAACAGAAATCCAGTTTCCCCCTTGCTCATCCAGTACTAGCTAACAGGCATAATTAGCCTGCTCTTGTTTCAATACCTTACACAGTACATTGGAAGTGAACCATCCCAAAATCATCTGTTTATCACTGCTTCTCAAGTATGACAGCAAAACTGCACCTCAACTCATTTCCTTGCTGTCCAATACATTAATTTGTGCATTTTTGACTGAGCCACGTCGTATGGTCCTGTGAGGGGACTACCATCTGCAGTAGGCTGGGAGCCATGACGCAGAGCTGAGTCACGGTAACCTTTTCACTCAAGAGCAGCCAGAACAGCATGTCTGACCACAGCCTTACACATCCATTTGAAAATGGACATGCTGTTGCAGAGACAGGGGTAGACATATTCCCAGTCCCCATCACTGGATCTGAAACGAGGACTATTCTGGGAGGTGGTAATGTGAAAGGTCCTCTACCACCTGCTGCTAATGCATGCCCAAGGAATTTGTGTGACCAACATTTTTCTTCACTAGTGCAACATCCAAATCAATGGCTTTCAATCGTCTTTTCCTGGAAAGAGTTCATTACCTGTCTACCCTCTACATGCTCTTCTGGGATCTGTAAGAAGAACACAGCAGTCCCTGAGTCTGTTCCCAAGCTAACGTTTTAGGGAGGTCCACTCTGCATTCATTAAACAGTAGTTTATTTTCTACTAAAAGGAAGAGTTTCTGAGACTGTTTTTAGCAATGATACATAGCTACAGTAGACCGCATGGGAAGATGCTATTTCAGGTAGCTCTGCAAGTCTCCTTTCACAAGCTATTTGGCTGCCGACTTGGCCTATCATCATGCAGGGACCTTCGTAACAGGACTGCAACTTTGTGATGTCATTATTAATACCGTACTATGGCTACCCCTTTCTTGACCAATATTTCTATGTGATAACATCTTTTGCCAAAAGGGGACTAACGTGTTGTTAACTGCTATACAGCACTGCGGTCTTATAGCAAATTCGTCACAATGGTTGAAATATTATTTACCTTTCTCAACACCCAAGTTTTCTACTTGGAGTTTCTCAGGTTTTTAAAATGGAGTTAATATCATCACTTTTAAACAATATTATAGTCTGCTTCCTTTGATTATGCTCTTATACTGTGAACCAAACACTTGGCTGCCCATCATGGGCACATGGTATGAGCTCAAGATGAGTTCAAGCAACAAACACATCCTAACATGCCCCAAACTTCGTGCTGAAAGCATCAAGTAATAAAACCAGGCATTACTGTTACTTCTCATGACCTGTAAAGACAGACTGAAGAGCCACGTGAAAAACGTTTACAACATGCTTAACAGAAAACTCAAAGCAGATGGTTACGACACCTCTGGATTCTGAGGAGGCAAGACTGAACATGCCAAGACACGAAGGCACCACAAAAAGACCAAGAGAGGATCAGATTTAGGATTAAATGAGCTAAAATAAGAGGGTTCCTCCATAAACTCCTATCTGAAAGGACATTCTTTTTCAGACCAAAACATAAAACTCATCTCCTTCAACACAAGCAGCACAAAAAACGGCACTGAAAAAGATCATGAAACATTTCACATGCTGCAAATAAGGTAAGTATACCCTGAAACAAACACCAATTTAGCTAACTCGGCACACGCTTATTTCCGTTAAAGCATAACTTACTTCAACCTGCTTTTAACTTCATTAAGATAAGCTCAAATAATTCTGGACATAAGTCTTATACACAGGATTCACTTACGATTAGTCTACATAAACTGGTCCATCTGAACCCTAAGAACCACAGAAGACCCTCTAGTGTAGATATTATTACATAAAATATTTGCACCAGTAGAAGTAATCGACACACAGGTTGCTTTGTAAAAGTGATGTAAATACACACAAGTTGTAAACAGCATCACTCCATTTATTTCACTGAACTGTGATTGCTTTCCTAAACAGGAATAAATCCAGTCTGAAGAATAACTAATGACACCTACAAGGAGTTTTGCTTACACACTAACCTGCAGCTTTTTGCCCGATAACTCACTATCTTGATGCTCACATGAATAAAAACATTCCTATGAACTGAGGATATAAGTATTTATAACCCACAAAGTCTCAGTGACTCTCAGTTCAGGGACGGGGGTAAACAAGGACACACCTCGAAAGGGAGAGCCATATCTTTCTGTTAATTCCCCAGGTACAACCTCCTTGCTACTAATGGTTTGTGATTGCTGGCAATGCCAGCAGGAAGGATTGTGACTTTGCGGTGAGGATAAAAGGACACGTGGAACACAGGGGGATTTTCTTCTTTAAAGGCATAACCTACAGCCGGAATGGGATTTGGGTTTGCAGCAACCCTAGCAAAGCAATTCAAAGTGCTCTTTCTACAGATGCGTGTTCTCAGACCCCCAGTCCAACATTTCAGTATTATTATTGCTACTCCTTTCCTGAACAGCTTAAGGTCGCTGAGAAGGCAGCACAGAGAGAGCGAGTGGGATTAAAGGGGAGGGAGTCACAGCAACGAAAAGGTGCCTGCAAGCAGAGCCAGGCTAACGTCTCACCCACTGCTCCTCTTCCAGGGGAAAATCATTCACATGGTAATCAATCAGGGAAAATCAATCACATTCCTCAGAAACTCCTGTTCCCTTTCAGAGCACTGCGGGGCCAAAAAGGAGAGAGGAAAGGGAAGGCAGACTCAAGCCTAAAAGCACGCCTCAAGAACAATAATAACGCACCGGCCTACAGCCCCGGGACCCGCGGGCAACGGCCCCGCGCCCAGCCGGCACCGGAGCGCAGGGGGAGCACGGGCAGCGGCTTCACCAGCGGGCACCGGGCACGGCCCGAGGCCCCCGCGGAGCGCTGGGCAACGGGCTAGCGCGTGGCGGAGGCCGGGACGCAGCGCCACCCCCGGGGAGCGGCCCCGGCCCGGTGAGGCGCTGCGCGGGGGAGGCCTCGCGGGCCCCCAGCTCGGCAGGGCCGGGCCGGCACCCTCAGCCCCCCGGCGGCCGCCCCCGCCGCAGGCCCCAGGCGCAGCCCCAGCGAGCGGAGCCCCGCTGCTCCCCCGGCCCCCAGCGAGCAGCGCCCCGCTGGGCACGCGCAGGCCGCCACCGTGCGCCGGGCTCCCCCGGGCCCGCGAGCCGGCCCCAAAAGCCCCGAGAGGGGCGGGAGGGACCCTCCGCCGCCCGCAGGGCCCCGGGAAGGCCCCCCGCAGCCCCCCGACCCGCCGCCCCCCAGCCCCGCTCACCGCGTCCCCGCCGAGGCCGCTCCCTCCCCTCCGCCGCCTGGAGGCGGGGCCTGGCCGCCTGCGGGCCCCCGCCGCCGCCGGTGCACGCGGGGCGGTGCGCGCCCCTCGGCCCTCCCCTCCCCACCGCGGCCCGGCCCGGCCGAGGTCGGAGGCGGTCCCCGAGGGGAGGGAAGGAAAAGCGGGCACGAGGGCTGCCCCCGGCCCGGCGCCCCGGAAGCCTCCTCCGGACCTCCCCGGAGCCGTGCTGCGGGTCGAGAGCGGGGACACGGGGGGGGGCACGGGGACACGGGGAGCCCCCAGGGACACGGGGAGCCCCCAGGGACACGGGGACCCCCCAGGGACACGGGGAGCCCCCAGGGACACGGGGAGCCCCCAGGGACACGGGGAGCCTGGGGACTCGGTTGCTGCCTGCGGCGCTGCTCAGTGCCGTTAACGGGCCGGCACGGACTGGCCCGGCCCAGGGGCAGCGGCCGGAGCCGAACTTTCTCCCGGGGCGGAGTGGGAGCCCCCGGGTGTGGCGGGGACATGGCCCGGGGGGGCGGGAGGGGAACGCGGCCCTGGGCGCTGCCCCCGCCGCTCTCCGGCCTCCCGGCGCTCCGGCTCGTTTCGATTTCGTTTCCCGGAAAGATCGCGCCGAAGCCGCAGCGGCCGCAGCAGCGCGACCCGCCCGCGCCGGGCACCGGGGGGCGTCGGGGCCGGGGCAGCGCCGAGCCGCGGGGGCACCGGGGCAGCGCCCGGCACCGCCACGGGGAGCGGCGAGCCGGCGGCAGCGGGGATGCAGGTAAGAGCCCGCAGCCCCCGCTCCCCCCGAGCTCGCCGCTGGGGCTGAGGGGCACCTGAAGGCCCGGCGGAGACCCCCCCTCTCCCCCCGGCACCGGGCAGAGGCCGGAGCGGCGGAGCCACTCGGTCGCTGCCGGCCGGCACCGCTCTGGGTGCTGCTCCTGCGCGCCTGGGGCTGCTTTGCACCACTCTTCTCCTGGGTTCCCGCTTTGAAACCTCCGAGAACGATATTTCCTCTCGAAGCACACAAACACCATCTCAGAAATACGCTTGAAAACAGCTAAGCAGGAAAAAAATACCGCCAAACCAGCAATATTAAAGAATCGGTGCAAAGTCATAAAATATAAGAATGTGTCTCTTCTGCCCTCGATATCTTTAGGAGCAAGAGAAGTATCAAGCACGTGATTTTTTTCCGGTAAATTTCGTTGTAATAGAACGATGCCAATGGGAGAAAACTAAAATAGCTTTTTCAGGCAGCTCTAGACAAAATGCATGGCTAATTTCTTTCGCTTTTATTTTTTTTGTAGCTTATTGCTTATAATGAATCCGAAACGGTTTGCATTGCTATAAAGCTTCTTCAGAGTCTTCGCTGTTTTTTCTCTGGTTTCCTCATATAATATCATACAACTTCTTGCTTTGCTAAGACCAACAGCTAGCGGCGATTTATTTCACCACTATCAGAAAAATTAACGCTTGTCCTGGTGAGGAAAACACCATCGCCCTCTGAGATCAAGTTTTGGAGTGATTCAGCTCTTTTTCATCTTTCTCATAAAAAGACTGAGCAGTTAACATAGTTCCTCATAGTCATCTGTTGACAATGCCGAAATACGAAGCACTCTGTCAGTAGAAAGAACCTGGGGAATCTCCAGCTGTTCCAGGCACCTTGGTGTGACCCAGGCACCATTGCCCTGGGAGGGACAGGGCGCTCGGCTCCTGTCCCCCGTGCTTCTGCTTTGCGGTTAGCTTCGCAGTTAAGATGTGCCCAAGCACCACTGCCTACTTTCAGTACGCACTGGGATTTTCTCCACCCCTGGTTTTCCGGGGGGCTCAGCTCCTTTACAAAGCAGCTGCTTTATGCACCTCTGAAAATCTGCCTGAGGGTGTACTGAAGCGCCCAGAGTAGGCAACCGCTTCAGAAAATTACATTTGCAAGCAAAATTGTTAATTTTCCAGAGAATGATGCTGAGCAATTGCTGGGATTCATGTTAATAGACTTTTAAGGGGAAACATTATCTGCTTGGCTGCCACTAATATTTCAAGATGCAGACAGAGCTGAAAGCAGGACCGGAGTTTCCCGGATGGAAGTGTGAGGGCAGCGTGGGGGCAATGCCACCTCCCCAGCCCTGCAGAGGTGCTGGGGCTGCCTTTCCCTTCAGTGCTGACTATTTCTGAGGGCTCCGGGAGCGTCTCAGCTCTCAGAGAGGCTGGGGGGCTCCCTGATGAGCAGCTGAGAGGGCTGGAACTTGACAGCAGGAGAGCAAGATGAACGGTTGTCTCCCGATGAGGTGGCTATTTCCACTGATGTCCGCATGACAACTAGGGAAAAAAATAAGAGATCTGTTCATAAGGCATTTTCAAGACAAAAACCTAAGCTTTATTTTTGCGACTCTAAAGGACTGAAGTACTGTCCTAAAACTGCGGGCATCCGGTGAGCATCAGAGGAAGGTCTGCCAGTCGTGGCTTCATCTGCTTCCCTGCAGCCACGGGTCAGAGGGTGGCTGGGAGCCCACACTTGCAGCCTGGATGAGGACAGGTCTTTCTGCTAAAAAAAGAAAGGAAGGGGAGAAAGAGGAAGGGGGTCTCTGGCTTCTAACACTGTCTTGGGCAACCAGAGATTCATCCTGGTTGATGAATCTGAGCAGTGTTTGCCGTGGTGGAGGTCTTTCCAAAGCAAAAGCAGGACAGCTGGGAATTTCCACCCAGTGATGTGTTTAATCTCTTTTCCCCAGGGTAAGGTGACAGTTGGTTCTTCCAGCTCGGTTGTTACAGCTTCATTACCACCCCAGGCCAGACACACACCCATCAGCGAAGGGGAAATCTTCAGGCTACCAGGCAGGCTGAGTGAGTAGCTCTTGGGCAAGTCGACCCTGCTTACAAGGGAGCTCCCACAGGGTGGGACACGGAGGGCGCAGCCGTGGCATCCCACTGTCTATATCCCTGCTGTCTAGGCTGGGATATAAGATGGGCCAGCCCTCCAGGTTCATTTCCTTTGGGGTATTTTGGTCCATGTTAGAGGGGATGTTTGGTGATGGAGAAGATGTGTGTTCCACACTGCCCCTCACCGGTTTTGAGGATGGGACTGCCCCTTGTTTCAGGAATCCAGCCCTCACTGTGGAGCAAGGACGATGTCATCCACTGGCTCAGATGGGCAGAGAAAGAGTATTCCCTTCGACAAACCGAAGAAAGCAAGTTTGAAATGAATGGCAAAGCCCTGTGCATCCTTACCAAAGACGACTTCAGATACCGAGCTCCTAGCTCAGGTCAGATGAAGAAGGGTGTGAATGAGGACTGAGTACAGCACAGGCTGAGGTGGGCTGAATGGTTGCTGGCAGAGCTGGTGTTAGCTCTGTGTGGCCAGTTGGGTGCTGGAGACAAAGCTCTTTCCTTTAACTAGATAGACTGCAAATTCTTTGGGATGGGGAATAACATCTTACTCTGCAAGTACTGCAGAAATATAAGCAACAATATTACATGAGAGAGTCCCTACTATAAAATAAGATCATCTGAGCTTACTTTCCTTCCCTGCAGGTGATGTGTTATATGAATTACTCCAGTACATTAAGACTCAAAGAAGAGCTCTGGTGTGCAGCCCTTTGCTGAACTCACCTTTCCAAGATGCCAGGATCACAGAGGAAGGTATGATGGAGAATGGTGGCTGTCTATGAAGCAATGCCTTCCCTCAGCTACCAGGAACGTTTTGGGTGTCACATCAGCACACATCTGGGGTTTGAAGCTCAGCCAGCTGAACCCATCCCACTGTACCTAAGCAAGGCAAGTAGGACATACGTGATGATAGCAGCTAGCTCCGACAAAATCCAGGTCATCAAGAAAATTCACAGTGAACAAGTGGGCCTGAGATCAATTTACAGGTCAGAACTAGGTTTGGTGGTCACTAGGTGAGTCTGTGGTGACCACATAAGGCCATGGCCAGGGTAGGGAGTCTGTCAGCAGGTTAGGGTCTGGTTTGGTGGGGTCAGTAGCTAGGTGGGGTCAGTTTCAAAGAGAGCCATATACTTGTCCTCCAGTGTACTCCTTTATTTTAGCTTTTCTTCTCCTTTAAGGAATGTACGTCCTGCCTTCATTGCACCTGGCACCTCCTCTAATCTCACTGGAGCTTCTGCTCATTCTGCTATTGCTTCTGCCTTGGAAAAGCATTGGTCTTCCGTTAGCGCCTGCCTTATCCAGCTGGGCTGGTGCCTGGGCTGACAGCTGACCCAGGTCATCCCCGGGCTTGCCCTCCCTGCCTGTTTCAGGGCTTTGAAAGACTTTCTGGAACCCGCCATAATGTAGCATGGGTTTTTCTCTTGAAGGGATGGACTGTGGTGTGGAGGCTGCCCCGGCTGCTCTTTCATCCTGCCTGGGCCACACAGAGCTGTCCTCATCCCGCAGCTGTGAGGAGCCCCTGAACCTCTCCCATCACAACTCTGAGGGCAGCTGCAGGGCAGATTCTATCTGCTCATTTCCTACAGCCCTGTCAGCACCAGTGGATGGGAAAATTGCAGGTGAATATGATTTTTTTGCCTCGTTCCTTGGGAAAATGAGACTGTGCTTCATCCTGTCTGCCCATCTGTCTCCCTTCTATTTATTCCATGTGTCAGTGTGTGAATCGTAGAATCATAGAAACATGAGGTTGGAAAGGACCTATAAGATCATATAGTCCAACCGTCCTCCTATCACCAATACTGCCCACTAAGCTATTAAATCATATCTCGTAGCACCTTGTCCAGGCACTTCCTGAACGCCACGAGGGATGGTGAATCCACCACCTCCCTGGGCAGGCCATTCCAGAGCCTGACCACTCTTTGAGAGAAAAAGTTTTTCCTGATAGCTAGTCTAAATCTCCCCAGGCACAACTTGTGGCCATTTCCTGCAGTCCTATCATTAGTTATCTGAGAGAAGAGGCCAACCCCCTCCTCATCACAACCTCCCTGCAGGAAGTTGTAGAGCGCAATGAGGTCTCCCCTGGGCCTCCTCTTCTCCAGACTAAACAAGCCCAGCTCTCTCAGCCGCTCTCCATAAGACTTGTGCTCCAGACCCCTCATCAGTTTTGTTGCCCTTCTCTGGACACGTTCCAAGGCCTCGATGTCCTTCTTTTAGTGAGGGACCTGAAACTGAACACAGTGCTCAAGGTGCAGCCTCACCGAAGCTGAGTACAGTGTGCATCTCTCAGTACCTCAGTACCTGAAAAGCAATAAAAGTGCTGTACATGAGCTCTGGGCTCTTCTTGTAATTACTATCATTGCTAACATGTTTATACATAATTTACTATTATTGCTAATGTCCTGTTGCTGACCGACCTCCACTGGAGCACAGGTGCCTTAGTGTGAGCTTTGTGACTGTTTCTTGTGTGCCACCTCTCAGATTGCAGGTTACTGTGGGATTACGTATACCAGCTCCTCTCTGACAGCCGCTATATGCCCTACATCAAGTGGGAAGACAAGGAAGCCAAGGTCTTCCGCATTGTTAACCCAAATGGACTTGCCCAGCTCTGGGGGAACCACAAGGTAAATGCAGTTGAGAACAAACTTGTCATTTCTGGAATTTCTTGTCACCTTCCTGACCTGGTCTTCCCAGCCAATGGCATAGGGACTGGGGAGGATGAGACAGAGAGCAGGCACAGGGCTACAGAGGGACACCAACCTCCTGGTCATTAAAGGGGGAGATGTTATCATCCTCTGAAAAGCAAATCATGGTAGCTGCAGGGCTGGAAGCAAACTTGGGTTAGAGACCCATGCTAATGCTTGCAATGCGCAAGAAACCACCTTGAATGTCCCACACTTGTTCCTCCTGCAGACAGATTCAAGGCAGGTGTTGGTGCTTGCTTTTACTCAACCTCCCCAGTTCTTTCTCCTTCCAGAATCGGATGAACATGACGTATGAAAAGATGTCGCGAGCACTCAGGCATTACTACAAACTTAACATCATCAGAAAGGAGCCGGGGCAGAAGCTGCTGTTCAGGTGAGAAAACAGATCAGAGAAACAGTGTAAATGGGGCATAGGAAGGTGCAGGGCTCCAGATGTTGGCAGCTGCTTCATCTCTCTGGATTCTTGACGGTCCAGAGCTGAGCTGAAGTTGAAGCATCTTTGCTGTATGTTTGGGGAAAAGCATGGGAATGTGGGCTGTCCTCTGGGTTTATGGTGCTGGAGGGGAAATCAGGGCTGGTCCCAGCACAGCCTCATGCTGCTGTGCATGCAGGCATCCAACAGCAGCTGTGTGCATCTATCTGAGAACTGGAAATGGCCTTCATGTTGAGATAAAAAGCTTGGGCTGGTTTTGATTTTGTAAAACCTCAGTGGTTACTTTTTGATTTCTTTCTTTATATCCTCCCCTGCAAATGCAACACCCTGGCAGGTTTGCATCCAGGCTGTGTCCTGTACAAGTGGGGAGCTGGGATGCTTGTGATCCGGATCCCATCTGATCTGCTCCCTGTGGGCCAGCGATCTGCCCAGGGATGAGCTCCATCTGCTGTCCTCAGTGGGGTCCAGTTAGTGCTGGTGGAAATGTCCCTGAGCCCATCTGAGCTGGACATGTCCCTCCTGTTCCCCATTGACATCGGGTCTGAAGTTCACCTCTGAACAGAAGAGGTGGAAATAAGTCAGGAGCCTCCCGTTTTCAGTGCTGGCTGCTTCTCTGGGACTATCCTGAGCTTAAAATGCCAGTGCTAGGCTGATGTGTGCTGCGCTTTGCCTCTGTGGGCTCCATGCGTCCTGAGGGCAAAGCAAGAGCTGTCTTGGGGATGTCAGACACCCTCCAGTAAGCTCCAGAGCTCAGCTGGTGAGGGCAAGGACTCCAACATTTACAGCCTGGTTTGGACATGCACTTAAAACAACTAAAATGGATTTCAGATTTCTGAAGACTCCTGGGGAGATTGTCCATGAGAAATCCAGCAAACTGGAGCAGCTGGAGAATGAGGACCATGAGGATCTCAAAGAAGACCCACTGGAGGTTTCATCATAGGAAGTCTTTGAAGGTTGCATTTGCAGTGCTTTGCAGAGGGACTTGTTCTCTGCTGGGGAGAACCAGCATCTCCTGCCCTCCTGGACAGAAGGCCACAGAGGTGGTCCTGGATTTCAAAACCTGCCCTGAGCCATAGCTGTGATATCTTTGGAGCTTCACCAGCAAAACACACCCAAAAAGTATCCCCAAGCCCAGAAAGCACAGGTGAATGTGTGTGCTGGTCTTCTGCTCACTGCTTCTTCCTCCTCTAGCAGGGACCATGATATTTTTGTTCTGTAAATCTTGATGGTCGTCTTTAAGGTCCAAACTTGCTGCTAAAGACTGCTTGGTTGTTGCAGCAAGATGTGCCAAACAGAGAGCACCAGAGCATGCGCTCTGGGTTGAACATCTGCCAAAGCAAGTGGTGGCCCTGAATGTGGACGTGCTGCTCTGAATCTGAGATGTTCCCTTGATTTGAGATCAGACTTACCTTGCAGATATGCTGTACGTTGTAATCTGCCTCCTGTGGAGCCACTCCTGTGATTAAGGGTGGGAATGTGCTGAAGCATCTGTCTGGATCCGGCCTGGTTGGAACTTCAGGCTGTGCACTGTGTCTTGTTTTAACTCCCTTTAACTCTTTCCCTCCATTTAATAATGCTTTTTGTAATTAGCTGACTAAATAATGTGACAAGAAACAGGCCAGTAATGTACATGATCACATTTATTGTCAGACGTTATTTACTTTGAGAATGAAGCAGGAATACCTGCAACCCCAGGTACTGTTGCTGAGTGCTGGAAGGAGCAACGTGCATGCATTTTTAAATCTGAAATTATCCAGTGATAGTTTCAGATTGCTTTCAGTTGAGGAGATACAATCCTGTGACTCTGCATGGTTGAAAATACTGCATCTTTCTGGTTGAAGTTCTGAAACTGAGAAATGCAGGCCTCCCCCATTTACCCAGAAAACCAGCTCTATGAGCAGACTGCAAGTAACTGACTCCTGTGGACACCTGGGTTTGTCCCTGAGCTTGGCAGCCCCCAGCATGGGGTGCAGCAGCTCTTGGGTGAACACTGCACCAACACATGGTGTTTTATAGCTGTGTGGACAAGCACAGAGACACACTGTGAAGTATCAGCCACAGAACACAATGCTAGGAAAAGGTGAGTTCCTTCCAACACCTGTCTTGCACCAGTGCAGAAATAATCCTGCTGCCTTGCATCATTCCTCTGGCTGCCACGTCTAGGCTGCCGTCTCGGAGCTGCATTGGTACCATTTTTGGGGCAGGAGTGCTTGTCAGTGGGTCTGGGAACTAGCAGCTTTGTGACTGAGTTTTCCACCAAAGGTATTTGTTGCCATCCTGAAACCACAGCCCTTTTTGCTGTAAATTGGTGGTACTCCTCCTAAGTATCTCCATTAACTGAAACCTGAAGATGCTGGTGGGTTGCATCCAGCAGGAGACGGTGGTGGGACATGCAGCGGCTGGTTGGCAAAACATCCCTGCTCCAGCACAACACACCTCCAGATACACTGCCTGCAAAGTTTCACTTCCGGAAAATTCAGTGTCTTGTCAGCAAAACACAAGTCAAACAATGGCAGAGGAGGAAATGAGGAGCTCTGTTGGGGTAAAGAAGTGTTAGCCTCACTGCCTTTGGGAGGTGCTAGCTAGGAAGTGATGCCAAAATCTCTGCTAGGAGCAAGGGCTGGAGATCATCCAGCACCAGCCAAGCTGCTGCCTGGGGGTGCGCCACCCCAGGAAGGTGTAGTGAAGCACCCGAAGCTCACACATCCTTGCACAGAGGCGGTGTTTTGTCTCAGTGAAGCCTAAAACCAGGTCTTGGCGTAAAACCCAGCAGAGAGTCAGTGTAAGGTCTGCCCACCTATGAGGGACAGCTTTTGTAGGAGAGCAGACTTCGTTCCCTGGAAACCGTCCCATCCTAGCTATGTGTCACTCCTGGGTGCATTTTTCCTGATTTTTCTCCTGACATGACATCCCACCCACTTTCTTGCTATGAAAACAGACCTGACGACTCCCGAGCAGCCCATTGCTTCTCAAGCTTGTGTGGGTGGCTTTGGTGGAACTGGTGGTGACCCCAGTGCTTGTGCTGTGCTCACAGGGAGCATGCGTGTTGCTGCTTTTCACCTGTTCCTCCAGTGATGACTAAGGATCGTGTTGGACTTGGACGGGGATTTCCTCTAAAACCTGGGAAGCTGCCAAATGCACACAACATGCTGGAGTGATCTTGGAAAGCAAAAAGCAAAGGGCACTTTTGCAATGACAAGCTCCTTCTCAGCTTCCAGGAATTGCTTGTGTCCGTCCATCCTAGAGCATGTGGCCGCTGCTCTTCTTCCTGCGGTAAGCAGAGGTGGGATGACTGTAAGCACACTGCTTTCCTGGAACAGGACCCATCCCTTTTGGTTAACAGCCCTGTAACTGCTGCTTGTGCTGGGGCTGTTCGATGTGGGCGTGTGGGGAGGGAGAGTGCACGAGTCGGAGACTTCAGCTGTGGCTGTAGTTCAGGGGTGGTGACACACAGGTGGGTGTCCCACACCAGCTTTGGTGCCCACCAACCTCTTGGGCTAGAGGCACTGCACAACTGGGCTGAGAGGCTTCCACTGAGGCCACGAGGGTGCCACGCGCTGGCTGTGTCCTTTTTCCAGCTATGGCCTGTGTGGGGAGAGGTGGCTGCCTTCAGCACTCACTTCTTGGTTCAGGTCCGAAGCTGCAGATGTCTCTGTGCCCAGGCGGTTAGTTGTGGCTCAGAGGGCCCTTTGTGGTCTATGGGCCGTCCTCACGCTTAAAACACAGCTGCCACCAACACCTGGTTGGGTCACCCATGCTTTTGTCTATCCAAATGTTGAAGACCTCCAAGGTCGGTGATCCCCCACGCCTCAGGGGTACCCGTGTGAAGGTGGGACAGCTCTTGCAGAGGAGGCTCTTTCTGATGTCCAGCCTCAGCCTCCCCAGCTGTGGCCTCTGTTTGTCTTGTTGCCAAGAAATTCGGGGGGTTTATTTCCTGAGCACATTGTAACCCTCAGCACCCTGCAGTTTCACCTCAGGAATACGTTTCCTTCGTTTTAATGTTGGTTCAGCCTCACCTTGAATATTGGGTGCAGTTTTGAGGTGCACAGTGTAAAAAGGATGTTAAGGTCCTTGAAAGTGTCCAGGGGAGAGCAATGAGGCTGGTACAAGGGCTGGAAGGCATGTGCTGTGAGGAGAGGCTGGGGGCGTTCGGGTTGTCTGGTCTGGAGAAAAGGAGGCCAAGAGGCGGTCTCAGTGCTCTCTGCCTCTCCCTGGGGAGGGGAGGCGCACAGCGAGGCGCTGGTCCCTGCTCCCTGGTCGGCGCTGGCGGGATGCAGGGGAACAGCACAGAGCTGCGCCGGGAGAGGTTCAAACTGGACATTGGGAGAAATTTCTTTACCGTGAGGGCAGTCGAACACTGGAGCAGGCTTCTTGGCAAGGCAGTTGATGCCCCATGCCAGACAGTGTTTGAGAGGCATTTTGGTAATGCCCTTAATAACATGCTTTAACTTTTGGTTAGCCCTGAAGAGGTCAGGCAGTTGGACCAGATGATCTTCGTAGGTCCCTTCCAGCTGAACTATACTGTTCTGTTCTGTTCTGTTCTGTTCTGTTCTGTTCTGTTCTGTTCTGTTCTGTTTTATTCTATTCTATTCTATTCTATTCTATTCTATTCTATTCTATTCTATTCTAGTAAATGATCCAGTTTCCTTCCTGCTGTATCTCCATACCAACCCCAGCATTGCACACTCCCTCCATGATGTGACCATTCATAATTCTCTCCTGGTTTTGGTGAGAAAAGTGGACAAATTTGGATCCAGACATTAAGATTTTTCCTGTCAATTCTGGGAATGGGCTTTTGATTTGTCTCACATTTCTTGCAAACATCTCTTTCATATGCCTCCGTCCCATTTGTTTTGAGCATGTCCTAAGTCTCAGAAGGGGCCTGAACTTGCATAAAGGTCTGGTTCCTGAATCACAGTTCAGGTCCATATTTTCCCTAAAGTTGCTTTGGGTGGCCCATCTCCAGGATGTGTTCAGGAATGCAGGTACAAAGACGAAAAGCTTGTAAGAGGTCGTAAGTCAGTGATGATTCCCCATTTAGTCAGGAGAAGTCCTGACCAGGACTTCTGGTGGGGCCAGCATTTAGATTCAGCCTAGGGTGATCTCCGGCAGCTCCAAAAAGAAGATGGCCAAACTGTGCTCCATTGCCAGAGTAGATGTGGCTGTTTGTTATGGGGATGTTGCAGAAAAAGCAAACTAAATTGGTTGTGAAAGTCCTTCTCAGCCATTGTGGTCATACGCCATGGGGTTCCTGGTGGGCTGATTAATTATTTATCAGCAGTAGATGTTGATGCTGAAAAACAGAGCTGGGTATTTCCTAATGAATGCCAGGCTGAATCATCAGTGTAGGCTAAGGAGAAAAGGAGGGAAGTGGCTGCGTCTCTTCAAGCAATAAGAAATTATGGCCCAGAAAGTTTGTAGAAAGAAAACCAAGGAGAATAATCCTGGACCCACTGAATTTCAAGCTGAATCAGTTATCAAAAAGACCATTGAGACTGTCAGACCAGGACAGCATATTACTCTAGCTGAAAGTTGGAGAAAACAAAGCATTGCTCACACGGAAATCTCGCCGTGGGATTTTCCAAAGTCAAAGTGCTAGCAGTCACGCAGGTCACTGCCACCTCCCAGCAAATGCATCCACGTGCGGCACCATTGCTGTAAGCTGCAGTGCGAAATATTGCCATCAGATGGCAAAACAGCAGTGAGGATGGCAGGCAGCAGCCTGCAGGAGGGAGCAACGGGCACAGGCGGATCTGGTGCAACCAAGACTGAAGATTTTTTTTGTCCTGGGGGCTGGTGGATACTGGCGGTGCAGAGCTGTGCCTTGCAGCTTCACTCCGGGAGATGCTCTGTCCCTGGACAAGGCTGACAGGGAGTGAGGTGGGTGTGAAGTGTTTGGATCACAAAGCAGGTCCTGTTTCATTTTTTAGGGTAGGCAAGCAGGCTGTCTGAAGAACCCCAGGGTGGGTTTCAAGGACACTGCAGCCTGGTCGTGGTTGGCATTTGGAGACATCCTGTTAGCATTGTGCTCCAGTGTGTCTGCACTCATGCATGAGCCCGTGACGTCCGCTTCCCTGGGGTGTGAGTGGGGAGATCTGGTTGCTGTATTAAGCCTCCATTTCCCTGAAAAAGTCGTGGCTTCTCCTTACAGAAACAACCTGGAAAAGCCCTTATAGGCCATCACACACAAGAAAAATAAAAGCAATAAACAAGTGAAATCCAGCAAACGGCTGGCTCAGATAGCTGGTTTCAAAGGCCAGTGCTTATGCCAGGTGACATGAATGTTTTATGCTGTTTTGCTGCTGGTTATCAGAAGGAAATTGTTTTCCTCTCCGGTGAAACTCACGCACCTGGAAGTGCCGGCCGCACTCCTGAGTGGCTGCTAAAAATAGGGTTGAGTCAGCCGGTCACCAGCCTGGCTATAAAACAGGCAGCTCCCGAGGGAGCCTGAACACCCTTAGTGCCCACTGCTGCGGAGCTTGTCTTGACATATGTCTAGAAGGACAGAAATACTGATGGAAAGGTAAATACCAAAAGAGCAAGTAAAGAATGATGTGGCCAAGGGGCTGGAATCAGTCGAAGCAGAACAGGGTTGTTGCTCTGCTGTGATTAAATCTATTCGAATGATTTATTACTGGTGCTAGCTTGGGTGGTTGGTTGGCTCTGGTGTTGCCTTGGATTAATGAAAATTGTCTTCTTGATCCAAAAAAATGGCCAACCTGCGGTGGGCAGGTGTGCTTGTGAATTACGTGTGCTCATCTGCACTGAGCAGCTCTGGGTGGTTTGTAGGGCTGTGCATGTGGGATTTCTGTGTGCCACTCAGCAGGGGAAAGTCTGGTTTGAGTCTGGTTCTCTGAAGGGTGCAGAACCAGCGCAAAGCACAGGAGTGGCTGGTCCTGTTTTATTTTTTTAGCAGCCCTTGCTTCAAAGGGAGATGCTCAAAGATCTGGGCTTAGAGGTTGTTTAATTTTTTTGTTATAGTATGGTGATATGTTGCAATGGGAAGATGCAGCAGCATGGTATCTGGATTACACCCGTGCAAACCTGGCAGCCCCTCTGGGACCTGCTAAGCTTATCCTTCCTTCCATGCAGTTTCACTTCCTTGATTAGCAGTGTCTATAAGCCCATCATAAAACCTCAAGTGTGCAGTCTACATAAACAGCACTTAGATAACAACTGTAAAAGGGGTTGATCATTTAGCTGGAACAGAAGAACCCTTGGACACCCAAAGCATTCTTGGATTGCAGTCGTAGCCAAAACAGTGATGATTTCCATCATGTTCAACCTGACCGCAAAACCAGGCTGAAAATGTTGTTTTCCTTCACAGCAAGGTGCAGGCTCTGGCTGCAGAGCAGCAGCCATGGGACGCAGGGCGACAGCCGTCAAGGACCATCCTCTCACTGGACAGGCAAGGGGCCAAGAAGGTGCTGGAGATTTATGTCAGGCGCTCGTTGAGCTGCTGCGAGAACTCACAGGCGGCAAAGGAAAGGCTTCAAGAGGGAGCCAGAGGGCGAGGGAGGAAGGCAGTCGGGCTGCAAAGGTCAGAGAGCGACTTCTGCAAGTATTCATGTGCCAAGCTCAGCCTGAAGAAGGGCCAGGAAGAGGCACCCAAGGTGCTGGAGCTGGAACAGGCTCTGTTTGAGGAGAGCGAAGCGTCAGCACCTGGGGAGGCTTCTAAGGAGGAACTGGAGACCAAGAAGAAAAGCACAAAAATCTCCTCCCAGGGCAAAACCCAGCGCACCTGGTTCAAAAGCTTCTTAAATTTCCTCTTTAAGAAGAGCCCTGAGGACCAGAAGGAAAATGCAGGACAGAAAGCAAAGGAAAAAGATGCCAAAACTCCTTACAGCAGTAAAACAGAAGGAGCCAGGAGACCCAGAGCCGACTCAAGCATGTCCCCACCACTGGGCAAAGCCCCCAGGAGGAGACCCAGCCTCAAGAGGGTTTTCTCCTTCAAGAAGCACGCAGAGGAGGAGCGGGGCGAAGCAGGGGCGAGGGCCAAGCGCCCCAGCTGCCTGCCCCTGCGGCATGTCCAGGGACCAGCCCCCCCAGGTGGGACCCCCACCCTTGCCCTCACCAATGGGACCTCAGCTGTTTCTTTTGGGGGGGGGAAAGCAACAGTGAGTGTGGAGTGCTAGTTCCTAATCCTTACTAAGCATTGCCCACATGTTGCTTTATGGGGCATTGGGGCTGGATTTGCAGGGCTCCACTCTTGACGTGCTGCCTCAGGAACAGGTCAAATTTGCCCATGTTGAAGATGACCCTGGGTGAGGTGCACCAGCTTGCATCATTACTGGGACTCATGAGTGCAGCCAGCTACTGCAACCTGCTCCATAGTGATTATCTGTATGCAGGTTTTATCCATACACAGTTTTTATCTGTGCGCAGGTTTTCCCCCTGTAGCGAATGAGGGATATCGTGATTTAGTTTAAATCTGCATTTGAAACCAGAGATCGAACCTGAAATCACCTAAGGGCTATCACCTGTTGCTTTTGCTTTGCTGCAGGGAAGGGTGGGAGCTGCTGTGGCAGTGACACCCTCATCCCCATGCTGAGCCCTTCCCAAAAAGCTGGCCAGGGGATCTTTGTGAAAGCCTGGTTGGTTTGGGGCCGTTGCAGAAGCTCGGCTACGGTTCAGGGAACACAGCGCGTGGTTCACAGTAGCGTGTGCTGACCTGGCGTGGACACAGGCACCGCGCCAGCAGCGTCTGTGTTCCCCTTTCCATCAGTTAGTGACTTGGCCAAGAAAAATCCGTGATTCTGAACATGTGTTCTTCTTCCAGCAGAGGCAGAGCAGCCGGATGGTTACTACACGCGCGTCTCAGAGGAGATTGGGCTGATTGTGCAAGGCAGCGAGAGCCAGAGCAGCAGGGAGTGCGGGGGCGAGCAGCTGCCGAGGTCGGGCAGTGCCGACGGGGTTGGTGAGTGCTGCCCCTTGCATGTACAGAAAACACTAACATGGGATTTGTCCCCGTGAGGAGCCTGAATGGGACCCAAGCCCCGCTTCAGTCTCGCCTCAGCAGTTAATACAACCCAAAGAGTCGTATGAACCCACTGTGGGGATTGTCAGCAGCAGGGCTTGATCTGGGGAGGGAAAGATTCAAAGGCAGAGGGGTGTTTTTCCTGACTGAGGAAAGCAAGGCATTCAGCTGTAGGCTGAAATGGGTTTTCCAGGGCTGGAGGATGATACGCTTTGCTTGGGAAGTTTTTTCAGACGGGCTAAAAAGCTGCACTGCCCTGAGAACATCCAGGCGTGGTGATCAGCCACAGGGCTGGAGGTAACAAGGGAGTGACTGTGTTCTCTCTACAGATGAAGCCATCAGGAAAATCGTGGCCCTGCTCCAGAGTGCCGGAGATGAGCTGGACAGAAAGGTGAGAAGGGAACTGCAGTCAGCTGGATAGAGCTGGGAGAATTTGGGCTGATCACTGCTCTAAAATGGTGCAACGTTTCCCTGGTGCAGGGAAATGCTCAGCAAAATCAAGGAAATGGCACCTCTTAATTCCCCGACTGGGTGTGATCATGTCTGCCCGTCTGTCCTCTCTCATCTGCAGTCTTAGTGAGATGTGAAGGCATCAACCTAATGACACACCAGGTTATTTGTTCTTAATGTGTGCATTTGTTTGCTTCTTAAACAGGTAAAGGAAGATGCACGGCTGCAGATGTTCTTCAGAGACATGTCCTACAGCTCCTTCAAGAACCTGGCTGATGCCTACGTCCGCAAGGAGATGACAGCCACCAGGCCCAACGTCAACCCCCAAGAAATCCAGTTTGCCTTTGCAGTACACCTCACCGCCAAGGTGGCCGGCATCTGTAACCAGGCAGTGAACAGGATCATGGGCTTTGGCACCCGCTATCTGGAAGACTCATTTGCACCCCTGTCCTACAGCAAGATCCTCCAGGTAAGGAGAAGCGAGGCTGGGGTTGAACTGCCAGCAACAAGTTAGGGCAAGGGCTGGGATTTGAATGTGATGGACAAAGCAAGTGGGTGGCAGGCAAAATGGATTTTGCTGGGGGTGACAGGGTGCTGGTTTTTGCCCTGTGCTGCTAGTGTGGGTGTGGGGACAGCGTGTGCCCCACGCAGGGGTGGAGGGGCTTTGGGACAGGCTCCTGGAGGCTGGAAGTCCTGCAGGACAGTCCTTCTTCAATGTGGCCCATGGAGAGGATCAAAGGGCTGGAGAACCTGCCCTGAGAGGAAGGCATGAAGGAGTTGGGTCTTTTCACCCCAGAGAAGAGAAGGCTCGTGAGGGGGGCTCATCCCTGTATGCCAATACTTGAAATGTAGCTACCTTTGTAGGATGGCTCTCTTTTGACAAGGAGTCACATGGAGAAGACAAGGGGTGATGAGTATAAGTTGCAGTGGGAGAAGTTTTGTATTTTTATACGAAAGTAATTTTTCAGTGAGAACAACCAGTCAGCGGCACAGCCTCCACAGGGACGTAGCGGAGGCCTCGTCATTGGCGGGTTTCAAGGTGCTGTTGGACAGGGTGCTGGATAATCTCATCGAGGCTTCCTTTCCCCACAGAAGGTTGGATCCAGTGATCTTTTGAGGTCCCTTCCAACCTGGGCTGGTCTATGAGGCTGCGATTTGCTCTCTGCCTGCTGCACCTCTGCAGCCAGGGGGTGCCTATAGCGCACCACATTGCTGTGATCTGGTATAACCACAACTTTCCTCCTTGACTGTGCAGGGAAAATTCCTCCTTGACCCACAGAGGAGAACAGTAGCATGGGCTTGGTTTGGGATGGGACCTCACAGATGTTTCCTTCTGTCTCAGCAGGACAGAACGAAGTTCAGCACAGACAATTGTGAGAGCCCGGACTGACACCGGCTGTGCCTGTGAACTGAAGGGTGCACAGTAACGACGGGGGGCAGTCCCTGTGGGTGGCCTGGATGTGGTATGATTTCATGGGCCATGAAATTAAAATCTGCGAAGGAAAACCACAGCAATTGCCACCGTAGCATGAAGTGATTAAACCAGCAGATCTGAGGGCAACCTAGTCTGTCAAGCCCAAATGTCTGAGATTGCCCTATATTTCCATTTTGGCCCTCATAAATTCACGTGTTGAACCTCAGGGTTTGTTCATGTGTGTGTATGTGTATTTATTTACCTACTTTTCTATACTTATCTGTGAATGTACAATATAATTTCTATAGTTTCTGCCATGGGTCCTGTTCAGAAAACAAAAACATAAAATGCAAATAATTTGGTCCCCATGTGACGGCCAGGCTTGTCTAAAGGCTGTGGGAGATGTGCTATACATGAAATAAAGTTTGCTTTGCTATAGCTGTTGTGAGCTGCTTCTTTCAAGCCACTCAGAGTGACATAATTCGAGTTTTACAGCAGATACATGGTGCGCTCCTCCCCTTTTGTCTATTTATGGCCATTCCCTTTCCAGAAAAAGGAGATTTAATTACAAAAGCAGATTGATCTGACACCAGGACCTGGGTAAAGCTTGTTCCAAGTGGCCCAGAAACTGCACTTGTTGTAGCTCCCTTGAGGACTAAGGGATTTACAGCTGCTGGGGTCTCACCTATGATGTCTAAGAAGATGTGAAATGTCTAAGAGATTAAACCCTAATCAGGGGGAATGTTCCCAGTTAATCTTTGCCCAGACCCCTAAGCAGGGACCTGGATTAAGGCAGTGCACTTGGCTTGGAGCCGGGAGTGCTGGTGCTCTGGGTGGTGGGAATGGCAGCAGCATCTCCATGCTAGGCTCAGACCCATCCTGGGGTGAAGGGGACAAAATCCGGGGGCTGGCAGTGTGCAAGCGGTGGGACACTGGTGGGTTGAAGGTGGTAGCCGTGGTTGGGGTCAGTGCCATGCTGGGGGATGGTCCTGCATGGGCTCCCACCAGCACCCCCCACTTACCCTCCTCTCCTGGGGTAGCTGCTCTTCTCCGTCCTTGTAAAACCCCAGCTAGAACTATCTGGGGAAGCAGAGTCCTTGCAAGAGGGAAGCAGCCCTCCGCCTTGCGTGTCCCATTCCCCTGCTTGCAAAGCCTCGAAGGAAACATTTCAAAGAACAGCCAAATCCCGCTGCCCAGTGTTGCCAGCGCCGTGTTTCCTTTTGGCCAGGAACCAGCCTGGGGTGACATTTACTGCCGGAGAAACCGAAACTGCTCTCGCCTGTTTGCAGACTGTCACCTGCCTGGCACCCAGCGCCTGGGGCGGTGCCGAGGCTGTGCCTGGGGTGAGCTGGTACCAGGGACGCAGCGGGGCTGGCGGGAGGAGCCGCAGTGCCCCTGTTTGCTTTGCACCCGCGGCCGGGCGTGGTTTGTATTTGCGTGGAGCAGGAGTGGGTTTCGTATCCACTCTGGCTTCCCAGACGACATCACCTCAGCATGTGGGGTGTGCCCAGCAGGCAAAATGCCGTCAAGAAAAATGAATTCCCTCTCCCGTTCACTTTTCCTGTGCTTTTCCTGATGTCAGATGAACCAAATCTCCTCCTCCTGGAATTGCTGGGGCTGTGGTGCCAGGGAAACAAGGAGTGAAACCTTCTCAGCCCCAAGCACAACAGGCTTGTGGTCCCAAATAACCAAATCCCAATCAAGGACAAGGCAGAATGAAGACAGGAGTGGCTTGTGTAGCCCATGTCTCTTCTCCCAAGTGACTTCGGCATCTTTGCTTAATCTCTTGGTTAAAAATTACGGACGCTGCTTGCCTGTGGCCACTGAAGATATTAAAGAAGGTATTAGAGCAGGACAAGTTATTACCCCTGGAGTTTTGAACAGTTTCCAGCTCTGGGTATTACGTTCATCCTACCCTAAACTCCCTGCTATGGTCTCAAAAAGCTAAGGCATTCGCTTCTCCTGAAAATCCCTGGGATCATGGGCATTGGCCATCTGGGCACTGATCCTGCCCAGGCAAATGCTGGCTTTGGTGCTCCACGCACACAGGGTTCTCCTGAAAGCACGCCCGAACCCCGCTGTCCCAAGTAGTTAGGCCCTGCTAATCCTGCTTTGCCAGGTGCCGGGAGGGGGAGGGTGGTTTAGAAAATCAGCCTAGCACTTAAGGAGGCAATTAATACAAAATTCGCTGTCACTAAGAGGATGATGACAAGGCTTCATCTCACGGGAGCATGGCAGCCAGCCAAGTAGGCTTCTGTCCACCAGGATGCTTTCTGGGGCCGCAGCATTTGCAATGGGTAAGGGCAGATTTTGCATGCCTCCCTGCCTCCCCCCCATCCCCCTGAGGATCTTCCTTACAATTCATTGCAGGCTTGGGGGAGGGTGGGAAATGCTGGGATGTGGCTGTGCACCCCTTGGCTGCAGACCCCAAGGTGCGCCCCCAAAGCCTGTCTCCTCCTGAGCCAAAGGGAGCCCAGGGCATTTGGGCATGAAGTCCTTGCAGGGCTGAGCCATCAGCTTTCAAGGGCTGCCTTTGCCCTGCCAGGCTGGGTGTCTCCTGTCCTCCCTGTGCGCGGACCCTCATCCTCTTTTCCATCCTGCCCCATGTCCTCTGCCCCTCTCCTGGACTGGCCCTGGCTCGGTGTGGGGCTGTACTCCTTTTCTTTGCTGGGGACCTTCTCACACTCACTGCTGATTTAATTCACAGAGCATACGGAAACAATTTCTTTCAGTGTGCAAACGCTTATGTACTTCTGATGCACTTGTGTGCTCAGATCAGTTGCAGTGAGAGCTGATGCTTTTTACCTTTCTTCTATTGGCAGATATTTGCCAGTGCCTTTTAGTGAACAAATTGCCTTTCCCAAGATCCGGAGGCATGAATCACACAGATCAAAGCCATGGTACGGCTGAATGAGCTGGCAGGAAGGATGGGACGGGGCATGCGGGTGGGACACTCACTTGTCGAGGAGCTAAAAATCAAGCACAGAAAAGACAATGAATGGATGTAGAAGACTGAATCCGGTAAGACTGTATATCTGCAGTAGGAAGTGGTCACGTGCAAACACCCTCTTGCAAAGCAGTTGTTCACTGCTGGGACAGGCCAGATCATGTTGCAATGGGTTTATGAGCTGGCGGCTTGCTGCTTCTCGTCCTGTGGCCCAGGGCATCCCTGGCCGTGCAGTGACACTGATCCAGGGGTACTTGCAATTGATGCTCATCTGCTGATGGCAGCTACCAACAAAACTCCAATCCAGAAGTATTTTACACATTGAGGTCAGAGCTTCTGCTCCCACCACACAGCATACAGCCCCCAGCGGGACAGAGGGGACTCAGCCGTGGCTGGAGAGGACAAGGAAAGTTCTTGAGATTCAGGGGGGAACAGCATTGCGAAGGTTTCCTCTGGGTGCTGGGACAGTCCTGTTTCCTTGCAGTGTTTTGGCCAGGCTTTCACACCAGCCCAGGGAATGAGAAGTCTCTCCTGAAGCATGCCTGTTATGTACGTGTCCATATTATGCATATGGGTATAATAGACACACAACCTTGAAGGTAACGTATGTACTATTCGTTAAACACTATGCATATGTGTTTCGACAACATAAGTGACGCATTATTTAGTAATATTTAATAAATCTATTTAAAATGACAATTTTTATTCTGCATGTTGACAGCAGCATTAGGTTATTAAGGCAAAAAAAGGCACTAGAAATCTATTAATTTTTTCCCTGTTTTTAATTTTTAATGGAGGCAGCCTGAAGGCAGTTGCACTTTGGGTCGGTATCCCAGGCTCTGGGGAGCACAGCGCTGCTGCAGGGATCCTCCTGGGGCCTTACAAAGCACAGAGCCAGGGGGAAGAGGAAAGAAAATCCAGCTCCTTGGGTTTCTTGCCAAAGAACATCCAGAAGTCAGGCAAAGACAAACAGTTTCCAACGGAGCAATTACAAGAGCTATTTCCAAACCTATCACAGCACTCTGTGTAACACCCCACATCCACTCCTTGTGTAACACCCTCTGGCTTTAAGTGTCTTATACAAGCCCTTACTCACTCAGTACTGAGCTGTGCCTAAGCCAGGATTGAAGGTGAATCCAATTTAGAAAAACACCCTTGATGAACAAAGCATGAAGCAAAGAGGAAAATTTGCGTGGCTGCTCTGAGGCGTGGTGGCACAGCAGTGTGGGGACCGTCTCCAGGTGGCCGCTGACGGGCCGTAGGATCACTCGTTATAAAGGGGAAGTCTTGACTCAGCCCTGAGCAGTGGAGTTGGCCGTCCTTGAGGATTGCAGGAGCTGTTTAGACCAGGGGAAATCTGGTTTTAGCACAGGAGGCAACTGAAGTAGCTTGTGAATGTAAACACCTTGGGATCATTAAAAAAGGCAAAAAATCCATTTTCTGAACTCCGCTGCAGCCAGAGAGGAGCCTGAGGAAAGCAGAGGAGATAAGAGCTTGACGTTTACATGGTGAAGGACGGCTTGTGACACTGAACTAGAAATTTGACCTCAAGATGACTGTGGAGGATCTGCGGGCTTCGGGCACCCCTTTCTCGCTATCCTTTTCAGGCAGTGGCTTTCTTGCCCTGTACCAGGTTGGGGTGGTGCAGTCCCTCCTGGAGCTGGCTCCCGAGCTGCTCAAATCCGCCTGCAAGGTCTATGGCTCATCCGCCGGCTCACTCATCGCTGCCGCCGTGGTGTGTGGCATCAGCCTCGGTAAGGCAATGACCGCCTGGGTTTCTTTGCTACAGAATTTTTATTTCAGAATGGAACGGGAGGTGATAATGTCTTAAGCACTGCTGGGAGGCGGGATGTGTTACTGGTGCAACTCATATCACTTATAAGGCATAAAAGAAATCCTCAGGCGATGTCACTTTTGGCAGTCACCCTGAAGCAATTTTGGGTGGTGTCAGCTGAAAAAGCCAGTTAGTGCTGTCTGAATGTTGTCTCAGGTGGTTGGGTAGATACCACATGGGCAAATCTGGACATACCTGTATATTGCATTGGCTCATCCACCTGCTTCTGCTGAAGGAGCAGAACTCCTTCCCTTCTGCTGCCAGTTCCAGGGAGTGCCGAGAAGTGTCCCAAGGCAAGTTCAGCTGAGCTTATGCCATATTATAATATGCACATATAATGTGCTTATGCCCACATAATACCCCCACTTTGCCCTATGGGTCAGACCCCTTAGCGTCCTTAGGGATGCGAGTGGCAGCCACATGGGTGTCTATAGGGTTAACAGCCCCACTTGCGTGCTGCTTGGGTCAGCCCAACCAACTGATCCAGCACAAGGGAAGATGTCGCTCAATGCTTGTTTCTAGATAGCAGAGAAACTTTCCTGCTGGCAGAAGCACCAGGGCTCATCTGTGGGACAGGATGTGCCAGGGGAACGGCGGTCCCCACTCCTGGCTGGAGCTCTTATTGCTGCAGAAGAGGTTTTTACTCTGAACCACTTTAGACAATGTGGAAATAGGCCCCCTTAGCAATAAATCTGCATGTAGAATTAATTCAGAGCAGTTAATCCACTTAAATAATCACATCCTACCATGTTTCTAATTGCAGTCTGTATGTAAACTAGCGTATGCAAGACGTGCCTTTGAATGCTGATCCAGCCTCTGCATCAAGCGATATGGATGTTCAGGAGGATCAGGGTCCAGGCACTCTTCTTAGGGTCAAAATAATAAAAGAGAAAGCAAGGAGGAAATGTAAAACACTTATAACCTCTGATGGGCACTAGAGTCACTCAGCTGGAGCTAAAAATAATTCAGAACTTGGCAAATAAATTTAGACAAAACAACGGGCTATGTTCTGTCAGAAACCTTTCTGCCCATGTGGGGATGAACTTCCCTACAAATCAGCAAGGGCCCTAGTGCTCTCCTCTCTGGTGCAATGGGATGGAGCTGGGGCTCCCACAAGTGCAGGTCGGTCCAGCTGCTCTCACCAGTGGCATCAGCATTGGAACAGGGGGCTGCGGCACTGGGCTGGCTGGGCACTGGCCCCTTAGTGGAGATGCTCAGATGATCTTGTATCCGAAGCACCTTCTCCAGGAGAAGAAAAGATCTTTTGAGTAGTGATGTATCCGGTTGGGTTTCTAATAAGGGAAATGCAATGAGGCCCAAACCTAGCCAAGTTTCTAGCCAAGAAGAGGTGCAGAATGAGGGTTAAGGGCGTGCTCAGCCCCTGGAGGGGTGTCTCATGGGGTGGATGCAGTTGCATGCCTGGGCTGGGTGAGGAGCTCAGCGCTCCCCAAGCCAGGCTGTCCCCTGCCATCCCACCACTCACCTCTTGGACACGTGGCTATCACCAGCAAGCTGATGCAGCAGGACAGCGATGGCACTGCATCAGGGGTCAGCCCAAGCAACCTCATGCCCTTGGCCAGAGCCTCCGGAGCTGCAGCCAGCTATCACTGCCTGCCCAGCAGCTCACAGGTTGGTTGTTCAGGTTTTCCCCGTTGCCAGGGAGCAGAGCAGCCAGGCAATGCCTGGGGTGTCTCCAGCTCTTTCATTGTCCCTGAGGACCCTACATGAACCCACTGAGAGTTAATCATTGCACCACATGGCCTAAACATCCGCTCAAACAGTTATAACACCTCTTAATACCTGTGTTGCTCCAGTTGCCTTCAGGACACCGTCTGTCTGTCTGTGCTTTTAAAGCGATCTCACAAGACAGCACCTCTGCCCCTACAAAAGCTCGTGCAGAGTCCTGGTGAGCCTGCCCAGGCATAAGGCTCATTCTTCGCAGGATTGTGGAGCTGGAAAAGCTTTACAAGGCCACAACTTAGCTGCCTGAGGTGGGGTATTCCGCCAGGTAACCTCTCCATTTCATCAAACAGACCAAGGATCAGTCCAGCAGTGCTGACCACGGGGTTTACTGAAACTCTCTTCCTCCCACTACTTCCAAAACCTCTGGCTGCTGCCCCCTCATCTGGGGCTCTGCAGTTCTCCTCCTTTAATCCAGCTTCTGGTATGTGCAAATGTCTGCAACGGCTTTTAACACCAGCTGGGATGTCGCCAGGGCTCAGGTGGGTGGGGAGGCCCAGCACACTGCAGACAGGATGCCCAGCTTGCAGGAAAGCCCTGCACAGAGCAGGGGTATGTTGTGCAAGTCACACTGGCACTGACAACCCCACATCTGCACTGCCTCCCCCCTTCTGGGGCACTTTGGATCCTGTCCCTAGCCCGTGACAGGCACTCTTCAGCACTCATGAGGAAGTCAGCAATGGGGTTGTGCTCAGTAGCATGTTGTCCTTTGAGGACACCATGGGGTGAAGTTCCTCTTTCCACCTCATCACCGTGTCCCCAGTTAGAGCAGCAGTGTCATCCCAGGGTATAGTGCTCAGATCCATAAAATACTTTAACTGTGTGCAGTGTTAAAAATAGGATTGAAAATATAACTCTAGGGGCAGAGGCAATATTGACTGTTTCTCTGTCTTTCTCTCCTCCGCCCCCCACGCCCCGTATCAGATGACCTAAAGGAATTTTTCTTTGCAACTGCCAAGGAAGCCAGGAAAACCATCCTGGGCCCCCTCTCTCCCAAGTGCAGCTTGCTGGCAAATATCAGGGCTGTTTTGCAGCGGAGGCTGCCAGAGGACTCCTACCAGGTGGCTTCGGGGCGGCTGCACATCTCACTCACGCGGGTAGTGGACGGCCAAAACGTCATGGTCTCTGAGTTCAGCTCCAAGGAGGAGCTCATTCAGGTAACGGGACCCTCCTCTGATGCCCATAGGAAGACTTCTACCCACCTCTTAGGGTGGAAGTACCTAAACATCGGTGCTGTTAACTGCACTATTTTCTACCCAAGATAGGAAGAGTGTCAGGAAGCTCTGCCAAAGCCATGGTCCCATCACCATCAGCTCCTACAGGCTTGGAGGGAGGGAGGGGAGGGAGAAGGATGCTGTTAGGTCCAAAGCCAGCCAGGAATAAATCATGCTCTTATAGAGAAGAAGGTTTATTTCCAGCCTCAAAAAACTGATGCTGGCATGTTGGCCAGCTTTAAGTGCTAATGACCTTTTGCAAAGAGTGCTGTTAATGCTAACAAGACCTCTCGGCTTCCTGAACAGGTCTCTTCTTGGCCAAGTCCTGTTGGCAGTAATTTTTCTAACTTCCTCAGCACTTTCCTGGGAGGAAATATCTGGACAAAGTGCCTCTGTTGCCGAACCACAAATAGCTAATTAGCTAGCAAATTGGCTGCCAGGGAAAGAATCCCAGGGTAAAACCTTAATGAAGCTGACCATGAGATCATGGACTTGCTTGTCCCAGTAGAGGACAGCAGAACTGCTGGTGTTCACCCTGTGGTGCATGTCCCAGAGGAACCCAGGAGCCTGAGATACTCATTCCCAGCTGATGAGATTGGTAAAAAATGGTTATACACCCAGCAGAATGAAAATGCATTGTGAGGATGTTTTGGTTTTGTCCAAAAACCTCAAGTCTGAAAAATGACCCCAAAGTTTCGCCTTGCCACTGCTAGTAGCAGCATTTGGACAGTGATATATGGATATACAACTTTAATGTTGCTGGCAGCTACAAAATAAGAAGTGAAGTGGTATGCCCTTATCCGGAGAAGCTGTGTTGAAATTAGATGTTTTGGCCTTCTTGAAACATTTCTTCTGGGCACAGTCACATGCAAAGCCCAGGTGGTGCTGACAGCCCGGCTCCAGATGATTTGTCAAGCCTGAATTTGCAGGCACCCAGCTGAGCAGCCTTTGTTCAGGGCAACTTAGATAAGAAATTTACTTCTGCAATTCATCTCCTCCCCCAGGCTCTCATCTGCAGCTGCTTTCTTCCTATCTACTGTGGGTTCATCCCTCCATCCTACCGAGGTGTGGTGAGTGATATTTTCAAGAAAACATATGCTTGGAGCAGTATGTTCCTGGGTTTAAACCGCGTGTTCCCTTCAGCAGGGAGGCTGTCTAGTACCTGTCCAGGCATCTTCCTTTGTTAATGGAAGATGATAAAGCCTTTTAGCATGCTCTTTGTACCGTCCCATGATTAGCTAGGGTGAATGGCCATCTGGAGAGCCCCCTGATGCTTTGCCTACGGACAGAGCCTGGATAACTACATCTTGCCTCACAGGTCTCCAGAGTGGGATGAGAGGACGCCCACACTCGGGACGTTGACACGCAATCCGGTCACCCCAGGCAGGATCTGTCTGCAGCACAGATGTCTCCATTCACTCAAGTGCAGACTTGCATGGATGAAACATCAGATGTTTGTGGGAGGATCCTCCCTCAACCATGTGCGCACTCATTTGCTATGAAACGCTGCAGTGAAGTCAACAGATTTGGTCTGACTTCCTGCTAAGCCTCAGTGAAGGAGGAGCACAGCACCGCGCGTTCTCCACGCAGCGTGGCAGCGGACCACAGAGCAGTTAATGCATCACGACCCATTTGTGTGTCAAAGCCCACGAAGCCATGATACTTGGTTTGCAGTTGGTTTTAAGCCAGGGCCTTTCCTCAGCTCTTGTCGATCTGCACTGCTGGGCCCTGCTCAGTCCGCGGGTGTCCATGGCTGCCTGTGGCCAGGCCTCCAGAGCTGACGCAGGCTGCAGAGCTTTTACACAAAGCGTACAGTGTGTGCAGAGCCCAGAGCCTGGTGATGCTGCTACTTGGCGGTTGGACTAGATGATCTTGTAGGTCCTTTCCAACCTTGTGTTTCTATGATTCCATGAGACTCCTCTGAACTGGTATTTCACTAGCCTGTAATCTGATATGCTGCAGTCCTTGTAACCTCAAATCCCACCAAGCTGAGCATTAAATTCCAGTTCCTGTTGGAATACAGTGAATAACATTTTCCTTGCCCAGCGAGTAATTCTCCAGGGATTTGCAGACACTTATTAAATGTGGGCACCCTACTGATTGGGCTCACAGTAACGACAGAAAAAGACCAAACCTGAGATTCAAGACTTTAAATTTATATGACCCTGTATGACTTCTTAGCAACTTTATAAAGCTTTATGAACTAAAATAATAATTTTTCCATTTTAAGAAGTGCTGTGGATTATACAGCACCTGGCTGGGGAGCCATCTGGGTGCTGCGGGCAGGGCACCCAGCAGAAGGAGCCGGCAGATGCTGGCATCTAGGCGAGGTGACGCTGCCCTCACACGTGCTTTGTAGCAACCCTTGGAGCAAATCCTGCCTCTGCTCTTCCCCTTCAGCGATACGTTGATGGAGGATTCACAGGTCTGCAGCCTGTCTCCAGCTTGGAGGAAGCCGTGATCACTGTGTCGCCATTCACGGGAGAGCTCGATATCTGTCCACGGGACTGTCCCGCCATCTTCTACTGTTTCCAGATCTTTAATGGCAGCATTCAGATCTCGGTAGAAAACCTGTGCAGGATCAGCTATGCCCTCTTTCCACCTAGCACCATGGTAAGCACACCAGGCCCTCGTCCTACCTTTGATTTGGTTAAAACAAATTAGTGCTGGATCTACCTTCCCAAGCTTTAGGGTTCACATCAGTCTCCATCATTAATTAATTGGATTTCATGGGAAGGAGTCGGACCCTGACTGCCTTGGGGCAGTCCCCACTCCTTTTGCAGTGTATTTTTAGTGGACGCTGCTGGTGGGTGACCAGCCTGGGACAGGGTCCCGCCTTGTTTGACAGCCTGCAGAGGACCAGTGTGTTGGTGGCTGGAAACCACCCAAATTCTGTCCCAAATTGTCACTCCCAACCCTCCACAGCAAAAGAGCTTTGCATACATTCTGCCTCTCTCTCCGGAATGGAGAGCTCTTTAGTGACCTCTTGTGTTTCTCTTTGCAGATCTTGAACGACATTTTTTCCCAAGGGTACCAGGACACGGCCCTTTTCCTGTGCAGGAACAGTAAGTATTACCCCAGGACCCGAAGCGCAGCCTAGAAGCACGACCTGCTCAGCAGCGCATAGCCAATGCGGCTGGCCAAACATCAGCCCTTTCTTTTCATGGTTCACAGATGCCTTTGGCTTTAACTACTTTGACGGCAATTTCCGCTTTGCCAGCATGTGTGGGAAGAGCGACTTTCCGCAGCCCAGTGGGATGTTGAACAGCCTGGGCAAATGGGTGCCACAGTACCTGGTGCCACACTCCCTTCCAGGTAGAGCATTCAGGGTGCTGACCTTGGGTTTTGGGGGTAGCTGAGGCCACTAAATGCTTTAAGGGGTTCAATATTATATTTAAGGCATTACTGAGATTTTTATTAGGGTAAATATGTCTATAGCTGCAGTAGCCATTGCAAAGAGGCTTTGTAAGAGTGGCTCAAGCTGGATCCTGGCATGGGCTCGGTACATATGGGCTGAGCTGCAGCAAGAGTGGCTGGACAGGAGGAGTTGTTGCCTTTATTGGGTTATTTCTAATGACTGGTCTTTATTTACTTCGGTGTTGTCACCCATAGGAGCAGGCCTGGCTCAGTGGAAGAAGCAGGAGATGTTCAGACTGCAGGATCCACTGTCAAAGGTCCTGTTGCAGCCGTACAAGCTGCCGGCTTTTGTCAAGAAGGGGTAAGACCATCTTGAAAAAGGCATCAAAGCTGAGACTGATAGAGAAACAACTGGTTGTGCCTTCAGCAGTGGCAAGAGAGGCTGAAGGGACATAGTGCCAGGTTAGCTCTGGGCAGACAGGCACCCCTGCAAGCCTGGTGCTGGGGTGTGTAACAGGCTGTAGTATCCTTCAGGTGGCAGCTCTACAGGAAACACCAAGAGCAGCCTCTGGGGCAGTGCACGCTGGCAGTAAGTCCCTGTTTTACTATGAACCAGGGCAAGCTGATGCACACCCACTGCCTTTGCAAGGTAAACTTAGCAGCAGCTCCTTCCTCTGCAGGAAGATTTGGTATTCTCTGACGCCAAGCCCTGAGAGAGTGGGTGCAGCAAGCATAGGATTACTTGGGTATGGAAAAGAGCATCACCACGTGCATTTGCTGTTGACTCTTACCAGACCTTAAACTCCACCTGCTTATTTTGCTTTTGCAGGCTGAAGCAGCTGTGGAAGCTGCTGGAAGACATCGTCTCCCTGGCAAAACGGTTCCAGAAGCTCCTCCAAACTGTGGTGCCTGGCTTGCCTAAGAGAGCCATGGCCAGGGGGTGAGATGCCTGGGCAGAGGGAGGGCAGGGTGCAGAGCAGGGAAACCCCAGGGGAGCTCACCCATGGGTCACTGAAGCTGAGTTTGGCTAAAAATTCCAATCTGGGGTACTTCATCTTTAAAGTAACTATTTTTTACCCTGGGATGTTGTGCTATTTATTCAGTAACATCTGAAAAAAGCTACAAAACAGCCTAGCGCCACTTCCCTATGACAACGTATTCCAGAACATTTACATGCTGGGCTCTGTCCTAGGAGGACACGTGAGGCATGTCCACCAAAATCCCAAGTGGCATTTTGGTACTGAACTCTCAAGTATTCAAGGCAGTTAACTTGCCAAAGACTTTTTAGCCGTGCCTACCTAAAGTCTGCTTTCAAGTTACTCTGCAGGCAGCTGGAAAGGGACTGACACAGAAAGATTTTATCCTGCAGGCAGCTATCGCTGTGCAATTCCTCATCCAAGAAACAGTCCTTCAGGGTCAGATATCCCTGTTTTTTATTTTTTTATTTTATTTTTTTTGTCCATACTGGTTAACTGACCCTGGCTCAATTAACCACCCACTTGTTCCCATAGGTAACCATCCCGGATGGGCCCTGGGGTTCTCCAACGCCAAGTAGTTTTCCATCCCAGGAAGCAGTGGGTGACACCAGAGATCATTTCACATGGCTGTGTGGCTGCTGTCTTTGTGGAGTTTTACAGGGATGGCTTTTTCACTTGGGGAAATGGGCTGATTTTGTTTCTAGAGTTATTGCTGCAGTCTCCCCATCCAGGCCTGACCAGCTTTAACATGATGGCCAAGGAAAAGCACTGCAGTGCTGCACCTGCAGCCAAACCACAGGCTGCACAGGAGGGATCCAGCATCTTTACTTGCATGCATGTATGACCCAGCCAGTTTTACCTAGCCACTGACCACCAGAAGCATCCCTCTCCCTTCTTTAATCCAGATTGCAGGACAGGCATTTGCCAGGAAATGTTACATTTTAAATGTGTCAAAAACTTTCAAAGTGAAACACAGATGGGAAGGCATTAGGGAGCATAGCACTGGGCATGAATTCATTTTTATCTAGCTTCCTGAAATTATTTTACCAACTACCTATTCTTTAGCTCCAAATGCACTTGGAGGCCTGCTTTTCGTGCCTGTGGATGTAGGGTCACCTTTGGACCACACTGAATTTGCATCGATTAAGAAGGAAGGATGGAGAAGCCTAAAGATTAACCCTTCTCCTTCTTCAAAGCATTGCAGTCCTGGAGACTGTATCTATTACACAGGGAGAGCTGACATTTCACAAATACATTAGTTCTTTCTATCGTTCTGTCATTTGCTGATACAAGCAGTGTACAATCTAGGCAAACACACCTCTTGTTGCTGATCTGTAAGTAGAAAAAAATGGCAGCACTCTTATTCCAAACAGCTTTTGCTCATCAGATGCTGACGGACTGGCTGTATCCCCAACCAAGTCTCCCGCATTTGTTGGTTCCCGATGGGCAGTAAACAGCACAACAGCACAAGCTGTTTATTTGAATAAACAGCTTGTTTAATTGCACAAAGGGAAATAGTACAGATGGAAGTTTCATACAAATAGCTCTGGGGACTGCAGGCTTGAGTGTGGGATAGCTGAAAGCTGCACTGATATAAACAGATTCAAAGCTAACTATGACTGCGCAGTCAAAGATCAATATAATTACATTCTGCTATCTCTGCTTGAAATCAATGACCTGGAAATACTATCTCTGCAATGTGCACCTTTGAGCTTGCTAAAAGAAACCTGGGTGCTTGTTTTCGTTGGATCCATCAAAACCTGTTCCTACCTCCCTTCCATACTGGACAGATTTATATAACTCAAGCCCCTCAGCTAAAGCTGGGATGCTCAAAACCAGCTCGTGAACTATGACCATCTACCCCGCCACAGGTCAAAGTGGAGGTGGGACAGAGACACCCACCACTCCCAGGCAGGAGCAGAGCTGGTCAGCCTGTCATCTGCTTTACCTTATACTGCACTTCTGCCTTCCCTTCCAGGCAGACAGCCCCACTGTGCAACAGCCTTTCTACCAGGCTCCTGGTCTCTCTAGCAAGTACCACCCTTTAGCAGGATAGGGCCATTTCAGTCAGCCTCAGACAGTTACAGTATCTCTCACTCAAATGGGAATTAAAATCCCCCAAAGAAAGCTGTCATATAAGAACTGGATATCCAAATCCACTAAGTTTGTCTGCAAATCTCAGCCACAAAACAGGAGCATAGCTTGAACTACCAAGTGCATCTCACCTGCCCCAGTTACGTGGTATGATGCTTGATCAAAGCTAGCAAAACTTCAGGAATTTTAACAAAAAACAGCCTACAGGGAACACCTAAAACAGAACTCCCATACCACAAGCCTGCAGAGGTGTGTTAGGACCTAGGTATTTAGTGACTCATCATACATATCAGCTGCTTTATGCTTTATTAAGCCTTCATCTTTTCAAGCAAGCACATCTGGTGCTGTCTGCTCTGCACAAGCTTGGGGCTAATGGCACAAAGGAGTCTTTGCAAGGGGCAGAGGCAAAGTTTGACATTTCTTTGAATCATCTCATGCAGGAGCTTGTTTCACCCCTGGCAATACAAGCTGGGAAAGCCAGATGCACCCCCTTCAAACCATGCAGTAGATTCTGTATTTCTCCTCACACAGCTCTGTTAGGGTAGGGTAATGAGGCCCGGGGGGATAGGAGGAGTGCTGTGGCCCAGCCTGTGCTGGTGACATCGTTGCCAGTGTGCTCTTCGATGCATCGTGGTGTGTGTCAGCAGGCTGGGTTGCAAGTTGCGCGCTTCTCTTTAAAACATAAACTGGGGTCAAAGGCAGCAGATGCATTAGGAACAATCTTCTGTAGCTGGCAAAGCCCTAAAGGGAGTAAAACAACATTGGTCAATTTGACTGACTCTTCTGACCCTTCTGTGACAAACTGGATTCAAATACCTGATAGGGCTGCTTCCCTCCCTCCTGTTATCTCCAATGTAATAGGATAAGCATGTTTTGAAATCCTTAAAATCATGTCCCCATATTCCTGTTCTGCTGCTTGGATTAGTCTACACTGAATCCCGTAGAGATATGAAGCCCAAGGTAGCTGTGATGAAGGTTTGGACGCAATCCAAGCAGTAGGTACTTTCCCTGAGGCTAGATCCCACCCTAGATCCAGTGGGAGGGGAGTCTTGGGGCCTGATCCATGCAACTGAGCGAAAACAAAACAAATGTGTCCTATCCTGTGTCTCAGGGTTTTTGCTGCAGATGTTTTATGCTGGACTGACTCTGTTTCTATGTTAGATACTAAGGGCTTGCAAAATGTCCTGCTGGGCAGATGGATAAAGAGGCAAATGTTTGTCATTAACTCACTAACCTAGCCTGAACTTTGCTCCTGTGCAAGCCTTACACAAACAATAGTCGTTTTGGAGCTATTCTGGCTTATTCAGGAGCACAGTTGAGAGCTGTGTGCAGGTTTATACCCTTGCTTATTTAGTTACACCAATGACCTTACAGCGTTGTACACGTAGACAATGAAATAGCCTTTTTCTGACCTAAATCAGGGCTTTTCCTTCCCAGCCATGAAAAATCTGAGGCACTTCTCCCCAGGAGACTGAGCCCTTACTAATGTCTTGGTTGTTATCTGGCCTAACAAATAAGTCTTGATTCCTACCACAGGTGATCTTAGGTTAGTGAAAACTGTTACAGCCCAGCTGCTGGCTTAGGGAAAGCTCATTTTAATTCCTACCCTCAAAACTAGAGACAAAGGAACCCCTGATTGTCCAGACCCTGTCCAACATCCAAATAAGCCTGTTTCCTACTCTGCTGCTTTCAAAAGCTACATGTAGATCAGACTGATTGAGATAAACAAGCAAGCATGCAAACTATTATGCATTTTCACAGTAGGTCTCTTTCCACAGGTTGAGTTGTCAGTACTTTACACTGGTTTTCAAATGAAATGTCTTTTTTGCTTTCATTTAAGGTTTTGCATTCATTTTCCAAGGTTTTATTTTTAGATATGGAATGGTGAGGGTCCTGTTTCCCCCTTCTCTATTTCTCATCTGGTATGGTCCTCCTAGGTGTAGAAGCCACTATATTTGTATATTTTTTCATTTTTTTCTTCAATGTATGTGGTAACATTTTAAATCATCACCATGTTGGAAAAGCTGTGTAATTTCCCCTAAACTGACAAACTTGGAAATGCTGGAAGACTCTGAAAAACAAAAGAAATAATAAAGGGAAAAGCAATGATGCACCCTAGCATGTAGTTCATTGTATTCTGCTAGTAACAAAAATACAAACTGGAATTTCAGATGTTTAGAGTTCAACAGTTTTCCCTGTCAAAACTGAAGTGGGATTGAGCATTATTTTTGCACAGGATTTCAGAAAACTAGAAGTTCTGGGTTTAAACTTGGCTTATTTTGCTTAAAACCTACTCAGGCAGAGGTTTATCTGCAGCTCTAAAAATCTTTTCTTGCATATGGTCGCACGCTGGAATAACTAAGTAGAAATTTTGGTTTGACTGGCATAGCAAAGCCAGCCCTAACTATTGAGACATACTGCTCCTTCCCTTACCCTTAATTAAATGATGTGTAGGCAGAACCAGTTATTACCTCACAGTGTAAGTCACCTTCTGATAAGAAAGAGCTACTCCTCCAAAAGGGTCTTTCTGAGCTAGCCACGGACTAAGATCTGTACTTCATCTGTGGGGGAAATGATAATGTGGGCAGCTGGGAGTTCAGGTGCTATTTGTCAGAAGTCTGCCAGGGAGAAGCAGGGGAAATGTACCTGCCCTCAAACTTCACCCAAAACAAGCTCAGCACAAGGCTTCACTAATAACCACTGAGGGGAATCTCTCCCCTTCCAGATGTTTTCAGCTCGTGGAGCCTGTAAAAACCCAAATAACCTTTCAGGCCAGGGCAAGTGTCACATAGCTAATGAAAATTGATGGGATAAAAAAAGGGTTGGTCCTCTACCTTCCTGATGGTTGCAAAGGGTGGTGTGGGTCTTCCTCCTCCACTTCATGTGCTGTCTGGATGCTTAGTATGTTCTCTTTGGTGATGTCCTCAGGGTCTGTGGCCCTGGAGTGAAGTATTCTTGCTTCTGGCTTCCTGTGCAGGGTCCCTTCACCTTTCTGACACAATTCCTTGTCCAATGGAAGCGTAAAGTCCTCAGTAAGATAATTTATACCAAATAAACCTGGAGGAAGAGAAGACAGTTCTCACAGGTTATGGGTCAACTTCAGCAATGCGAGGCATGACCACAGGCAACTGGAAAACAAGAGGACTGGTGACCACAGTGCATAGCTAATCTGAGTTGGGTTTCTGGGTTAGGGACCACCAAACATTTTTGTTTGCATCAGCTTTGTGCATCAGTGGATGATAAGTCTAACATCACACAAGGCACCAGAGCCCATGCTTCTCATGTCTGTTCCCTGGAAAACTACCATTCCCAGCATGGCATAAGAAGAGAGGTGACCTAACACGTTCAGAGGGGAAGGAGTAAACAGGGAGCTTCAGCATTGGACACAAGAAGGATGAGACTCAGGTAATCCTGTCAATGTCAGAGATGCCGGAGTCTCTCCTCCGGTCACTTTATATGTGCCAGCAGCATATCCCTTACCCTCTGTCAGAAAACCAGCACTGTAAGAGAATCACCTGACCTACCTGCTCCTCATTCCCAACCACTTACTCAGGTTTTTTAAGAAGCTCACTGCGTCCCGGTAGCCGTCGTCATAAAACTGGTCACAAACCTGTAGGAGGGAGGTAGCAGTCAGGACAGATGAGCTAGCTATAGGGACCTCATGGCTCTGGGTACCTGTAGAAGTAGCTCACTTGCTTTGTGGGACACTGGAAAATACACAGGAAACGGTAGATGTTTTTTTTTGATATCTGTAAAATACAATCAGAGATTTGGAAATTGAAGAAGGCAGCTGGGCAATCTTTGGGACAGATGTCATATTCGCCAGCGAAAGCAGACACGGTGATCATGGTCTGGGATCTGAAGTTGGCCTTCCACATGCCGAGTTCCCCATCAACGTAACGCTAGGAGAGAAAAGAAGGAACCCTGAGCCACCTTCTCCAAGAGGGGAGAGCTGTGTCACATACGTGCATATTGCATTTCTTCCCCACCCAGTCACAAATAGGCCTGAGGGATGGGGGCTGTGGAGGTCTCCCAGGGAGCAGCCCTGAGCACTGTCCTTTTCACGTGCTCCAGGTCTACAACCACCACATCCTGTCTCCCTGTTGAACATTTATTCTTTAACAGATTAGTGGGAAAATGTAGCAGAAAGACACCACAAACCCCAAAGACTAAGGGTAGCTGCTTTCGTGAGGAGGTCACTTGGGTCTGTACTGTAGTCAGGCAGTGGGGCATCTGGGTTCAGCTCTTCCCTCTGCACAGCACTCAGCAACTTTGGTGGCAAACACGGGTACAAACACACCTAATGCCACCAAAGGAGGAAGGACACAGGCGAGATGGGCCCTTGGCCTGACCTAGGACATGATCTCAGGACCACTGGAGTACTCACCACCCCATGGTACAGAGGAGGGAGAAAGCCAAAACACAAAGGGACGAAGCAGCTGCATAACAGGGCCTACGGGAGAGAAAACAAGTGCATTGGTGTGCAAAGAGCCATGAAAATGTCTTGCCTTTGGAGACAGTGGCTCATCTGTGTATACTGAAATGGGACCCATTGCTTGGTCACTGGGCACCACTGACTGTTGCAAACCAGACCACAGAGGATAGCCACAGCCAGGGGCAGAGAAGGAGGAAGGTAACCTGTGAAACACCTTATTATGCTCCCCATGTACGCAGGCCTGTAGATAATTCAGCCAGGAATCAAAAGGGATCATTTTTGATTTTTTTCAGCTTGCCGCCCTGTCTGGTTTCTGTATTGGGTTTATGCGGCAAGGTTTTGGTAGTGGGGGGGCTGCAGGGGTGGCCTCTGTGAGAAGAATCCAGAAGTTGTCTCATGTTAGATAAGGGCCTGCTCCAGCCAGCTCCAAAGGGACCTGCCGCAGGCCAGAGCCAGGCCAATAAGCGATGTTGTTTGTGCCTTTGTGAGAGCAGATTTAAGGAAGGGGAAAAAAAACCACACACACAAAAACAAAACCAACCAAACAAAAAACCAACCTGCCGCACCGCAGCAGCTGGGAGAAAGAGGAGCGAGAAGCAGCCCCGCAGCCCCCAGGTCAGTGCAGCAGGAGGCAGGAGGTGCTCCAGGCTCACAGCAGCAGTTCCCCTGCGGCCTGGGGAGAGGCCCCTGGTGGAGCAGGCTGTCCCCCTGCACCCACGGGTCCCACACGGAGCAGATCTCCACGCTGCAGCCCGTGGAGGGAGCGGCCACCTATGCTGGACCCGTGCTGGAGCAGTTTGCTCCTGGGGGATGGACCCCATGATACGGACCCATATGGGAGCAGTTCTTGAAGAGTTGCTGTCTGAGGGCAGCCCCCGCAGGCTCAGTTCAGGAAGGATGGCATCCCGTGGGAGGGACCCCACGGGGAGCAGGGGGGCCAAGAAGGAGAGGCAGAGACGAAGTGCTAGGGACTGACCGCAGCCCCATTCCCCGTTCCCCTATGCTGCTCAGGGGGAGCATATAAAAGACAGTGGATGGGGGGAAGGTGTTTTTAGTTTGTTTTTAGTTTATCACTGCTCTAGCTTGTTAGTAGTAGGTAATAAATTACATTAATCTCCCTATGATGAGTCTGTTTTGCCCATAATGATAATTGCTGAGTCATCTCCCTGTCCTTATCTCAATCCTTGAGCCCTTTTCGTTGCATTTTCTCCCCCTTTCTCTTTGAGGAGGGGAAATGAGACAGCGGTTGTGGTGGAGCTCAGCTGCCCAGCTGAGCAAAATCACCACAGCTTCAGAGGCCAGTGAGGACAAATCACAGCAAGGAGCCAGGCTTCCCTCGTGGATGCCCGTGGGGCAAAGATAAATCGCACTCAGCCTCCTCTCTCCCCTGGGGGACCTGGGAGGCTCTCACCTGAATGAGGTCCTCCTTTGTGGCAAACTCCGAAACCGTCACGCTTCTCCAGTCGTGTACGCGGGTGAGGATAACATGCAGTTTCCCAGATACCAGCTGGTGGGCATTCACAGGCAGAAGTTTATTTAAGGTATCCTTTAGGATGTGAAGGATTTTCCCTGGTCTGGATAAAAGCCCTTTGAAACGGTATTTATCACCACTGATGAACTGCTTCTGCAACTCATCTAAAGCCAAGACAAAGCAATTATTAGTTATGTACTTTCTCAGATGTATTTCCACCTGGAAAAAGGGCATTTCACCATGCTGTTAAATACTGATAAAGAGCCATTGTCTTCAGTAGGGCTGAAGCTCTCATGTGTGGACCCAGATTTTCCAATAACTTCAACATTGCAAAAAGCAGAAGTATTTTGTTTTCTAACCCCATCTCTCTATTTCCTCCATCTTAAAATAAAATTTGGAGATATGGAAGAAAATCTTGTTTGCTCTATGTCTTAGTGTATTTCTGAGCTATGTGACTATAAATTTCTTTTTAATTCATGGGACAGTAATACTGATCCTCTCCACATTCAATATTTTCTTTCCCTTCTGTTTTATGAATCTACCAAAACCCCCAAACATTACGCAGGGCATTTTTATTTCTTATATTAGGTAGACTTATCATTAATTCAAATTAATAAGACTCAACGACTTATTTGATAACTATACCTTGCTTATTTTCTCTGTGCTGGTTAATTTTTCCATGTCTTTCAATCTTAAAGATGTAAACAAAGTAAAATTCTGAGGAATTAACTACTGTAAAAGTCTGAGGAATTAATTGATGATTAAGGATAACAATTTAAAAAGATCTTTTGCAGCTCCAGCTTATCTAGACATTTGATCTCTCTACACAGAGAATAAATAGAAGTGCATAGCCCTTACCCATATCACACTCGCACAATACCAATGCAGCTAAAATCGATCCTGAAGATGCCCCATAGATCTTGGATGCAGATTTCAGTATCTCAGGTGACAATTCCTGCAAAGCCTTTAACACTCCAGCTTCATACACTTGCATGAAACTGCAGCCTCTCAGCAGTAAAGAGAAAGATCTTCTCTCGTTTCTCTTTATCTTCATTACCTCTTCTGACACAAAATGCTCAAGTCACAAGAGAGCAGCTGCACAGGATAGGCTCACAAGTCTCTCCTAAAGCCAGACAATGCTTGGCTGGTCCCAGCCTGCTGCCGTTTCTGGCTGTTTCTGGCCACACTCTTGGTGTCTTTTTATCTCTCTATATGACAGAGATCTCACAGACAAATGTCTATTGAAACAACAAAAGTGGGCAGAAACGTGTGACGTGATGGTGTCTTTTAATACCTAAGGCCACTCATTAAAATAAATGAACTGTGTTGCAATATGTTTCTAAGAAAGGTGTGCACTGAGCTGCTGGGTAAAAGCCCCAGGCAGTGTGGAGGGCCACATGTCTCCAGCGAAGCAGCCTGGGGGTCAACAGGGGCTCATTTCTGAGCTCTCCAGAGAGAAAAGCTGACTCCCTAAAATGGTGAATGGCGTGAGTGGTACCATGGGGTCCTGGCCTAAGTTTCCAGACTATTGGTAGGTAGGAAGCAGCAAATATTCCCTGGTATACAAGTGTCTTGCAAGATGCTACTCAAAACTGTCTCGTCCCATTTGTCACAGGTTACCAAACCCTGTCCTATGGAGTAGAGAACTTGCAGAAGGTGATTGGATTATGAAATAAATTACAATTCAAGTTGTTTTCCTAGTTCCACAATTTTAGGGTTTGAGTTTGCTCACAAATGGTAAAAATTCAGAGTACACGTAACAAGTCCTGGCTTAATCTGCCTCCTAAATGGCTGAGGTTTCAGTAGAGCAGTAAGTCAATAAGAAAGTAAAAAGGGTGAAAAAGTCCAACAAACATGGTGATCTATTGATTATCCACCCAGGAATAATCCACCAAGGCCTTCTTAGTCTTGCAGCTTGGTGACATGTTGGGAAACTACCGTGTGGAAAAGCAGCACCGAAAGCTGGGCAAGAGCAGAGGCAGCTGTCCAACAAATAACAAAATTTGGACATGTTTCTCCGCAAGATGCATGAAGATCTATCCAATGTCTTTGTGCAAAAGCTTCCAAAACCACCTAGGAGAGGTTTATTTTCCTTTTGCTGTGTGTTGATGTAGTACTTTTAGTTTTGTGTCTGGGTGCAAACCTGATCTATGTAAGGGGACTGCAAAGCAACCCTCGTGTCAGCATAGCAGCTGTGCTGGTCATGCTGGTGCTAACAGGGCTGTTGTCGCCACTAAACCCTTAACTCCTGTCTGAGCACCATTGACACAGCGTTAATCCAGCCTCAATTCCACATGGGAGCTGTGTGTGTCACCACCCAGCTCCACCCAGCAGCCAAGCCACTAAGCTCCTTGTACACACCTTTATGAGCATTGCAGATCCCAGTGTTGAACTGCAAAGGGGAAAGAGAGAAGAAAAATGGAAAATTCAGGATGACAGGAATATATTCTACGCCTCGTCAAAGAGAAACAAAAGTATGGGAAATAATTGTCTGTCTACCCTTTAGTGTAACCTCTACGAGAAGAGTCAGTTCCAGACGGTGCTGTTTATCACATGCAAGAGGGATTTGGAGTTTGAAATCCACTGGTGAGCCATGTGAAGAAAGCTTCTGAGATTAAGAAAAAGTGACTTACAACTTTAGGACAGGGTGGAGGGTGGGGGAATAGCTCCAGCCTTGCAAAAGCACTAACATTGCCATTGCTTCCAGACCTGGGTACAAGCCCTCCTCCCCTAAGTCAGCAGCATGGATAGGGAGCTAGAAATGTGACAGATTATCACACTACTTTACAAACACAGCTAGACAAGTATATTGCTCAAATCACAAGCCAAATGCACAAATCAGGCCACACAGACCACATTTTACTCAATTGCATTTCTGCATTATTGAGAAATCTTGTAGATCCATTTGTTTTAACTTCTTATCCAGTCTTGTAGAACAAAGTAAACAGTGTTTACAATGGAAAAGTAGAGGAAAGTCAAGTCTCCACCTTTTTACTCCATCAATAGCAGGTACCGCCACCTCTCCTTGTCTTTCAGAACCTCAGACTGTCATTGGTGGCTTTTGAAAAGAGCAAGAATTAGTAAAAAAAAAAATAAAAATCGAGACTGTTTACGCAGCCCTGGGTGTCAGAGTGCAAGGTACCCAGACCTCATCAGCGGGGCTGTCAATGTAGGCGAAATCCAGGTAACCTATAAATAGCTGCGACCCAGATAGAATTACTGTTACATGACTGATGGCAATTGAGAAGTCCTGCTGTGGAACTGCAGAAGGTACTTCATGGCCACTCTTTGCCCGGCAACAGGACAGGGTGCAGACTGTGTACATCTCTGTGTGATTTCCTGAGTTTTAGGCCCATTGTATTTTACCAGGCCAAACGCCCTCATGCTGCTTGGCACATGCCACGTCTTCAGCATGGGGTGAGAAACAGCTCCTAGCAGAGGAAACTTGCTCCTTTGCCTTTTCATCCCAGCTCTGGGGACAAAGCCAAGCTTGGCATTGAGCAAAGCAGCCATCCAGGGTGTGCCAGTTTGAAGCTCCTCTTCAGGTAGACAAATGGAGAAGACATAAACGTGCATTCATGACAGGAATGACAGTGGCAATACACAAAGTACGATTTTTTCCTATGGTGTTAAAACTAATTACAAGCCCACCCAACACCCTACCTATAGTCAGGACACAGCAGGGAACAGGCTGACGGCTGCCAAGATGTTATCTTGGCTCCCAAAGATGGCATGTTTCGGAACTGAAGCCAGAGCAAAATGTTTCTTTCACGGATCTTCTGTAATGAAAACTTCTGACTTTGTGGCTGCACTGTTCTGGGAATCCAGTGGTGTTCCTAACCCATACATGGTTTCCGATGTGCAAGTCATTTCAGGAAGGAGATTTTGAGGAAGTAATTTCTGTACATTTCTGAGGGCCAGCGAAGCACTTGCATCGGATGTGTGGTTTGTCAGACTTTAAGCATTAGCACATGATTTGTCAAATACATTAAATGCACAGCAGATGAGCCTGTACTGCTGTACCTTGCAGGATTTAACTAGCTGTGAGCTGTAGGTGCATTGCTTCCCACACAGACCACTGGATGTCCCGAAACATTGACTGCCACTGAGAAAAAACAGAAAAGCCGTATCCTGAGTGTTTTTTCAGTAGGCCATATATGACACATTCACTCTCCTTAGACAGCAGTGTCCAGCTACTTTAAATTCATCATCCTGGACAATGAAGCTTTTAGCTGGTCAGGATGTTCAGGGCAAAAGGCAAAGGTTAGGAAGGGCTGAGCTCAGACAAGCTGTGTCAAATCGCCTCCCAAAATTTCCTAACCAACCTATACTTGCAGCAGTGCCCATCACTGATCTAAAAACCCCCATGACAGTTGGAAGACCCCTGGAAGGGACAAACAGTGTGCAGGATCTGGGAGCATTTTGAACCCTGAAGCTGCTGATGCAAAAGGCACTTGAAAAAAAGAACTCAGACTGCAAGATGTTGAGCTGCAGAGGGCACGTGGCTTTCCAGAAAAGCAAAGCTACTCTGAGATCTCCAGAGCAGAGACAGACTGCTCCTTGCTGTCTGGAGCATGTTTCCTCTCTCGGGGTCAGCAGGGATTTGTTTAGGCTGTATCCTCTGGTCAGGGTTCCTGGAAAAAAAGGGTACAAATTCTTGCTTTGTATTCCCATTTACATTAGCGAGACTGTCCCAACACCAAAGGATTCATTAGTCTTGCCTGTGGTCTATGCCCTGCTTTCCCACATGCAACAAGCCTAACCTCATTGCCCTGCTGCTTCTGTGAATGACCAGAAGCAATCTGTGGTGCTGCCGAATCCAGAACATGAAAACTGGACATTCCCAACAGATACAAGGGAGATAAAAGCAAAGGGGGTAGGGGTGGAATCACTGTAGAAATTCAAGATAATATCTTTATTTTGGGTTGAAATCTTCTCATGTAAAAGCCAAATAAATCTGGACAAAAGTCAATTGACAGTCTTTCTGGAAGGCTTTTTTCTTTCTCTTTTTTTTTTTTTTTTGTCTAAAGTCTGTAAAAATGATTAATCAAGGAGTTTCCTTGGCACCTCCCTCGCTAAGCACACTCGACAGGAGCTTGATAGAATGACATGGCTCTCACAGTGGTCTGGACCAGCCAATGGAGGGGAAATACTGTTTCTCCCAGTTCACTGGTGTGTGCTGTGCTCACCCCATACACCTTGCCTACCTCTCAGCCAGCTCAGGTGTTGTATCAGCACACAGTGGCGACCTGGAAACACCACCTAATCACCAGAAAAGGCCAACACCAGCCCCAGAAACTACGCTCCAATCTGCTCATCTTCCTTCCAAAAACATAATTTTACTTGAGTTGACTTGATCAACGTTTTTGCCAGAGTTCACTGACAATCTATATTATAAGGAAAAAAGATCAATCATTCCTCTGCAAACCGCAGTTATTTCTGTGACTCTGGCAGCTCCCAGAAGGTGCCACATCATACTTTTTTTTTTCTTGTAACAGGAACGTCATATACAAAACTCCAGCCTATACTATATTTAGCATCAGCTGCAGAAACCCTTCCCTTGCTCATGCTCATGCACCTCATCCAGGCACGATATGATGTCACTGCCCACAGCAGCCAGGGCTGCTGGCACGGATGAACCGTGCTGATCGTGATGAAAACCACCGACTCCACAGATGTCCTACAGCTACAGGCACTGGCCGTGATGCGTGCAGCCAAAACAGCCCGCTGCCGTGGGTGATACGGAGCCTTCTCTGCTGTAGACGCTTTCCTGCTCACAGCTGTTCACCGAAGACTTCAAGGAGAGCGCCCAGGTATATCTGTAGCAGATCGCTACCTGCAGTCTAAGGGGAACTAGGGCAAACACTACTCCACTTCAGGCTAGCAGAGACTCTTTAGCTTTACCAGGGCTGTCAGACCACCCTGCTACAAAACCGAGCCAGCTTAGCACTACGCGCGGCACAGCGCCAGGGTCAAGCTACATCACCCCCCTTCCCGGGGCAGGAGCGGACACCTGGGCAGAGCCCCGGCCCCGTCGCACAAAGGGGGCAGCCAGCCTCTCTGGCGCAGGTGCCCGCTGCACGGCCGCAGGGACAGCTCTTGCCGCCGGGGCAGCGGGCACGCAGCCACGGAGCGTATTCTGGAAAGAGAAAAGCCCAGCCAGAAGTCAGACGTCGCCGATTAAAATTTCCAGAGCACTGCCAGCGCAAAGGTGCAGAAGCCTGCAGGTCCTGGGGGAGGATCCGAGCACCTTTAAACAAGGCAGCTTAACCAAGCAGCGGGGCCCCGCAGGGCCGCGGTGCCACAGCGGGCGGCGGGGGAACGCCACGGCCCGGCCCGGCCCCGCCGCCGGCAGCACGCCCGTGACGAAGCTCGGCGCGCGTTTAAAAACGCCTGAGCTGCGCATGCGTGCGGCGGATTTTGCCCGTGCCCGCCATATTGGAAAAGGGCAAAAGGAAGCGCTCAAGGCCCCGCCCCTTCGGGCGCGTCCGAAAGAACGTCAGGGAGCGACGCGACCTGCGGGGTCACGGGGAGGGGGCGGGGCTTGTGCTGGGGGCGGGGCCTCGTGTACGCGCTCGGCGCCGCGCGCCGGGTCTCGCTCCGGAGCAGCGCCGGGTGCGCGCGTTGCCGTGGAAACGGAGGCAGTGACGTGCCCTGCTGCAGGCTCGGGGTTAGCGGGGCCCTGGGGGCTCCCAGCTGCACCAAGGGGCTTGCGGGGCCTGGGCAGCGAACGGAGCCGCCTCTCACGTAGATGCTTCCTGGATTTTGTAGTGGCTTGCCTTGAAGGCAAAGGAACAAGCAGATTTGCAGGCCTGAGATCGATTCTCAGGGTTAATCGTACCTAATCACAGAACCGTTAAGGTTGGAAAAGCCCTCCAAGATCATCTGCTCCAGCCATCCCTCCCCCCCCGCCAGTGTCACCCACTAAACCCTGTCCCCAAGCACCACGTCCAACCTCTCCTTGAGCACCCCCAGGGACGGTGACTCCCCCACCTCCCTGGGCAACCCGTCCCAACGCCTGACCGCTCTTTCCGAGCAGAAATGTCTCCTCATTTCCCACCTGAACCTCCCCTGGCACAACTCGAGGCCTCCCTGTAGTCCTATCGCTAGTTCCGTGTTCAGCCATGACAATCTTCTTAGGCAGCAGGAAAGCTCAGAATGAGGGAGAGCTTGGAAGGTCATGTCCCGTTGTGCTGCTCTAAGCAGCATCAGCCATGGGATCAGGTCAAGTGCTTGTAAGGGATGGTCCAGCAATTCGTGCCACTAAGGGGTGTGAAGGGTTAACATTGAGGCCTGGGTTTAGGTGAGAAGAGAACAAAGGGATTTCTTCAGAGAAAAACTACTGACTCTGCACCGACGTGCAGTAACTTCTGACAGCCGGCCAAGAGACCACCAGATAAGGAGGAAGAATATGAGCCTCCCTGTCCGAGCGGCCCCCGAGAGACTAACAGAGGCTGATAAGCAGGCGCACCTGGGAGGACTTTGGATTCGGGAAACCAATTATAATAACCCTGCCTCTTCTAGAAGTAGTAATGAATATGTATTAGCCTAGGAGCATAAAAACCAGCCGCCTTACGTAACAGGCGTGCGTCCTGGGGGAGCAGAGACTCCCGGCGCACCCAGCGCTGCTTGCTTGCCTCTATTCGTTTAATAAATTGTAAACTTTGATTGCAATCCTATTTGGGACTCAGTCATTTATAACGTGCTCAAGCTGAGCCTTAGGTCTGTGGGACAGCTGGCTTCAAAAAGAAGCCTGCTTTGCAGGAGGAATTAATAAACATGAGTAGATGGGCCCGTGTGTCTCAGGGTTCCCCCAAACCCTGGCAGTAATTGCAGTCTTATGAAATACAGCTGCTTGTAAGGAAAGGCACCAGCTGCTTTGCATTGGGAGGGGATGGCAACAGTAGGAAGAATTCAAAATATTTTAGCAATAGAGGTTTCAGAACCTTAAATAATGAAAAACAGGTACTTTTCTTGTGCCAGGCATACAGTCAGTTCTGGCTTTGTCTTGTAGCGTAATGTTTTACCGAGGAAGCATCAGCCCAGGAGGGACAACTGCCCTGCTGCTTCTCATGAGTGTTGGGTGCTTTCCTGTTCCTGTTTTGGCTGTTCAGCTTTATCACTCAAAGTGATTGTAAGCTCATGGAAATTTGGGTAGAAGCAAGACTAAAGCAATTACATAATGAGGAAGTCTAAGATCCGCTTTCCAGTCTCTAAATGTTTCGCACTAAAATATGGCACTGAGCTCTGAACAAGCAGATGGTCTGACCTTCCTCCTGCCATGCTTGTCAGAGCTGGCTGGGCGGTGAGGTGATGAGTGTTCATCGGGGAGCGGAGTGGGGTGGCCGTGCCATCTGGCTCATGGCTCTGGTCACACTGAATCGTGCTGATTGTCATCTTTTGGGATGGTGCCACTGTTGATACAAGCAGCTCTTTGGCAGCACCTGTGGTTCAGAGCCTAAGGCTCTGATAAAAAAAAAAAAAAAAAAGTGATAAAATTGGCTCTTGGAAGGAAAAAGTCTTTTGCATGGTGTTGTCATTGTCATTGCATACGATCATGCAGTCCAGAATAAAGCCTTTCATTTGAAGCAACAGTATTGCTATGGCTGTGACAAATAACTGGAGAAGACCAAACAGTTTGTTCTCCTTATGTCTGTGGCATTTAAAAGCCAATGGGTTGTGCTGTGTCTCATATTGCGTCATCGTGCCAAAGCTGAGTAATTGATGGGACTGGTAACAATCTATGAGAGCATTAAATGTATCAGGGAAGATGAAGGGGGCCCTGGGGAGCTGTTGGCATCTGTCACTGACACATTTGGGAAGGAGAATACCAGTTGCTGTGCGGAGTTTGCCTCAGGGTGGCTTTTGTAGCTGGCGCATGTGGATTAATGCAGTAGTCTCTAATGGGGATTGGTATTTTCCAGTCACAGCCCTCTCTGTGCCTCAGTTTCCTCTGTTGTAAAGTAGAGGCAGTGCTGCTGTAGGTGCAGGAGGAGTTGCAGATACAGGTTTACAGAGGGTTGGTGCAAGAAAGCATTTTCTCTGAACAAGAAAATCACTTGTAGATCAGATGGTGGAGCAGCGAGGTTTCAGGTAGATGGAGGGGGGGGTGTGCAGCAGGGCACCAGACCTCCCTTTCTCTCCGTGGTCTGTCTGGTTCCTGGATGAGTCACATCCATTTTGTTCCTACACTAAGCCAAGGTGAGAGATATGGGATTGAAATGGAAACTTGGGCCATGCTGGTGTGGCCCAGCCTGGCACAAAACGTGTATTAGAGCCAAAGTTTCCTGCTCCTTCTGGACAAAGTGTTTTATCTTCAGTAAGCAGGAACATGCAGAGACCAGGTTGCTTACTACACCCCTGTTCTTTCCCGACCACATCTCCAGGTTAAACCTGGGGTTAAACCACCAAATCCCGGGGTCTTGTGGAGGCAGTACACAAAATAAGGTCATGAAAAGAGGTGGGAGGGATGAACCCTGCAATGTGCTGGCCAGTGAGCCCAGGGAGCTGTTGGTAGGAAGAGCACATGGCTACATTTGGACTCTTTATAGCCAATAGGTGGATCAGCCTTTCCTCCCACAGGGTATCTGGGAAGCCCTGGGCTAGGCTGGATGGAGAGAGCGAGAGCTCTGTGCCAGACGAGGCCAGCTGTGCAAGGGGGAATGAATCTCCTGGCTCAGGGCTTTAAAAAGTGATCAATTATGGAATAAAATAGAGTTGAGCACAGTGCAGGCTGTTGCAGAACTGGTATCCAGGCTCTTTGTTTAGGAGAGATAGTGGTCCTTGAAACCCTTCATTCATGCTCAGGAAATCTCTAGTGATGTGAGTTAGCAACTGACACAGCCTCTTCAGCTCTCTGCCCTGGAAACAAGCTAGCGTGGGAGCGTGGGTTTGCAAGAGCTGCAAGTGCTGCTGTAGCCCTGGATTTCTGCAGACCTTCACAAGAGGGCAGAAAATGGCTGAGGAACGCATGTGGCTCTGGGAGCCTGACAGCGACTTTGATGGAAAATTCTTGGGGACCTTCTGGTCTGCTCTGAGGCAGAAGTGTATTGTGGATTCACCAGAAGAGTTGGCATAAACATGTAGCAGAAAGACAAAACAACTGAAGCAGCCCCGCTGTGAGCAGCCCGGTATGAAAAGTGCATTTTGTGTGAGCAGAGGAACAGCTGCCCTCATCCCCGTCTCCTGGGGAGGACACCGAGGTCCATCCCCACTCACAAGAGGGGATTTGGTCTAGACACAAGTAGGGGGAGAAGGGGAAGGAGAAATGAAGCTGATTTGCAGAAATCAGACTTTATAACCTCGGAATAGTTATAAAGCAGGTATGTTTTTTCAGCGCTGCGCACACACGCCGGGCGCAAGGGGGATAGCTCCACCTAACTTGCGCACCAAGTGTTACTGTCAGTATGCTTCTATTAGTGGGACAGACACCTATTCATTTCATTTCCCGTAAGTTTCTTGCATATTCACCAGGTCTCCGAAGAATCATTAAAGTAGGTTCCACCTCTATTCGTATGTGTACTGGAGTCCTTGGGCGGTCCTCCGGGATACTCTGGTGGTCTTTTGTTGAAAGCCAGAAGTCTTCTTCGCTGCTTATCTTCTGACCTTTCCTGTCTTTGACAGACTCCAGCAGTCAAGCCAGTTCTTGCTGGTTCCATTATCTATGCATACAGCCTTTTACTCCCTTATCTTCGGATCGTTAACATACAATTGTGCTAGCTAAGACCTAGGAATCAACATCCTTTATCTTCTCTGTCTCAAAGCTGTGGAAGATGTGAGGATGTTTGCTCAGGTTTGCGGGATGGTGGAGAAGTGATGGGTGGGCGCAGTAGTGTGGCTAGCTGTTCCCTTTCTTGCCTGCAGTGCAGCCCCTCTTGTCCTGAACGTGCTGCTTCTCCTGCTTCCAGCAGCTCCCAAGCAGGGACCGTGGTTCACACCAGTGCACTGTCCTGGAAAATGCTGTGACAGAGGGAGCAGAGCTATATCCTGCCTTGCAGTCCTGGGACACTCAAACCACCACTGATCAGCAGGGGTACATGGCAGAGCGTCCCGAGGAGCTTCCCATTTTGTTGTACCCCCGGGTTGCACCCTCTCACTCACCATGGGAGGGGATGGGGAAGTGCAGGGCCAGACACGAGCCCAGTGCAAAGTATCAGCTCCAGGTCACAAGCTGGCACAATGGAAAGCTGAGCAGGGATGGATCCAGTGCACCAAGGATTCATCTTACCCCCCTGGAGCCTGGTGAGACCGGCATCAGCTGGACCTGGGGACAGCATCAGCGGCGGTGCTGCAGCAGGAGGCGTTGTACCAAAAGGGGTTTTGCAGCTTGGTGTGGCCCAGGGCGGAGCAGCACTGTGTTCTTTTTAGGAACAGACAGAAATGGGGACCCAGATAGCCTGCACATGCTGTTCATAGAATCACAGCATATCCTGAGTTGGAAGGAACCCATGAGGATCATCGAATCCAAATCCTGGGTCCCCAAAGAACAGCCTAAAAAATCAGGCCATGTGTCTGAGAGCATTGTCCAAACACTTTTTGAACTCTGGCAGGCTCTGTGCCCTGACCACTGCCCTGGGGAGCCTGTTCTGTGCCCGACCACCCTCTTGGTGAAGAACCTTTTCCTGATATCCATCCTGAACCATCCCTGTCGCAGCTTCAGGCTGTTCCCTCGGGTCCTGTCGCTGGTTGCCAGAGAGAAGAGATCAGCGCCTGCCCCTCCTGTCCCCTCGTGAGGAAGCTGTAGACCACGATGAGGTCTCCCCTCAGTCTCCTCTTCTCCAGCCTGAACAAACCAAGTGGCTTCAGCCACTCCTCCTACATCTTCCCCTCCAGACTCTTCACCATTTTTGTTGCCCTCCTTTTGACACTCTGACAGTTTATATCTTTCTTATAGTGTGGTGCCCAAAACCACGTGCGGTACTCGAGGTGAGGCCACACCAGCGCAGAGCAGTGCGGGACAATCACTTCCCTCGCCCGACTAGCCAAGCTGTGCTTGATGCACCCCAGGATACGGTTGGCCCTCCTGGCTGCCAGGGCACACAGCTGTCTCATACTCAGCTTGCTATCTACTAAAACCCCCACCCAGATCCCCCTCTGCAGGGCCGCTCCCCAGCATCTTGTCCCTCAGTCTGTACATATAACCAGGGTTGCCCCTTCCCAGGTGCAGAATCTGGCACTTGCTCTTATTAAACTACATACTTTTGGTGATTGTCCAGCTCTCTGATTTGTCTAGATCTCTCTGCAAGGCCTCACCACCCTCGATGGACTCAACAGCTCCACTCAATTTGGTATTGTCCACAAACTTGCTCAGAAAACCTTCAAGTCCTACATCCAAATCGTTTATGAAAATATTGAAGAGGACTTGTCCTAAAATGGAGCCCTGGGGAACCCCACTAGTGACAGGTCACCAGCCTGATGTAAGCCCATTTACAAGAACCCTTTGGGTCCAACCTGTCAACCAATTGTTCACCCATCTTACGCTTTTACCTAATGGTATTGTGGTCATTTTCTCCAGAATGATACTGTAAGAGACAAGGATACTGTGTATAATTAAGGACAGGGAACTGCTTGAGAGAGCCCAGCGCAGAGCCACGAGGATGATTAAGGGAGTGGAGCACCTCCCTTAGGAGGAAAGGCTGACGGAGCTGGGTCTCTTTGGCTTGGAGGAGACTGAGGGGTGACCTCATTAATGTTTATAAATATGGAAAGGGTGAGTGTCAGGAGGACGGAGCCAGGCTCTTCTCGGTGACACCCAATGATAGGACAAGGGGCAATGGGTGCAAGCTGGAACCTAGGCGGTTCTGCTTAAATATGAGACAAACTTTTTCACAGTGAAGGTGACGGAACACCAGAACAGGCTGCCCAGGGGGGTTGTGGGGTCTCCTTCTCTGCAGACATTCAAAACCCAGCTGGGCGCGTTCCTGGGTGACCTGATCTAGGTGTTCCTGCTTTGGAAGGGGGATCGGACTAGATGATCTTTCAAGGTCCCTTCCAATCCCTAACATTCTGTGATTCTGTGATAATTCCTCATATGATATTTAAACTCAGAAGCCTCCCTGAAATTGATGCTGTATTTGTGTAACCAGCAGGTTCTGCATTGTGCAGGTGGCCTGCCAGGGTGAGGTTGGGGAAGCTCATCAGGGCTGTTTGGGGCTGGGTGTGAACTAAATATCCTGCAAGCCGAAGCCTTCTCTCGGAAGCCCTCATTTGTGAGATGGGATTTGCTTGGGGTATTCCAGTAGCCAGGCTGACTCCCGGGGAAGTGCAAAGGCAGATTTAGAGCTGGTGGCAGCTGGGCCACCAATTTTCCCATCAGTGGCTCTGGCATGGGGGCGGCACTTCCTCATGTGGTTCTACTTTACCAAATCAGTGCCAGAGCATTTACAATAATTTACAGGCCAGTTTCACTTTTTTTTTTTTTTTAAATAGGGAAAAAAATAAGTCTTTAGTTGTAAAGCAAAATAAAAACACTGCCATCTTTTATTCCAGTTATTATATAGTAGCTGGCATTCTTTAGACAAAGCTTAAAATAACCATGAACATACCGGTGAAAATAAATGGGTGAGTCATGTTTGTTAATGCAGGATTAGAAGAATTGCTCTTGGTTCTCTGACTTTGTAATATTGCAGACTCTCAAGTAGATGCAAGGTTTTGGCAGCTCAGTGAAGTGAAAATTTGGGATCCATCAATTCCAGGTACTCCTGAGCAGGACCTGTTCAAGAAGGTTTTAAGTCATTTTGGTTTTGTTTATTTGTAATGTTCCCTTGTTCCTAATGTTCCAAGCAAATGACCTTGTTGTGATGGTCCTGTGCTGCTGGACATGGCTTACCAGCTTGATGTTTGTCAGAATCAACTCTCTGCGACCAAAGCGATGGGGATTTGTGACCAGCAGGAACGATGCTGCACTACAAGTTGCACTCATAGAGCTTTTGGCATGGTTTAAGGAGAAATCAGCGAATGTGAAGCAGCTCTGATTTCCAGCACATGAAGACTCTGAACCTTGCTGGTGCTGTGGAAGGAGTTACCTCTCTGGCTGCCTGAGGGTGACTGTCCACACAGCAGAGCCAGCTTAGTGCTCGTGTGCCTGCACCCCCTGCTTCATTTTACAGCCTGCCCCGTTAGCATAAGCTGTGAACAGCAGTGACTGAGGTTGGGCAGTGCCATACAGCAGCTGGGGAGGTGAGAGACGGAGCTGCCAGATGTGTGTCAGGGCAGAGAGCTGCTGCGGGCAGCAGCATGCTGGCCTTTTGTGAAAGGGCACATCCAGGCAATCAGAGAGGATTTGGAGAGAGCCAGCGTAGCTTATCTAGGAGACACAAAGTAAAAAGCTCAAGCAAGCAACCGGTCAAAGACCTTTTCTGAAGGACCTGTGGGGAGATGTGCAGCCGAGTCTCAGCTGAACCATAACCCACATCATCGATCGTATTCAGGTACCGCTGTGACTTCCCCAGGAACATCCTGAGACCCCATCTGTGAGGGTCTGGAGAGCTGGGTGTGGGCTCTGCCTTGGGGTAGGTTACAGTGCTCCTGGGCTTGGACCTCAGCATCATCACCTGCTCAGCATCCCCTGGGAACTGTCAAACTGGCAATATGGCATACAAATTGTGTTGCTTCCCCCCAGTCTTCATCTTTTGTGATACCTACCTCCTTCTACAGGGGGGTTTCTGTGTCTTCTTCTTTTCAAGGTTTTAAACATCTCAGTCCAAATATAGATCAGCAAGAGGTATTGCTTATACTTCCAGATAAGAAAACAAAAACAAAAACAAAAAACACAAAAACAAACAGCCCACCAGGGATGGGTAGCACTACCTGGTGCAGCAAAATTGCTTCTGTATTCCTAGCATGATGCTCTTTCTTAAATATTGTACCTATGAGTCTTTAGCTTGTGCTGTTCAGAAAAAAATCAGGCTGAGAACTATCACCTTGTGAGGACAAGTGGAAAAAAAGACTGAAAAATAATCTCAAAGTGCTGCTATGGGTTGCTGACAGAAAGCATTAGTGTTCAGTCCCTGGGATAGAGCTTGGCTTCCTTAGAGAAGTAAGTAGTGATGCATATTAATTGAGGAGGAATACACTTCTGTTATTTATTAAGGAGAGTAGTGCTTTTTTTGTATGAATATTTAATGAAACAGCCCTCTTCCCCCAGTTTAATTTCTCCTTGTTTCAGCCATGTTCAAGAGCATTCCTGGGCAGAAGGAGCCAAAAGCATTGCTGTGTCATCCCAAAACCCAGCCCTGGGTTGTGATCTTCCTTCTCTCAGGAGTTTAACATTCTCCTCTGTGGCTCCATCATTCTTCTGGTTTTTATTGCGGGTGCGTGAAGGATCAGAGTACCCTGGGGTGAGCACTGCCCGTCCTGCTCCCCGGCAGCAGCTGCGCTGTTTGCAAACACTGCTCATGCCCCGTGAGGCTGTCCGAGTTTCTTTACCACTGTAGAGATGGAAAATGAGTTTGAAGTCCTGTTCACAGCCCGTGTAGCAGATGGAGCAGGATGTTGACATTAAAGCCAGTAACAGGGTGGGTCGGGGTGGCTTTCTGTAAGAAGTTTCAGCTGTCATTGTGCGTCCCCCAGAACAGGTCTGCTGGCTGCCTCCTTGGTGCCGGAGGAGATCTGAAACCAGAATTCCCTCAGACACTTTCAGCAGAAACGCCTAGAGAAATGACTCCTCTCCTCCTACCTCCAGACTTTGTTTCTATTCCTTTGGAGTTCTGGCGGTGCTTCTGGAGCTCCTGGAGGAAGCTGCAAGAAAAGTCAGGGCAGCCCCAGCTGGCTGGAGGCACAGCTGTACATCTTGGAATAACAAAGTGGCCTTTCTAATGTACGGGCCCTAGCAGAGGCAGAGGAAACTTGTCACAGCGGCACTGACTGCCTGGCCACAGCCACCTGCACCATTTCTGCTTGGGATTTGGGGCACACCAGGCTGCTTTGTGTTGATGCCACCACCTCGAGTTGGACCTGTGGCCTACGGGGTGAGCATCTTCTGTTTCCCTTTGGCTCCCAAACAAAAAGGAAGAAATTAGAGGCTGTCATTAGGCCTGTTCTCCTGCTTCCTTGACAATGTGTTAATTGCTTGCCTGGCTGGCGGGTCTGCTGTGCGGCTTTCTGTAGAAGACTGCAGGGGCTTTTTTTGTTCCTATTCCTCTTAAAAAGGAGGAATAAATGTCTGCAAGGCGCCTTGTGTTCTTCCCCATCCCTCCTGGGGTCAGTGAGATACAGCGTCTGTCAGACTTGCGCTCTGGATGCTGTAATGCAAACTGCTGAGCCATTTGCACCCCTTCTGTATGCACTGCTTCAGGGAGGACAGGAGGCAAACTTCCGCTTTGCCAGGGCTAAGGATGGATTCTTCTCCCTCCCCAGATCTGGGGCAGTTTGGATCCCTTTGCAGGATTCCCACTTTCCCCCTCTCTTAACCTCTGCAAACAATCAGGAGCTGACACCTTGCAGCGAGCAACATCTTGCAAAAGAGGAATTTAAACTCTGCTGAATGGCTCTCACGGCAACGAGCTCCTGTGATCACGTCCCTCTGCCGACACGGCAGCTCAGAAGCTGCCGGAGCTGTCACCTGCCTACATGGGGCTGCACGCTTGCTTTGGGTCACTGTCACACACAACAAGCAAGGTTAGTACAGGTGACAGCCTTGTCACCCCCTAATAAATCATGCACCAGTGTGGTATTGATCGTGCTTTAAATTCACTGAAGGCAATAGATGAGCCATTTCGCTATTTATTTTTTTATTTTTTTCCCAATAGAGAAAATGGTCTTGTTTTGGGTCTACGGACAGTGGGTGGCCATGTGCGACCTGCACCGGGCTGGCAGAGCCCTGCTTTGGCCATTGGCACCTCTGATGGGATTTGCCACCACAGAAGAGCAGCCTCCAACTCCTTTCCAAACATCTCCTTTCTACTTCACCTGGTTTGGCTGGATCATAACCCCCAGAGGTGAGGGAAGACTGGGAACACTTTAAGAGGTGGGAGTGTGCAGGGATGTTCTGTGTGTCTCTTCATTCCTTTGTGTTTGCACTTGCGTTTAATTTCCTTCTCCTGAGCCCTTTCTGAGTGGTGAAAATACTTGCCATTTACTCCTGACATTGGTTTTGGGGGCAGATTTCCATAAAGCCTGGTATTCTCTAAAATCCAGGGAATATGGAGAAGCTGTTCTGAGCTCAGAGCGTCTCCAGTGCATTGACCTCTTTGGGGTTTGCAAACTGGGTCACTGTATGACTAAATCTCAGGAGGACCGTGAGCTGGAAGGCTGAGATCACACTCATATCCCACAGAAACCATCAGCACTTTTCTGGCAGAGCCTGCAAGACAGGCAATACACTTTGGTCCCATTTATAGCAGTCTGGCAGTGAAAACCCTATGCCAGGAAGCAGGGGTAGGACTCCAGGACTTTTCCCCAGCCAAGGGCATTGAAATTCATCTCTGCCGAGGATGGAGAAGCTTACCCTATGTAACGGCACACAGGCAAATGAGATGATGTGATTTCCTGGGTGGTTCTTTCATTCAAAGACCTACTGGCACTGTAGACTTCCATAGAGCATGCTTGTATGGTTGTTACTAAAAGGTTGACATCTGTGAGTGTATAAAGGGATGGAAGCCACCAGCTCCCAGACTACAGATGTGTCCGTATGCTGGATGTGAGTTTGGGGATGGATCCTATGTAATCTTTGCACCAGGGTTTACACCAGCCTGCTGCTGGCCACAGAGCAGCCGTGCAGAGGGTGGCTCTGCTCCGTGCCCCACCAGAGTGGTGTGTCCCCATGGCTTGTGTACAGCAACGACAAAGTCCTCAGTGGGAGGAGATGCATTGTGGTATCGTAGCTCACACATCAACCTGCTTGGTAGTCACTGACTGGTCTTGTTAGCACTGGCTGTGGGACACAGAGAGCCCCCTCATCTGTCTGTGCCCCTGCGAGCGTGCACAGGGAAGGGTTTCACAGAGGAAATAGAGCAGAAGAAATTGAGCATAGCATGTGCTCCTTCTAAAGATAGCATGCTGGGGCTTGCATCAAGGATCCTGCCACACTCGGCATCCACAAGAACTCCATTGCTCTCCCTCTGTGACGGCTCCTAGCGAGCTGGAAGGATGCCAGACCTGGCTTGCCTGGGACTTCTCTGCCCTGCTGCAGTGGACTAGAAAACGTATACATGGAGCATGAAAGTGCAGGCTTCAGTGGCATCTCATGCAGGTGTGGTTTGGGGTCTGTAGCTTGCATGGTGCTGTGACATCCCTATCCAGCTGTGTCACCTGCGTCCCAGCCGACACACAGCCACTGCCAGGGGAGAGCAGCCTAGCCCTGTGTTATGGCCTTGGCGCTGGCTGGTGGCCTCCCTGAAATCAGCTGCAAGGCTACCGTAGTATGTCCCCAAGGTACTCTTCTGGGAAGAGCTGTATTTCCCCACCCGAGCCCTGTTTTCCCTTGCCACCTGGGGTATTGGTGTTGTGCTGGGATTCCAAGCATGCAGGGAACCCCATGGAGGCTGACCGCAGGCACTGGGGGGCTACTAGAGCAGATGGAGGATCTGGGCCTGGGATTTCTGTGGGATTGCTTAGTGCATTAGATCTTGCTTGCCTGGAGGCCCTCCATCTGGCATACTGAGCCTGGGCTTGCTGGGCTGTTGCCGCTGAGAGGGGACATGGCAAAGGGCATGGGAGCTGGGAACTGGGAGAGGCATTTGGCTTCAACATCTGTCTCAAGCTCTCCATGCACTTCGAGTTGTTCAGTGCAGCCCTGCACCATGCGTGCTGCAGCCCTTTGCCAAAACCAGAGTATCGTAGGATCTCTTCTTGCTGTTCATCACCCTATTTTGCATTGAAGTAAGTAAGGACTGGATTTTGGGGAGAGCTAGCTGCGATTCATGGCATCTCTCTGCAAGGTGCTGTGTCAACACATGAAGGGAAGGATGGAAGCATGGTCTGACCCACTACTTGCAATTAAAGGGAAGAAAGCATCATCTCATAGGTCTTCTTCCTACAGCCCCCATGTGCCCCTGTACATCGCTGCCCTCTCCAAACAGCTGGGTCAGCCCCTGCTGCAGCGCAGGATTAGGCAGACAGCTTGGCAGCGCTCAAGGAACCAGAAAGAGAGAGGAGCAGACAGACGGTGTACCTGGGAAAAATCATGTCAAGTCATGTTAAAGCAAGAGAATAGGTTCCTGGAGGCTTGAAACGAAAGCGCTGTCTGGGGCTTGAAATGCATCCAGCAGTGCTTGCAGCGGAGGTTTGTGTTCATGGTCTAGCCGCGGTTGCACTGGACAGTGTCGCCCTTGTTTCACTTCCAGAGCCTCAGCGTTGGGATGGGGAAGGAGCATCCCTCGCTGCAGCTTTCCTTAGGGGAGAGCGCAGGTTGGGGTACAGCAGAGATCAGGGTGTTGTGGGGAGCCAGGGCCAGCCTTGGTGCCTGGTCTGTGGGCCGGGTACCTGCCTTCCCGCTCAGTAGCCGCAGTGCTGCCACAGGGCTACTGAGCACTGCTGGCGTTCCCCGCTGAAGTGTGCCGTGAAGATCTGGGGAAGCATCTCATTGTTCGCACCTGTGGTGCGGCCCCACCTGAACATATTTCCAGTGGGCTTCAAGTCCAATCCAAGCCAAAATGAATCCCTATGACCCAATTTTCTTGTTCTATGAGAACCACGTAGTTGAGCACTGAATGCACAACCAGGCCCTAAGAGACCCTGAAACCTTCTCTCAGTTGCTTCCATCTACCACAAATTCTCCTCCAGGCTCAGTTTTTGGTTGATTGCTAGTTTTTAGTGTTTATCATCGCCTGTTCTCCCAGCCTCTCCCTGTCTGGATCTGAATACCCGCACCTCCACTTTTTGTGTGTTTTTTTTATGGTTGATTGTTTTCTGACTCCAAGCATGGTTCAATAAAACTGCGTTTACCAGAGATTAGCTCAGCTAATCCCATAAATGTGCTTTTACTTCATTATCAGACACGGCGTATAGGGCGTTCTCCTTAGCTGTACTGGGTCTGCCAGAGGGTTTGTGCATCCCACTGCAAATGAAAGGGTGGGATGCTGGGGAGACAAGCTTTGCCTTGTTTTTAGGATTATTTTGATCAGGATAAGGAAAGCAGTGGAGCCTGTCTCCAAGGCTCAATGTCCCCTTTTTTACTTTCCTGCCTTCCCAAACACCAGTCAGTGCAAGTTTAATAGAAGAATTAATATTAAAAATAAACACAACCATGTTTAACAGATCCAGCTTAACCATGACTGGGCTGTAGTCCCAGGATGGTTTTGAAGAAGGATTTTTAAGTTTCCTGAAAGAACATGTGCTGCAGCTCTAGCACTGTGGGGTTATTGTCTGCTTATTTTTGCTTCTGCATTTATAACCTTCCCAAGTGCCTGCAGACAAATAACTGCCTGACAGGAGGGAACTCAGCACAATGTACCTTCTCATGGCAGGGCTGAGGGGACACCACCTGCCCAGAGTGAGCTCAGCCCTGGGCTGGGTGTGAATTGGGGTGGCAGAAAGACAAACAGAGGTGATGGAATAGGGATGGGCACCTTTGAGCTAGGCACTGAGATCTGCTCCTGCAGGTTTGGGTTGGTGATCCCCAGGACAGAAGGGTCTTCAGATGGTGGTCTCTGGGATAAAAAGGGTTTCAAGATGATGATCCTCAGGATAAGAGGGGTTGAAGATGCTGGTCTCCATGATGGAAGGGGTTGAAGATGGTGCTCCCCTGGACAGAAGGGGTTAAAGATGCAGCTGAACACCTGGCTGTGCTCTGATGAGGTGGCTGTCTCCACCTTCTCCCTGCTGCCGTGTTCACAGCACTGAAGGTTTGGAAAAAGAAAAACACCTCTCCAACAGTCGCACAGCAGCACCTTAAAATAGAGGCATGCTGGTGTGTCACACATCCCCCATCACATCTCACCTGGGGAGATGACGCTGGCCAGGCTCTTGGATTGGAAATAGATCCTGCTGCAGCCCCAGTGATGGAAATGGGGGAGATTCAGTCATCCTTGGGCAAAGGCAACCAAAGTGAGCTGCTGTTCAGCTCCAACAGCTGCTGCTGTAGGTGTGTGCCTCTCTGGGCTGGGAGGTGCCTGTGGTTCGGTGGCAGGGATGTTGAGGTCAGATCTGCTGCTCATTTCTGAGATGAAGCTGATGGAGGAAACCTTATGCCTCAATTTCCTATCTCTAAATAGGGTTAACACTTTTAACTGTAACTTTTTTGAATGAAAATGGTATTTCAGTAGGTCCGTGGGCAAGACCTCACACAGTGGGCAGCAGAGTCTGGCAGAGGACTTTTAGGTATGGAGTAAGAACAGATACACTCCGCTCTTACTGTGGTGGGGGTTACCAGCAGCAGCCTGCAGGAGAAGACATCACCCCATTGCATGCAGGGCTGCTGAAAGGTAAAGAGATGCCTCCTTACCATGATGGTGATGGGTGCAATGTTAAGTACTGCTGGTGATGCGGTGCTTTCCAAGCATGCTGCACTGTGGAAGGCTCTCCAGGAGTTATGGGCATGTCTCGTGGCCAGACGGGACCCATGGGGAGGAGGGAGAGCCTCTCCTTGGGGTGGGGTCCTTGGCAGGAGCTTGGGGCAGCCACTGCAGCCAGTTTGTGCCATTCAATGCTCTGTCTTCGTCCCAGTGACAGACTTGCTGCTGAGGACATGGCGGTGGGCTTGCTTGTCTGCTGCCCTTCATCATCCATCTCTTGCTAGAGGATTGGCAAGAAGGTTTGTTAATCTGGAAAGAGGTAAATGGGCTTGGGTGGAGGCTCTGCCACAGTCAGGAAGCCCAATAAAAGATATATCATAGACGCTGGGAACAGACCTAAGGTTTGGTTTGGGGTCTCTGTGTTGGGGCTCTCCAGCCGAGTTGCTGAACTTTGCAGAAAGGTTTTCTCTCCAAGCCAGTGCCTAGGTGTCTCAGGTTTAGGGAGCTGGAGAGCAGCGGGGCTGGCTATCAACAGTGCCAGCTTTGCTTCATCTTGACTTGCTGAATGGGTTCTGTAGTCCATTTTCTAACAGCCTTGTGTTTGAATGGCCTCCTAAGGACTTGAATGCTGGAGGTGCCTATTCTCTGAGCATCCCAGGAAGAACAAAGACTCGTCATTCTCCAGCAGCTTCCTTTACAAAGTGACAAACAAGCTGCCTTCTCCCAGCTGTGACTCAAAAAATGAACAAAAACCAAGGTGCAAAAAACATTTTGTCCCAAATCTTCTCATTAATGATGTTGGTAGAATTGACAGGCTCTGAATGGATATTAAAGGGGGCTGTTGGGACCTGGAAGGATGCAGCTGGTGACTTGCACAATACAAAATGAGTAGGCTGGCAGCAGGCTGGCTGTGGGGTTACCGACGAGAAATGAAAGATCATATCTGCTTCCTTCAGTGTTTCACTATCAGCTTCTGCAGATGGACACGTGGGGTTCAACCACCTCTAGATAGCACAGAGGTTAAATGGGCATTTCTCACAGAGAAGAGCATTCCTCAAATTACATTTATGCCTAGGAAGGAACAAAGGCTTGTATCAGTTGAATATTTTTGTGGCAGGGAGATTTGCATCTGATTTTAACGTGTATGACTCTAGAAGGTCCTGTTTGGGAGCTAGAGGTGGCTGGGGGAAGACTGGGTGAAATCAGTGATCTTTTCTGCCCTCTGCAAAACATCTCCATGCTTGTCATAGACAGGCACATGAGCAGAAACCTGGAGTCATTACGGGCTCTGCATGCCACCGTGGGAAGGGGACGGGGCTGGCGTGTGTGCACCAGGAGGTGTCTGACTGCGCGGCTCTGAGACTAAGCTGGTGTCTGGGTATCTTCACAGCCCCCCCAGGGGCAGACTGCCTGACTCTCAGCAGAGCTGTGTCCTGCAGCATTTGTGTTCCAGCAGAGCTAATAACCCAGGGCAGAAGGCTTTCTGCATGGGCTCATTATGCTTGGCTATTTTATGCTTCCTAAAAGTGAACCTTCCCATCCATGCAGTGATTACTAGAAATAGCCATTTTTCCTCTTATTTTCTCTACATATATGGTTGGGTCCATCTGAGATAAGAGGGCAACCCTGGGGATGTTCAGGTCTTTGTCCCCATTGTCACCCCTGGGTGCCCACCTTGCGGACAGGGCTGGGAGCAAGTCCTGGTGCAGGTGGGGATGTGTCCGAGGACGTCCCCCAAACTCTTGGTACCTGTGAAAACAAGGAAAAAGAAAAGGGGGCATATGAGATTGTGAGTGTGAAGCCAGGATTTTTAGCACGTCACTTGGTCTTTGACTGCGTGGATGAAGAACTCACAAACCTAATCCCTGGCTTTCCTAGACAGGGAGTATAGGAGCGCCTGTACAGCGGGAGGTCAGCCGAGTAGGATAAATGGAGCAATACAGAGATTATTAGGGAAAATGGAGAGTGGGGATTAACACAAGAACCAGAGAGGATTTAGCCACTGCTGAGCTTGCTCTGCTTTGAAAACGCACAGGAGCACTTCCTGACAGCAGCTTTGCAGTGTCTTCATGGGATGTTTCAAAACAATAGGTCCAGCATCAAACCAAAGTGAAGGAGACAAAAAGAAATTAAATCGATGGCATTGATCAGCTACATTAGTTCTGTCTTTCCATCACCTGGGCCCAGCTGGTGTAAAAAAACAGACAAGAAACAAACTCGACCTCAGACTGCTGTGGTTGAGGGCCACGTTGGCTCCAAGGCAATGCCAAGGGCCATGGCTGGCTTGAGGAGATAAAACCTTCTTCCTAAGCAAAATTGCATCTTTCATTCAAAATCTGCATTTCAAAAAGAATCAGTACAGGGCTGGGCTAAACTGTGTGCCCAGCACTTTATATGTTAGCTTCAAGTGCTAAAACACTTGGCAGAGAGAGACTCCTCCTCATCTCTTTTACTTTAAAATGATGGCCCATTTCCATGATATTCTGAGCTGCAGCCTTAAAATCTGCAATTCAGGGACTGTCCTCTGCTGTTGTTAGGGACCTCCTTGAGGGAGTGCCTGCAGCGTGTAGCTAAATAAGCTCAGCTGTGGAATAAAGAGGGAATGGAAAACATGCAGGAAGTTTTGCACTGAGATGAGGTGTAATGCTCTTCTCCGCAAATCAGGCTTGATTTGGGAATTACAGGGCAAAAAATTGGTTCTGTGTTGATCAGGGAGACACAAGGAGAAGCCTTCCTGCTGCCCTTTAAGTCTGTGTTTTGTCCTAACATCAAAGCAGATGTGGGGAAGCCCAGATCATGTTCTTAAGTTCTTTGTCAAATAAAAATGGATTTATTCTGTGCTTTGGAGACACAACTTGGGGGAAGTTTCCCCAAAATAGCCAGACTTAAGCTATTGGTATTTTTGAGCAATTGTTGACCAGGAACAGGAAGTTTTGGTAGTGTGAAGCTCTTTTTGGGTGCTTTAATAACAAGTCAGCTTTTTAGAAGCGATCACTGCAGTGATGGGTGCTGAAATTTTCACCCCTCCTAGATTTCAGTATGACTTTTGCAGGATGCCCAGGCTACTGGCTCATACACTGCATGCCACAGCTGGGTCTCCAAACTGTGTCACCTCCCTGCACTGCTCCAGAGGGGTGACAGCTGGAAACCAGGTCAGCAAGATAGATCACATCGACTGTGCCGTGGTGGGGGTGGAAAGGTAGATTCTCCTCAGTAAAGTCTGTAATCATTGCACTTACAGGCTGAGCTTATGCAGCCGGGGCCTGGCTTCTCTCAAGATTTGGGATCTGGGGACAATTCAAGGTAAATGCAGGAGATGAAATTTGTCTTGACCAGTTCATTCTTTGACTAAAAACCAAACAAACAGACAAAACCCCTATATTTTGGGGAGCTGATGTGTGCTCCTGCAGTCCTTCTTTCCCTCCCGCCTCTCCTGGTTGCCTGGGGGAGCACATGCTCCTTGTCATGCTGAAAGGGATATCCCCTATGTGTGGCGGTGTCCCCCTGCCCCTGTGTCCCCTTGCCGTGCTCCACGATCATGTGCAGGGACAGCTGGCTGGGGACACAGACCTTGTGCCACTCGGCAAGATCAGGAGGCTTAATGAAGTCAGCAAGAGACGTGCTGGGTAGCCCCGTGTGCAGGATTTGGCCCAGATAATCCATCTGCCCATAAACATGTTGCAAACCTCAGCCATGAGGAATGCTGCATCAGCAATGGAGCCTCCCTGGAGGCCACACGTCCTACGTAGGCACAGCCTGGCCGGAGGGGATGTGGCGGCGCTCGGGAGAGGCACCCGTCCTCAGAGCCCAGCCTCGGCCTCCAGCTGGCATCGCTGTCCCGAAATCAGCTGTGCATGTCCGCAGGGCCCCGGCTCCCCGGTGCTGGGGAAGGCAGATCCCCAGGAAACAACAAAATGCTAACAAAGAACTGTCAGCGGAGCAATTAATTACTGTGCACACTTCCTCTTGCCCCAGTTACCTGGGGAGGAAATCTTGCTTGGGGAACATGCGTGCATGCACACGCACCTCCCTCCCTCTCTGACTCGGATAACAGCTCACATTTTTCCATTGAAACTCCCTAGTCTTCCTAGAGATTTTGGGGGGATTTCCTGTGAAATGTGGTTTTTCACATCAATTTATAAGGGTGTGCAAACTTTAATGAAATCAGAATGTTTCCTTCTGGTTTTGACTCCCATGAACATTATATAATGTTATTATGAATGCATTTTTTTGGAGTGAACGTCTCTCATCTTCGAGACCTTTATTTGAGTTGTATCAGATTTCAGAAGAAGGGGGGAAAAGTTGCCTTTAGCCAAAAAAGAAAAAAAAAAAACCTGAGAATTTTCAGCAAGAAAGGAATAGTTTGGGACAAATGAGGAGATGCTTACTTGGATTTGGATATTTGATGTAAAGATCCCTATGGATCCAACTGCCCTAATGGCAAACAAGAACCTTAATTTTGCTAAAATTTGGTAAAGTTGCTGTGAATTCAGGGACAGCTCTTTGGAGATTGCAGGGTCTATCCCACCGAAACTTTATGCTCTGCACTAAAATATTTGTTGTTCTGTTCTAACTGTAACATGCAGCAGCGGCATAGCATGGCAGAGGTTTGAGAATACTGTGTAAGAAATGACCCGTATAGCTTATTGCATAGTAGAGATAATACTAAGGAGAGAATATTTTGTTGCTATATGTTGAACACCATACAAAATAACTTTGTAAATTCATCCCTACAATTCCTGGGATAAATCCTGAGCCTCTAAGGACTTTAGCATTGATTTAATATATATATATATATATTCATAGGTAAACTGAAAGCAAAAATAGCAGCTTGATTTCTTACAACATATAACTAGTTTCCATAAATATTTTTGCACAATGCTTGACTGCTTTGAGTTACCATGAACTGCTGCTCCTGCACAAATCCTTCCAGAGATGTCTTTCAACTAAAATTGTTCCCCAGCCATATAGAATGATAGAATCACAGAAAAAAAGCATTGGAGCTGCTACTGTACATATCCAATAGCTATATGGGTAGCACTGTGTCAGCTTTGCAACGGTGGGAATAACAGAGGTTATTTTTAATATTTAAAAATTTTTCACAGTGTGATTTACATTGTTATACAGGGACGAAGGATTATACCTGCCTTTTGTAAGCCTAGGAACTAACTTTCTTTTGTCATCCTCTAGCAGCATCCCTGTAAAAATGGGAATTGCTGCAATGGGGCAGCAAGGTTGGAAAATACCTTAAAGCTGATCCATGCTGTTAAGCCCGAATCTGTTATGAGAAGTTAGGCTAAACACGAGGAGCAGATTTGGGATTACCTGTGAAAACTGTCCTCATTTTTCTGCGTAGGGAGTAAGGGTTGATTGGGAGCCATTCGGAGCAAAGAGATTCTGCAGAAACATCTTCCCCATGCAAGGAGTGTTACATCCCCCAAGTGCAGCAGCCTCCCGGGCTGCCACCCAGGTGATTTTGCCAGCTGTGCACTTGCTCGGATGGGCTTTTCTGCTTTTCCCCATGTAACCCAAGTGCTTCAGCCAAATTTGAGTTTCCAGCCCTCCCAGCTCTGCCTGCAAGCTGCAGAGAACCGATGGGGCTCTGGTGTGTTTTTGGGACCTCTTCAAAGAAATCAGAGGAAACAGGTGGCCCCAGCCCAGCAAACTCCCCATGAACTCATCTTTTACCCATGGTGTTAGGGCGAAGCAGCCTGTTTGGAGTCCCAGGAGGAAGACAGGCTGAAAACTGCAAACAGCAATGTCCCAGAAATCCCTGATGACCTGTCCTGTGGATGTCATAGACTTTATCAGCAAGGGTCTGCATGCATCCTGGTAAGATCCTCTTCGGCACTTTCCCACAGTACATTGAATTAGTCATCCTGAATTATTCAGATCTAGTTGAGCAAAGCCTTGTCTCTGCCTTTACTTTTTTTTTTTTCCTTAGCCTGAAAACCTATATTTAAATATGAAGGAGTGGGAGTAATTTTTAATCGTGGCTTTATAATTCCTAAAAGGCAGGGAGGTAAAGCCCTAGCAGACGGCTGCTTCACAAGCATGCTGTTGCAGTCCTCCACCGCATTGCATGAGTAAAGCCTATGTCGAGCACTGCATGCACTGGGCTCTACCTTGCTTTGCACCTCTTGTAGTGTGCTGCATGTGCGGAGATGCTGGCGAAGGCTTTATGGGTTTATGTGCTTTGTTTCCATCTCAATACTCTTTTGGATTTCCCATCTCACCCACGTCTGATGCCTCTTACCCATCTCACCATTTTAAGCCCATAGAACTGCATAATATTTGGGAGGCAGGGCAGTACTGCTGCTCAACAGAGAGGGACGGCAGAGCTTCAACAAGCTCAGATGCCATGGTAGAAAGGGGATTTATGGGAGGAAAATTCAGGAAAAGAAACTGGGTTAGATTTGGGGCTGGTTTTGGATAGCAAGAGAGGAGATGTGCACAGCCAGGGCCACCCAATAGGTATCACAGATCAGCCTTGCCTCCCTCAGCTGTAAAAGGAGCCGGACACGAAATACTCTCTGAAACACAGATATCACCCGTGCAGTTGGGGTACAAGGGTCCAAAGCCACAGGACACTAAATGGACACCAAGTGTCTGACCCAAGGACACGCAGGAGGTGGTGGCAGAGTCTTCAAGGCTTGTGCCGAACTCTCCCCACCTTCATCACAACCTGCTTCACCATCCCATCAGCATGAGCTGGGGAGGTTTAGTCTGGCCTTGTAATCCTGATTTGGAGCTTTATTATAAATTACTTTAGTCTCATCTGCCATTTTAAATTGATTCGTTATGCTAAGTACTTGCCAAATGCATAATGAGGGGCTAAATCGGTCTGTATGTAACAAGGCAGTGATTTAATTATTCCTAGCACTCTCACTCTGACAAAAGCCTCGATTGTTGCTGTCACTTGTGTTTTGGGACCTTCATGCACACGCACACAAAATCTGTTGGAGGCACTTCACAGTTTCTAGCATCCACCCTGTTATTTATTATTATTATTATTATTATTATTATTATTATTATTATTATTATTATTGCTGTTTTCAGCTTCCTCACACATGAGTGCAGGGCTGAGAGTTTGCCCCGTGGGGATTTGCATTAATGAGAACTGGAGCAGCTTTCAGGAGGATCGCAGCTCCGGCTTTTCCCATCCATTCACAAAGTCTGTGTGGCTGCTCGCAAAGAGTGACAGCAGAAGTGAAAATGAATCAAATAAAGGGGCTGTTAGCCACAGCACATCAGAGAGGGCCTGAAAGCCTTCGGACTGACCAGCAAGAAAACTTTTATTTTTTCTAATAAATGTTGAAATCCATCCACACCCACAGTGGGATCTAAAATGCAATTAAGGTGTGCAGTGTCACGGTTTTGGCTGGGATAGAGTTAATTTTCATCACAGAGGCTCATATGATGCTGTGTGTAGGATTTTTGATGAAAATAGTGGTGATACCGCACTGACAGTTTCATTGTTGCAGAGCCGTACAAGCAAGGACTTTTCTACCTCTCATGCTGCCCTGCCAGCTGGGGGTGCACAAGGAGCTGGGGGGACACAGCCGGGACAGGTGACCCCAACTGGCCAAAGGAACACGTAGCGTTGTGCTCAGCAATAGCAGCTAGGGTAAAGGAGGAGGAAGCGGGGGACGTTCAGAGTGGTGACATTTGTCTTCCCCAGAAACTCTTACACCAGACGAGCCCTGTGTCCCGAAGTGGATGACTACCTGCCAGCCAATGGAAGTAGTGAAGTTTCTTGCTTTGCTTGCGCACACAACTTTTGTTTTACCTGGTAAACCGTCTGCATCTCAACCCATGAGCTCTTGCACTTGTACATTCCCAATACTCTCTCCCATCCCACTGAGAGTGGAGCGAGCGTGTGGCTGGGTGGTGCTGAGCTGCCTGCTAGGGTTAAACCACAACATGTGGATAACAACCACCCCCAGCCTCGCCATGTCTTCCCTAAGTTTCAGTGCACTCCACAAAGGACCATCGACAGCTGCAGCCCATTTTACATGTGGGGAGACTGCGGCACCATTTCCCCAAGTCATTACAGAGTGTCTGTGGCAACAAGGAAGTAGGGTGATGGCTGGCAGCCGGTACGGCAGTCGGGCATGAGGGACGTGGGGTTTCCTCCTTATTCCCAGAGATTTTGTGTATCACCTTTGGAAACAGTCCCAAAGCCTTAGGTCGATTGGACCAATGAATAATGAACTAAACCAGACCCAGATCTGGGCACTTGGTTGAGCCCTTCAGCCTTTCCCCGACCCTGGAAGCAGAGCACAGGCAAACATTTGTAGTTCAGGCATCTGGAAATGGCCAAGCAGCTCCTACTATCCCCGCTCTTTGAATTTCTCCCTGTCCTTGGGCCAGCTGGTGAAGGAGGTGTTTGCACATCATCTTTTGGGGCACTCCTGCACACTTCAGAGCTCAAAAGCCCTTTCATCTCTTTGCTTTGGAGATTCAGATAAGCCTCAGGTCCAAACCGAAATGCTGCTCAGTCTCTCCATCACACTGCAAAAGGCTGGGAGTTGCAGGAGCCGTAAACTTTCCTTCCCAGGTCCATCATGATGAGACACCAGCACAACGGCTGGCAGTGGGGCCAGGAGCTGCCATGAATCATCCTCATTAAAAAGCATTTACAATTCAGCGTTGCAAAGAGGCCTCGCGCTGTCTTCACTGGTATAATGGGGCTATTAAAAGCTCCCGTGTCAAGCAGGCGGCAGACAGACACGCACGAGTACAGGCTGAAACCCCGCCGCAGAGAGCGTGGGGTAGGCAACGCGTGCTCTCACCCCGTCCCCGTGCGTGGAGCAGGAGGAGGCGGCTGGATCTCCTGGCAGCATTGCTCCCTGGCGCGGATGCTAGAGGAACCTGGCCTTACAGCACGGGGGCTCCTATGGAGGTTTCCCAATATGTGATGGTTGTCACCAGCCAGTGAACAGGGGAGAAAGGAGGATTGTGTCCCATCACAGCGGTGGCTGTAAAGACGGGACAGGCTGTGGCATCACAGCTTGCTGCCACCCAGGGTGTGGGTAGAGCTCACAGGGGAGGCAGAACTGGTGTTCAGCATTCTCCCAAATCCCCAGAGCCTCCGTACCCCTACGGCCTGGGCTTTGCCACCCTCATGCATTCCCCAGCTGTGAGTCAGAGCTCACCCTCTGCTCTTCCCCCTCCCCAAAACTGTCAGGCACCACAGGAGGCTTTTGGAGGAGGATAATAATGTCTTGGGCTGGGTTTGTTCTGTTGCTCTGCACAAGGGCTAGAAACTCAGCCTCCAAGTGAATGGTGAAGTCTGCCATTGCTGCTGGTGGTATGAGTTGGGGTCAGAGTAAGAGGGGAACCAGCTCAGACACTGTGAAGTTGCCAGCAGTTTCACAGTGTGTTGGGGGCAGCTAGACATCCTCCTTGTGATGGACTGGATCCTACAAAAGCAGAAATAAATCCTGGCAATTCCAAAAGCATCTCCAAGATTCGGTATTTCCTACAAGGGGTGTCACTGAGCTTTATTCCCATGGTGGCACCCGCAGGAGTGCATCCCGGTGGGGACCTGTGGCTCCCTCCCTCTTCCCTCCCTTCCTGCCAGACTCCCATTACTCTCCATCCAAAATGACTTCACCAGGAGGAAAAGCTGTGAGAAATGATGAAGTCTCTGACTTCCTCTCTCTCGGCTGTTCTGGTTCTCATTTTGTGCTTCTGCAAGAGAGGAAGGGGAACAAAGCAGCAGAAAAAGTGCAAGATTTGCATTAAAAAGGAAAGCAAGCAGCAAAGAAATAAGGTCAAAGAAAAGGACAGAAGGGACTTTCAGTTATTTTTGAAGTTATTTAAGATGGTCTTCTCAAGTTTCCCCCCTTTTCTTGCTATATGTAGGCTGTTAATAATTCAGTGATTTAGATTTGCAGCAAAACCATCCATCTCGACAGTCATTTCTGTTTTTAATGACTTTAGTGTATTAATGGTGGGTACTGCCTTTTGAACTGAAGTGAGTTCATTTGTGAAATTGAACTTGCCTTGGTGTGCACTGATACTTTTTTCATGTGTTCATTTATAAGTGAGATTTTTTTTTCTTTTTTTTTCTTTTTTTGGGGGGGGGGAGGGGAATGGGAGGCAGCTGGGGGATACAGAGAGGGAAGGAATAGCAAGAGTCTTCTGGCAATGCCTTTTATTAAGGGTGAGCTGCGAAAGCGAGGCAGGCAGTGAGTCAGCATCCTCTCCTGCCTCTGCTGGCTGCTGAACTGTTGCTGGGGTTACTGTCACAGGTGACAGCGGATCAGCCCTGCTGGTGTCCCCAGGCTGAGCAAGGACCTGGTTTTCCTGATATATCAGAGAAAAGAAAGCAAATGGCGAAACTGTAAAAAGACCCCTCACAAAAAAACATCCCCCAGTTGGTTGCTTTGTCATTTGGGGCTTAGAGAAATGGAAAAAAGCAGTTGCTTTTACTTTTGCTTTGCAGGTTAATTAAGAAAAATCATTTGAGAGAATCTTGTGTTAATTGCTAGCAGATCCCTTTCATTTTTACTAGCCCTGCTTGTGCCTTGCCAAAAGACCACTGGCCAACAAAATGAACACAGCCACTGTGGCACCCATGGGTGATCTGGCAGGACAGTGCTACCCCGTTACACAGCTCCCAGCATCACACCCCTGGGTCCCAACAAGGGGCTTGTCTGCCTGCTTGTCTGCAACACAGTGACATGTCTGCCACCCTCCCGCTTTCAGTGTCTTCCTCATTGCAAATGACTCTTGTTGTGGAGGGAATTTCAGAGTGAGTTGCCAGTTTCTCAGAAATGGGCTCTGCAAGGAGGGGAATCCTCAGCAAGAACTGGTAGCTACGAAGCAGAAACCTGTAAAGGATTAAGTTGCAGGGCTGAGCTTCCGAGCTCAGGTCGTTGAGCTCTCCTGCACATTCGGCAAGATGCTGCACAATCTCCTCTGGTCTGAATTTCTGCTGGTTTTGTTTTCCCAGCTGGGAACGTAGGCTTTGCCCAAGGGCTGGGAAGCACTAAGCAGCTCCAGCTTTACCTGAACGCAGCGCTGGCTGGCAGCTTTGCAGATTTACCAGGATCCAGATGTTACAGCCAAATGCAAACCAACTTGCTGCCTGGTTTTGAAAACTGTTCTGTGCTTGCAAGCCCTTTGCAAATGCAGAAAATAACATTCAGCTTTGCAACACACTACAGCTGAGGAGGAGTTTTTCATAACGAGCTGATTCCCAGCACTGGTGGTCATGGGATAAATTCACCGTGAAGATGTGGGAGGTAGACAGAAGGGCTTTCAGGCAGAAGTGAATTTCCTCTGGACTACCAGCTAGAAAGTGAAAGGTGACACTATTAATGTTTAATGTAAGGTTGGTTTGCTTTTGTTTGTTTGTTTTTTGGTTTCTAAACACTGTACAAACATTAATTAGCTTAAACCAGGACTACAGTAATATATTTTGTCTGGTGATGTGTGCGAGTTTTAATTTTCTTTTTAGCTGTTTCCTTTGAGATTGAAAGCCTGAGGACCATGTTGCCAGGGGATCCAGCCACTGGAGCATCCCTGTAACACTGCTCTATGTTTGTAGGCATGCAGCAGCTGCCCCGTTTCTTTCCCTGACTTCATCAAACTCTAACGGAAGTTGGATGGCTTCAGAATAATTTCACCAGTGAGTTTGCTGCTGTGCTTGTTAGAAGGTGGAAAGGGATGTGCTATGAGATGTTTTTTCTCTCTCCTCTCAGCTTTCTCATGCCCTTCACATTCCCCATTGTAACCACCAGCAATTTTACCTCTGGTAAAATCTTCAATGTGATTTTAGTGGAAATCAGAGAACTTCCTGGATTGGCTTTTTGGGCTGCCACTGCTACGTGAGGTGGTTGGGACCTGGAGCTGGGTAGGTCTGGATCTGGACTCCCCAGTCCTGCTGGCCATAGGGGACTGGGATGCCCTGAGGGACCACCCTGGTTCTCCAAGAACCACACTTGCATGAAGTTGAGTTCCTTGTGCTGGCTCCTTCCCCATGCAAGATTTGCAAAACTATAGCTCTTCCCCAATGATATTAAAGACCTGGTTAGTGGAAATTTGTACACATTCCCCCCCCCCAACACAATGTGATGCTAGAGCATTATCCCACGTTATTTGTTCCCAGGCTGTGTTGATCACACTCCTACAAGCTCAGAGTTCATGCCTCTCCTCTCCAACACAATATTCACTGAACTAGCAAATGAAAAGTCACAACACAGTTTGGAGTACTGGGGAAAGGTGAAGAGATCCAAGAGATGCAACATGCTTGGAAAGCCCTTGCCTGCTTTCCAGGTGGCGGTGCAGACATCGCGGGAACCTGTGTGCTGGTGAGACAGCTCATGTCCTCCACCGGTCTCCTCCTTGCTCTGCTCACACTGACCTCATTGCTGGGAGTCCCTGGTGCCAGGGACAGGAGGGGTAAGGTGGGCTCCCATCCCAACCACGCAGCACACAGACTGGGGAAAATCAGGCAATGTCTGTGATGCATTTTTTTTTCCTTTCTGAATATAACTGGCTAAACAGTGGGAAAAAGGTGAAGGGCTCATGTTCCAAAAACAAACATTTGAGCCTTTACAAGGATGTTTTGTGGCACAGCGACAACTTGTAGATTCTCCACTGTTTCTTTGCAAACCAAATGGTGTTATTTAAGATCAGAACTGTTTGTGCAGCTGAACAGAGTTGGGCAGCAATTCACCCTGAATGTCTTGAATTTCAACTGAAAATTTCACTTAAAATATTGTTGCGAAGAGACCAGTCCTGTGGTTTAGGGCAGACTGCTCCAACCACATTGAGACGGATGGCTGGGCTTGGCTGTCAGAGAGGCTGATATCAGAGTTTTTGCTGCTGTCAGCTTTGCTTGGCATAAGTAGGCTGCAAACGCTGCCTTGTGCCAGCTCAGTGGACGGGATGAGTGTCACCAAACCCAAGCAGAAGTGACATTCCTGGAATAAATTATTCAGCAAAGCACAAGGAATGACTCCTCCTGCCCCAAACAGGCGCTGTCACATCTCTGCACCCAGCTTTTGCCTGACTTAGGGCTGATGCTCTCCCTGCATCATGCGAGAGCCGCCAGGCAGCTGCTTTGCATCCTGCTGACTGTGCCAAAATGCAGCCATCCAGCACCTGTGTGGATGCTTGTAAGTCCGTAATGAAAACGCAGCACCACTGCCATGCAATCTCCATGGATTTGTGGTTAAATTGCTTTGTCAATGTAATCTTATATCTTAATGACCAAATAATGGCATGCAACAGGAGCTGCATAAGAAGTCACTGGATATCATTTTGCTGTCATTGTGAAGGCCCTGGAACATGATCCTCATTACAGGGGAATTTGCATTAACATTGTTTGGCCAACATAATCCCACCCCATAATCACATTTTTAGTATATTAAAATAGGTCTGACTCTATCCTGAGTTTTAACCCCTTGGTCCCCAAAGCATTGGATGGGATTTAGCTCAGGAGCTCCGTTAAAGCCGATGGAGCCACCACATGAAATCACCAGGCAACGCAGAGTAATTTGGCTGATCTTGTTTAGCCACAAAATCTGGTTCTTTGATGGCAAAGTAATGCAATACTCCTGCTAAATCCACAGCACCATGGAAAAAGAAAAAAAAAAAAAAAGAAAGAAAAAAAAGTTCCTGTCTGTGCTTGGCTATTTTGGGATGGCAGTTTGATTTTCACTTCCCCCATTTACTAATAGTAATGATTGTTCTCTAAAGATGTGCTGCCTTTGTTAGCTGGATTGCTGCAGTAGGAGAGGACCCCATGTTTTTGGCACCCATTGTGATTGGTGCTAAATGCCCTGTTAAGGGTTTGTATGGGTCTTGCAGGAATGCTCTTCACCTGTGCTGACTTTTAAGCAAGCCGCAGTATTCAGAAAGCATTGATTTTTGCTCCCTATCCTAGGTTTCTGTATCTTTCTCATTTTTTCCAACCGTGAGCTCAGCGAAAGACTTCTGGTGCAGGATTTAAATAGACTGTAAGTGGGAGGCGAGAAGTATTCTCCTAGTGTACAGATGAGAAACTGAGGCATGGAGAGATTCAAGGATTTGCTCCATGACTGACCGACACCCAGAGTCTAAGACAGGGACAGGAGCAAGGGCCACACGCTTTATGGTTAGAACACCAGATTCATTTTGGGAAATCAAGATTCACTTCCCATGTCTCCTGCTGCCTCCTGGGTGGCATTGGCAGAGGCAAGTAGGGCAGAATTTGTCACCCCAGAGGTGTTACCCTCATTTAGTGCTTTTGTGGCTTGACAGGGAAATGATGGGATAAGATGCCTGATTTGAAGGAAGCCAGACATCTGTGAGCCCATCTCTGTGTACACTGGGATGACAGCACTTCTCTCCTGGATGGGTCATAGAATCGTAGAACGGTTTGGTTCGGAAGGGATCTTAAAGATCATCTAATTCCAACCCTCATGCCATGTGCAGGGATACCTCCCACCAGACCAGGTTGCTCAAAGCCCCTTGAACACTTCCAGGGATGGGGCATCCACAGCTTCTCTGGGCAACCTGTTCCAGTGCCTCACCAGCCTCATAGTAAAGAATTTCCTCCTTACACCCAATCTAAACGTACTCTCTTTTAGCTTTAAGCCATTAGCCCTTGTCCTATCCTTACACCCCCCTGACAAAGAGTCCCTCCCCAGCTTTCTTGCAGCCCACTGTAGGCACTGGAAGGCTGCTGTAAGGTCTCCCCAGAGCCTCCCCCTCTCCAAGCAGAACAACCCAAACTCCCTCAGCCTTTGTTGGAGAGGTGCTCCAGCACCTTCATCATCTTGGTGGCCCTCCTCTGGACTTGTTCTAATAGGTCCATGTCCTCCTTATGCTGGGGGCCCCAGAGCTGAAAGCAGGACTCCAGGTGAGGTCTCAGGAGAGCAGAGCAGAGGGGGACAATCCCCTCCATCACCCTGCTGGCCACGCTGCTTTTGGTGCAGGGTACAGTTGGTTTTCTGGGCTGCAAGTGCACATTGCTGGCTCTTGCCGAGCTTCTTGTCAACCAACACCCCCAGGTCCTTCTCCCCAGGGCTGCTCTCAATCCATTCTCCACCCAGCCTGTGTTTGTGCTTGGGATTGTCTGCACAAGAGAGAAGGTGGGGATGGCAGGACTGGTCTCTCTGGAGCCAGAGGTAGTGATGTAGGACTTACTCCCCAGCTGCAGAGCAAAAAACTGTAATTAAATCAGGGATAAGCCGGCAGGGAAGAAACAGCTGAAGGTTACAGCAAAAGCAAGCAACTAAACCTGGCTGAAGCAAACTAAGCAGAGCATGGGTATAGCCTCCATTCACCTGCTTTAGCTGCATAACCTGTGTTACTCCAAGTTAATTTTGAGAAGCTGAGTTGGTGCTGAGCTCTCTGATGCTTAAGGTCCTCTGCAGACCCATTTGCAAAAGTTTCAGCTCTGCCCAGGAGGTAATGAGTGACCCAAGTGGCAGTGTTGACCCTTCACCTGTAATGTTTGCACAGAATTAGGATTGAGTATGGGTACAAGCAGCAGAGGTAGGTCAAGGTGAAGTCATGCTTCCGAAACAACGTGAGAATTGTCACTAGTGAGTTAATCCTGTCCCAATGGAGCAGCTGGAGCTTTGTGCTTTCCCTGCTGTGGGAGGAGAGACAATACATTTATGGTGTATTAAGGTATTATTGTAGCAGTGTTAATGCTGAAAGGTTTCTGATCCTCAGAAATAAAGAATAGCAAATTTGTCCCAGATTTGTCAATGGAGGCAGGTTCCCATTCAGAACGAGGGAGGGCAGAACTCCCCAACATGCACAAGTGATGAGGCTGGAGGACACGCAGCCCTGCATGGGGCTAGCAGGGGACAAGGCAGGGGTGGGGTGGAACAAGGCCAAGCCCAAAACGCTCCTTGAGATGGAGTTTGGCAAGGTTTCAAGGCAGGGAACCCATGCCTGGGACCAGCTGGGGGTTGGGATGAAGGGTCCGGAGGCTTTCTGTGCTCAGGGAGGAGTCTGAAGGAGTGCCCCCATGGGCTGGTCTGGCAGTGGGAAAGGTGAAGCTGTGTCCTCTCTGCTTGGAAATCCACCCCCAAAAGGCCACTGAATGAAGAGTTGCTTTCTCTTCTGCTTTGTAGTAACTGCAGCTGATGTTGTAGGTCAGCCTGTAGATCATTGCACAGGGGAATTTCCTAAATGGCCTTTAGGAATAAAATTAAATTTGTTGAGAACAGATGCAACAGAAGAATTGGATGAAAAAGCAGAGAGGATCTCACAGGGGAAGGATGTGGACATCTTGCATTAAACAGAAAAGCCACAGCCCGGAGGAGTGTTTAATGCTGCACTTTGCAGGAAAGCAATGGGGAGACTGCAGAGATGTCCCTTCCCCTGGACTTTTATCAGCACTGGTTGTCCTGGACCCAAACTGACCCCACGCCTCTGCAACCATGCTCAAATCTCCTGGTTTGGGACACAACCTGGGCTGCTTGACCAACTGTGGGCTTGGTGCTGTGCCTGTGTGCAACCCCCCCCCAGGGATGCCTGCAGGGCTGGCGGTGCTGTCACTCCAGCTGTAGTGAGCTGCTGGCCTGGCAGAGCTTAATTAGATTTGACAGGATTAGGTGGAAGCAGCGAGGAAGAAAGAGGGCCAGGCGGCCACGCAGTGCCTTGGGCCATTGGGCTGGAGCCCCCCAGAAATCTTTGAGCCAGGTGATGCTGGACCAGAGCTGCCCAGAGCTGAAGGATTAATGTCTGCTGCTGCGCTGCAGCTGATGGGGGGACCGCTCCGTCCTCCGCCTGGTTCTAAGGGAAGGGCTTTTCCCAGCAGCATCCTGAAGGTACATGGCTCTCTCGATAGGGCTGGCACTGATTTCCAAAGAATTTACCCCCAGCTGAGATCCAGAGTAAACTGTTGCAATTACAGACGTTATGCCTTGTTGCCTCAAGCCTTTTGTCATCACTAAATGTTTATGGTATAAAGCAGCCTTGTTTGTTTGTCTTCGACCAGATGACAGTGATTTATTGGCAGAAATCCTAGCAGAGGAAAGAGATGAGCCAGACAACTCTGTAAGTGCTACGCATGTATGCAGGGAGCAGATGATGGCTGTTGCACGATCATGAAACCTGCAGAGAGCAGTGTCTAGGTCTTGGATACGAACGGTTGTTTCCAGGATTTTTTCCCATACTCTAAACAGTAATGGCACTTCAGGGGTTAAAGATGCCATGGAGCTCGGTTTCCTGCTTTGTCCCATGTGATGCTGTGTGGAATGGGAGGGATGCTTTGCTGGAAGCATGTTGCTGATTAGCATTGTTAATTGCCATAGGAATGATGAGGGAGCAAGGCCGGAAGCCTGTTGCCCCAGCTCCCTCGTCCTGGGTGACGCTCAGCCGTGAACAGCACAGGACTCAAAAAAGGGGCTTAAAGCCGAGGGGGTGGTGACAAGAAACGCGTGTCCAAGGCCAGGGCAGGGTGACACGGCCTGCAGATGAGTGTCCCTGCGTGTGGCTGTCTTACAACGGCCGTGCTGAGCTGCTGCCCCGCTGCTGGTGTGAAAAACGCAGCGCCAGGGCAGTGCTGCTGCTGGTGGTGGGTGGTTGGCCACGCACCACATCCAGGAGCTTCCTCTGGGCCAGACACCTCGCTGGGGCTGACAGTGGGGTACCTCCGTGACATCTTCTGCCTGGGGGCTTGTAACTCCCTCTCAGACCTGTCAGCAGAAAGGGGAAGGCAGGCTGGGCTTGCTCAGATCTGTTTCTATGTCTAGTACAGACTCGGCTCCTACAGCAATATTTATTGCTGTTTCCCCCATGGGTTTGTATATTTTGTACAGCTTGTTTCTAATTTAAAGTATAAATAAGTTTGATCTTTTCATCTGTTTCTCTCCCTACCTTCTGGAGGCTGTGCTTGTTAAAAATAACCACGGCGAGGAGCTGAAGCAGGGCTGCTGGCGGGGTTTTTGCCTCCTCCGTGGCGGGGCTCCTGTGGGAGCGGCAGCGCGGTGGCCCTCCGTGCACAGCCCCGGCCCGCGCAGTCAGAGCAATGGCCTGAACTCCTGCAGCCTCACCTGGCACGTGGCTGGGATGCAAGCACTTCTGGGGAGCCATCAAGGGGGCTTGGGAAAATGGGGAACCAGGGTGGAGGAGCAGGGTCCAAGGACTGTGGAGGGGTGTCCCTGCGTGCATGTGTCGTGGGGATGCTGCAGTTGCCAGCACGATGTATCTGCGGAGGGGGCTTTCTCCTCAAAAAAAATCCCGTTTGACCAAAGCTGAACTATTTGCAAAAGAGATCATTTGAAGCAAGAAAAAAATTGAAAGCCTTAAGCTCTCTTGCAGGAAAGTCTGAAATGCAGACTGGGTTCCAGAGTGAAACTGCCTTTGTCGAGGTGGCTCAGCTTCACTTTGCCATTGATTTTGTTGTGGGGATGCACATGTACGCATGCAAGTATGTGCATGCACAGAGGCATGCACACACAAGCTCACACATGTGCGTGTACACATACTCGTGTGCATACGTGCACACACGCATGTACAAACGTGCGAACATGCACACATGCATGCATGCACGCACCCACACTCACATACATGCACACACCCCAAACGTGCGCACACGTACTTTTGCACACCCCCCCTTGCACACGCACACAAGTCCGCACACGCACTCGCACCCCTCCTCCCCCCCCCCCTCTGCCCTGCGCGCCCCCGGCCCGCGCCAGCTCCGCGCCCGCCCCCAGCCCCGCGGCGCCCCCCGGCCACGGCGCCGACCCCCTCCGGGCCGTGCCCGAGCCGTGCCCGAGGGGCTCCCCGGGCCGGGGGGGCAGCGCGGCGGGGGGGGTCTGCGGGGCAGGGCCGGGGGTGCTCTGGCGGCTGAGCGAGGCGGTGCCGGGGCTGGGGGCGGATTTTTTGAGAGCAGCCTCGGCTGCTCAGAGCCGCGGCGGCCGCCGGAGGAGCGGGGCGGCTGCTGCTGCCTCTGCCTGGAGGAGGAGGAGGAGGAGGAGGAGGAGGAGGAGGAGGAAGAAGAGGCTCCGACCGCCGCCTCTCCCTCCCGCCCCCCCTTTCCCCTTCCGCCCCATACCTTTATGGACGAGCGCCGGAGCTTGCTGCACTCTCCGGCTGCCTCTTCCGCCGGCCGGCCGCCGAGCAGCAGCCACCACAACCTGGGCTACACCGAGCAGCCGCCGCCCGCCGCCCCCCGGCCCCACGAGGAGGAAGAGGGCGAGGAGGCGGAGGAAGGCAGCATGACCGTGGGGGGGGGGGGGCGGCGGCGGAGACCCCCTGCTGGAGGAGCCGCAGCATCCGCACCCTTTGCTGGGGGGGGACCGCTACGACCACCCTCCGCCCCCGGCCGCCGGCCCCACCGGGCACCCCGCGGGCAGCGGGGAGCACGAGTGCTGCGAGCGGGTGGTGATCAACATCTCCGGGCTGCGGTTCGAGACCCAGCTCAAGACGCTGGCGCAGTTCCCTGAGACGCTGCTGGGAGACCCCCGCAAGAGGATGCGCTACTTCGACCCCCTCCGCAACGAGTATTTTTTTGACCGCAACCGGCCCAGCTTCGACGCCATCCTCTATTACTACCAGTCAGGTGGGCGCATCCGGCGGCCCGTCAACGTCCCCATCGATATCTTCTCTGAGGAGATTCGCTTCTACCAGCTGGGGGAGGAGGCCATGGAGAAGTTCCGGGAGGATGAAGGTTTCATTCGGGAGGAGCAGCGGCCGCTCCCAGACAAGGAGTTTCAGCGCCAGGTGTGGCTGCTCTTTGAATATCCCGAGAGCTCTGGGCCAGCCCGAGGCATTGCCATCGTCTCTGTCCTGGTCATCCTTATCTCCATCGTCATCTTCTGTTTGGAGACCCTGCCTGAATTCAGGGATGACCACGACTATGAGGGAACTGGGGGCCCCTTCGGGACAGGCGGGGGCCCTCTCCCACCTGATGTCTTCACCAACTCCTCGTCCTCAGCCACTTCCATGGTGTCATCCTTCACTGACCCTTTCTTCGTGGTGGAGACTTTGTGCATCATCTGGTTCTCCTTTGAGCTGCTGGTCCGCTTCTTTGCCTGCCCCAGCAAGGCCACCTTCTCCAAGAACATCATGAACATCATTGACATTGTGGCCATTATCCCCTACTTCATCACGCTGGGCACTGAGCTGGCAGAGAGGCAAGGCAATGGCCAGCAAGCCATGTCCCTGGCCATCCTCCGAGTCATCCGTCTGGTCAGGGTCTTCCGCATCTTCAAGCTCTCCCGGCACTCCAAGGGGCTGCAGATCCTGGGGCAGACCCTCAAAGCCAGCATGAGGGAGCTGGGCTTGCTCATCTTCTTCCTCTTCATCGGCGTCATCCTCTTCTCCAGTGCTGTCTACTTCGCCGAAGCTGATGACCCCAGTTCAGGTTTCAGTAGCATCCCTGATGCCTTCTGGTGGGCGGTGGTGACCATGACCACAGTGGGCTACGGGGACATGCACCCCATCACCATTGGGGGCAAGATTGTGGGGTCTCTGTGTGCCATCGCGGGGGTGCTAACCATCGCTCTGCCCGTGCCCGTGATAGTCTCCAACTTCAACTATTTCTACCACCGGGAGACGGAAGGCGAGGAGCAAGCCCAGTACATGCATGTCGGGAGCTGCCAGCACCTCTCGTCTACCGAGGAGATGAGGAAGGCGCGCAGCAATTCCACCCTCAGCAAGTCCGAGTACATGGTGATAGAGGAGGGGGGAATCAACCACAGTGCATTCAAACAGGCTGCCTTTAAGACAGGGAACTGCACAACCACAAACAATCCCAACTGTGTGAATATCAAAAAGATCTTTACGGATGTTTAAAAACAAAACAGCAGCAAAACCTGAGGATGTGGTAAAAAATAATAAATGCAAAGTGACTGTGTACTTGGTGTTGTGTGGAACATGCACCATCGTCAGTCTGTGTATGCCCTTGTTTTTATACGTTTATTTTTTTAGATCTTTCCTTTCTAAAGATCTTAAAGGGATTTAAATTTCTCTGAAGAAAAGAGGACAGCTAACAGTTAAAGAGGTGGAAGAGGAAGACAAAACACTCTCACCGCTGAAGCAGGTGTTTGTTCTGCAACGTGTTGCAGGGCTGCTTTTGTTTTCTTGCTTTTGGGGACATCTTGCTTTGCTCCTGATTTTTCCCCCCTTCCCTACAGGCAGCGTGGAGCCGATTTCCCTTCCATCACATAAGCTCACTTGTTGGATTAGCAGCCCTGGATTGGGTGGGGAGACGAGGAAAACATGTTGCAGAGCACACTGTAAGGGGGCTGGGAGGAAACAACCATTTAATTTTGCAGAGTCTCTGTTACCACATTGTTAAATGGTGCTTAATATTGAAACATGTGGTGTGCCATTACGGGCACATCACAGATTCCCTTTTCTCCCCCACTAGATCATTTATGAAATTCTAATCTGGTCAGAGACCAAGTGCAATCAGTTCTGACTTAAATACAAAAAAACAAAACAAAACAAAACAAAAAAAATAATTTTCTATTCTTAATTCCCTTCCCCTGCAGCACAATGGCATTATTCCATCCAGCATAAAATTTGTGGCCGTGCAGTGGGTCTGTGTGCTCTGGGGGGAGGCAAAAGGCAAAATTGAATGGTTATGGTGTGCGGGGAGCGATGCCGGCGAGGACCGGGAGATGCCAGCTCTGTGATGGGCTCCTTGCTGTGGCCGTGCAGCCTCAGACCCACCAAGCTGGACAAAAAGGGATATTTCCACCTTTTTGCAATGCATTTGGGAGAGATAGAGCTGCTTATCACAAGAAGATTAGAGTGGCGAACACGCCTTCCAACGGAAGTCACTAATTTGGACTGGAGTGATGCAGTTGCCATGGCGACCCTAGTTTCCTGGGAAACCCCAAAAGGTTGTCATGGCATCCTTTCTCCCATCCCCCTTGGTCGTCGTCGTTCCTGCAAAAACCCTTCCAGATGGTTCCAGCCCTGCCATCCCGCAGGACAGAGTCTCTGCACCTCGCAGGGCACCCGTCCCTGCATCCCCATCCGGTTGCTGCACCCCCTTCTGCACCGTGTTCCCATGAACCAAACACCCACCTGTAGGCAATAAGCACACCCCAAAACTCCCCTCTTCCTCCCAGAGGAGTTCACACCTTGGCGGTGAAATCTGGGAGCCGAGCCTCGTCCTGCAGACACTAGCAGCCGCTTGGACATAGCAGCAGCGGCGCTGCACCACCAAGAAAGAACCGCGCTTGCCCCACGCCACATGAAACCCCGAGGCTCCCCCAGAGCATCCTCCAAGGGCAAGAATGGCCCCGAGCAGCCAGCGGGAAAGCTCAGCTGGGAAAGCGTGGCAGCCTTTGGAAACAAGGGGGACAAATGCAGATCTATTAAGAGCAGGATTGAAAAGTAACCCAAACCCCACCAGGGAAAGCGTGCCTCCTTCTTCATTCCGTGCACACCAGGGGCCACAGGACATCTGATGGGATCAGGTGAGCTTTGAACGGGGTAGAGGTTTTTTGCATTGTAAGGTAACATTGCTTTTGGGAACAAACCTCATGTTTTCCACTGCTTGGTTTTGTTTTCCAGCTCCCCCTGTTGCCTTCATGCATTTTTGTGCATGTCAGGTAAATGGAATACCATCCTATGGCTCCTCTGATTATATTTGCTTTCCACTTTGCTTTTTAGTGCTGCACAGTGAGTTCTAGGCAGGCAGGCGCTGAAGGAAAGCTGTGCTGCTTTTGTGAAGTGGCGTTTCTTCAATTCTGCACAAACAGGAGTTATTTGCAGAATTTTGGTGTTTCAGGCTGGTCCCTGTGGTGGAAGCAAGCTTATGGGGCTGGCAGGGCACAGGGCCAGGAGTGGCTTTGAGCACCTGGTCCCCAGCTGTGCTCTATTCCACTGGCTTTGGGGCTGAGAGCAAAGAGACTCCTTGCAGGCGGTGAAGTGCACAGGAATGCCAGCAAATTCCTCCTCCAATAAAGAACAATTTGACCCTAGCCTGTGCAAGTCATGCATTTTCCTAAGGTACGGAAAGGGGGATTTGTTCTGAGAGAGACTGGCCACATCGATATTGGAGTTTAGCTGGGACTTTAAAAACCCAGACGTTAAAAGGGTCAGGACAGTTTGTAACATATAACACTCTTCCTTAGCCCCAGTGTCCTCACCAGTTAATAAAACGTTAATAACCAAGGAAAACATCAAAGCAGCTTCTTAGCTAATGGTACGTGACAGCTTTATTGGAACTGTGGTAGTTTTCCCCAGCTGAGGATCTGCTCAAACCATCTTTATGAGGGGGATGCTCCACAGCATTGCGGGAGGTGACAGTCCTGGCATCCTTCATCCCGACAGCTTCCTAGGGAGCACTGATGAACACGAGGCTTTCTGGAATACCCCCAAGCACCTTTTCCCCAGGCTGCTGGCAGGCTGAGATGTCGTTTCTTGCTATAAGCTCTCACTTTTAGTGTTATTAAAGCCTTTCCACATGCCTGTTCCTAAAAGGAGGATTTGAATTTAAAAGCAGTGGAAGCACTCCCCCTTGGGAAAGCTCACCGAGGAGTTTTGCTTCTGCATTTTCGCTGTGGCAGCTGCACAGAAACCACGTTTGCCTGGAACTGGCAACGTACAATTTTCAGTTTCAATGCCATCTAAAATAAGCAGAAACTTTGCTGGTTGTTCGTTTGCTTTCCTGTCTAATCCCCGCCTTATTTTGTGGGGGCAGAATAGCTTAAAACAGATTTTACTGTCAGTTAGAGATGCTATATCAGGGAGATGGTAAGGAAGCCACTTCATCCGCTGTAGTTGTTAAAGCACGGAATGGCATTGCTGAAAAACATCAAAGCACTGCTGCTCCATCTTTAAGGTATGCACAGAAATTGGAGATGTAGTAGCAAGCAGAAAAACAGGGATATCCCTGCTATACTCTGCCCCATTTCTGTCTGCTCCTTCCCTCTGTGCTGTCAGTGTCTCGCTGGGTACCGTACGGTGAGAGAAACACTTCGTGCTGTTGCATGGTCTGACGCTCCTCTGAAAGCGGCTGCTGAGCGTGTCCTGGCAGGAACTGGAAGGAGTGCTGTGAGACTGCTCCCTTCACAGCCAGCTGGTTATTGGGCTTCCTGTGCTGTCTTGCCATGTGCCTCCTCTTCAGTTTTAGGACTGTTTTAACCACGACCTGGGAGCCAACAGTGAGCCCCAGTCTTCGCAGGCTGTGAAGGAACTAATTTGTCTGGACACCGAGCATGCCCAAGGCAAGACACAGGGCTTGGATGGCACAGCTCGCTGCCTTGAGTGGAGAAAAGTCATTGCCCAGGGCTCCTGGCTGACATTTAGGGTCCCTGCCTCCCCAGATGCTTTTTGGTCCTGAATGCCACCCTGGAACAGGGTCAGCATTGCCTTTGGTGCAGGGGGACACGAGGGACATGCAGCAACCCCTTGCCTGGCCCCTCTGCTTGGTACTTTGAAGTTCTTACTTTTTTCTCCTGCTTATTTACCCTTTTTTGGTGTGTTTTCAGGCCTGCATTCTTCTAAAAAGGTTCTGTTGCTCTCCAGCCCAATAGATGCTCTCCAGGTACTAGTGGAGAGAGGACAGGATCTGTCCCGCCCAGGTGTGGACACATAGGAGGTCCGGGGGATATCTCTTTGCTCCAGGAGGGCCCCGTTTCTTTCCAGACGATGGTTGCTGCTCCATTACTTGACAAAAGGGACAAAAGAAACTGTTATTTCTTTGCAATCACCAGTTTATGGGCTGTTCAGTGGAGATGAAGGGCAGACCAGCAGCTTCCCCAGCAGAAGGAAAGGAGCCATCAGGAGCTCGTCCGCTGCCAAGGGATCTCTCCTGGCAGAGCAGGGCAAGGTCTCTTGTGGCAGTTTGTGCTTGTGGATAGCATTCTGCATGAAATCTGTTTAATTGTGTAGTTTGGAGCCCTCTTTCTGCCAAGCTTTTAAAATATGCATATCTGTGTAAGAGCACATGGAGGCTCCCATCCCAGCCTGATGCAAGGCACTGCCTTCTTCCCTATTTCAGTGCTTTAACAAGTGATCTCTGGGCAGGCTGCAAACCTGAAAATGAAAACAGACATATAGGATTTAACCACGAAGCATTCTACCCTTCAATCTCGTGCACTGCGTGTACTGGGAAGGAATGTTCAGTCTGTGGTACGCACCTGCGTCCTTGTGCCAAGGCAATCAGGTGGGCGCAGGCAAAGAGGGTTTTCCTGGGCACGGATGTTCCCTGGTGCAGGGAACTGCTCCTTCATCGGGGGTGGGGGGTGGGAGGGGAGTGTTAGAATATTTTGTAGGAGTGGTGATTTAGGGCTTTCTTAGGGCACAAAGAGGACTGGTGTGGAGCTCTGATGAACAGCAGAGCCGTTGCATGGTGTGGGGCACATTTGCTCCTGGGAGAGCACTGCAGAGCAGCACCAGCAATGGCCCCACTGCGGCCAGCTCCTACGCTGTACACTCCTGATTCTGCTGTGACCAAGCCCTGGACACAATCGAGACCTTTTACTTCTGCATTTGGCTTCCTGAGCAGGAAAATGAGTAATGGCGCCTCCGTCAATGCGATATTCATCCCGCCTAACAGGACGCGTGTTTGCTGCTCTGTGCTTGGAAGGCATCAGGGCTGCTGTGCTCCTGCTGTTTGTCACTGGGAGAAAGCAAATCATATTTTTTGCTCATGAGAACCATCCGCCATATGGAAAAAGGGTGGGTGCGGGGTCCCATGCTGCTCTTTCAGATGGAGCCATGTTATCCCTGCTGCTGGCAAAACTCATCCAAAAATGCTCTGAGAAAATCCCTTGTGAACCCCCTGCTTACTTTTCCCTCCACAAACAAGGCACTGCTTTTTGCACCTCACAAGTTTCAGGAATCCATCCGTGTCTCGTTACTCACAGAGCCTGACTATTCAGTGCTGAGGATGCTCTGCGGCAGGACAGGGAAACCTTCATGCATGAATGTCCCTGCAGGGCACCATCAGTTTTCCCCTTCTTATGAAGCAGGACATGATCCAGTAAATTAAAACCTGTCTCCTATCTCGTTCAGCTTGTCACTGTGGTTGGGAGCTGCTAAAATACTTCCTGATAGCTGCTCTTCACCTGCTCATAACAGGAATAATCTTTGCCCAGACAAGCTGGCAAATGCAAAGACCCCTGGATAGGCGATGCGAACGGCAGCATGTGCTGCTGGGTTTGTTCGGTAATGATTCATTTCCTTGCGACTTGTAATTCAGATGCTTTTCTGAGTACAGCTATGCTTTGTCATGTCTGTTGCATTTGTTGCGCTTCATTTTTAGCATCTTTACACATACTGTGTGGGAAGACTTGATTCGGATGTGCGGCTCACACAACTACATCAGCCACTGGCTATCTCTGCTCTGGCTGTCAAGGAAGCAGAGTGCATTTGGCTTTATTTTGATGCTGACCAGCACCAGCTGTTCTGCTTGCTTCTTCCATAGCGGATAGATATGGAAAATCCTTTTGCGTTGTGTCATGGTTTGATCAGCTGCGGCAGCACTGAGGGCTCAGCTCCAAGGGGGAGAGCAGGGCTCCTGTAGCAGCACCTTTGTTCAGGATTTTGCTCTCATGAGCACCCAAAGGCTGTAATGGAGCACAGAAAGGATGAACGTGCACTTTGCAAAGCATTTTTGCATTTCTAAAGAGGTGTATTTGCTGTCTGGCTAGGCGGTAGAAAAAAATGAGCTTAGTACACTGCAGTGTGGCTGTTGATGCTGTGCTGTTTTGCAGCTGGTCCATGAAAAAAGGCTTCACTGTGGTGCAGACCTGGAGTATGAGCGAGGCCTGGGCTGTGTTTGCTCCTGGCCTGCTGGGTGTTTTTTTTGGGCAGGTCAAGTCCTCTGGCTTCAGTTTCCCTTACCTGTAAAATGACACTGAGTGACTTTGCTTAATGTTTGGAAATGCAGCAGTGAAATGTGACGTGGAAGGAAAAGGCAGTTTTAGAGCAAGAAGTAAGAAATCACCCAAAGACTTCATGGTTTTCAGCTTACTTGAAGGTTACAGGCTATGCAGACCCCCCAAAACTCATAAACTGAGGTGATTTCCCCCATCTGGAGCAAAGCCCAGTTTTTCACCGTGCTTCCCAGGGACACCAGCTCTGCACTATTGCTCCCCTTCCCATTTCCTTTGGTTTCTTCGCTCCACATCTTTGCACTTGCATTTCCATCCTTATGCTCCATTTCTCCCAAGATCTCTGTGCATTTGTAGTCAAAATTCTCTTCTCCCTCCTTGCTGGTCTCTGCATCCATTTCACAACTCAGTAATGATTTGGACCTTGGGCTGTCACAGCAGGACAAAAATGCGTAACCCAGGACTTTGGGTTAAACATGAACCTGTGTGCTGTAAATTCAGACTTGGTTGTTCATCGCCTGGGACTGTCTCAACGTGACCAAACCTTTCAGCAATGTCTCTCTCATTCTGGCTAAAAAATGTGCTGATCTGGGAAAGCAAAGCATACACAAGGAGAAGCGAAAAGTTATTGCAGCTTGGGTTCAGCTGCTTTGTGAAGTGTCCTGCAAATTGGCTTTATTGCTCCATTTTCTTAACCAAGATGTCATGCAGCTCCCTTACAGGAAAATATTATGATAGCACTTACCTTTATCAGCCATTCTTGGAGCTCAGTAAGAAGAGCTATCAAGTTAATGTGATTAGATCTGTTTTCCCCAAACCTGCATTAATTGTTATCAATTACATCCTGCATTTTAATTCTGTATTCAAAGCCTCAGCCATTCCAGTGTGTTATTTGGGATCAGAGAAAGACAGAAAAATCCATCCTTTTGCAGGTCACTTTGTTTATCCCTTAAAAAGTTGGCCCAACAGGAGCTATTTTCCAGTCCTGGACTTCCCCCAGGTCCAGGACTCAAGAAATACTCAATGCACGCAATCTTGCGAGCTGCTTCACCAGCTCCAACCTCTTGGAAACAAGTTATTTGGCTTCACCTTTTGAAAAACAGCTAGTTTCCGTGGCTGCTGTTTAATATCCTCTGTTTCTGTTGGAGTGGGGAGGATTTCATCACCCCTGTATGCTGGGAATACATCTGCACCCCTTCAGGAATCAGAGCACCACCATCTATTGAATGCTCCTGACTTCTCACTCCCACTACTCTTCTAGCTGAATTTGGTGAAATAACATTATTCTTAGGCTGAGGATTCGGGGTTTCTGTCTACAAGGGCAGGGATACATCCTGGAAAGACGGCGGGGTACCCAAAAGTGTTGGATTGGGCTGGGTCAAGAAAGCCGGGCTCTGCTTGCATTTGTGTCCCTTGCTCTCTGTCCCGGTTCAGCTCACTACGTGCCGAGGTGTCTGTCTCAGCACTCGGGAAGTGCCTGGTGAGACGGCTCCTGCCTCAGCAAGCTTTGCTGTGCTGTAGCCCCTGGGGCTGAGCACGTGCCTGGAGCGTGCCCTCGTGCACCGAGTACTGGGTGTGCAGAGCTCACGCTCTGCCATCCCTCTTCAGTCAGATGAAGGGCGTCTCCCAGGCTGCGGCCATTCTGGCTGAGCACTCAGAGTAAGGCTTCGTTCGGGTTGTATTTGTGTAACCCTCCAGCCATGCTGGGGGATCCCAGCGGTGTTACCACAGATCCTCAGGAAAGCAGGAGTGCCTCCCTGCTGGCAGGTGGGGGTGGGCTGTAACCCCCCCCCCGTTAAAGCCCAAACCCCAGTTCATGTTCACCACATGACTTGCCTTTCTGGCCCAGCAGGATAAGTGGGTGCTTGGGCAGCTGCCTGCCCTGAGACCCTTACAAGGAGCTCTAAGCCCTGCTGCGAGCATATTTCCCCAAATACCGTGCTGCTTTGCAAGGCATATTTGCTTCCTGTGGGAAATCCCACCTCCCTCTTTCCTCTCCCTGCTCTCATCGCCCACAGCATCCACCGAGCACGTCTGGCATGGATCCTGTCCTGCCTTGCCTATCTCCAGCCTGCCTCTCCCCTGGGGGAAAGCAGGCTCCTTTTGGGGAAGGGCTTGGTGGCTGAGCTGGGACCGCTGGGTCTGCGTTCGTTAGCACCCGGCTCTGACCCGTTAACGCAGATCCTTCCCATGGCTGTCTCATCACCAGCTGCTAACGAAGCACCCGGCTCATGTAATCTGATTTGGTGGTAGTGCTCATCTTATTAGTGCACACCACACGCTGGTTTTAATATAGTTAATGAACCTCTCTATAGGAAACTTTACTAATTCCCACTTGAAAAATCACCATGGAGGAGGTAGAATTCAGGACCCATTCGGTGTGTAATGCCTGTGAACCTGCAACACCCTCTAAAGATGGGGCTGTGTCCCATCCATGGGCGGGCAGAGCGATGCTCCCATTGCTGGGCTATGGACTGAAAGCAGAGGACAAATTTTCGGAAGATGAGAGTAATGCAAGCAGTGGAATAAAGTTTTTATGTCAGGTTGGATCTCGGAGGGCTCAGCCTGTAGTTTGGGAGCGAGATCAGCCCCTGCTCTTGCATCCCCTTTGCTGATCTCAGCAAATCTGCACCAGATTTATGAGCTCAACCAGTTGCTTAATACCATGTAAATCATATCAAGTCTTTACAAACCCAGCTTGATTAAGATAAAAAAGTGATAAGGAAAACCCACTTCAATGCTAATTATTCTGGATTGGATTTGGAACTTGTCATTAATGTGAGATAAGAGTTAATAATTGAAATATGTTTAATGAATCTTTTTCTAGCTTTAGCTCTCTTTAGACTGTGTTGCATTTAGTCCGTTAAGCAATTTTAATTAGCAAATTTTCACTTTTCATTTGTGAGGAATGAGGATATGAAGTTGTCCGAGGGGACTAATGTGCAAGATCTATTCCACTTTGCCTTGAAAAAATAACAATGTGTTGCTTGTTTTCAAAGCCAGGCTGTGCATAAAAACTGTTGTTTGATCTGCCCAACAGATAACAGAAGCTTCGAATTTAAGAGCTTCAGGACTGTGTTGAAGAACAGAACACCTCAAAGGAAATCACACACATCCCAGCCTCGACTGATGGAAGGTCCGTCCTCCTGCACCCCAACACGTTAAACATTTGCTATGTTATCTGTGTCTTCTAACCCAAGTGCATTATGTACCAGGGATCATCTTTTCAGCTGGAAGATTATTTTCAGATCATGTGCAATATGACGAAACTGAACAAAGCCAGAAAAAAGGCAGAGGGGAGGTGGAAATCATTTGGACATTATTTCATTAAAAAAAAAATAAAAAAAAATTGAAAGATTAAGTAACCAGAAAGGAAATGTTAAGCAGAGCTGCTAATAAGCAGTCCAAATATTTTGCTTGGGGTGGGAGGGAAATGGGGAAAACTCAGTTGCTCACAGTGTTCCCTTTCCAATGACACAGGCTTTTTTCAGCAGTGGGAAGTGAATAAGTTCAGTACTATTTTTCTGACTTGCCTGTATACACTCTTTATAAGTACGAATGTGCCACACCAAAGCTGTGATTTACTTTAAGTCCTCATAATGCACCAGGAAAGTCCCATCTCTACCGACATTGAGGAAAATCATGTCAGACAGTCCACGAGTTGTGCCTTGCTTTCAGAAACTCTGTGAAAAAAAGAAGGAAAGACAGTTTTCCAAGGCTGGAATAGCTGAAAAACCCAATCCTGAGTTGTCATGCCCTACTTCATTTCATGAGAGCTTGTGTACCTGTCTCTGCCCCTACACAGTACTTTGGTCCCAAGTGAATATTATAGTATTTTATTCCTAATACTATAATAAAAGGGAAATGCATCACTGCTCTGCCCACCACTGGTTTATTTTGCACACTGGTGTTTTTTCGCTCTGCTGGCTTCCCCTGTGGCTGTCCACTGTGAAGCTGTCAAAACTGGACGGTTCATAACCTCGGTGCATTTCCTAGGACAGTATGGGTAAGCATCAGCCTGGTTCAAAAGGATAAATGGTCTGCAGAGACACAATGCAAGCAGCAAAGGGGTAGATGCTCTCTCTCTTGCTTCTGGCTCTCGCTTCATCCACCTCCCCAGCTCCATCTGCACGCTGCTGCCACCCCAGCTTTGAGGCGAAAACATGCCCAGTGCATGCTCCGTTGCAGAAGCAAGGCAATACTTGCAGGATGTTGGATTTCTGTGTGAAACTAATGGTGGTGGGATTGAGCTGGGCACAAGAACCTCTGCACCTGCACTACAATACCTCTCCAGGGATGATAAAGAGATTCTTGTAGCTGCTGCAAAAGCAAGTCACTCATCAGGGCTGGCCCAGGTGAAAAGAACTGGCTCATTCTGAAGCAGAAGATACACAAGGGGAGGCAATGGGAGCCCAAATGGGAGCATGTGTGAAGTAGACTCTTGAGTCCATGCTTGCTTCGTGTTCATGCCCAGAGGCAGCTTCAAGGTTCCTGCTCCGTCATGGAGGGTGACAGCAAAACCTGGCTTTCCTGGGCTGCATCCGCCAACGTGCTGGGAGCTGAGCTGTTCACCCACATTTCAAACAAGACCCTGGGCATGGACGGGAAATATCCACGGGAGATGTGTGGGATGCTCTGAGTCACAGCCCAAGTGAGGATGCTTTTAAAAATAAACATCTACCTGGAAGAAAGGCTCTGAAGGAGGAAAGCTCAGGGGAACACCCATGGCAAAGCAACCGTCTGTCTGCACCACGTCTTCTTGCAGCAGAGCTTTGAAGACAAACGAAGCCCAAGTGGGCTTCTGAGCTGTCCTCTGGGACTGGGAAGGCTCTGGACTTGTCTGTCCTTCAGCAGCAGACGTCGTCCTCATTTCTGGCTAAGCCCTGCATGCAAACTTCAACCAAAATTAGAATTGAGAAATTCCCTCCACTGCGGGGAGTTGATGTGGTTCTCAAAGGGACGTGTTGACTTTGGTGAGGTCATGTTTATTCATTAATTTAAAAACAAAACAAAACAATAGCAACAACAAACCACAGCTCATTTTTGGGCTTTAATTCCTCCTCCTGTCATGGCCCCTGCACCCATGGTGGTGGTGGAGCCACAGAAGCAATGCTCTGGGTTCCCAAAACAAAAGTCACTGAAGCTCTGCACAGGTGCAGGACAGGGAAAATGGGCTGGGATGGTGAGCAAAGAAAAAAAGTGAAAAAACAGCAGTGTTAGTCAAAGCTACATCGGTCACCTTCCGGAACTAAGAGCCAGAGTTCATCTGGCCCTTAGTGGGACAGGGTTTCTTGGGTTTGGTTGCATTTATTTCCAGTGTGGTAGGAACCCTGTAGCTGTGGATGCATTGGGAAGCGCCGGTGTGGGTGCGGTGCTGCTGGTACCAGGCTCCACGGTGGCTTCAGCAGCAATGGGGGCAGAGGGAGGTGGGCCGAGGGCCGAGGTTGCTGCCAGAAGCCCAGGAGCAGGTCCCTGAGCCCACGAGATGAGCTGGGGGTGCCAGGGAACTGTGGCAGCGTAGCTCTCTGAGGTGCGAAATCCGTCTGGCAGAAAAGCTCAAATTAAAGCTAATTGGAGCAGTGGCTCTCATTAGCCTCACCGTTGGCCATGTCCTGCCTGAAGGCCAGCCCAAGGGGGCTGGGAGAGGCAGCCCCTCCGCCCCATACATTGCTCTGCCAGCAAATCCCTGAGGATCTGGTGATAACCACAGCATGGCTGCTCTGAGGATGGGCTCGCAGGGATTGTCACCTCATGGCTAACTGTAATTTAACTCGGCACAGATAAAAACCCAATTTCCCAGGTATCCCGGGCATCCATCCTCGTGCCCTGTAAAGGGGAACTGTGTCCTCTCCCCAGGCTGGTCTGTGCTGCAGTTCCCCTGTACCAAAATTAATGCTTGGACCACAAACATGTGTCCAGTGTCTGGGGGATGAGCCCGCTTCCTTCACTGTGAGCCCCAAACAACCTAGCAGTGCTCTCTTCCCCACTGCAGAGGACGGAGCTGCCAGCAGGCTCGGGGGAGATGGGCCTGGACTCTATGGGATGATGTCACATCCCAAACTGCTAAATAGCTGCAAAAAAAATTTGTTTGTGGTTTCCTCTGCAGCAGAAGGCTTTTGCAGCCTGCTCCTGAGGCTGCAAACGAGATTGAACAAAAACTTTGGCAAATCTGAAAATATCTTGAGGTGCAAGCACCTTTCTGCCATGCTGGTGGGTTTGGGCTGCAAATAGCCCCAAGTGCTCATGGCAGGTTAGATCCAGCATCCCTCAGCAGGTTGTCTGTGTCACCTGCGGGGCACCAGCACCAGGCGAGGTCAAACACTGGCAGGAGGAAAGTTGATTTTCTGGACTGCATCACAGCCCCGGCTCTTGGGAAGTCCTTGTCCCAAAGGTGTTAAATTTAGTTTCTTTTGGAACATGAAATAGTAGCCCTTAAAAGGGGGGATAGAATGTATCAGTACAAAAGTTATTTTTATTTTTCACTGGTGTTACAGAGAGTTTTTTTACGGCATATTTGTGTGCGTGTAATACCTTGTCCAGTTTCAATAGCCACTGTGTTAAAGCGTCTCCCTGTTACGGTTTGAAATGTGTGCTTTGAAGAACAAAGCGACGGAAGAGCAGAGCCCCTTGACGGGTCAGGTTTGAGCCAGAGCTCCTAAAGCAGAGATGCCCCACGGGTTCTGGCCACTCTGCTTCTTCCATGCAGCCCCAACCCTGCCCAACGGACATCTCAAAGTGATGGAAATTTGCCAAATTTCAGCCTGTTCTTGATATTGTACATAGTGGCTCTGGCAACGAAACCACCGTTTGGTAAACGTGTGCTCCATGCTGTTGGATTTCTTTTGCTTGGTTGCTGAACCAGCTAGTTGTTAATGTGCTTTATCAAAATAACTGGGAGTTTTATAGTCTTCAACTGTTGGTCCAGTATATTATCTGTGTTGCCACGACTCTGAATATAGTCTTGTGTGTTTTAAAGATAACCATCATGTCAGGAGAGCCATGTTGAAATGCCATTTGGGGGGAGGGGGGGCGGGAGAGAGAGGTCTGACTTTGGCAAGGGAAGACAAAAAATATATATATATCCAGTCAATTAAAAAAATATATAAAAAAGAGTGATTTAATGATGGCTGACAGCAAGAAAAAATCCAAAAAAATAGCGTGTATTTATTCCCATAATCATCCTACTGCAGGCTGCTCATCTTTATTCATAGCCCTTCAAAGCTATGTTCAGATGATGAGAACTCATGCATTGTATGTGCTCTTGAGACACTGAACACCTATACATTCCTCCTGCTGTCTGCAGCAAATGCTGCCCACCATCCCTTCTCCCTTTTGATTTTAGGCTGTTATTAAAGTGAACAAGAGCTTTGCTGTGGGGCCCAACCTGGAAGATTTGCAAGGAAGGCCACTAGGATGCTCTAAGCAGCACTGGGAGGGCACTGGAGGGCTCTACCAAACTCCCAAGGGGACAGGGTGGTACTCAAGGCTGTAGGGTTGCATAAAGCCACTAGGATGATGTTCATGCACACGAGCCAAGGGATGTTGTAAGAAACAGGCAAAATTAGAAAGCAAAAGATTTCACAAGGTGTCTCAACTGCTACAAGGGTGCTCATGAACGCTCAGGGACACAGTGCATAGAATGGGGCTCAGCAGCATGGCTGGAGAGGGCTTTCAGAAATGATGCACGCAGTGCTGTCAGGTTGCTCTGCTTGCTCCCCAAGATTTGGGGAAAAAGTCAGGATTCCTGCAGTACTTGCCTGGCCTCCAGCCTCTCTCCACAGGTGCTGGTGAGAACCCCCAAAAATCAAGCCTTTGTGTGCAGATGGCTGTAATTACACACATGGATGTTCTCTGAAACAGATGTTCAAGTGCTGCTACCACTACTGAAATCTTTTAAAATTAAGGAATTCATGGGATGGTTTTTCCCTCCCCAAAAGCTCTGGGAGACAGTGTGCTCCCCACTCTATTGCTTTTCTTTCTGTTACACAGACTCCTCTAGAAGGTTATCCCTTGAGCTGAGATTAAAGCCACATAGTGGCCCCTTTAAATTGCAAAGCGCTGTAATCCTGATGTTTTTGTCTGCCAGCCTCTGATACAGGTAAATTGCCTTTCTTTTTCACACTTTTCTGCCCTCTCCAAGATGACATCATCAGTGCATCTTCAAAAGAAACGGCCTGAGATGCTGCTGTCCCCATCAGTTGTTTTCCATACCCCTTTTCTCTGACAACTCTGAAGCCAGGCCACTGACACTGTTTCAGATGGATCCTGCAATTTCTGAGGGCGATTTTGGAGAAGAACACCGTACCCAGCATCAGGAAAGTCATTGAAATATCTGGACGTGCATATTGAATTATATTAAGAGAAGTAGCAGTGCCAGGAAATTGCGACCAGTGCTCGAAATGGGGTGGTTTTAGAGCAAAATGTTGTTTGCTGCCATGCCCCTCTTGCTGCCATTAGTGTACGGGGAGGGGGACTTGGCCATTCAAGTTATTCAGGACTTGCAGTGCCAGTAAAGCAGTGCCTAAAAACTTAATCTGTGTGCACCTAAGATGACGTGTTAGGAAGAAAGTTACCTTTATTGTTGAGGGTGGAGTATTCCCATGGCTGAATTTAGCACCTTTCAAGGAGGTCCCAAAAACATTGCAGGAGAGGGCTGCTGCAGCCTGACTCCAACACAGGAGGAGGTCCTCATTTATTAATTTCCCATCATTTACTATTCCATTTATTTTCATGGTTTCTTCCTGGGACTGAGATGGCTGGATATAATTCTGACTTTGCTTTCCCTTGTCTGTGCACGTCACTGGGCTGTGCGTGATTTGGGTGGTACTGAAAGGTCTCCGTGACTGTTTCAGCAGGAACACATGTGGATATATTTGAACAGTGAAATATTGCCTTGTGAAATTCAGTGCATCAGACTGAAAAACCAAGCAGCCTTCTCTGCAAGGAGGCTAAATCCTGAGTAATCAGGTGCCACAGAAACAATGCAATTTTTGACTGGAGACGTAAAGTGCAGTCTTGTTGCTCTGATTTCTTTTTTATTTTGGTTTGGCCAGTGAGCTGTGTTTCACTTGTTTCAACTTGTTCTGTTGACACTGGTCTGATGCTAAAACAAGCCAATGCATCCCATTGTCCTGGTGACCTCCACTGCGCCATGGGTCTTGTGTTCAGTTACCAGTAAACACGAGTGATTTTTTTTGGTTGCGTGATTTTTTTACCTGATGTTGAATTTATTTTTTTAATGTTTTTCATTAGAACTTAAAACTGTTATTTCATACACAAAGTTCAATAAAATAGCTAAAACATACCTTGGAGCATGGGGTCGGTGTTCTGCATGTGTAACAAGGGGGTTTGAAAATTAGATGGAGCAGAGGGGAGACATTCAGGTTACAAAGAGTGGGGCAAAGATGAGGTTTGAGATACATTCCCTGGACAAACTCACGACTCATTTTTCATGATGAAATAATCTGAAATTTACTGTGGTTCTCAGGAATAAAATTCACTGTGCTGGAGAAACAAAATCTTGGAGTAAAATCTGAATATTTCCAGCATCCTCACTAGCCTTCTGAAGAGTGGTGGTCTCTTTTTAGAATGAAGTCACTCCAGGCAAAGACTTGAAATTTTGATTTTAAATGTCACACAAAGAGATGTCACTGGGGATGTTTTGGCAAAGCCAATGCAAGTGGAGGCACTGAACCACTCATCCTAATCGCAGACAGGGATCTCAACAAATGAGGCTTGAAGCTCATATGAAAACATTGACCTTGGCTTTCTACCACATCTTTGGGCTGCACCCAAAAGCAAGTTTGGCCACGCAATGTAAGAGCTTTTTTAGGTTACCAGTTGTCTTAAAAATATCGAAGAGTGAGAGGGGAATGGAAAAATAAATTATGATTTTACAAGCTGCATTTAATCTGCAGCAGCTGGAAGCAGTCTCACTTCCACACTTGGGCAATCTGCAAGCAATTAGAGACTGGTGGGAAGCGGGCTTCCTGGAACAGTGAAGACCTGGAGACTTTTCGGGTTCCTTTTGCTTTTAAATCACCTGCCTCTGGTATTCACAGATTCAATTTAAAAAACAAGAGGGCACTTTCCTGCTTTGGGGTAAACAGCTGGATGCCATAAAGCAAGTAGAGCCATGGCACAGCTGAAACCCTGGCTGAGATTTAGGATGGGTGAAGTGAGCCAGGAAAGTGTGGGAAAGGCTGGGTCTGGTTCAGGACCCAAATCGCCAGAGGGGTCCCCTACATCAATTATCAGAGATGGTGCCAGCACGAGTTGAATTGCAGATGCAAACTCTGCTGTGTTGCATCCCACAACCCAAGGGCCCCTGCAAGGAGGATTTTATTTTACTTCACTGCTGAGCTGGGAATGCGAGGGCTCCTGCAGTCTCTCAGGCTTTTATCCCAAGTGCTGGGTGTTTTTGCAAATCCCATTCTTGACACTGAAACCCTGGCAGACCCTGTACAAGGCTCCAAACTGACAGTCAGGGCTGGGAGCAGAGCAGCAGGATTGGACCAGGGGAACTCAGCAATGAAGGAGAACTTTGAAGTCTTGAGTTTTACAAATCATTGCCTGACCCTGCTGGCCTCCCTGTCTGCATGGAGCGGCACAGGGCTCTCCAGTGGGGTCTGAGCTCTGCCCTCGCCTTGCCTGATAGCTTTGGCTTCTGCAGTTGTGCAGGATCCTTGAAAAGCAGTGTTCAGCTTTTTTGGTTTTGTGTGGTTTTGCCTTTCTTCGCTCTCTTGGTTTGCTGTCAGCACCAGGGCTGCTGGTGAGCTGGGTGGTGGTGGTGGTGGTGAGCCAAGCTGATGAGCAAAATCACTTTGTACCAACTTCAGGGCAACTGTTCCCAAATTGTCTCCCAGTGGCTGTTCTGTGTGGGACCAAAACCAGTTCCCAGCCAGAGCCAGCAGCAGCAGGAGATTTAAAGCCAGGAGGAAGCAGCCTCTGTTTGGGGATGCTCAGAGACAGGCCGTGGGTTTAGCAGCCCTTGGTACATCTCCTCCTGCCCTCCTCCTTGATTTGTTCCTTTCTGTGTCAGCTCCCCTGAGGGCTGTGGTGCTTCTGGCTGCCGGATTCAGTCATTGTGTGGTTAACCGGCGTGGTGCTTAAGCAAGCGTGAAAAACAGGATGTCTTAAAGTATGAGATGTGAAAGGTGGCATGAATACCATCAGCCCAAACATCCCTGGAGAAAGGACAGGACCCATGTCTGGCACGTGCCACCTGGGTTTACATGAAAAGCAGCACAAGGCACTTGCCACAGCACCTCTGATGTGCAGAGGGTGATGTGTCCATACCCAAGACATCACAGGACCCAGGGGTGAACCTTGAATTGAGGTACATGCCCAGACATCAGGGGTTATGCAGAATTTCCAGTCCACACCACTACCTGGGCTGACGGACTGCATGGAGAAGACCTTGCACCTGAGCTGCAGAGGGTCTGGAAATGGTCGGTGCTGACAGCCAGGTCATCCCCCAGGTTGGATTTTCTTTACCAGCGTGGCCTTTGCAGGAGCCAGGAGGAACACACAGGCCATGGAATGGGGCATGGTGTGACAACAGGATGGATGTCCCTGCTTCCTCTGCGGAGGTTATGAAGGGCAGAAGGTAAATGCCACTGTGGCAGTAACACCCCAAGGCAAGCTTGGTGTTCAGGCCTGGGACCTGAAGGTCTGGCAGCTGAACCCTGGCTGCCTCCAGCAGCTTTGCACACTGAAGCTGTGTAGGAAACAACTTCATATGCCGCCTTTACATTTGCTTCTCTGTGTCTTTTACTTTTTCTGTTATCATTTCTGTAATCATTCACGACGGTTCAGGATTTTAGTGACCTGTGTCATATCCCTTTCCTTCTCTCTGTTTCCCAGCTGGATCATCCAGCTCTCCCAGATGTGACTTTTCCAGGATGCTGGAGTCTTCTTCAGGACACTTCCTCTCTCGCCAAACCATACCTTCCTAAGGACACCTCAGATTTGATACATCACTTCCTATCTTTTAAACAGATGTTAATATCCAAAAAGATTTTCCTTTCTATTCCGACTGGTGAAGCATGGTTTCTTCCTGCAAGGCCTCACTGGCCATCCTTCTTCTGTCAGGTTTACCCATGGCATTGCTAGGATTATCATATCCTGCATGGAAATCTGCACTTAAGACCATCTGGACCTGGCCATTTGTTATTATTAATTTTCTTGATAGACTCTTGAACTTCTTCTACCCATGCTTCAGCTCAGGGCAGCTCCTCGGACATCACCATGCTGCTCCAGCACCAAGGCTTTAGGCAGTGTTTCTGTATTTTTAATGTGATTGAAGTGCAAAAGTAGAATTCACCTCCTGCTCACCGAGGCAGATGCAGGTGTGCGTATCTCATCAGCAAAAACGGAATCATGGACAGGATGAAGATGCCAACATATGCAATGGCACAGCTTGATTTGGGAGGAGGCAGCCCCCGGAGATTTCAGTGGTGCTGGTCTCAGATTGACCCCTTGTCCTGCATGCCTCAGGGCAGCCTGTCCAGGCAGGCTTTGAAAGGACCTGTCTGGAAGCCCCTCCTGTCTGGTGCTCACACCTTGCTCAGCTGTGGAAGCCAGTGACAGCGGATGGACGCTGCTTGTCCCAAAGGATACTGTTGATCCTCTTAAACAAGGACCTGGCAGTGGAACAGTGCAGACTGCAGATGCTCCTGGGACCTTTCTGCAGAACGCAAGCTTTTCCTTTATTTCCATACCCCAGAATAAATAAATAAATAAATAAATAAATAATCAAGGGAAATGACAGGATCTGGGCTATGGACCTGAACATAAGCAGCTCTTTCACCAGCTATGTGGCACCCATGGGTGCTTGGTGGCAGCCGGGTGGGTGCAGCTCATTCAGAAAAGTGTGTGCTGAGAGCAGAGGGTGGGGAGGGGGAGCAGGGGAAGCCGGGGCTAAAAATAGCTCTTTTCTAAAGAAGCAGCTGAAAACCTCTTTGAAGACATGAGGGGAGAGGAGGAGGGTTTCCATAGAAACGGGGAAGTCTGTCTCATCACAAAAGAGGGGGTGGGAGAGGAAGAAATAGTAAATACAGCAGCAAGGTGACAGAAGAGGATGCTGCAGGGCAGCGGTGCTCCAGGCAAGGGCAGCTGAGGGTCAGGCGCGGCTCTGCCACTGCCCCTTGGATACGGCACCTCCTCCCCGATGTCCCTGTGGCTGTCACCTCCCCGAGCCACCCGGTGCTGCTGGACCAACTGGGGATGTGCCCGCGGGGCCAGGTCAATGTCACTGCGAGGGGACATCCCCAGCGTCTCCCGGGAGCAGAGTGAAGGTGACAAAATGGTGAATTTCTACCTAAGCTCCCTGTTTCTTCTAGGACTTTTCCACCCCGTCATGGCTCTTTCCAGCAGGGACCCCACAGGGATGGAGCCACACTGGTGGCAGGGACGTGCAGGTTGGGGCTGGAAGCTGATGGCAGCTGGCTGCTTAAGATGATGTTGGGAACCAAGGCAGAGGGGGCTGGCACAGCGTGGGATTTGGCACGGCTTGTGATCTGGCACGCTCCCCAGTTTGGCACAGCTCATGACCCAGCGTGGCCCCCCAGGCTGGCACGGCCCACGCTTGGCACGGCTCACCGTTTGGCACGGCTCACGACCCGGTAGGGCCGGCAGCTTGGCACAGGCCCTGGTTTGGCAAGGCCCACGGTCTGGCACGGCCTTTAAGTTGGCCCAGCCCGCGATTTGGCCCGGCCCGGCTTTGTGCCGTGCCACGCAGTGCCCTCTCCCGGCTGAAGCCACCGTCCTGCCCACGGCCACCCTGCCCACTGCCACCCTGCCCACGGCCACCCTGCCCACGGCCACCCTGCCCACTGCCACCCTGCCCACTGCCACCCTGCCCACGGCCACCCTGCCCACGGCCCGAGGCCCTGCGGAAGGCGCTCCCCAGCCCGAGCATCCCCAGCCCACACCTCTTCCCTGCAGCATCCTCCTCCTGTGGGAGGACGAGAGGATGCAAATGATCCTCACAGAGCACTTTTCCTGCTGCCTGTTTTGCAATCCCACTGCTTCCTGGGGAGGATCGCTTGTGGCCATGCCAGTGGCACCTCTCAGCACCCACAGCGGAGCGTGGATTGACACACACACTGGGAGGCACACAGACTTTACGCAGCACTTGTATGTGGATGCAGTGCTACGGCAGCTCCTCACTGGGCAGAAAACAGAACGGGGATAGCAGAGACCGCAGTGGGACCCAGCAGGGCAGGATTTGTGCCAGTGGGGTGAGTACAGGCATGGATGGACTTTAGGGGTGACAGTAATGCATCACCCCTCTCCACAGGGCTTGGATCTGACCTTCAGCACCTCTTGGTCCCCACCAACACCAGCAGATGCTTAGAGTGAGACCCATTAAGTCTAAAAAGAACATCTTCTCCTATCTGTCCTCTGATGGGAGATTCTGTCACCCATCTGGTGACATGCACATGATGGTCTCCATCATCTGCATGGGAAACCAGTCCCAGGACTGGTGGCTAAAAGGACATGCCCCATTATTCAGTGTAAAAGAGACCCCAAGGTCACCTACCCACTTGCCCCAAGACAAAGGTAATCTGTCTGCAGGTGTTTGACATCTCCACTGGAGGTTTCTTTCATCTTCCCTTAGTCTTACTCTCTAAGCTCAGAAGTTTTCAACATTTGGCCCTATTTCTCTGCCTTTTTTTTTTTTTTTTTTTTTGTGAGAATCTCCTTTCCCAAAGCTGGAGGAGGAAAGATACACCTTTGGGCAGATGGGAATGACCTGGTTCAGGCCTAAGGAAAATTAATCATTGGAGAGAAAATGAAAAGAGTAGGAAAACTCATCACCTCTCCTCCATATTCTATGGAGTCACACAGGGAGCTCTAGTGTTTGTCAAAGCCGGCTTTCCATCAGCATCACAGGTAAAGGCACCTATGGAGACCTATAGCCCTGTAGCAGCTCTACTTCTCACTGTGTTTGGGCGGAGTCAGAGGATGCAAAGATGCAGCTGAGTCCCCTCAGTTGCCCCCAGACAGCTCAGGGGAACACAGAGGCTCAGCTGATGCCTCTAATAAAGTCCCAGCCCCAGGGAGGGATGAGGGGTTTCATACACAGGCGAGCACAGGGAGCGAGAAGCGGGCTTGCAAGCAGGAGGGATTCCTTTCCAGAGATGAAAGCACTGATGCCTGGTTCGAAGGAGGTTATTGATTTCCTTTCTGTTCACTAATTTGGCTTGCCCTGTCCTTTTTGTTTGTGCAAGTAAAATAAAGCATCTGTGAGAGCCTTTTAACTGGAGTGGCTGGAGCAGCCGCTCGCCCCATGCCAGCCCTGCCCACCAAGCCTCACTGAAAGGCCATGGGTCCATTAGCTCTCCTGCAGTGAGTGGCAGCATGGCATGAAATATTCACAACCGCAGTGAGCTCCAAAGCCCTCAAGAACTGAAGTTCTTTACTGTTTTTTGGTCAGGCAAAATGTGTTTGTTTTTTTTCAATGAACAGTGCCTGGGCATTGCAACCACTGCCGGCTCCTCTCCAGGCATAATATCCATGCTGATGGGGCATCTTTGGAGGCAAAAATGCTGCAGCTCAACAGTTTCAATCAAAAAAACATTCAGAGTAGAATCCAAAGGAGTTACTTTTTTAAAATAATCATGTATTTTATTATGGAAAACGCCTTGGAGAAATTCACAGGGAGAATGTATTTAATGTTAACTTGCAGACAGGCAATACTGGCTGTCTTCCCTTGGGCCATGGTGCACTTTGCCAAAGACCAGGAGACCTTCACAGGGTAGGGACACCTTCCCAGGGACCCAGTCTTCCCATGGACAAGGAGATCTTCCAAGGTCCTGCAGAGCCCAACCTCTCTTTTTGGTCTGTTCCTCCTTTCCTGTGTTACCTCAGGCCATTCCTGACTTCCCCCCATATCCCCAGACGAGAGGAGTTGCTCCGACCTCTCTCATAATATTTCAGGATTCACCACCAGCAGCAGCTACAGAAAAGCAAAGTGTGCTCCACCCGTCTGTGACACGTTGCTCCCTGGCTGCCTCCATTTTCTGACACCAGGCCACAGCACGGGGGCTGCTGACATCTCTCTGTGTCTCCGTTTGCCCCAACGCATTGATGCGCGGGTTCTCAATGCCGGGGGCTCTGTATGAGAGCATGCACCCTGCCCTGATGGCCTCAGCAGGCAGGAGGTGGGATGCTTTCTCTGGAGGGTGACTCAGCCCGGGCAAGCCACTTACAGTTTTCACAGCTCCTAAAATGACATGGGACACTTCCCCATGGAGGCTCAGACCTGCTCAATGCCCTGCCCAACCTGCTCTGCTCAGGACTGCAGGAGCCCAGTGATGCTCATGCACGTGGACAAGCCATGGTCCGGCTCAGCATGGCTGCTGAGGTCCCTCAAAGACCCTCTGACCTTGCGGGTGTCTGGAGGTCCCCAGGAAGGACACCACAGGGATATGCCATTGTCCAGGGACATGTGGAGGTGGTGGGACAGGGTCTGTGAGCTTCTCTCACCGCCCCCCAGGAGGGGTTGAGGGAGTAGTTTGGCTTAGGGCAGCGTGGGGAAATGCCAGTCACACAGTGTAGTGCTGGGGCTCGAATTTCACTGCCCTAGGTGAGGTCAGACCTGGCGACATCCCACCCTGTGGGTTTCACGTTCACTGACGCAGCCGTTGCCTTAAAGCCTCACCAAGCATCCCCAAACCTGCTGCATGGTGCAGTAAGGGAAAAAGGGAGAAAGGAGTTAGGAGTATAGGAGTAAATGTTTGGAAATTTTCAGGTTTTGCCTGTTTTTGGAGGGGAGCCTCGCGGGGGAGGAATTTTTTGTTGTTTATGTGGTGTGGGCTGCCTTCAAACTGCACTTTTCCATAGATATAATGTCTGAAGAGCCCTTAGCATAATGGCAGGGGCTCCCCTGGGACTCAAGGCTACAAATCAGGCAGCGTTCCTCTGCTTCTTGACGGGACCTGGGCACCGATCTCCTGGGACATCCTCACACCAGGTGACCAGCCCAAGTCACACAGGAAAGCTCCAGCTGGAACGGTGCAGACAGAAATTGTCCCCAGTACTCTGACGCCCAGCCCTCTTACACACAGCTAAAAGAAGTAAACTTTTTTTTTTTTAGAGGTAAGTTTTTGAGTTAGGAAGGGTATAAATACATTTGGATAAAAGAAATAATCCAGAAGAGACTTTTTTTTTTTGTTACAATATTAATGCAAAGGTATCAGCCATTGAAATATTGAAATGCATGTAAAACAGACAAGTGGGTGCAGTGTATCAGCTTGCTGAATTCTCTGAAATGCTGGGTTACTTCTCAAATTGACAGCGTAGTGGAGAGAGGCGGGTGCAGACATACACATTATAATAATAGCTCCACAATTAGGATAGTAAATCAGAGAGCATCACTCAATTCAGAGAAATTTCCCTGATTTGCTAGAGACAGGATTCAGTCTCTTGGTAAGGAGACAGTTCTGCTTATATGAAAAATCCCACTGGTTTTGCAAAACCTTTGCAAGGCAGAAGAAGGAATAACAAGTTATAAAATCAGCTTCACTTGAATTGTTCAGCCTCAGTTTCTGCATATTGCATAAGTATTAGCCTTGGGCAAATCATTTTCTGGATCCAGCCTACCCTGCTATGGCAGTTCTACCTTCAGAAAAGACTGAAACAATGCACACAAAATTTTAAAAACCTTCTTCCAGAGTAGTCTCATACCCAGCAGGATGCACACAAAAAAACCCTTATGTACAAGGACTGTTCATGGCAGGGAGAGAAGAATTCCCTATTTTGCCGTGGAATTAGAAATTCATTTCCAACTCTGGGATCTGGCTGGGAATAGGGAAGTATATCTTCGTTTCTGAAAGGCAAGAAGAGGTCAGGAGGGGCCTTGGGAGGAGCAGCGGATGATAGCATCCCCCTTGCACCCCAGTGATGCAGCCGGTATCTGGCCCTGTGCCACCTGCTGCTCCTGGTGCCCGGGAGAGCTAAAATCATATGGTTAGGCCCTCTAAGTCCCCACATTCCTCTGACTGGGCATCATTCTTAGCATTGATTTTCTTGGACTTTCAGGGTGATCCAAGCACACCTCGGATTGGTGTCCCGGGGTGATCACCTCCAGCACTGGCAGGCGACTGCAAATCTGACTGCTGCATATGGGAACGGAATTGTTTCCATCAACTCCTCCAGTGCTTGTGTTTGCTGGATGCCAGGCATTTTGCGGTACTTGTTGCTGCCCTAGTGCTCTCCTTGGATGGTAATGGTGGAGTGGTCCAAGCATCTCCCGTGCATCTCCCTCATGCCCTAATGCAGTGACGGAGCCGTAAGTCTTTTATGGCAAGTTCGTATGTTCTTCCCCATCTCCCTCCTTTAGGAATGGAAGATGCCTCTGTGTGCAGGGAGAAGGTCTGCAAATGTGAAGTGATATAAAATTACTGCTTTAAGGGTGATGGAGAAGAGAAGAGGGAATGAGGTTTCCGGGTGTGGGCGCACGGCTCATCCGAGGCTGTATGTGCCCCATGAGATGCTGTGCAAGCAGCTGGGCTGGAGCAGCTGGGGAGCCTTGCACCCAGGGGCAGCAATCCATCTTCATCCCCAGCCAACAGCACCATTCCCCCCTGAGTCTGATCCTGCCCCATCACCTTCCCTAAAGGTGCATGGAGCTGCTGGTTCTCCAGTCCCAGATCTCCCCAAGCAGATCCAGGCTATAACCGAGAGCACGGCATGGATTGGAGCCGCACATCAGAGCAGCAGCATCGCGCACCCAGGGATATGATTATTTCCCAGTGGTTGAAATCTAGGTCTCTTGCTTGGGAGGAGGGAGGGGGGGGAGAGATGCTCATATTAATCTTATGAATATTCATTGAGAAGCTCTGCTGCCTTTGGAGGTTTGTTCCTGGGAGCCTGGGGCAAGTTTCAGGGCCAGCGGCGCAGGTGAGGGTGCTGTCAGCGGAGCGGAGCAGAGCGCGGCTGCTTGTGCATTCGCTGCATGCCTGACTGCAGAGCCAATTGTAAGTTGCTGCCTTTTTCTCCCCCTCCCTCCCCCTCCCCTTCCTTCCCGTTGTCCCTGCTTAAATAGCAGCTTGCCACAAACTGTGAAAATGGAGGCTTCGTGTTTTCGGTCGCTAAAGGGAAAGCAAACATGACCTTGTCCTCGAGGATCTCTGACATCCAAAATCCCAACCCTCTGAAAGATAGCCATGGCTCATGTCTGCAGTGATCCTGGGTTTGTGTATGCAGTGAAAAATTGGGGTCTTTTGGCAAATCTTCCTCTTCATCTCCTTCTTGCCCCTGCAGCCCCCAGATTTGCATGAAATAAACTCAGAGATGCTTGGAGAGGTGGCAGAGGTGTTTGCCTCTGAGCAAAGGGAGTCAGGACAGCATGCGGTGGGGAGAAAGTAGCAGAAACAGCACTGGAATCCGTGATGTCAACCTAGACGATGCAGTAACCCTCTCAGATAAGCACCAACCACCACCACTTGGCTTTGGGCTCAGAGAGAGGAGCCCAGACCTCAAGCCAAATAAAAATCAACATGTTTAAAAAGGAGAAAATGTCTGTACTGCTGAAGAAACTTGGGTTGTTTTGGGCTGGGAGAAAGGGGAGGAGAGAATTTAGGGGCAGGAGAAAAACTGTATTAAAAAAATGATCAAGATTGGTTGATTTTTGGTGAGATGGGGGCTTGTGACTGCCTGATATTTTGGCAGCAGCAGACACCTGGTGTATGCAGTGTTTTGGCATGGTGCTCAGAGGAGCCAGGGAAGGTCAAACCCAGCAGAACTTCGGAGTGAGCTGGTGGGGAGAAAATGCAGGAAAAGGAGAAAAACTGGGACAAATGCAACCTCCTCTCCTCTGGGCCTGGCAGAAAAGGGTTAAGCGAAGCCATTGAATGCTGCAAGCCTTGTCAGGATTGTACTATTTTTTCTAGTGCATAAAGAGAAGGGAGAGGAGGGTTCCACAGGAAGGGGAAATTTCCAAGAAAAGAGGGATCTGCAGCAATATCTGCACCTGGGGTGATAACGAGAGAAACCAACAGGCATAAATGGCCCAGAGGAGAATGAAACCTTTGCCAAGGAGGCTCAGTTCACGGGGTTATTTTCCACCTGCCTCCCCTACCCGGTTCTGTAATCCTGGCTCAAAGTAGACAAGTCGAGTTGGAGCTGAAGAAGGGAGGTTAGAGGATTTTTTCTTTGGGAGAGGAAAAAAAAAAAAAAAAAACGGAAAATGAGAGTTTGGTTGGACCGCGAAGGCTTGAGCATCCCGTGGTGTGGGGCAGTGCAGGATGATCTGATTTAGGAGCGGGGAGGCCGATGAGCCGGCGCTGACCGGGGATCGGAGCCTCAGCATCCCCACGAGAAATTTTGCCCACCGGAGTCGAACTCCCACGGGGGGTGGGTCGGCCGGGGGCCGGCTTGCGGGAGGATGGGAAGCGGGCGGATGCAGGTCGCGCGGGTCCCGTGGCCGGAGATGCTTGGGGCTCCTCACCCGCCGCTGGGGGAACAGATGGCCGTGGGGGGGGACCAGGCAGCGAGCGGCAGAGGGTTTGGTCTCGCAGATGACACCAGAGCGCCCCGCACTACCCGGGGAGGTGGCGCGGTGGCGCAGGGACCGCCAGTTCCCGGGTGCTCGGCGAGGCGCCGCAGAGCGCCCGTCGTGGCCGGGGGCTGCGCCGCTCCCCCCCCAGCCGCCGCCTCCTCCCCTGCGCTGGCAGCGGCTCCCGCGGGCGGCCCGGCCCCGCCGCCCTGAGCCGGGGCGGAGGGGACGGGGCTCTGGGTTTTTCCACCTTGCCGCTAGCGCGCTCCCACCCTCGTCTCGCGTTGCAGTGCAGGTTGGTGAGGCGCCGGGAAAACAGCTCGCAGGGAGGAGAAAGGGCTGCCTGGAGGAGCCGGGGCTTTGCAGATGATCCTTGCAAGCCCCCGGCAGCTTTCTACCTTCTCGCTGTTTTTTCCAGGCAATGCCACACCTCCCGAGGACGCTGGGGACACCAGGTTTTGCTGAGCTTAGCATCTTCTCAACGCTGTACTGAAGGCATCAGACAGACGCTCATCTGCCCTGAAGTGCAGACCTGCAACAGCTACTGAGAAGACTCTGTCCCTCTGTCTCTCTTTCTCTCTCTCTCTCTCTCCAGTCCAAACCATTACAAGACCTGACTTCCATCTGGGAATCTCACCCCTTTTATGTCCCTTCTCCTTTTCTACGATGACTCACCATTATTTTTAACTTTGAAGAGAGAGGAAATTATGGGGATCTTGGAAGCCTCTGTTTCTCTCTAGGATTTCCCCAGGGTCAGATAATCGGTCTTACTAAGAGACACTAAGATTTGGCTTCTCCAGGTAATGTGATTTGTTTTCTGTGTGCCATGGTGCTTTGCAGAGAATGACAGGAGCCGGGATGCCAGCGGTCGAGGAGGGGGACTGCAGCGGTCCGCGGGGCAGCTTGTACCAAAATTCAGGCAGCCGCAAAGCCCAGGTCGGCGGTGAGCAGGGCGGGCAGCGTGGCATCCCGTGGCTTTATGGCGAGGGCAGGAGGATGGGGAAGGTGCTGAACTTAAATCAGAGCGGTTAGGGCTTTCCTGGAGGGTAGTGCTGGATTGTCTGCTATCGCATGGTTGAATGTTAACCCTTAGCTGCATGCCTGGAAATGAGCTGAGCCCGTGCTGCCTCTGCCGGGCGCCCTGCGGGTCCCCTTGCCAGTGTAGGGCTGGATGGGTTTTTCTTCCTTTCCTTCCCTTCCCTCTTTTTTTTTTTTAATTAAATTTTTCTTTTTAGTCAAAAATGTTCTGTTTTGCCAATGCCAGTTTTTCACACTGTTTGTGAATAGATGAAGGTTCCTCAGGTGTTTTCTCTCTTCCACCTAATTGGTTTAGATGGGAGTTCTGAACTCTGTCCCAGAGAAGGCAAATTAACCCCTCGAGGAAGGTGGTAGACATGCTAGTGCAGGGAGCTGCTCTCCTCCCCCCAACTTTATTTCATCTCTCTCTTTCTCAGCAGGGGCAATTTTCTTTCCTTTTTTATTTTCTTTTATTTTAACATCCCTTCGTTTTTCATGAGACACTTCCAAACCTACGTACCTGTCCTTCTGCAGGATAGTAGCCGTGCCCTGAGTCCGATCCCACCACCGGGCACTCGGAAGAGTTTAGCATAAGGATTTCTTTTAAACCCCAGTATGACAGTTGCTACCGGAGATCCTGCAGACGAGGCTGCAGCTCTTCCCGGTCACCCGCAGGACACATACAACCCTGAGACCGACCATGAATGCTGCGAGAGGGTGGTCATTAACATCTCAGGGCTGCGCTTTGAGACTCAGCTCAAGACACTAGCCCAGTTTCCAGAGACCTTGCTAGGGGATCCTAAAAAGAGAATGAGATATTTTGACCCTCTCAGGAATGAGTATTTCTTTGACCGGAACAGACCCAGCTTCGATGCGATTTTGTACTATTATCAGTCTGGTGGGAGGTTGCGGAGGCCAGTTAATGTGCCCTTGGACATCTTCTCGGAGGAGATTCGTTTCTATGAACTGGGGGAAGAAGCAATGGAAATGTTTCGGGAGGATGAAGGCTACATCAAAGAAGAGGAAAGACCACTGCCGGAGAATGAGTTTCAGAGACAAGTATGGTTGCTCTTCGAGTACCCCGAGAGCTCAGGCCCTGCCAGGATTATAGCTATTGTCTCCGTCATGGTGATTTTAATCTCCATTGTGAGCTTTTGCCTGGAAACATTGCCCATTTTTCGTGATGAGAATGAAGACATGCATGGCAGCGGGCTGAGCCATCCCCCTTACTCCAACAGCAGCATGGGGTACCAGCAGTCGACCTCTTTCACAGACCCCTTCTTCATCGTAGAGACACTTTGCATCATCTGGTTCTCCTTTGAGTTCTTGGTGAGGTTTTTTGCCTGCCCCAGCAAGGCTGGATTTTTTACCAACATCATGAACATTATAGACATTGTAGCCATCATTCCCTATTTCATCACCTTAGGGACGGAGCTGGCCGAGAAGCCAGAGGATGGTCAGCAAGGCCAGCAAGCCATGTCCTTGGCCATCCTCCGAGTCATCCGCTTGGTGCGGGTCTTCAGGATCTTCAAGCTGTCCCGGCACTCCAAGGGGCTGCAGATCCTGGGGCAGACTCTCAAGGCCAGCATGCGGGAGCTGGGCCTCTTGATATTTTTCCTCTTCATCGGTGTCATCCTCTTCTCCAGTGCCGTCTACTTTGCAGAGGCCGACGAGAGCGAGTCCCAGTTCCCAAGCATCCCCGACGCCTTCTGGTGGGCTGTGGTTTCCATGACGACTGTTGGCTACGGAGACATGGTCCCCACAACCATCGGGGGGAAAATCGTGGGGTCCTTGTGTGCCATCGCTGGCGTATTAACGATTGCCTTACCAGTGCCCGTCATAGTGTCTAACTTCAATTACTTCTACCACCGGGAGACGGAGGGAGAGGAGCAGGCTCAATATTTGCAAGTAACCAGCTGCCCAAAGATCCCCTCTTCCCCTGACCTAAAGAAAAGCAGAAGTGCCTCTACCATTAGTAAGTCTGATTATATGGAGATTCAGGAAGGTGTAAACAATAGCAATGAGGATTTTAGGGAGGAGAACTTGAAGACAGCCAATTGCACCCTAGCTAACACAAATTATGTGAATATCACCAAAATGCTAACTGATGTCTAGTTGCTAAAACCTAGTAATGTATTTAAAGCTAAAGTGGAACAATTGCAGATATTGAGTGCTGCTCTGCATTGTAGTTAATACAGTATTTTCTACGGTGTATATTTGGTTCTGCATGGGAAGCAATAGCTATGTAAGTGACTTTTAACCTTTGATTTCCACACCGAATAAGTGTTTGTGAAAGCAAACAAACAGAAAAAACAAACCAAACCATTTCGTTTCCCTTCTCCCATCCCAGCTTGTGGGTTTCCAAAGGTGTGGAGCGGTTAGTCGAGCCAAGCACCGCTCCTGTTTGTGCAATAGCAGAGATGCAGGGAATGCTCCCCGGCTGGCTGGGAGCACGGCTGGGCACAGCTCTGTCCCCAGTGCTGGGTCACTGCCAGCTCCAGGCACAGGCAGCAGCAGGGAAAGGTCAGGCAGGGCTGGGGAGGGCGGCATGCCGCCGGCCACCCCATTTATTTGAAGGCTTGGGTTTCTGCCTTGGGAATGCCAAGTGCGAACGCATCACCCAGGCTCGCGTTTCATAACTGAAAATGCTGCATGCTGCAATAGTTTCAGCCACTGCAGTATGCCAGTGTGAGGCCCAGGGGAGGGATAATTAGTCTGACGGCACATTATTTCTTAAGTCTTAAGTTTTCTATGCTAGGCGTCAGGAGGGATGAGTAAATAAATCGAGCGCTTGGATTTTATTGATTTATTTAGATGACACTTCCATCACCACTGTTTCCAGGATCACCAAAGACACCTCCACTGACACATTGAAAATTAGTTGGAAAAAGCATCTTTTTTTATATATCTATATATAAAACTGGAGCAACTATGCTGTGGCCTATAATATATTTATACTGCAGTGAAATTTAACCAGTAATACAGTACGGCTGCATGGGTATTTGTTGCATGAATCTGAATATTTAATACACACACAAATATATATTTTCTTAGTAGACTATACAGTATTCATGTTTATAGTGTTTATAGATACTCCGGTGGCTCAAAGGAAATTTATGGAAGCTAAAAAAATCTCTGATATGTTTCAAACTGGATGAGGAAGGCATGTGCTGACAACAGTTTGATAGATAACAAGGCAAAGACTGAGTGTCCAAGCATCCAGCCACAAGAGCCGAGTACTGCAAGCGAGGGAAGGTGAGCTGAAAGTTAAACACCTGCACTCATTATGGGGTGAGTAACTAGTCATTAATCGTGGTGTCATGAGCAGAAACCACAGCTGATCAGAGAAGGCACAGGGAGCAGGTGGAATAGCAGGTACTGGCTCTTCAGACTTGCTTGTTCAGCAATTTCAGCCCTTTCCTATACAACTATTGTGTGTGTGTGTGTATAGATATTTAGAGAGCGACTATAGGGCCAACTCCTCAGCAAACGTGAGCTCTCAGAGCATCAGGGCTTCCTGGCTCAGGGGCCACCAGACGTGACCTGTCCTGGGGCACGTTTTGGGCTGGCAAACCCTTTTACAACCATGTAGAGCCCTAGGGCTGGTGGTTTATTTTCCTGCGTGGTGGAGGCTGGGCTGGATCCAAGCTCGCACTTCCAAGACTTTGCTTTTGTTTTGCCTTCTCCCAGGGTGTTTTTTTTTTTTTTTTTTTTTTTTAGGGCTGTGTCGAGGTGCAGAGACCTCAGGGCTGCCCATGTTTCTTCTTCATCTCTGATGTTATTTGGGGATAGCTGGGAGCTGTTGGTTCAGGGGTCTTATCTGCTTTCTCCATCCCACCTGGATTTCCTTGTCTGTCCCCCCACTGCTGACAAAACCCAGAATGGGCCAGGGCAGGGGAGAGGGATGCAAACCCCTGCCAAGGTCCCTGCCAAGCAAGTCCCTGGGTGAAGGCTGGCATTTAGCAGCCTGTTGAGTCAGGGTGAATATAGCCAGAATTTGGGCACAGTCAGCATTTCACCACTGCTGCCAAGCACAAGTGCGGGGAAGGAAGCCCATTGAAGAGCATGCCAGTGAGGTCAGCTGGACCCTTCCTGACTTCCAAGAGGAAAACAATATTCATAACAATACAACAAACGGTGCTAATGTATTCTACAGCAATGGTTCAAAATGCTGCTTAGGGTCTGATCCATCTCTTGTGCTGACATGGCCCCACTCAACCAGGTGGGATCGCTCATTTTTACTTAAGTGATTGATTGATTCAGGCCTGGCTCTAATTACCACCCAGTGTTCACGGTGAGCACGCCAGAGTCCTGGATCCTGCTTGGTGCAGAGCAGCACCAATGCACTGCACTGGGCTCTGGGTGCTCAGCACTGCACAGGGTTGGGCATGCAGCCTGTACTGAATTATATTTCATTGTGTTTAGAGTCCTCCCCTCCTCTCTGCTGCCGCAACTCTGAAATGGGTGTCCCTGAAGCCCATGAACACCTGCAACACACACAAAAGAAGCAACACAACTGAAAGCAATAAATCTGTTTCTGAAGCTTGTTGTTGCATGGGATGGCATGGGTGTGATTTCCCAGCAACCAGCCAGCCTCTGTCAATCCAGCTCACTGCAGGTCTTTGGGGATGCGACCTTGCACCCAATGCACTGGGATGCTGGCTGCCCACCCGTGGGTGTCCCAGAACTGGGGCGGTCCCAACCCTGCTGTGCGGGAAAGCAGCAGTGCTAAAAACAGGCTGCTACGGGCATTTGGAGAGGACGCTGGCACTCAACAAGACTTTGCGAAGGGCCTGGTTTCTTAACTCCTGCGAGTTTCAGACCACTCACCTCCTGGCCTCTCTGGATCTGGATGGATCCTGCACCTCTTGCAGTCACCCAGGCAGATGCACATGGGGAAACCAGCCCTGGAGGGAGAGCACCTCAGCACTGGCCCTGGCGCTGTGTGTGGGAAGTAGGGGGTGTGCCTGGATGTGTGCTCAGATGGGTTTTCAGGGCAAAAAGGGTCTGTGGGGGCTGTGGTAAGAAGCCATCCATCAGGCTGCACGAAACAGAAGGGTCCAGATTTCTCCCCCGCACGGAGAAATGGTTCCCCTATAGCTTTTAATGGGATTTGTGCCTGCAGGTCGGAGCTCTAGTGCTATTTCTAGCTTTGCTTCTGACTCACTGATGTGATCTTGAACCAGTTTTCAGGAGGAGACTGGTTTTTTTTCTTTCATTTTTTCTTGAGAAATTTGGTTTGAGCAACTCTGGGCCTGCATCCGCAGAGAAAGCTGAGCATCCCAAACTTCCCTTTGCTTTGAATGGGTACAAAACTGGGATGGGAAGTGCCTCAGACTGAGGATGCCAAAACGCAGGGGCTGAGTCTCCCCTCCCTCCTCCCATGGAGGTATTGGCCACAGTTGCGATGGAAAACTGAAACCTGCTGCTCTATGGAAGTGCCCCTGCATAGGCACCCAGAGGAGGCAGTAGCCATGTCTTAAGTTTTATTCTTTGTGCTGTAGCTTTGGAGATGGAAAGTGGTGATTACAGTTGTTTTCTAAAAGCCAGCACTTGCCCAAGCCTGTGAACAACCCATCAGACCTTTAAAATCTTCTGAAATTGCTGTTAAGGGCAGTGAGGGGAAGCTCATGTACTGGCTGCACACTGCCAAGTGATTTAGGGCTGATGGAAAAAAATTATCTGTATGGGGTGATGTGTTTTATCAGGAAAAATAATCTCTGTAGCTCTGTGTTGTGTTGAAGTCTTACAAATTTGAATACAGAGCTATACCAAGAAAAGGATCTCTACATTAGTGTTATGTGAGTGTGGCATGTGGGAGTATAAATATGGGCATATTTGTGCATAAATACACAGAAGGAGAGAAAAAGACAGAGGAGGAGGAGGTATTTCAGGAAGGGCCTTGCTTTGTTATCAGATAATTCTTGGGTCAACGTTGAAATTGCTGCCAAAGTCTTGCAGCCTTTCTGGAGTTTGCAACACCCCTAGGGATGGGCCCAAGTGAAGGAGGTCTGGATTTGGCCTTGGTGGTGGGGACCAGTGGCACCCAGTTCCATGCACCCCTGCATCCCAGCAGCTTTGCAGCATTTTTGGTCTGGATCCTGAATCCCCAGCTTGGGCCCATTCTTGATATTTTTGTGATTGTGCAGGGAAAGCCAAGAAGAAGTTGAAGGGATTTGTTTGCGAGGGTGTTTTTTTTTTTTTGTTTTTTTTTTTTGTTTTTGTTAATGGAAGCACCTCTCCACTTTGGAGCTGGGGTGTGCTTACCTTGGGGTCTGTGTTCATGGGGGGGTCCCAGTGGTTTCTTCAGTTGGTGGGAGCTGGTCAGCATGCTGCTGGGGTGGAAGGGGCTGAGAGGCTGAGAGGTGAAGAGAGGAGGAGCCAGCTCCAAAGCATTTGTTCCGCCCCCCCCCCCCCCCAAATTCTGTGGCTCTCTCCCTGCACCCCTGGTAGCAGCCAGCACATCCCCCTGTGGTTCCTCCCACTGGGGACTGGCTGCTGCCCTGCTCCAGGAGCCCCGAGGAGATCAAGGGTCTTCATGCCCTTCCTCATCCCCCATTGCCTTGGTCTCCCTGTGAAATTACTGCTTTGGCTGCCCAAATGTTACCCTCCAAGCTCTTTTTTTGGGTGCCTCCCATCCTGCTGCATCCCATGGTGAGGGCAAGGGGCCAGTCTCCAGCCATGTAAATCAGCCCTGAGAGCACAGCACAGATTTACACCCAGGGATGAGCTCCCCCTGACCCAACCGTGCATGGAGAACGGGAAAGCCTTCAGCCCAGTTCCTCTTCTGGATGGGATGGGTTTGCTTCCCAGAGCTCCTGGACATTGTATGACCATGGCTCTGTTGCAAGGTCCATGTGTGTGTTTAATGCCCTGCCTGGCTGCTCAGGGCTTGGGGGGCTTGGGCTTTTTTTTCTTCTTCTTCTTTAATTTTTCTGTTGTTTACAAGACTGCAATTATCCATTTGTACTTGCTCCTTCATTGCTTGAGACTGTGCTATTGTCCTCCAATGTCATCTACTAATCATTGCTGGAAGCACAAGGGAAAAACAGGCGTTGGATCAAGCCTGTGTGTGCTGCCTAATTTGAGCGAATCGATAGGAAGAGGAAATCCAAGAAGGACTCATCCTAACGATGCTGGAGCCGAACCTTTTGTTGCCATGGTTACGGGAGAAATGGGACCGGGAATGGAGAGAGGCCTATAAACTGGTAAAGGAGGACTCGTGGGAATTTCAAGTCATTTAATCATGTGTTTGCTAGACAAAAATTTAGACACCAGCTGTATCTGAATTGCACAGTGTGTATAGACATTACCGCTCTTATTGACAGCGTGGGGGTGTCCTTGGGGTTGGGTGCGTCTGCAGTCTGAGACACCCGCATCAATAAGGCTGACCATTGTATATAGGTATACAGATCTGTGTATATACGTATTCCAAATGAGCATTTGCTGTCTGATTTATCATGAGTGTACATAATATATTCTTCACAGAGTATCACAAATTTTGTAAATATCAGCACTAATTAAGAGGAAATAAATATGTATATTATTGAGGAGTTATTTTGATATCAGTTCTGTGGAGGGTGGGGAAGAAAAAGACAAGCAAATATATTTTTGGTAGACTGAGTATTTTTTTTTTTCTGTGCATCTAAACCTTCTGTAAGAAAAGGAGGAAATTGCCTGAACCATGGAAAAATCAGCCCAGGGGAAATTCCCCTGGATGGGCTTCACTCTCGGTGATGGACAGTGGGGAGGACCTGGTGCTCTTCACCCAGACCGCTCCATGCTGTGTCTGCAGATCTCCCATGGGTGCTGTGCTGGGGGATACACCTCTGGGAAAACCTCCAGGCACTGAGCTGGTGGGTTTTAAGGCGGTGATCACTTTTGAAAGAGGGAGAAGCAAATGGGCAGGAATAGTGCTAGCAGCAAGTCCTCAGTGGTGTTTCGAACCTCTTGTCCCAAGATACGTGTCCTAGTAGGACTTCAGGCTGAGAACAGTCTCTGCCACAGGGAATGGGGACGGGTTCCCTGTGAAGGCATCAGCTCCTCTCACAGAGGGATGGTTGCTTTGCTAAATCCCCAGGAAGCAAACTCAGCCCTGCTTTCTCTGCTGCTTTGTCCTCACCTCTCCTACACGTGTTTTGGGGGAGCAAAGGGGAGGGAAGGAGCTGGAAGTTGGTACTTGTGCTTCAGGCTTTTGGCAAACTTCCGCAAAAGAGAGAGAGCAATGGGGACTGAAATGCAAATATTTTATCCAAAATCTGCCCGGCGCAGGTTCTCCTCTCCCTGAAGGGTCTGAGATGAATGCTCAGGGACAGCTGGGCTGTAGGTGTGTCCCCAGGTAGGACTCAGTTTTACCCGCACAGAACCAAACCAACCCAGTTCTGGGTCGGCATTTTTCATCCTCTTGCATCTCACTGGGACGCTCTTAGCTGCACTAGGGACACTGTGGGAACTGCAGGCAGAGATTTGTTATTTTTCACTTCTGCATATTGGGGAAAAGTTTTTTTCTTGCCATGGTGACAACCCAGACTCTAAAAAATATCCTATCCTAGGCATGGCTTGTTTTTAGATAAAAAAAGTTCAAACCTCTCTCCCCCAAGATGAGACTCTTGTCAGTGACATGACTAAAGCCTGTGTTGTAGATTGGTGCCGTTTGGCTGCGGGATGTGGCATCACTTGCCGGAGACCTTGGAAGGATTCAGCAGCAAACCCCACTGAGCCAGCCCCTTGCTGCAAGCCTCCTGCAACAAGTTGGAGCTCTCAACTTCAGGTTTCCCAAGCTGCCTCCCCACCTCCAGGAAGCCCCATCACTCTTGGATGTATACACAGAAGAGTAATAACCCAAGGACAACGCGAAGAGCAGTGCTTAAATTTTGTCTGAACTGGCCGGACACATGTACCAGTGGCATTGGTGCTGTTTTCAAGCCTCCTGGTCCTTGCAGAAGTCTGTTCTCTAGGCAACCGCTGATTTCCATCTTCCTGGGGCAGCTCTCTCAAGCTCCAAGGCTCTGCACAGGGACTGAGCACCTCAGCATCCTCAACCCCCCTGGCTTCGGTGGTGGAGGCCCCGGGCTTGACGTTGAGGTCCTTGGGTTGGGGTGCCTGTCCTGCCAGCAAGCTGCTGTATGACCCAGGGAACATCACATCTCACTCTGTGCCTCAGTTTCCACGCCTGTAACACAGCTTGCTATGCTGTGCCCCAGGAGCCAGCAAATTGCAAAGCTGAGCTCAATACTGGGGCAGAGAAAACACGTAAATGGGTAGAGGAGCCCATGGATGGGTAATTTAGCAGGAAAGGAAGTATTTAACTCTGAACATTTAAATACAGAAAGCATTTGAACCCATGCAAGGTAATACGACTATTTATGAGCAGTGCATCCTGAGCTAAATCGGCAGCACCCTTGTCGCAGTGTTTGCTGTAATGCTGGGTGGAAGCTGTGCCCGGTCTGAGCCACTTGGTGCTCCTCAGCCCCATTTCCAAGCCCAGGAGAGGCTCTGGTCAGCTTCAGCAGGCACCAAACCCTTGCTCTTATCTCTGGCTGGCAGCATTCTGGGCTCATCAATATCTAAACACTGCTTGGTGCGAGGGGTTTGCAGAAGTCTGCTTTGCAGGCTCTCTGAGGGGATGTCAGGAGGAGGCGGCGAGGCGGATGCAGTAATTATTTTAAACTGCCAGTCTGTCAGCATGCTGCACCATCCTGGCCATGTGTGGAGGATGCAGGAGATAATGTCAGGGGTGAGCATCCTTCTGTTTGGTCTTTTGCACCATTTCAGAGACAAGGATGGGGAGGAAGACCTACACATCCAACACAGAGACCTCCCAGAGCTGGCAATCCTGGGTGTGCAGCTGACCCTGCCAGTGCTGCCTGACCTACTTTTCTGCACTTTCTTCACTGTGTGTTGCTTCTCTGCCAGGCAAGAGCCCATGAAACCCTTGTTTATCTGCTCCAGCTCATAAATTAAAGAGGCTTTAAAGGCAGTGGCACAGGGATGCTCTTTGTCTTGGGGAGGACTACACTGCGCACCTTTGCAAAAGGCATTCTGCTCATTGGGGTCTGCGGGTGCTCAAGCCCTCAAAATCCTGCCTGGTTACATCGAGGAAGGAAATGAGCCAAGTGCCAAGAAAACTCTTCCACTGCTGCTTGGGAAACGCAGGTTGCTAAAACCCCATTACAGCCCATCACACATGCCCCAGGGGTGAGCGGGGATTTTTAGCTGCCCTGGCTGTCTATTACCAAATCCGTTTCCATTTGGCAAAGAGGGTGCTTGGATCCTGAAAGCAGCTTCTGGACCAGGGCTGCAGAAAGGCCATCAGTACAATGCTGACAGAGTGAGGGTGGACGGGGAAAGGATGGAAAGAGGAGAAGGGAAAATGGCCCTGCAGCCGAGACACTGCTGCCCTCCCAGTGATGCCCGTCACAAAGCACTGGGTGTATGTCAGTGTGGCAGGACTCGAGCATGAGCTGGTGTAGGATTGCACCATCACTGCTGCAATGCCTCAGATTCAGGGTGGCCTTCACTGAGCAGCTGGGTGCAAAATTTGCAAGTGTGGGTGTGCGAAGAGGGGCCCCCGCAGCCTATCTTTAGGTAACCTCCAGGCAAAGGTTCGGCACTCGCACAGCTCTCGCTGAGACGCACACTTATCCTGCAGCTCTGGAAATCAGGCCAGGTCCCTCTTTCTCCTTCCCACTTTCTCTTGTTCCTTCTTCTCCCTCCTTTGCATTTGTGCTGGGTGTTGAAAAGCCTATTCCTGGGAGCCGTGCTCATCCACCCCCCGGCACGAGGTACAGGGCAGGAGAAGGGGAGTTTAGGTAATGGCTACTGGCTGCTTTTTACATGAGAACTATATCAGGGTGTATTAAAGGAAGAAACACACGTCCCCCCCTTTTACAGATTTAGAACTGATACTGGTGAGGCCCTGGATCTTCAAAGCATTAGTGCAGACAGGGTAATGAGGAGTGATGCAAGGAGCAACAGGATTAAAGCCAGAGATACCTAAATATTATTTAGAGATACCCAAACATTTGTCCTTTGCTCTGAGGCTACCCTGATTTCATGGGGAAGGCAGGCACCCAGTTGCCTTTCTCAGCCCAACTTGCTGAGATCCTGCTTGGCTGCCGCATTGCCCTGTGCCCCTCTGAGCTGGGGAGATGAAGAAATAGAGACACAGGGAAAGTGTCTGAGCTTTTAATCTTAAAACCCAGGGTGGGAGAAACTGTATCCAAGGCACCTGGGAGATTTAGCAAAGGCTCAGCAGAAGGTTTGCCCCCTAGCTCACCATCCCCAATGGGCATGAGAGAAGGGGATTAATCTCAAAATTGCGTGATACTCCACAGATGAGTCTTTGGGATATCCTTGGTCTGATGGGTGATTTGCTGAGCTCCCAGGGACCCCAGGTGACTGGGCAGTGCAGTGTCAGGGTTTGCAGCTAGACCCCAGGGCTGGCGGGAACTCATTGAGTTTGCTTTGCTACTCCTTCAATGCAGCCAAAATCAGCTCCCGGAAAGCGCAGGACTGACTTGGGGAGCCAGAGAGACAAGGTCACCCAGCTCCCTGCATCCACATGGAGATCCACCACGACCCCTGCATCTGCAGCCATCATCCTCCTGCACCGGCCCCCTTTACCTTCCTGGTGCACTGGCACCAGCCAGGATCAGGCCCTAAGGACATGTTTTATGCAGCAAGAGATGGAGTTGGGGGCAGGCAAGGGAAGCAGAACAAGCACCTTCTGCCAGGCACCTGCTCCCTGCCTTGCAAAAAAAAAAATAAAAAAATAAAAAACCAACCAAACAAAAAAACCACCACACCTGCCAACAGCACATTGTTTGAAAGCATAGCCTTTCCTGTCTAGGCACAGGGTTGTCTTCCACTGTCCTTTTATCCTTGGCTAATTAAAGGCAAATCTCTGCAGAAGGAACACACTTCTTCACATTTAAGCGTTAATAACTAGAAAGTGGCTGTGAATGCTCTGAGGCAGCTGCAGAAATCCCAGGCAGAAATAGCATTTTTATCTCACAGCTCACCAGCTTTGGCTCCAGGGATAATAAACTTCTGAGGTTTAGAAGGAGGCAACAGCAGATCCAGCCCCATACGGGTTGAATTTACAAAAGGATCAGTCAAATGGGCAGACCAAATTCCCCAGTTATCCCTGGGCAGGACCTTGGAGGTGACACGGTCATGGTGAGCTCCTCCCAGCCTCCTGGTTCTGCACGGCTGCTGTGGGGAATGGCTTGGGTGAGCCCCAGGGGAGCAGCCAAGGATGTTTGCTGGTCTCTGGGCAGGTGTTTCTAGGTGCAAGTCCTCTCACCCCCAGGGAGATGTTCGCATGGTTCTGTCTGCCTGGCACCTCCGAGGGGTGGAGGGACAAGCCTCCCTCTGGCTGCTGGTCTCCCTCCAGCAACTGCACAGGGGGTCCAGATGGCTGCAGCTCCTTCCACTTCTAGATTTGTCCAGTCCATACTCTTAAGCATTCACATGCTGGTTGTTTCCACTCTTTTAAGGGCAGAATGAGAATTTAACCCCGAAGCACCTCGATTAAACAAGGAGAATGCTCTGGACATTTGTAACATCCCTAGCCAGGCAGCCCAAAGCACTTAATTCAAAGATGTTTTTAAATGTGTTCAGTTACTAAAATGCACTGAAAACCGTACATATGAAAAAAAAAAAAAAACAACAAAAAAAAACCAAACCACAGTTGAGCATTTGGTATAGCAGTGCATAACTTTGTGAAGACAAAAAAAAAATATACTGGTCGTGGCATCCAATAAGACTGGCAAGAGGCAAGTATTGATAGCAACTATTCTTATTCTGATGATGACATTACGTGGCTCTTACAGAGTGCTTTTCATTAGTAGCTCTAAAGTGCTTTACGAAAGAAGAGATTCAGATGTCTTGAATGTCTGCAGCTATTTCAGCAGAGGAACACAGGCGCAGGGCTCATCCAGAAGCTCTTACTGCAGTTTTACTGGTTGCAGGGCAGGGGCCTCCTCTGCTCAGCTCCCAGCCACCCTAATGGCATTTTAGTTATTATTCAGCTTCTGGAAACGTCTCTGTGTGGCACAGCCCTTGGGGGGGGTGGCTCCTGACAGACCTGGGTGGAGCTGGGGAGGACACACTCTTTGATAAATAATGGCCCTGGTGAGCTCCCCAACAGTCCAGTTCCACCTGCAATAAATGGGACAGACTGATGTGAAACCCAAGTGTTTTTACCCACTTGCACATCTACTTGAGCACCAGCTTTGCCATGGTACCCCAAAGGAAATGCACCCCCTTGGCTTCGGTCTCCTGCCCTGGAGGTGTTTGCTCTGCACACCCCGTACAGGGACAGAGAGAAAGGGCGCTGCCAGAGCTGCCTGGCACAGCTCTGTGGTACAAATGCCCCTGAAAATGATAAGGTAAGCTGCTTTGGCAAGAACAAGAATCCCAGTCCAAAGGCAGCTGGTGCCTGAGCCTTGTTTTCGCGGCCTTCTGGGCGTGCTCAGGGCCCTCATGAACGGTGCCGGGTGCCACAGGCGTTCAGCACCCAAGAGGAGCGCGGCATTGATGTTGAGCAAAGCACTGGCACAGCTGGCTGCACAGGCTGTGTGGGGTGCTCGGCCTTGGCTGGGGCTTCCCACAGCTTGGGGGGCGTAGGGATTTTGGGGCTGCCTTGCTGTTTGGCTCTTTTAGCATTGGAAAATGTCTGTGTTCGTTGGCAGGTGTAAACCTTCAGCCTCTGCTCCGCCATCGTGGGACATGCACATGGATGCGCTCCCGTGTGCAAACACATGCAAATACATCCATTAAGTCCCAGGGAGCGCTGATTTCAGATCCCATCCCCTCCATGCCCTAGTTCAGCCTCAGTGACGATGCTGCAGTAGAAAACGTCCCAAGAGTTTGGGGACATCCCTCCAGTTGGTCCCAGGCAGGACTGTGCCACGTTGGCCATGGTGGCAGGTGAGAGCTGTCACAGGTAGAAAACAGCTCCTAACAGCTCCAGGAGGAGAAGCAAAGGCATGTTTGAAAATAGCGCATGCACTGCTCTGGTGCTGTGCGGGATGAACAGGATGGCGTGGGAATGCTCTGCTGGAGGAAGAGGGTTTGCTCCCCAGCTCCTCCCCAAGTTTCTGTGGGGGCTGCGGGGCGCTTGCTCCAGCTCTGCCGCATGGGTGCAGCTCCTGCTGGCTTGTCCTCTCCTCCCCACCGGCATCAGCAGAACTGCCAGCTCAGCAGAAAGCTGAAGCATCGCAGCTCAAGGATTAGGCATTCATTTGCCATAAATAGAAAATTGGGGGAATGTGTTTTAGCGTATTAAATGTATTCCAAGCGGCTGCTGATGTACAGGAACATGACCGCACTATCGATCCCCATCCTCGTCCTGCTCCCCAGCTTCCTCAAGCACAGATGACCCTGTCACTCTGCAACCACCTGAGGCCCTGATCCTGTGACCAAGAGCCAGGGATTTGTCACTGTGCTGGGACTCAGGAGCCAGGAGCCCCAGCCACAGCCCCTGACCCACTGGGCTGGTCTCCTGGGCAGTTGTCTCATGCTTATGGAGGGACCCCCAGGAGGACATCTCAATTTGGTCTCAGTGTCAGGAGCCCCATTACAGATAGTGGAGAAAAAAAGAAACTCCTCCGCATGATTCATCCAGCTTAATTTAGCCATGTGCCTCGGGGCCAGAAGAGGCATGCCTTAAAAGAACCCATTTTTCTGCATTCGTGGTGAAAGGAGTCGGGGAAACAAACTCAGATGGATGGAGATGCCTGCTCATGGTGTAAGAGATGCCACTCTGATTTACAAGGCACCAATGACTGAAAGCCCCTCAGTAAAACCTGTCTGCGAGGAGCTGCACGGGATGGAATGGCTTTGATACATGCCTAGGCACCATGGCAGTGCTGAGATGTGGGGTCAGTACAACTACAACTGCTCCCCATCACTGGCTCCAGGCCTGGACCTCTAGTTTTGCAATGAAGCCATAAGGGCATAGCGCTACTCCATCAGCTGGTGCCTTTCATGCCTGCAAAGAGGAGACCCCTCTGGATGTTCTCATCTGGGCTGCACGCCTTGGGTGTACACCATGACCGTGTTGTGCCTTCCTGGCTGTTTGTGCCCCACCATCTGCTGCTGTGGCATGATGCCCACCTGCACCTTGATCAGATGTTCCCCAAAGCTCTTTGCAAGGCAAGATGGCTTGCATGGCTGCATGACGCCGTGGTGGCCATAGGGACAGTGGTTTGGGGGGCAGCAGAGGACTGCAGGGTTCTCATGTGGCTCTGCTCAGTGGTATCATGCACACCATCTACATCTATCTGAACTTGTTTCTCTGACTACTTTCAACGCAAATGCAGAGAAATGGGTTTTTTAAGACATTCCTCTTCTGACCTGCAGGCAGATGCCTAAATTAAGCTGGATGAATGACAAGGAGGAGGTTCTCCACTGATCATGACAGTGCTGTTGGCAACAAGACCCCATGAAGACCCCTGGAGATACCTCCACATGCATGAGACAAATCCCCACAGGAGATTAGCTGACAGGGCTGAAGGTTCCTGTAGGTGCCATCTCTCCCCACACCAAATATGAGCCATCCTCTCCGCTCGTTGCAGTGGTTTCTGGCAATGTGAGAGGAGGCCAGAGCTGTACCAAGGTCCCATGGCCATGCGAGGGCCGACAAGGCTTCATGGCAGCTCAGCACCCTGTTTCTTTGCTGCCGAGCTGATTCAGCCCCAGCTGTGCAGCTCAGCCTGCCTCTGGCTCACGGCACTGCCAGAGCCCTGGCACCCCTCTGCCACTGCTCCAGTGCCCTGACCCTGCACATGGCCCTGGACTTCCTCCAATTTTATGCCTTATGAGGCTCAAGCCTTACGTTGCCAGTTAATGGACCTTAAAATGCCTAGAGATCCTGGCTCTCATCCTGGTCCTCCTTTTCTGGCTTCACTGAGGGTGAAATTTTGCTGTGGGGGGTAATGGTGAGGGTGCAGGTGCTCAAGTCCCATAGGAGCTGGAGACTCATTCCTTTGGGTCCCAGGGGAGAGCTCAGACAGTGCCTGGAGGGGAACGCTTTGCATGTGTTTCCATGCAGACTCCTCATGCTATGAGATGTTATTTCTAATGATATCCTGTATTGCTTGCTGTCTTAATAATTGGGTGAAAGCTGTTTCCATGGGCATGACCTCATGGCTACACACTCCCAGACCAAGCTGGTGTGTCTTCTCCACCAGTTCTGTCTACAAAAGGATTTCCATGCTCAACAGAGGAATAAAAGGCACTGCCAGGGGGCTGATGAGGCATCCACAGGCAGATCAGGCTAAAGCCAAGTGTCTTGGAGTGAGAAACATCCTTCTCAGCATGTCCTGGTGATGTTTCCACCCTGGAGCAAAGCCACTCCTTTTTAGTGACTTCCAGCTTATTTTATAAAAGCATTGGGAAGGATGCGGAGATCTTCAGTGGCCTCAGGAGAGACAAGAAGTCTCACATGGTCCTTGTTCCTATTGATCGGACCCTCCAAAAAAGACCTTCTCCTGAAAGCTATTGCCTTGACTGTCCATTTTTCCTCCAAAATCTTCCTGCCTTGACTGTATCTGGCTGCTGTCTTCAGCATTTCAGCTCATGCTCACAACTGCTGTATTCATAAATAAGTGATGAGTGGATTGATTAGTCACTTCCCTCCGACTCCAGGCCTCTCACCCCTGACCATTTGTTGGCTTAAATGGAAACTTCCCCTAAGTCTTCTAGATAGTACCAGTGTGCAGTTCCCCATGGGACGAAGCAGGAGTGTTTAAGCATCAGGAAAATCTCCTCTTCACCTTTTTTTCCCACCTGGTTTGGACATAAGGCTGGCTTTTTCCCCTGCTTATCCATGGCATATGCAGACCCCTGGGATAGATGACCCACCACCAGGGTCCTCACTGCCGGGACTTGTCCAAAGGGGGCTAATTAAAGCAGAATCATGCCCGTGAACTAGGCTGGCCCAGTGCATCACAGCAAGGGGATACTCTGCCTCTTCTCTTCCCTGCAGGGCCGTGGACAGGTTCCTTTGGCACAAACCCTTCTAAAAAGGGTCTTTGCGTCCTGTGGGTACTTCAAAAGCCCTGTCCCACTGCAACAGTTCACTTCTTCGTGGTTATGCACAGTCCGATTTTATGGTGGGTGGGAAGGGGTGTTAACAGGGGTTTCCCCTCACACCCCCCATTAACCCCTCACCTGCTGCTAAATACGCTCGCTGCATGAAAAAGTGGGAAAAGGGCCAAGCTGGCAGCAGCCCCTGCCTCTGTCCCCTGTCCCCCCATACCACATTTATGCCCTCCTTGATGTGGCGCACCAGCAGCTGCAGCCTCCTATTTAGAGGAAATCTATAAACCACTCAGTACAGAGCGAACCTGCCAGCCTACCAGCGGCCTTCTGCAGCAAATTGATCAGGCGGGGACTGAATCTTGCTGTCTCTTTTTTTGCCCCCTTTCTCTCTTTTTCTGAAACCACTTGGGACTACCTCCAGTGACAGCACCCAGCACCCAATGCACCCCATCCTGCTCCACCTCTAGTGCAGCGACCGATGTTCCATACCCAGCAGAGTGCCCCTTCAGCCCTGGGGTCAGGAAACTACGGACAGCAGGGTCTGGGGACCTTTCCACTTCATTTCCAGAGGTGGGGAAAGCAACTGAGAGCTGGGCACCCATCTTCAGCTGACCTGAAGGTTGGTGCTCTGTTCATCTGCATACTTTTCTTGCCCCTTGCAGGCTCCAAAATTGGTGGGTACAGATGGAATAAACCAAAGAGACAAAGTCTGCAATGCCAAGAATCTTGCAGGTTTGGATGGCAAGCTCAGAGAAAGAAGGAAACACTGCCCAGATAACCTCAACGTACACCCATAAAACCCCACCATCTGGCAAGGACCCACCACAAGTGCTTTGGCCGCAGGGGCTGGTGCAGATATTAGAGCCATTCCTGAGCAGGGAGCCTGGGGAAATGGCTTTTTTCACTGAAACATGATGACTCATTTACTGAATGCCTTTTTTCTGTTGCTGTTGTGGGAAACATATTGTTTTGATTAATATCTTGGCTTGAGAATGTAGATGATGAAAAAGATTTGAAGTTTTCAAAGCATCGTATTGGGAATTTGCAAAATGAAATGTCACTTTTTCTAGAAAAAAAAAAAGAAAACTCTCCTTGGTTTTAGATATTAAATTGGTTGGGAAAAGGCTTGAAAAAGGCTAGAATGAAGAGAAGCACTTGGCTTAGGAGTGACACTTGTTTAAATTTTCAAACTGTAAAATTTTTGTTGTCTCAAACTCCAATTTTAGGGAGGAAATACAACCAACACCCAAAGAGCATCCAGAGGTAGAAAAGCTGTTTCCAGCCCAGAAATTGTCTTAAAAGAAAGATAATAGGGATTTGTGACCAGATCTGCTTCTCGCCAGGAGGAGCACCAACAGCACCATGTGTCCATCCTCGTACACGCAGGCTGGTGTAGGGAGGGAGAGGTGCAATAACAAAGGGCACTTTGTGCATTTAAAACCACACTTGCAAAGTTGCAATACTCCCAGTGCTGGTGAAAATGACTTAAATCTCCAGGAAGAAAATGCCCAGAATTTCCACTTTGGCACAAGCAGCTGAGTGCATCCCCGAAGGAGACCTGAAGCCAAGCCTTTGGGGGATGTGATGGCCTGCAAGGGACATGACAGCTGAGGACCCAGGAGCACTACAGCTCCACAGACACCATGGCAATAATTGCTGTGAGCCATCACGTACAGAAGGACTGCAAAATACTGAAGCAGGAGGAGACACTTGGGCATGCAGCGGCTTCCCAAGGACTCACTGTTCAGCACGCTGTGAGTGAAAATAAAGTAAACCTGGTATCAGTACGGGGTTTGTACCCAAACCGCATCCCTGATTCCTGCAGTGCTCCCAATCGGACATATTGGCCCACACCATAAATGTCCCAAAATAGCTATCCCTCATGTCCAGGCCGGATGCTGCACCAAGAGCTGGGAGATGGCTGTGAGTTATTTTAATGCCAGACATTGTTTTCTTGTTTTCCAGATGAAGAGTAGAATGCAGGGAGCTGCACACCAGAGCAGAGGAAATTTGCTGGTCAGTTTTGTGGTGATTACAATTTTGTGTGAAATTCCAAGGTTTTGAGCCAGGGGAAGGCAGAAGAGAGCACTGAAAGCTGAACCATGTCATTTTGCTGCTCTTTCCAACAAAATGTGCACCTCTTTCCTAGGGTGGAAATATCACCCTTTCTGAGCTGCCCTTTTGTGGGTGGGCAGAAAGGCTTGGATATTTGCTTCTTCCCAAGATATACATCCGTTTTTTCCCTGGGGCTCCCTTGTCCCTGCCCTAGTGCACACACCACCAAGGAAATGGCCCATCCTGTCCCCACCAGGTCCCTTTGCCTCCTCCCAGCAGCAAACCATGTGGACGCCCTGAGGGCAGCAGGCTGCAGGCTTGGGTTCACCCTCCTGAAGTTCAGCTCTAGACATCTTGGTGCTATTTAAATATTTACAGCAGACGGTGGTAAAAAAGATTGAAACATGAATTATTCACAGATTCGCTTTTATCTTGGCCACGCATTTGTATTTTGCATGGAGGATTCCTCTGGTGGGGGATGTGCTGAGCAAAGTGCTGAAGAAAGCAGGGAGGGAGAGGAGGGTCTCAGGCTTACTGGGGCAGCGTCCATGCATGTGGCATGGTGAGAGGGACCTGGCACCAATACAAGTGTTTTTTTTTTCTCCTCCTTGGACGTCCTTCTGAGTGGCATAGCCCTGGCGCATCAGCACAATGCTCTGGTACCCTGTGGATGTGCCTGGTGCCACAGAAGCTCCAGTCAGCACCAGCAGCAGGGAAAGCCTCCAGGCTTGGGTGCTCCCGTGAGCACGTCAGAGCACGGGATGCTGTGTCACCTGCACGACCCCACGTATGGGTACAAGTCACGGCTCCAGGCCTGTCCCCAGACCTATTTGTGGGGCAAGGTGGCAATTTCATAAGGCTCTGCATCCCCCTGAGCTGCTACTTCTTTGGGCATCCCTAGCACCAGGTAACTGTAGCACAGCCTGCATGGCTTGAAAGGCAGTGATTTCCCACATAGGAGCAGTTTCCAACAAATGTGAAACATATTGCAAATCCCTCCATATTCTTGTTCACACCAAGTAACTTATCAGTGTGGTGGGGCCCCAGTGATGCTCACAGAAAACATAACTCAGCCCTCTACAAGACACTTCTACTGGGGACTATGAGGATTACTTCAATCGTCCCCTTGAGGCAAAAATAAGTGTTCAAAACCACAAGTGCAAACGTGGGATGGAAAACCCCCTTTGGCCTGTCTGTCCCTGGCAGTTTGTCCCTGCCAGGATTGCTTTCTGCTTGCCTGCGATACCCAGAGCTACTTGACCTGGTTGTCTCCCAAAAGGCAATAGCCCATATAGGGCTGCAGATGGGGGCAGGCAAGCTGATGCCTATTTCCCTTGCCTGCTCTGAAAGGAGCTGTATTTGCAAAATATTGTATTTTGCAAAACTGATACCTGTCCCATGGGGTGGGTGAGCAAGGCAGGAACATGCCTGGCAGCTGAGCCACGCCGGCCACAGCAGTTTGCAGTGGGCATGACATCCGTGGCCCTTGGCTACACTGAATTACATTGTGGGAGGATCTGGCCCTCTCTGGCTTTCCAGGTTGTTGCGTTTTATCTGTCTATAGTGGGAGGCACTGAGTGCTTCCCAGCCGCCTCCATGGGACCATTTGATTTGCAGCTCTGTTGCCTTCTCCATCCCCAGTGAGAGCAAAATTTAAATCGGGTTTTACAGCTTCTGCCTCCCTGTGGAAGCTGCAGGTCCTTGGTGGAGCAGCATGAGGGGAGTGTGCAGCTAAGGCGATTCAGTGCCGATTCAGCCCCAGTCAGGCTGCCAGGGTGTGAGAGAACCCCCCAGAGACTTTTTCTCTAAAAGGCGTTTTCCCATTATTCATCCTCAAAAATTCCCTCCTAAGCCATCCCAGGCACGGGGGCCAGCCCAGCTCAGTGAAGATGCTGTGCAACCCCAACTGAGAATTAGTCCCCCTGGCTCTGGCAGAGGTAGCTGCCGTTGGGGGTGTTCCTACTCCCTGATGTGTTTTGCACCCTTTTGGCACCAGGCTCAGATCCCATGGCCCCACTGAATATCTGTGCTGGCAGCAATCCCTCTGTTCCTCAGTTTCCCCATGCCTGCCAGAGCCACCATGCAAAGCTTTAGCTTTGCAACTTACGGAACACAAGAGCTTTCAGCCTTTCCTGGGGGTGGGGGGTGGGGGTATTTCCTTGTGTTCCCCTCCAGGGCAAAGTTAAAGGGGACTCTTGGATGCCCTGAAGCCCAGGTGCTCTGATGGAGCAGCAGCATTGCATGCCCAGCCAGAGGCTCAGTGCTATCAGTCTGCAAACAGACAAAACCTCAGGGTTTTGCAGGTGGGAAAGTATGCATTTCACCATTGGTGGATGAGTGTCTATGTACCAGCACCAGGGCTTCCCTAAGTTGTTATTCAGCCATAATCAAAAGAGCACTAAAATGATTTTGCTTAATTAATCCCATGGAGATATCCCAGTGAGGGCAGGATCATTCCTGTGGGTTGAGAGACAGATCGTTCCTATTTAACGGGTGGGGAAATGAGGTGCAAGGAGCTTCTCTGAGCAGGGGAGAAATTCAGGCTACACTGAGGGTTTGCCCAGCCTTGTATTTAAGGGCCATCCCTTCCTTGGGAAAGACCCATAATAATTTCCTTGCTTTCAGAGCAAGGTCATTGCTGGCCACCAGAGGGTATTTCTGATTTTGCCCTTCTCCTTGCAGCAAGGACCGAGGGCCATCCCTCCATGTCCATCTGTTGATGTCCATGGCCATCTCTACATGTCCAAACTGGAGGCACCCCATCTTGATGTGGGATTTCAAGGGGTTCCCCCAATGAAACCTCCAAAATCCATGCTCTGGCTACTCCAGTTTCAGCCCCTCCTCAGGCTCCCAGTGCACAGCAGCAGAGCTGTGTCCTGCTGGGAGCTGGGACCTGCAGCCAGCTGGGATTTGTTCGGCAGGTTGTAGCACATATGCAGTTTTATGGGCGCAGAGAGAGGCTCATCTCTCCCAGGATCCTATTGTCAGAAGTGACCAACACGGACTGCCCACAGAAGAACGTGGGAATGGGGACAGTGCCTGCAGACCCTTCCCACGTCACAGCTCCAGGGACGTGCACTGCTGGCACTGCTGAACTGCAGAGCCCTGGCTGGCTCAGCATGAATTTGACCCTGCATGAGATCTGTGAGCCTGGAAAGATGTAGTAACCCTCAGATTACAGTCCATCACCTTCCAGTGATGGTCTGGTATCTTCACTACTCCTTTTCACCCTCTTAGTAGGGGCATAGGGAAGGAGGAGGATGCAGCCAGTGGTGGAGCTTGGTTCTAATGGGGTGCCCACTGTCACGGGTGTTCCTCACCATCAATGGCCTTTTCCTTCCTATTCCCTGCTCAGTTTCTAGATTTTCACCCAGATTTTCAGCCCAGCTAGTACATCTGCTCCCAATCAACAGGAAAACCTGCAAATTAGCATCACAAAAGGAGATGCAGCCTTCCAAAGCTGTGGGCTGTTTGGGCACCAGAGGAGTGAGGCCAATAATCTGGTGAGCAGCTCCACCTGCCTGAGGTTAGAAAAGGGCCTTGGCCAGAGAGAAACCAGCCTGGGGGCGCCCCTGGGACTACTGGTCCCCGTGGGGCATGGCCAGGCCTGCTCTGGGGTTAAAGCAGGTGAGCAGGGCTAGGAAGAGCTTAGACGGGAGCTGAGGCTGCATCAGACAGCAACAAAGCCTAGAGTGAATGTTTAAGGGTGCGGAGCTGTGTTTCCCAGACAGCAATGCTGGGGATGTTGTGACAGGATTCTGGCAGCTTTGTCTGTGTCGTCCTCCCCTGCAGCATCCAGGGAGGGGGCAGAGGCTGGGTAAATGGCAGGGGTGGGGTGGGAGGTGGGGTTCTCTGCTCTGTTCTGCTTTACGCCAGCCTGTTCTGCTTTACGCCATCCCATTTCACAGACTCGTTTCAGGGCATACGTTGTCAGAGTGACAGGGTGCCAGCGAGAGCCGGTGGATGTCGGAGGAGGGCTGGAGGGGGCTGGGGAGGACCCTTTGGGGCAGCAATGAGAAAGCAGCCCCCAAGGATCCATCAAATGTCCGTTTCTGACATTTCACCTGTGGAAGGCTGTGTGGTGTAAAGGCCGTTGGGCTGATGAGCGTATCAGCATCCAAGTGTTCCCATAGTGTAATGTCCTGCCCAGGGCGTGTGTCATGGTGCTGAGTCCTTTCCTTTCCGCAGAGGGCATTTGTGCCTTAATTTCCAGGAGCTGAATTGAGGTAAGTTTGCACCTATGGATGATCCATGGCAGCTTTCTAAACTCAGTCTGGAGGAGAAAAAGGAGAGGATGGATGAATATGAGCAAAGGTGCTGTCGCTTTGCTGTCAGCTCTTCTCCCGTCACTGCTGCGTGGTTGCACAAAGTGGTGGAGGGGGCTTGTGGAGGGGGATGTGACAGGGCACTGCTGATCTGCCATGGCGGGGAGCTTCGCTGAAACCAGGTTTTAGAGTGTGAGAGCCCTCTGCTGAGCCTGTGTGATCTGTGAACTGGCAGACCAGTGAGTGGTTTTGGAGCAGGTGAGCAAGTGGAGGGGGCCAAGAGAGGGGAGATGGGATCCTTCCGGTGCCTGCAGCATTCAGGCCAATGCAGACCTTGGCAGCTTGTCACCATTTCATAGGTGGCAAAACACTGCTTATGCGATAACCTGGCTTTTCATCATGAGGGTGAGCAGTCTTTAGGGGACTATGTAAAGACTTGAGTTCCAGAATATGGAACAGCTGCCTCGTAGTGCAACCCTGCTCACCCCCAGCAGCCCAAGTCTGTTAGAGCTGAGGGGCTCATCCATGCACCCTGCTGGAAGTGGGATGGGTTTTCATGGCTGAGAATATCCTCAGCCCCATGTCACACCTGCTGTGTGCATTGAAATGGGTGGTTTTAACCGTGAGGAGGCAGAACCGTGGAAATGAAACGACTGGGACGAAGCTGCTGTATTTCCATCCCCCAGACAGGGGCGCTGTTGGATTTCGTTCTGGGTGCAAGGGATTTTGATCTTTCTCGTTTTAGGGCCCTTTAAAGTTCCTCCAGGAGGAGTGCGAATTCGCCTGTGAGTTAAATTTAAGCTTACTGACAGTAACTTTAATTTCCTTGGTCGCTTTTCAGAGCTGTCCTTAGCCAGCAAGACCCAGTAACCACAGAGCAAACAAAAATTGCTGCTTTGGAGACACCAGCAAGCACTTTGACGTTACGGGCTTCAGCTGCTGCAGAAACTTTATTTGGAAGCAGCAATTAAAACCAGGAAAAGATGAGTGAGAAGCAGCATATCAAGATACCCCAGGTTTGGTGCCTAAAAGCCATGAATGAAGCTTTTGGGTGGGTGGAGAGAGCTTTTTGTGGAGAGGTTGCCTTCAAAAAGTTAGTGAAGGAGGGATAGAGCCATGCAAAATACCAGAAGCAGTCAGCACTGCATGAATCCTTCTCTGAAAAATAACAAAGCCTAAAACCATCCAAACTGATCTGGAAAGGGCAAGCCTGGGAGGCACAGATCTCCCGTGAAGCGACCCATTGGTGTCTGACCCAGTGCTTGCACTGGGGTCTGGAGCCTGAGGGCAGATTTTGCTGCTTCTTTGCTGCAGCCAGTCATCTTGTTATTCCCCTGGCCAGATGGAGCTTTTTGTTGCTTCTCCAGCATTGGGAGTTTTCAGGAAGTCTTTGCTGCCACGTCTCAGCTTGCCGGGAGCTGCCTGATAGTGCTGGCAGAGCAGTGGCCGCAGTGGGCAGAGCTGCTCCCCCAGTTTGCTGCCTGTGTTGGAAGAGGGTTGAAGGCAGCACACCTGCACCTCCCTTGCTCCCTGCAAAGCGCCGGAGGGCTGATTTTGCAGCTCAGCTTCCTTGCATGCTCCGTGCCTCAGTTTCCCTGTTCATGACCTTGCCTTGGGCCAAGTTTTGAGACAACGCAATAATGTCATGCTTGGCCTAACAACTCTCTGTATGGCAGGAACATCACCTCAGGTGGATGTTGCCTTATGCTTGTGTCCTGCACCTTGTTGCGGGAGGGAGCCTTCTCTCCACCACGGCTCCAGTGAGGTCAGTTACAGCCAGGGCATCAGAGCCATCTCCTCACCTTCTTCCTTGCTGTCTTGACCATGTACAAGGAGAAGAAAGGCTCTAGCAAAGGTCCCTGTTTCAGACTTTCCCCTTTGCTCCTCTATCTCTCCTTCCCTAGTTTGCAGGGGCACCAACTGAATTACTACCCTCTCTTCTCCATTACAGATTTTTGTTTGCCATCCATCTCCTTTTGTCCCTGATTTTCTGAAAAAAAATTTAAAAAAATCTCCCTCTCCTTTGCCTGCCAGAGGTCCCAAAATGTACTAAACACGAGACAGCCATGTCCACACCCTTGCACAGGTCCGGCGGCAGAGACAAGGTGAGTGAGCACAGCTCCTCCTCCCTTTGCTGCTGATTCCTCAGCCTTTACATGATACAAAATGGGTAAGCAATGGCCCCTTCATGGAGAAGGCAATTGTGGGAATTAAATAAGGGTTGGAGATGGTTGCTTCAGTGTCCTCCTTCATGGGTGTCAGGGTGAGACTTCGCTCTCCCCAGGGAGGAAGCGGCAGTGAGAGCAGATGTGTGCTCAGGTCAGGGGTGGTGCAGAGAGTTTCCTGTTACTGATACAGAATAGCCTGATTTCGGTGGTCAGGAGCTGCCATGACGTGAGTTAGGGTTATGCAAACCCAACGAGAAGGTAATAGGCAGGGAACAGGAGCCTGCCTGTTAACGGGGCAGTGTCGAATTGGGCAATGCAGACCCACGGGGTGGAACATCATCGGGGTCAGAGTGGGGTCTGGAGCAATTCGTGACAGCGCTCATAGCCCTCCTGGAGGAGGAGATGGTGATCGGATTGCTAAATGCTGCCCAGGCAGAGGGATAGCATAGCACAGCGTCTGAGAACAGAGCAAGCAGAGAAAGTGATCACGAAAGAGTAGTAAAGGGGCAGCATCTGGGAAATGGGGGCTTAGGCACTGGGGCTGTTCCTGGGGGTGAAGAGAGAGCACGGGGCCTGGCATTCTCCTCTGGGCTTTTCTTTGAATGCTCCTCACATCTGCTGTGTGCTGGGGATGGGAATTTACCATGGACATGGCCGAGATCCCCAGCTCACCTGAGAACATGGCTTTGTATCACCACCAGAAATGCTGCAATGCCCAGTGATGCGTGGGTGGGAGCTTGCTTCTGAAGGGTTTACCTGTATGAACACCCCTTCTTTCCTATGCTCCTCCAGGTGGGAGCCAGCCCCAAAGCTCAGGGTCTGCGCGGCAGGCTCCAAGGTGCTCCAGAAGACGCGCTGCTGTACCCCACACGGGCCTGCGGCAGGCTGAGCACACCGTGCTGGCACGCAGGCTCCAGCAGGCTGTGAGCTCCCCCAGAACTGCTGCATGTGGGCTTGTGAGCGGTGTTTGCAGTCTGGGCATGGCGGAAGGATGGTAGTTGAGGTGTTGGCAGGTATCAGCTTCCCGCCCTCAACCAGAAGGAAACTGTGGTGGAGTCATGCAGGCAACACAGAACCCAAACCTGCTTTTATGTACTACGTTGGACTCAACGTTCCAGCCTCCTGCTTGGGGTTTTTGGGGTGCTGGGGTCTGTAACTCCCACGTGCATGCAGCCCCCTCCAGGTGGGTACAGTGCGTGCCTCTTCTCTCCCCCTGCAGCGCTGCCCAGCCTTGTGCTCTCCCCTCTGCCTGCCAGGGACCTGCTGGAGCCTGTAGGGTGCAGAGCTGCTGGTGCTTGGCTGGAGGCACGGCAGAGCTTGGACTGCTCCTGCCGGGGCTGGGCAGATGGCAGACAGGCTGGGCCATATCCCACAAAGGGACACAGAGAAAGCCTCTGCCAGAAGCTTTTGTTTTGCTGCCGGAGCTCTTCTTTCAGCCTTGGTGTTTCCAGGGCATCAACGGGGCCTTGCAAGCAGGAGCAGCCCTGGGGTGATGGGGGTGTCTGGCCCTCTTCAGGGAGCCTCAGCAGGGCCGGTGGTGTCGTGTCCTGGTCTGGATAGATATGGACAGGCGAGATGCAGGAGAGAGGCCGGGTTCGCTGCTACAGCTTTGAAGTTTTCAAAGCAAACACATGCAAGTCCTGCAAAGCACGAAAATAAAGGAGAAGAAAGAACCAAGCAGGACAGAAACCAGGGAGAAAGGTGGTGATGGAGACAGCAGGGTGCAGCAAGGAGGAAGAAACACAATCCACCCAAGTGGGTACATAATTTATTTACCTATTAGCTATTAATAAGCTGGCCTTTTGTATCAAGTCTCTCGACGTCCTTGTAACAACTTCAGGCCTTTCTGCAGAGCATCACCCTTTCTGGGCGTTCCTATGCCACTTGCCATGCTAACATGATTCTTGATATGTCCCTCACCCGGCACTGCACCTTCGTTACTACCATTCAGCTGAACAAGTAATTAATGTGATTCCCCATTGCTGCACCGTAACTGTAACCTCCAGGAAATACCTGTGAGGTGGGAATATCTCCTAGGGACACTGCGCATGTATTGCTTTAGGTAGTGTCCAAAGATTGAGGGAGGTCTTTGGGCCCTCCTTGTGAGCTGTGTTAAAGCAGAATGGCCAAGCTGATGGCCTGGTCGAGCAATGGACCTTCCCTTCCACCTTTTGCTGTCCATGATTACTGCAGGACTGGTTGTGATACTTGATACCAAGATGCAGGTCAGCTGAATGTAGCGAGGAGAAGACCCATCCATCTTGGTCAGCAAACTCACAGCTAGCCTGCTGAGCTGAGTGAGTACAGCCTCCAGTGTGTGCCTTCCTCCCATCCTCCTTGCCAAGCTTGAAGATGGACAAGAGGTGGGTTTAACCCTTCCCATGTATTCTTGGGAGAAAATGCACTTAGAGACACATTTACAGGGTGGTGACCAGGACACCATACAGTAGGCTTGGAAGGACCCATTAGAGCAGCCAAGGCCTCCTCTGCCTGTTTCTTCATGGTTCAGGGAATAAGGTGGGTCTGTACTAATGGGAAGACACTTCTGTGATCTGGGACACATCACGTCTTCCCTGACGTTGCCTAATGCTGCTGCTCAGAGCTGAGTGCATGGCTGCTTTTTTTTGCATTTTCTTGTAGTGAGGGATGTTTGGTGCCACCTGGGAACCCCCTTGAAAGGCTCCCTGGGCCATGGAAGTGCCACAGTTCAACTGGTCCCCCAAGTATGCACCTGGTATCCCGTGGGCATTGCACAGGACAGCAGCAGTGAGGCCAGCACCCAAGCCTGGAGCCACACAGCTCCCGTCAAGGTGGCGACATGCCTTGGTAGGACTGAGCTACAGACCACACCTGGGCAGGTAAAACTCTTTAGAGTCCTTTAGTCTTAAAATGTGAATGTTGCTTCTTGAAACAAGCATTGCTTCTAGATCCCCAAGTATGAAGTTCTTAGTGGCAAGGGGAATCCCTCTCCCTGTGCATGTGATATCCGTGGAGCAACTACTTCAAAGTACTGAAGCAATCGGCTGGGTGACCAGCACGGGGGCTGAGCTCTCGGGGGTACACCCCTCTTGGGGTCAGTTGCAGAGGTGTTTTGCTTCATTTGCGGCAATCATTACCTGTGAAGATGTGCCAGGGCTGTCAGCACAGCCCTGCTTGCAGTGCCATGTTTCTTCCCCGGGTTTCCTTTAAAGCCAAGGACAGCAAGGCAAGATAGGGTTTCACGAGGGTATAGGGTTTCTGAATCTGAGTCTTTCCTGAGACAAACTCTTTCTAATCCTTACCTGCATGTCAGAGCCGCACAGACACCGACCACATCCGTAATCACCCATAGGATCTTCTATTGCTGGAGGAAGAACTGTAATTTAGGCTGCCTGAACTTGGCTGCAGGTGAGTGACTGCTTTTAGTTTTATTTTGCTTATAAAGGTCTGTATGGCATTAATAATATCATGGAAATGTAACGGAGCTGACACCTGTGCAAAGCTCCTACCTACATTAAGCCACTCCTTTTATTTTAGTTCATCACCCATAGGATGCAGAAGAATCACCTGGTTGACAAGGTTCCCATTTATCTCCAGATAAAATGGTGCTTGGCTTGAGGCTGTATACCACAGCTTGTGCTGATACAGGATTTTTGGATGCTCTTGAGTTTGTGCCTGATCCCAGGCAGATACGCTCTGTGCTTTCAGCATTTACAGCCTTTATTTCTTTCCCAAGACTTAAATAAAGTAGTTACTCTTGGCTGTGATCTTTTTTTAATGGGTTTGAATGTTTTGCAAATCTTCCATTGGAAATGATCAGCCATTGCAATCTGCTTTATTGGAGCGTATGCAAGAAACACTGAAGACACAAGAGGAAATATTAGTTGCATCCAGTCCACTCAAATTAAACCGTAAGGACAAATAATTCATAGATATTTCTGACAGGCTGAAATCCATTGCTGCCAAGTGGTCACTTAAAACCCAAAAAAGGGGAAGGAGCATCCATTCGATTGGGATGAATTAAATGCAGAGTGGGTGAGATTCAAGAGCAGGTTACATTAGCTTCAGACTGCAATAAGAAGAGATGCTCCCCCCCCCTGCGGGGGCTCTCCATGGGCCGCAGCCTCCTCCAGGCCACATCCACCTGCTCCAGCGGGGGCTCCTCCACGGGCTGCAGCGTGGAGATCTGCTCCGTGTGGGACCCGTGGGCTGCAGGGGGACAGCCTGCTCCACCAGGGGCCTCTCCCCAGGCCGCAGGGGAACTGCTGCTGTGAGCCTAGAGCACCTCCTGCCTCCTGCTGCACTGGCCTGGGGGCTGCGGGCCTGCTTCTCACTCTCCCCTCTGTCAGCTGCTGTGTGGCAGCATCTTTTCTTCCTTAAATACACTCTCACAGAAGCAGAAACAACATCGCTTATTGGCCCAGCTTTGGCCAGCGGCGGGGCCCTTATCTAACATGGGGCAGCTTCTGGATTCTTCTCACAGAAGCCACCCCTATGGACCCCGCTACCAAAACCTTGCCACGTAAACCCACTACAGGCAAACGGGATGTCTCACCATGCCAACTGCCAGGAAAGTATCTCCTTTTGGCATCTGACGTATATCAAATGGATGAAGATGGGTTTCCCTACCAGTGTTTTGTTTCTATTGTTCTTCTCAAATTGCCCACTAAAAAAGTTCCAAAAACTCGAGCTGCTTCTCACTTCAGATTTCCAAAAATCAAAACACTTGCTTGAAACAGCAACTTCTGCATCCAGCCTGGACTATGAACTTGTGCCCTGGTGAATAATTTCCCCTCACACATGGGAGAAGATGCTCAGCCCACAGCACAGCTTGGAAAGCTGTGGGTCTGTCCTGGCCACTGCTGCGGTGAGTGGACTCACCACTGGGCTTGGCTGCTGCTAGGCTCAGACATATCCATTTCCCAAGGCCATGGGAAGGAGGTCGGGAAATCACACCAAAACAGAAATCAGCTCCAACATGGCACAAGTAGCCCGGGGCTGCTTGGGAGAAATAGCCCCGAGGGGCCACGTCTAACTCTGTGCATTGAGATCCTTTTCCCTACATTTGGGGGGAGATTTTCCAGGGCTGGTTTATCCAGCACCTAAAAAGGTAGTTGTGTCCTTTACTTTTTTTTTTCTTTTTTTTTTTTTTTTCCTGAGCAGCACCTCTGGGAGACCCTGACTTTGTGTGCTTGACTGCCAGGGTGCTGCTGAAAGGGCTCAGCACAGATTCACCAGCAGAGTGTGGAAGCCTGTCCTGGTTGCACCAGCTGGAAGGAAGCTCGGGGGAAAGGCTCAGCATCTCAAGCCACTGGCAGGAGGGTTTGAGATGCTGGGGTGGATGGGAAATGCCCTGGCTGATGCTTGCCCCACTCCTGTGTGCTGGGTCCCCGTCTAGGGCAATGCCCCAGTGCTGCCTTTGCTTGGCAAGTTTTGTGGCATGGAAGGCGATGCTGCCTGCATGGGCTGGAGAAAGAAACAGAAAGGGAAGTATCTGCAGTTTTTTCAAATCCTGCAGGATAAGCAGGCAGGGGCTTGAAACAGCAGCTTGGAAGCCTTCATTGAAGGCAGTAGATGATGCTCGCAGCCCTAACAGCCCTTTGGACAGACCCAGTGGCTATGCCTGCATCCAGCAGCCTCTGATCTGCACCTGGCTGGGGCTGCTTTTTGGTTGTGTCCAGGTATGGCCAGGACCCTGTGCTATGTGGGCAGGTAACGCCAATGCATGATCCACAGGGGTGCACAGAGGAATGGACACCCCTGGACAAGGCAAGATGCAAACTGGATGCAAAAAGCACGCAAGGATGCAACTTAGGCTCCAGAAACTTCAGCGGTTTGGGAGCCAACAGCAATCACGGGTTCCAGGAAATGTATTTTCCCATGCACCGGGGCAGAGTCAGGCCCAGCCCTCTGCAGCAGCAGCTGAGGGAATGCCTGGTCAACAGGACCCATGGCCGGAGGAGCCCCAAACCCCTCCACCTGGAACGGAGACATGCTGGGGGTGGGAGCACCAGAGGGGCTGAGCAGGGGCAAATTAATGCAGCCCGTGTGAAACTGGCACCGTCCTGGCTGCCAATCAACCCTGCAAGCAGCTCTGCAAAGGGGGGAACGGGGGGGGGGGATGGGGGGGGGGGTTGTATCACCCCATCTTCCTTCATTTGATGCTGTTCCTTTTTCACTCTCACTTGGAAAGCAAAGGCCATGCACACATCTGCAGCCAAGAGGGTGGCAGGCTGGGAGCTTGAACACTGCTGCAACTTGCAAGCAGAACCCAGTGATGGAGCAAAATCCCATTTCAGGCACAAGGAGAATGAGGGCAAGGAGTCCCACCGGGCTCACGTGGGCACTGGCATCGCCTTTCCGCCCGGTGCAGGAGGGGTACAAACGTCCCGCACCGCCACAGCCACACACTGGGAGAGGTGTGGGGGCTGGAGGAGGCAGCTGGAGGCAGTGGGACCGGGTACCCCGAAGCCGGAGCAGGATGAGGATGAGAATGACACAGAAGCTGGGTTTGTTGCTCTCTTCCTTTCTTTTTGCATCAGGTTAAAAGATGGGGGTGGAAGAGAGGAGGGGTTGGCAGGTGGCCTTGGGGGGCAATTGTGTTCTGCACTCCTTTTTGGTGGTGGTGGTTTTTTATTTATTTATTGCGGGGCGGGGGGGGGGGAGGGTGGTCCTTGGAGGAAAAACCTTGGAGTCAGAGGGTTGCTCCTGAATGCTGGGTGATTGTAGCAAGCAACCCTGGGGTTGCCAGGAGCTGGAGGGTCCCATTGACATTATCCCAGTCCCTTTAAATCTTAATTATGTCCCTGCTGTGCCCAAATTATAATGTCCTCCCCTGGGACCGCAGGGTCATGGTGACCGTCCTGTGAGAACCGCACCAGTCTCTGCTGAGGCTCCAGCTCAGTGCACGGTGCTGCCAGTCTCAAGCGACCCCAGGTCTCCAGCCCCTGTCACTGCCTCCTTTTTTGCCGTTGATGCAAAAATCAGGATCGATACACGTATCAGCATGACCTGATTAGCAGCTTCCTATTGTTTTCCATTTATACCACCCATCCACTTTTGGCTGTGGCCGCAGCCTCCGGGGACGGTTTGTACCTAGAGGCTGCCGGTGCAGAGGCAGCTGGTTTTGTTGGGGTGAGGTCGTTTGCTTGTCCCCAGGAGCAGGAGGAGGTCACAGCACTGGGCTCAGTACTCAGATCCCCATGGGGCCGGGCTCTGCCCGCGCACACAACCTCACAGCACTTTTGGGCAGACCAGAAAAGTTTCCCATTGATTTGGCATCGACGTGTCTTTATCGCGTTACCTCCAAAAGCCCATTCAGCAGCACCAAAAGGCGCCGAGGCAGGTTTTGTGTTAAATACCCACTTAAACCTTTTTCTGAATCAAGCTAAAACACTGACTCTGGGCATGGGGAAGGTGGGGAGGGCTCCGTTTTAGCAGAGCTTGGATCAGGCCCAGGCGATTGCAGCCAGCCTCGCCGCAGAACTCATTTCAGCCCATCTGTCTTTTCCTACTGCCCAAATGGGTTTGCGGCAGCTTTGTACAGGCACCTGAGATTGGGAGCACTGCAGCTTCCTCCAAGCAGGGATGGCTGCTCTCGACCTAGCTCGTTATTAAATTACATCCTGACCTGGTTAATCCATAGCTGATTAATTTGGGCTGTATGGCTGGGTATCAGAAAGGTTTCATCTGTCTCATGGTGTGTACTCTATGTACCAGGTTCTCTGTTAATCTGGTTTTTATATATATATATGGGGGAAAAAACAAATGGGAAGATGCGTGCAGGAAGGCTGGGCCAGGCGTGCCACCCTGCCTGATGTGTTGGGTTGAGGCAGCGAAGGACGTCTCTGTCCTGGACTGGGAATCCGGCTTGGGAATTTCCTCCTATGCATCATTTTCCATGGGGGTCTGGCCTGGCTGTGCAGCACATCGTGAGGGCAGGGGAAACTGAGGCATGGAAAAGGTTGCAGCCCATAGCAGTTAGTGGCTGCCGGTTTAGGCCAGGCATTTCTTTGGTGGTGGGATTAAAAGGTTTAAATGTTGGGGCTCATCCTAGCCTCTCCTTTTTAAAGTGAAGGCCTCTCTACCCATGGAGATGTCACAGACTGGACTTTGGGGCCCGCTGGTGTTGTGGGACAGCAGAAATCATGCCTCTCTGTACCCCATGCTGACATGCTGTTATTTCACCATCTCTCAGCCCCTTTTCCATTCCTCTGCTGCTCCCACACTTGAAAGTGGAGGGAGCTTTTGCCAGACCGCTATCAAAAGTTTGAATTAGTATTTCCTATTTTTTATCATCCACAAAAAAACAGTGACTCTCTTCTTGCCCCAGCCCTGCTTAGTCCCCTTCAGCTGTGAATATTTGCCTTGAATTTAAGGAACTTGATTTGAAAAGATCTCTCCTGAGGAGGGGGATGCCCCACAAACTTTGGCAGGGTCTTTCCTGGAAACAAAGTCACAAGCAGCTCACTGGTGCTGCCTGACCTCAGTTTTCCTGGAGGGATGACTCCTGTGCTGCTCCCCAAGCCTCTGAGGGTCCTCTGTGACTGAGCCAGGGATCTGTAGCTCCTTTAATTATCGCCAGTTCCCCATTTTATTATCCTCAGTGCCAGAGCAGTCCATCAGGCCGGAGCCAGTCCATTGACCCAGCCATACATTGAGGGGTTGGAGTTTGGGTCGTGCTCATTCCACCTTGCAGCCCTCGTGTGTTCCTCTGTCCCCAAAATCCAGCATTCCCTGGTGCTGGGGGTTTCCGTGATTTAGAGATACTTTATGCAGCGCTGAGAAATAAGAAAAAGTCACCCCAACGTCTCAAAGATCCACAGAGGTGTCATGGAGTCAGTCCAGCCCCATCCAGGAGCAACGTAGCTGAAATGAGTGCTGCATCCCCAGCTAATTAGTTCTGCTAAGAAAGAGAAAAATTAGCAGGGGCTCATTACTGCACTAAATTGATCTGTGGGCTGAAGCTCAGGTCTGGCTGGTGCAGAGCAGAGCACAACAGGCATGGCTGTTTACAGAAGAGTCTGTGAGCATCATTTTGCCCTAGAATTAAGGAAAAATCAAGTTGGGTGCCCTCACTTCATTGCATGGAGTGGTGATGGGGTCTGCCGGACCCCTCCTGGCTTCCCCCCTGCTCCCACCCGCCTCCAGTTTGCCCCATGCATACCACAGGAGAAACTGGTGTGACGAGCTGGTTTGTCCTTTGCTGCCCCCTGCGCATGTTATAAGCTCCCCATGCAAAATAAAACTGGTGGACCTGCTGCAAAAAAACCCTCAGCCGGCAATCCCTCTCTGCAGGTTTGTCCTCCCCATCCACAGCAGCACTGTGCGTGCGGAGCTGCTGGGCAGCACTTCCTCAGCAGCGCTTGCTGGATGTCTGCCTGCCCCCCGGGGGCAAAGTTCCCCTGGGACAAATCCCAGCGGATGCCAGGAGCTGCTGCCGGGGGATTAGTGGGACGGAAGTGCAGGAGGAGGACAGGGCGCCCGGCTGTGGGTGTGGAAACCCTTGCGTGTGTAAAATCTCCTCAACTGAATGTGAAGCAGAACTTTCCCATGGGGATGTGGCGGGTGCGTTGTGTGATGCTGCACGCATCAGCCTGCATTGACCTCAGGGATGTTGCTGGTCACAGCAGCTTTTCCTGCCAGAGCTGATTTCTCAGCCCAAGCACGATCCAAACTATTGGCGTCTTGTGGGTGGTTTGCATGCTTCAGGCTTCCCTCAGCCACAGATGCTCTTTGCCTGGGTGTAGGATGTGACCCTCATTAGCACCAGGGAGATTTGAGAGAATAAATAAATAAATAAAACAAAAAGGAAGTCGTTTTTCATCCTATAACACCATCACCCTGTGTTTGAAGTCCTCCCAAAGGATGGGTTTGGAGGGCAGACAGGCACTGGCTGGGGCTGAATTTAGGTGCTGGAAATATTGCTTTAGCTCCCTTCTGCTGGTAGATTCCCAGCAGGTGGGTACATATAAGCACCACAGTCTGTAGGGGTGCAGAAGGGGATGTGCAAAATGATGAACCAGCCCTGAAGAGCCAAAAAAAAAAAAATCTGCATGATGTCGTGTCCCACTTCCATCACTGCAGCTGCAGAGGGTTGGACCTGAGTATAAGATGCCCCAAGCCTGCGGGTCCCAGGCTCTCCTCCAGGACAGGGCACTTTAATGTGCTCATTAACATCATGGGTGGAAAATATCTCTGAGGACAGTGGAGGGAGCTGGAGGGAGGGAAATCGAGGTGACCGGGTCCCTCAGGAGCAAAGGAGCGTCACTGTGGAGTAATTCAGGCTGTGGCACATGGGTAGAAATGTACCAAAACACAGCGCTAAGGCGGGGGGAGGGAGAAGGAAGGTGTGGGGTCACCTGGGTGGGGGTGTAGACGGTATCCATCCTTGCGCGAGTCCACCCAACAGGGCTGAAACCTCCCCAGGGTCTTTATGGCAAGGACGCAGTGAGGTTATGAGTGCAACCAGCTCTAGGAAGGAAGGAAGGAAGGAAGGAAGGAAGGAAGGAAGGAAGGAAGGAAGGAAGGAAGGAAGGAAGGAAGGAAGGAAGGAAGGAAGGAAGGAAGGAAGGAAGGAAGGAAGGAAGGAAGGAAGGAAGGAAGGAAGGAAGGAAGGAAGGAAGGAAGGAAGGAAGGAAGGAAGGAAGGAAGGAAGGAAGGAAGGAAGGAAGGAAGGAAGGAAGGAAGGAAGGAAGGAAGGAAGGAAGGAAAGAAAGAAAGAAAGAAAGAAAGAAAGAAAGAAAAAGTGGGGAAAGAAAAAAAATCTCAGTTACTTCAGTGACTCACGCCGTCGTGCCCGGTGACATTCCTTGGGGCCGTTTATTTAGTTACTACTTGCTGCTCTAAGCCCGGTGGTGCTGGTGCCCCAGCCAGGTGTGCGGAAGGGGCTTGTCCCCGCTCTCACCGTCCCTGCCGATGCCCTCTCAGGACCGTGCTGGCTCTGCCTGCTGCTGCCACAGCTCCTGGACCCTTCAGGGGGGACGGGGATGTCCCACGTGGTTGTGGCACTGTGACCATCCCCTCCTGGAAGGGATCCCACTGTACCTGCAACCACAGGCAAGAGGTAGGTGGGCATCTGGGGATGCTCCAACCCTTGGGCTCTCCCCTCCCTCCTCATTTTAATGCTGTTATTATATATTAATAACAAAAACAACAACAAAAAAAGCCTTATTCCCTGCTGTAAATCTGTCTCCTCGTGCCAGCAGTGCTCGGGTCCCCGGCCCCCTCTCCACCTCCCTTCTGGGGACCGGCTCAGACCTCACCACGTCACAGACAAGACTTGTCCCCGCTGGACCAGCCGGAGCATTATTGGGGATTAAAGGTGGCATCCGCCAGAAGGGCACATCCCACCCCAGCCCGCTCCACAATGAGTGGGTGGGGGAAGAAGGTGGGGGGCCAGGGGCCCCTCCAGCCCCCCTTCCTGATGGACCCCTGGCTCTTTTCAGGGCAGAAAGGGTGCTTTTTCCCAGGGCAACGTCGGGGCCAAGGCTCCAAACCACATCGGATCCTGCCAAAGCCCATCCCCGGTGTGCTGGGCTGCCAATTATACAGTGAACCAAATAGAGGAGAGCGTTCTAAATGACATTGCCTGCTTTATCCCAACGGGACCTCTCAAGGGTATGGCTGGACTTTTTTTTTTTTTTTCTACTTCCCCTACACATCCCTATGTGTGTTTAACAACTCTCTTCCCAGATGCAGAGAGCATTGGCACTTCCATGCCCTGCGTGGGTAAGTCCCCATAGGTGGTGACATGGGGGGGCTATGGAACAAATTGTTTCTTTTCTCATCGAGCACAGGGGTGATGGGGAGGGCACGGGGGGAGCAGTGCAGCACCTCTGATTTTCTGGGAGGACCTTGGAGAATTCTGTCATTTGCCCAGGCGTGTGAGGTTTTGCTGGGGAGGGAAGCAGAGCTGGTGGGAAGCAGGAGGAAGTTGTACATGCGGAGGTTTTGACTGCACGGATGCAGAGGGGCTGGTGGAAACCACAGACCCAATTTACTGATTTGCTAGAGGGATGTGAGGAGAAAAACACAAACTCTCTCTCAGATGACCTTTCTTTTTTCAGTCTCTCTCCCTTGCATTTTTTTTTCCTCCCAGCCAGGGATTTTGGATGAAGCGTATTAGTTAATCAGATTCTGAGAAGCAGATGTTAGGTGATTTAGGAGGAAAAAATGAGACTTTCTAGTTCGAGCCTCTGCTAGAGCCTACAGTGCGCATTGCAAACCATGTGGCTCTGTTCTTGCTTTGAGAGATTGCTTTGTGCATTTGGGAAGTGCTGGTAATTTTAGCCTAAATCTGAAGTGAGACATAAAGGGTGGTCTGGAGTCTGGGGACAGGTGGGATACTTATCTCTGGTGATGGGGACAGGCAGATGTCAGCATACTTTGTGGCTCTGAATGCAATGAAAAGAAAGTCACAGCCCTGAACCCTCTGGGCAGCTCCCCGATGGCTCAAAATGGGGCTAAAAAAACTTGGAAAAGAGCTTAAAACCTTGAAACTGAGCTAAAATGTTCCTTTCCATGCCCTGCTGGCAAGGACGAGCACAACTTTCCCCTCCCAGCAGTGACCATGACATGCAAATTGTCCCTTCACAGCTCTCAAGCCTCCATTGTCCCATGGGGGATGATGCTGGGTGGGCTCAGTTCGATGTGCATGCAGGCTTTAGAGCTAAGCCAGATTTCTAGATATTGCAATTCAATATACCATGATTCAACACACCACAACTGCCTCCGTGGTGGAAATTCTCAGGCTGAACCACCCCTACCAAGCAAGGGCTTGGGAATTACCTTGCACAGAGTGCCAGCATGCAGTGTTAGGAGTTAAGCACCCTTAATGCTTTTTAAGGCTAAGATCATCTCACGGTGCTGACTTTGGATGCAATTTCACAGTCAGCTTAAGCTGCTCTAAAGTTGCTCTGGTGTTGAGAGAGCTCCTGTGCACAGGCTAACTTCTGGGCTCCCAGCAGGACCGAGGAGCGGTGAGCGTGGGGTCAGCTCCCTGCTCTGGCTGAACAGTCCTGCTCTCCTCATTCAAACTGATTTTCTTTTTTTCTCCCTGACTTAAAAATCAACTTTGGGGTTTAGTATTAAGGAAAAATAAGAAAGCACAAAACAGAAAGCTGTGTTGCTTTTCCTTTTTTTCTTTAACACTTGTTTTTCCCTCTAAACGAGCTTTGTTCGGTCCGGGTTTATCTCAGCATCCCTTCTCCCAGCCTGGCTGCTGATGCTGCGGGGTCACTGAGGTGCGGGCTGTCTGCAGCTCTCCGTTGCACTGCACTGTCTGCACCCCGCATTGCCCCGATGCTACACCTCACCCTGTCCACAGCAGCTTTGAGCCCTTGAGCTCGGCACCTTATCTTGGATAAGGACTCTGGCTCCTGCACAAAGTTTTTCTTTTGGGCTTATAATGCTGACAGCAGAAGAGCCAGGATGCTAACATCTTCTGCTGCAGATCTGGGTTTCTAGCTGGTGTGTACCCAATTTGGACAGCAGTACTTCAGCACAGTTGGAGTCCTCTGCAAAGACAGAGGAACAATTTCAGAACCCCGATGGCTCCAGCTCTATAAGGAGGTTTGGGCACCGGCTGTGTCCCGAGCTGTGTCCCTGTGGCCCCAGCACGGGACCGGTCCCCGTGCTGCTGCTGCTCCATGCAGACGTGGCCCAAATTGCACTGCTATTCTTGGCAATTGAGGGCATTTGTGTTTTTCACTGCCTTCTGCTGAACTTCACTGGGTAAGAAAGGCAGCGGGCCCTTGGTGATCAGTGGGCACGCAGAAATCAGAGCCACCCTGTGTGTCCTTGTGTGGTTTCTTATGTTCGGAAAATACATCTGGGGGAGAAAGAGCTGGAGGGCAAAGGAGGGGAAATAAACGGGGGTGGGGTGGGGAACATGACTAGAAAAGTGCATTTTGGGGGTAAATCTCCTCAGAACTGTTCTCTGTTAACTTCTAATTTCCCTTTGTGGTTCTCCCTGAGGCGGGACAGGTCCTTTCCCAGTTCTATAACTTGGCCTGGTCCCTGAGCTCCTCTTTGATTTTGCCATTGAGCTCAGCACTACAGTGGTGGCCTGCTGGGGATATGAGGCCCAGGAGTGTTTTGGGGACACAGTGCCAACAGCACCTGCCAGCCCAGACTTGGGAAAAGATCCGCCCCATGGCCTGAAAAATGCTCCAGTCTCTCTGAGTAACCTGAGTGTTTAAACCTCATCTTCTTCCTATGGCTGGGAATATCATTTCTACCACAAGGAAGGCCTAGGAGAGCTAGAGAGGATGTTGTCCTCTGCCTACCCCAAATTTCAGATCAAGACAAGGGGTCCCCATTCATGTGCCTCTTGACGCAGAGTGGAGGGGTTCTCCAGGGCTGGTGGACACGTCCTTCTCCTCCTGACCTGCCTTTCTCAAGTCCCATCCTGGCCCTCATTTGGGAACTGCTTTCTAAGTGCCAGGTGACCCAACTCCTGGGGTTCCACCAGTGACTCTCCCAGCTGGATCAGGGGCTGTGGCTAACCAGGACACCTGTGTTTAACACACAGAATCACAGAATCACAGAGAATCACAGAATGTTGGGGATTGGAAGGGACCTTGAAAGATCATCTAGTCCAATCCCCCTTCCAAAGCAGGAACACCTAGATCAGGTCACACAGGAACGTGTCCAGGTGGGTTTTGAATGTCTGCAGAGAAGGAGACCCCACAACCCCCCTGGACAGCCTGTTCTGGTGTTCCGTCACCTTCACTGTGAAAAAGTTTTGTCTCAAATTTAAGCGGAACCTCCTGTGTTCCAGCTTGCACCCACTGCCCCTTGTCCTGTCATTAGATGTCACTGAGAAGAGCCTGGCTCCGTCCTCCTGACACTCACCCTTTCCATATTTATAAACATTAATGAGGTCACCCCTCAGTCTCCTCCAAGCTAAAGAGATAAATACCTTCGAATCCTGCTCCAAACACTGGACCTGCAGCCTGTGGGTTAGTGCACACTTGGAAATGTCTGAAATAGCCCCTCTTGCTCTCAGGGCTGGGACTGGTGAGGAAAGTCTGCATGGGATACCTGAATTCTCCCGTCTTCTGCTACTGCCTGACTTTTTATCCTTGGATGCTGTAAGCAGTATTGGGAGGTTTAGTGGTGATAGTGAAGCCATCCCAAAAAGGGCCTGCAGGATCTGGAGCTGAAAGATATACTGGAAGTATAATGCCCATGAAATTAATGTTTGCATTAAAACAAACAGGTTTTTCTGACCTTGGGTTTGTTTCATTCTTTCCAGTCAAGCAAAGCGATCCACATGCACAGTTCATCTCTCTCTCCCTGTCCATTTGCTTGCAGATCCTCATAGCGTGGGAAAGACGCAAGCTGCTGGTATTCGACCTGGGGATTTATGCTGCTAATCTGATTAGTGTATGATGGACGTGTCCAGTTGGAAGGAGATGGAGGTGGCACTAGTCAGTTTTGACAACGCTGATCAGATCGTGGAGGATCCCTGTTATTCAAATGACCTCAGTCCCGCTGGGCAGTCGCGGAAAGGCCATCCCAGCTGCGCCAACCTCCTCTCCAACTGGAGAATCCTCATCAACAGCGAAAACGCCAACAATGAGACCATTTTCTCCAGGTTCTCTGCTGAGTTCAGTGAGCACCTGGTGGGGGAACGGGTGGGCATGGAGGAGGGGGACCAACGAGTCATCATCAATATTGCTGGGCTGAGGTTTGAGACGCGGCTCAAGACCCTCAACCAGTTCCCGGAGACCTTGCTTGGGGACCCGGAAAAGAGGATGCGTTACTTCGACTCCATGAGGAATGAATATTTCTTTGACAGGAACAGGCCCAGTTTTGATGGGATCTTGTACTATTACCAGTCTGGTGGGAAAATCCGGCGTCCAGCCAATGTACCCATTGATGTCTTTGCTGATGAAATCACCTTCTATGAGCTGGGTGATGAAGCCATGGACCAGTTCAGGGAGGATGAAGGGTTTATCAAGGACCCTGAGACCCTCTTACCAACCAATGACTTTCATAGGCAATTCTGGCTGCTCTTTGAGTACCCCGAAAGCTCCAGTGCAGCCAGAGGTGTAGCTTTGGTCTCTGTCCTGGTCATTGTCATCTCCATCATCATCTTCTGCATGGAGACCTTGCCAGAGTTCAGGGAGGAAAGGGAATTTAAGTCCACCCAGGAGCTTTCTAAGAATCTGACAGACACCTTGCTGGCCCACAGCACCTTCACAGACCCTTTCTTCGTCATAGAGACTGCCTGCATCATCTGGTTCTCCTTCGAGCTGTTTGTCCGGTTCATTGTGTGCCCCAGCAAGACTGACTTCTTCAGAAACATCATGAATATTATTGATATTGTGTCCATTATCCCCTACTTTGTAACTCTCACTACCGAGCTGATCCAGCAGAGCGAACTCAATGGGCAGCAGAACATGTCCTTGGCCATCCTACGGATCATCCGTCTGGTCAGAGTCTTCCGCATCTTCAAGCTCTCCCGGCACTCCAAGGGGCTGCAGATCCTGGGGCAGACCCTCAAGGCCAGCATGAGGGAGCTGGGCTTGCTCATCTTCTTCCTCTTCATCGGCGTCATCCTCTTCTCCAGCGCTGTCTACTTTGCAGAAGTGGACGAGCCACAGTCCCATTTCTCCAGCATCCCCGATGGCTTCTGGTGGGCCGTGGTCACGATGACAACCGTCGGCTATGGTGACATGTGTCCCACCACCCTGGGTGGGAAGATTGTGGGGACTCTGTGTGCGATTGCAGGAGTATTGACCATTGCACTGCCCGTCCCCGTCATAGTCTCAAACTTCAACTATTTCTACCACAGGGAGACAGAAAATGAAGAGAAGCAAATTCTGCCTGGGGAGGTGGAGAGAATGCTCGCCAGTGTGGTGACGGGAAACGGCAGCATGGAGTCGCTCAATAAGACCAATGGGGGTTACCCTCGAGACAAGGCCAAAAAATGACATTGCTGTGATGGGACTGAGCACTCTCAGGTGGGATTGTCTGCATAAGGTATAAAGCATCTGCACGCTGTGATTTTTTTTTAAACTGAATGTGCTGCTGCTATTTTTTTTCTAGACATTTTTCAATCTCTGATTTCCTGTGGCTGTTCAAATAAATACCATCTTTCTTATCTCTCTTCCCTGCCCATCAGTCTATTTTTTTATTATTTGATGCTCATCTGCTTGACGTTTAGCTTTTTTGTCCATGATATCAGAGTGCCATTCCCCATACGCAGAGATTTTCCCCATATACCAGAAGGGGAAAAAAGGCAAAATGACATGAAGTGCTTTGCCTGGTGGCACCCAGCTGTCCAGGGGTGGAGCTGGTTGCCATCTCCCTGCTTTTCTTAATCCATTTTAAATATTTCCTCCACTACTCAGAATGTGGGTATCTGAGCAATGCCCAGATCTGGGAGTGGTCTGGATGGAAAAATAAGCTTTTATTTATTCATTTATTTTTCTGGCTGAAAAATAAGTTATATTTTTAGCTGGATGAGTTCCCTGGTGTGTCTGCCTAAATAATTTGAGTGACACAGTAGGGTGGGCAGCGATGGGTGGGACTGAGCCACTGGGTGTAGGGATTAAGACAAGAGGGATGGGGACCAGCTCCAGTCGCACAGCCACCAAGAAAGGCCTGGGGCGTGGTGGCTCAGTGCCCACGGGCGTTCCTGGTGGACAAGCTGATCTCTGAGAAGGACAGGGAGGATTTTTCCTGCCACAAATGCTTGATGCGTGGGTTATCTGGTGCACAAATGCCTTTGGGGATGAGCCTCTGTGACCTTGTAGATTTTATTGTCACTTATGTTGCTGCAAATGGGGCACGGAGTAATGAGGGCTGACGTTTCCTGACAGTTTGGCTTTGCGTTGTAAAAATCACTTCTGGTTTTGAAAACATGCAAATTTCCATAGGCATTTTTAATGGGAGAAACAGAAACAAATCATTTTGCTGTTCTCTCTAATGCCAGCAGGTTTTCTTCTGACAAAAACATTTTGTTCCAACTTCACTGTTTCAGCTGGCTTTTTTGATGTTTCTGCCTACATTAAAATCACAGTTTCTCATACAGTGTCTACACATCCGCTTTTATATCCCACATCTGTTATATATGATGTCTCATCTCCTCAAGGTTCAGCATGATCATTGCACAATGTGCCAACATCTTTGGTTTGCAATTTCATTCAGAAAGGAGTGATGAAAGAATGTTTATTTATTTTTATACCTGTTCTGATTGACAATGTGAGAGAGGGTGTGCTGGGATTTTCCCTCAGGCAGAAGTCCTGCACCAACCTGCTCTGCTGCGGAGCTCGGGGTCTGGGGGGTTCTTATTCTGGTTTGTGGGGTTTTTTTTGTGGGCTTTCTGCAACAACACCTTTGGTCCACCTGCACCCCAGGCAGGTGGATCTGGAACATGATCAGGACAGGTGTCCTTCAGGGACAAATCTCCCTTTTATCCTAATTTTCTCCCATCCCTCCATGACCCTGTTCCTCACCCCATCCCTTGCCACCCTCAGAGCATCATCACAGACAGAGGAGGAGCAGTGAGAGCTGTTTACGCTCCTTCCCTCTGTGCTCAAGGGGGAAATACCTCATTATCTGCGAGGATGGCTGGAAGAAGAACAGCTGGGCACAGCTGGAGGAGGCACAGCTGGGCACAGCTGGTGAGCAGCATTCTGAGACATCCCCGGCTCCTCTCCAGTCACTCCTCATTTCTCTCCAGCTGTTCTGCCACTTCTCTATTTTTATTTCATAGCAGAAAGAATGAAACTTTTAAAATTCTTTTATTTTTTTGAGCTCTCCTTCCCAAACCTCACTCCCATTATATCAAAGCTGAAGCACTTTTGGTGTTTATTCCTTGGGAAGTGATCATGAGAAACTCTGGTGAAAAGGTTTGGGTTGGGAAATATTCAGCCTGCTTCCTATGGAAAAGCTCTGAGCACATCCTCACTGCTCTTGCTCCCTTAGCAATCAGGGAGGGATTGAAATGGAGGGATGCTGGGATGGATGGATTGACAGGTGGATGGATGGATGCGCGGAGAGATAGGTAGCAGGATGAACAACTTGATTCTTATTAACCTGTAAATTTTATTCTCAAATAAAAGAGTACATGCTTCAAAGTAGAGCATACAGAAAATACTGGTTATTTGGATCCAATGTTCTGTTCTTGTGATTTTGCAATTTCACAAACAGCAGGAGCTGGTCCCTGCCTGGGAATCATGTGTGCAGGATGAGGCATGGGACATTACAGACCTGAAGGCACAAGACCTGCCGGATGAGGACAAACTCTGCAGCAGTTTCCCCCGCAGTTCAGCTTATGCCAGCTGTCACGGGGTGGGGGGGCAGATGCAAGGGAGATCCCTAGATTATGCTGTGAGGATGGGGTCAGAGACATTAAACTTGTCCAGATACAGCAGCTGATTTCTGATTTATCATAAAGGGAACAGTAGAAAAAAAACAGATTATGAATGTCCTACAAACACCCATCTAGTGTCTGATTAAAAAAAAAAAAAAAGCATTTTCCCAAACAATTTGCAGCTTAGCATTTTCCCAAATACAGCTCCAAAGCTCAAAGCTCAAAGAAATCCATAAAAGGCTCTTATTAACTGTACATTTCATGAGTCAAGCCCTAATGAGGCAATCTGTCATGTCATCTGGGACACAGGGAAGAATTCGCCAGGAAAAAATAAAATAAAATAAAAATCTGAAGATGGCATGAAACCTCTTTGCTGTATCGGAAAGGTGTCCTGGCTACTTTTCTTTCCATGGAGCAAGCCTGAACCTTGGACATATTTGTCCACTAGAAGCATTTTTCTCCTCCTTCAAGCCATAATTTCCAAGCAAACCCTGGAACATCCTTTTGCCACCACACAGGTATTTCTGTGCATCCCCTGTGCACGGTACAGTTTTGGCACCACAGCCACGAGATGGCACTCCAGGATAGACATTTCCCAGGACACAGTAGGAAACTACTACAGCAGTCCCAATGTGTTTGTTCCCCCTTTTAATTTTTGCTTGGAAGCTTTTAGCTGATTTCTTTCTTTATTGCCTGAGTGAATGCAGATGTGGGAAGGGCTCCCCTGGCCATGGGGGATGCTCACATGGAGAAAGCCCCTTAAAGGGCTGTTTGCCAAAGTCTTCTGGCATCAGTGCAGAACAGCCATGCCCAGAGGATCTGGCTATGAGGAATATGCCACTTGGCAGAGCATTTGGGATATTAGCTCTGCCCAGGCCAAGGGCACAGCTTCCCTTTCCCTTCTTGTTCGTCATGAGCATGGGTACAGCCCCAGGTGCTCCTGCTGGAGCCGTGGTTCCAGCTGCATTGGGCCCATTTCATGTTGCTTATAACAAAGATGGAGCCAAGATAAAGCCCCATCTGCCCAAAAGTCCAGCCTTGGGCCCCACCTCTCATGCACTTTCCAACCCCCTGGCGTTAAGTGACCCGGGGCTATGTGAGCCCAGGGAGCCTGGGCATAAATCACATTTCCACCATCCCACATTATATACTCATTATATTCTCATTATATATTATATGTTATATCATAGAATCATAGATTCAGAATAATAGAATCCTAGAATCACAGAATGGTCTGGGTTAGACTGTATGGGACCTTAAAGATCATCTGGTTCCAAACCCCCCGCCGTGGGCCGGGACGCCTCCCACCAGACCAGGTTTTAACAGTGAGGGAAGAGAAATTCCTTTCTGATCACCCGGACTTGTCCCTCCACATCATCCAGAGCTGGTCCCATTGGGTAAACAGCCTCCTGGCGCCATCAGCGATGGAGCCTTGTCTATCAATAAGTAATGCAACCAGCCCCTAATCCCCAGCCCAGCAGGAAGGCAGAAGCAGTGGTCATGCCTGGAGCTCTCTTCCAGCCTCCTGCTGAGCACTTTCACTACAGCTGCTAGGGAGGAGAGAGACAACCTCCAGTTTTAACTAGGTTTTATATGGATGGCGGTAATTTCCTTTTCAAAAAAGAGAACTGCTCTTTGAGAAGAATGAAGGAAAATTAGAGAAGGAATCATCCTGACCATTGCGCGGAAAAAAAAAAATAAAATAAAAATATTAGTTGTTCGGTTTTTTTCTTCCCAACAGTATTAAGGACTATAACTGAGGATTAGTTGGTGTTTCCAGTCTCTTAGTACCCGTCTGAGAGCACAGACTGGTTTGTTATTTGGAAAGGGACCTTAAATTGAGATTCTTCTGGGGGGAAACAACTAAGTGTAAATGGATTGCTCTAAACCATGGAAACTGAAATGAGACATCACTGCTACACACAAGCAGCTGTGGATGCACTTCTGTAAAAGTTTCACAATGGGCAAGAACTGTCTCCAAGCTGTCTCCTTGGGTGTGGGTTTGCAGGGATCTGCTCTGAGGTGGGCTGTGTTTGGGATGGAGAGTTTATCCTCCCTGGTAGGAAATTTGGGTTTTTCAGAACCGCTCATTTGATGCAGCCCCCGTACAAGAGCCAGCCTTGACTTGACCTCGTCGTCAGCCCGTCCCGGCCACAACCACAGCTCCCAAAGGCCCCAGTCTTGTGGAGCTGACTGAATGCTCCGAAGCCACCATGAAGCAGTAATTGTATGACACCTCCTTCGTAATTCCTGCCTTTTTATCACAAATAAATGTGCAGCCACCATTTCTATATCATCAACACTTTATTAGTGTGTGAGCAAGGGATTCCTTATGAGAGAAGATCTCTTGCTGCTCCAAAAAATATGGTCGTGGTCTGGTTGAGTGATCAGACCACAGCACTGCTGGCATCACAGAGGTTTTAAACAGCCTTGGCCAGTCCAACACGGTTGTTGGCCCGGTCAAAGATGCTGTAGTACACTCTGATGAAGACATCTCCCAAGATCCAGAGGTCCGCAGAGGTGTTCTGGAAGCCACTGATACATGCTTCTTCATTGTTCTGCATTTGAGCAAGAGAAGGCAAATGGGAAAAATGTGGGTGAGTACCTTTTGTCAGGTTGCTCTGGAGGCCCATGGCCATCCATCTGCTGTCCCCCACAGGAATGGGAGAGGCCAAAGTGATGAGAGCCATTGGAGAAAATAAAAGAACATGGAGACGGGCTCTTGGAAGCCGGGTACTCACTCCTTACCTGCTCAGTGTAAGCTGAGGCGGATACAGGATACTGAACCCCATTGATGACAAAGACAACATCAGGCATGGCAGAGATGTAGCTGCAATTCACGTTGTACTGCAGGGAGCAGAGGAAAGAGGCTCTTAGGTAAGAAGCGACACATTCAGGTGGTGAGGAGGGAAGGTTTTTGATTTTTCTGGTAGAGTCTCATGGAGCTCTCTGTTGGAGATACCACTGCAGCAGGGCTGCTTTGCCACGAGCAGTGATGCTGTTTGCCTGTGTGTGGAAGCAGCCTGGGATCCAGGCTTGTGCCAGGCTGTCTCCAGGGCCAGCAGAGCAAGACACAGATGCTCTTACCTCTCCGTACGTGTTCTGCCTGGCCCCGACTGCGCTCTGGATGTCACTTATGTCAGAGGGTGGCCCAGCCACAAGGGACGTGCCCGTGTCAACGATGGCTTGGCAGCCACCACTGCACGCAATCTCCTGCCTGTTCACGATGATGCTGGCAGCAGGGAGGGAAGAACAGACAAGGGAGGGGCTGCTAGGCCTGCTGAATCTTCATGACACTTTCAGACTTGTTCTATAAGAGTTAGAGCTAGGACAACTTTCCTCTCCTTGAGCCCTCTGCTTCTTGGGGTTTGCAATGACGGCTGGTATCACAGCCCCATTGCATAAATGCAGACGGAGGCACCAAACGGCCAAAATCTGGGACCCAACCAAGCCCAGCAAAGTAAGTTGCTCTGCTCATCACCAGACACATCCCCAAGAGAAATAGGCTTTGTGCAACAGAGGAACTAGGCTGTGTCCCAGCACAAAGCATCCCCAATTCAGATAGAAATTGCCAAAGTTCTGTGGGTTTTGGCTCCTTGGCTTTCTGCACCACAATGTGTTAAATGCCAGTGGAAAGCCCACGATGTTCATGGGTCTCAGTTCTCTTCAGAAGCGATGGCTAGAAATGAACATAAATCAGCAGAGTCACTTCCTTACCTGTCCATGGAGATCTGCCAGTAACCCTGGTAAGAGACGGGAATCCAGTTGATGGAGCCAGTGAAATAAGCGTCATCGATTCCCCCGAAGATGACCACGCTCCCCATCGTCTCGCTGGGTGATGCATAAAAGGAAAACACCAGAGGGTTTGCCATGTCTCTTCAGTGCAGTTACCTTAGAACAAGGGGACCGTGAGCCCCGTGGGGGAAGGTGCTGCCCGTGACGCCGCAGTCACATCCACTCCCCACCTCACTGCCGGGAATACAGCAGCGTGCTCCCCTGCCCTTAGGCATCACGGCACACAGACAACAGCTGGATAGCAGCAGTGACTGTGGGGGAGCTGCAGTGACCAGCAAATGCAACGATCTGAACCAGACACATCTGCTACCTCCCCCAGCTGTCACAGCTGATGCATCTTACCGGGATAGATAAACCGAAAAGAGGTTCTGCTCCAGCAAGCTCTCATTCACCAAGTTATCAAAGACTGGAGTGATCCCATCAGCAGCCAGACTTGGGTAGCCCAGTCCCAGGATCCCATCAAATGTAACATGGACAAAGAATTGGCCGGGCTCTGTGGTGCTCAAGCCAAAGAGCTGGTTGGTGTCCATCAGTGATGCAACCTAGGGATGGGGACGACAGTTAGCTGGATCAGGCATTGCAATATGGGTGTGAATTTGGTGGAGAAGGCACAGAGGAACCCCCTGAGATGCCATTGTGACACTCACAGTGACAGTGTCGCAGCCCACGATGCCCTCCATGTCACCAGTGCCATAGTGAATGGAGAGGTTCTGCCCTGTGCTTTTGTAGGTGGAGGACTGCGATGGGTTAAACATCTGATGGCTCTCTAGAAGGTAAGTGGGAAACCAAAAATGAAGATTTTCAGGAAGGCTGAGCCATCAAGAAAGCGTGGGAGTAAGAACCCTGCTGAATTGCTATTTAGACCTGCCATTTATTACTTGTGCTGCAGGAACAATTTAGCTGTAAACATTTGCCATACGTTACAGCTGCTTCTCCAGCATCCTAATGCCAGGGATCTGCAGGATATTCCATCTCCCCTTTGGGACAGATGGGGAAACTGAGGCACCGAGCACTAGGAGTATCACCCTGTGGAGTACAGCACTGAGTAGGTGTTACATCCCCAATACTCATCCCAGCACATTCCGCAGAGTTGACGGGACCCAGCACCATGGGGTCTGCTCATTGTACTGGCTAGGGGGCCCCTGGTCTCCCTGCAGTGTCACCACAAAATCTGGGCTTGATTCTGCAGAGATAAGCCCACGGTGTGCTGTTGGATCCCAACTCTGGCAAAATGGGGAGCCCTGTCTGATGATACTTACGGCAAGCTGGGCTGGCACAGGAGATGGAGGGAACCCAGAGGTTGGAGGAGCCGGTGTCGAAGACCACTGTGAAGTCCTGCGGTGGGGTGCCAATGGAGATGGTCCCGTAGTACTCCATCTGCATGGCAGCAGGACAAAAGGATGCTTTCAGGGCATGAACCCAGGCCTGGAACTGCCCCAGACCCACTTGTAGCTTTTGTGGTCCCCTTCTGCACATGCATGGGACTCATGGGACTCAGAGCTGCTGAGGAGGTATTTCAGAGTCCAGGCTCTGTCCAGGGCCAACAGTATGGGTGGGCAGGGGCAAAGGAAGTGAGCTGAAGGCTTTGGGGGAAAAAAATATCAGGTTTGGCCCGCACGTGGCACAGACACAGGGATGGGCATCCCACAAACCACCCCAGGGCTGCACTACTGTGGGTCAAAGCCAGCACTCACATCCAGGGTGTTCAGCAGGGGCTCGGCAGCCACGTCAATCAGATTGGGAAAAGCGTGCGGAAATTTCATGCCGATGTCATAGCGGTGGCGCTGGAAGAAGTGGCGCAGCAACCCCTTCTCCCGGAGGATCTCTCTCGGTTTCTTCCCCCTTTCCAAGGGCAGCCTGGCACAAGAAACAAGAAAAACAGAGTTAACCAGGAGCTCACTGCCTGCAGCTCCTGCAAGCAGCATTTGACAGCGTCACCGTTGGTGCTGAAGCCCATCATGATGCTGTGGGGACTTACTTGGTGAAGCCCTCAGAGAGGGCAAGGACCACGCACAGAAGGACCAGGGATTGCATCGTGCCGGGGCTGAGGGGGCAAATGTCCTGTGGCTTATATAGTCCCAGCGCTCTCCGGCTTTGGTGCCAAGGGCGGCTGGGACTGCCACAGAACCATCCCTTCCCTGGCGGGCACCCAGCCAAGGCCCCCCCGGTGACACCCAGGGACTGGAGCCCATGGCAAACAACACCCAATGTCATTACGTCACCCAGCGGGGGGGTGACGGCCAGGTGCTCTGTGCCAAATTCCTTCCACAACCCCTGTGCTCCCCCTCCCTGACCCCCTCATCCTTTTAGCACCCCAAATCCTTCATCCTGACAAGGATCTGCACATTGTGGGCATCAAAATTAGCCATCGCTTTACACCTGGGCGTCCAAAACGCAAGCAATAGTGGGTCCCCAGCTTCATGCTTCCCTGCCCCCACTTTAGGGGGGATCTGTCCCTGGTAGGAACAGAGAAGGGGGTCCCACTGGGTGCCACCATGTGCGTACAGTGTGGGGACGTGGGCGTCTGGGCTGTGCGCACGTTTTGGCCCTCCGCCACCCGCTGTTATCTGCAGAACTGATTAGTTAAGGCATATGCAAACAGGCTACGGGAAAGGTGACCCCGCAGCATGCTGACCCCTCTCCATGTGCTGTGTGCCCAGCGATACAGGGACCATTAAACCAAGATTAAAGGCCTAATGAGCACCCTGCTATCAGCGACACCAACAATCACTAAAGGCGTTGGCTCACCTTTTGCAGTTGGCCAAGAGGGGAGCACAAGAGAGCTTGGCTGGAGGACGGAGGATGCAGGGCGATGCTGTACCCCGCGGGATAAGGAGCTTCCTATCAGCTCGGTGCTGGCGGCTTCTGTTTGAGTACCTCCAGGCCCCAAAATCTAGAGGCAGCCACCAGCATCGCAGCAGGGTGTAGGGTTTCTCTGATGGCAGTATGGAAAAGCCGTCATGTTCCTTTTATGTTTGTCATTGGAATCCCCTCTCAGACTTTTCACTGCCTGGGTTAGAAGTGATGCTGAGCGCCCCTGAACTGCTGGGAAGGTCCCCTCCCACCGCTGCAGGGTAAGGCAGCTTTCTGCAATGGGGCCCTGCTTTTGTAATAGAGTAAAGCAAGAATTAATAGTGATTTCTTCGGCAGCATTATGGGAACCAGCTGAAATTGTCCTGTTGATTAGTACAGAATTGGGAAGGGGCTGGGCTGCACTGGATGGAAAAACAGCCCCTGCCTGCTCCAGGGATGCGTCCAGTCTCACACAAGGAAAGCCCCTTCCCATCTGGTCAGACCCAACATTGCACATCCCAGAAACCACCCTGGGAAACAAAACCTCTCTTCAACTGAAGCCCTCAAAATCCACGCTCAACCCTGCCTATACCAAACTGGCTTCTCGAGGGCTGCTGTTGGAGTTAGGGCTGTCCCAGTGCCGTTCAAAGAAGGGGTTGCAAGACCCAAACTGCAGTCCACAAAGGGCATCTGATCTGAAGCCCCAGGGAGCACCACGGTTTTGTCTTGCAGAGGCCCCATCCAACTGCCAGGAGCAGCAAATTGCTCCAGGGCACCACGAGTTGCTGAAGCGAGAGCTTTGTGATGATGTGAGAGCTTTGTGGTGGGAGCAATGCTGCATTCCCAGACTTGAAAGAGAAATTCAAGTAGCAGGAGGCTTGATTTATTCTTGCTGTAAAAGCAGGGTGAATTTGATGTAGATTTTAGGGGGAAATTGCACGATGCTCTTTAGTAACCACATTGCGGCTACGTCGGGTGTTGAACATCCAGCCCTGGGAGCGAGCATCCCCTGGGCACGGCGCCGGCACTGCGGTGCCGCCAGAAGCCGCTTGCTGCTGGGCGCGGTTCACCTTGAAGCCAGGACGTTGCAGGGAGGACGTCCCAGCAGGCAAGGGGGTGCTCGGCACCACGCTGCGGTGGGAAACGAGCATGTGAGAGGCAAACAGCCACTGGTGCTCCAGGTTAAGGGCTGTGTCGGCTTTTCCCCACGTCCCAGGGGAGGACATGAGCGTTTGCTTCGCTACATATGTTTTATCCCCTCTGGGAGCGTGCACAGAGGTTTTCTTGCATGGCAGCTCTTAGGATGAAAAAGTGCAGGGGGGAGACTTGCTGCCGTCACCGAGTGATTTCCCATTAAATTGTGATCTCCCGCAGTTTAAAGCCACCGGGAGACTGGCAATGCCAATCTGTAGGAAAACCAGAAGAAGCAAGTAAAGCAATGCAACATAACAAAAGAAACCTCAAATATGAAGCTATGTATTTTTTACACTGTTACAAAATAGTAATAGTGTTGTGGGTTTTTTTTTTGTTGTTGTTGTTTTGTAGTTTTTTTTGATTCCCACCACACCCATCCCCCTGTTGCTGTGGGACCCCTTCCATATGGGGAAAGGGTCTGTCCAGGACAGCTCCAGAGCCCTTCTGCCATTGTGTCCTATGCCAAGCGATGGGGCAAATGCCCTCGAAATCAATAAAATGTATTTGTTTGTTGTTTTAACCAAGCTGCCTATTGAGGTAAGTCTTTCTTCACATAAAAAACGAAACAAACAAAAAAAACAATAAAACCAACCCAGTCATTGCAGTGTTTTATTTTCATCCAATTTACAATATTTTTTTGAGGGAGACACAAGTGTGGGGAAGCTTTCACCCAATCTCAGTTATTTTACATTCTCCATTAACACAGCGTCTGCCACAGAAAAACAATTGGTGTCCTTAGAAATAGAAATGGTTGCTACAATAGCACCAAAACCCATCAGAATCCAGCAAAAAGGGGTGCCTAGGCCACAGGAGGGGTTTGCAGCTCAGCTCCCTCCCACGCCCCAAGGCGCTGCTCCCAAAGGTGAACCCCTGCAGCTGCCCAGGCAGCAGCTCTGCATGCAAGCGCTTTCACACCCTAAAACAAGCTTCTCACTTAAGTGTTGCCACTTCTTTAAAGGAAACAATTTTTTTTTCTCTTAATGCTGATTATTCTTTTTTTTTAATTTCTCCTCAAGCTGCTGGAGGTTACTTTGGGAAGTCAAAGGGATGGTCAAACGAGGCAGGCTTTTCCCACAATGTGTTTTTTAGGAGGGGAACTGAAAGCATGTGTCTGAGATAACCTTTAGGACCTAAGTTAACAAAAAACATTTAATTAAATTTAATGTCCCATTTTCCTCCCAAATTTGACCAGCATAAAAAGAGGCCAGCATAGTGCCTGAACCTCAGGCAGCTGCTGAGCCTGGAAAACTTCTCCTCATGTCCCAAAGGCCCGCCTCAGGCAGCTCCAGCCAGCTCTGCTTCACCCCCTGCTAAAGAAGTTGCATTGCAAAATGCTTTGCACCAAAGCTTGAATGCTGGGGAAAACCCAACCCTTAATTACACAAGACAATTAATGGACTTTTAATTGCAGGCATTAGCTCATTCAGCACCAGCTTTCAGGGCTGCTTCCAGGAGGAAATATGTGGATAAGACACAATCACAACAGGAGTTGTCGTGCATCGGTCACAAAGCAGATTTGTGCAGGAGGAACTGCACGGGAGCCAGCGCAGCTGGGAGGCTACAGGGGCACTGCAGAGGCATTGGGTTTGTGTTGGCTTGGGAAGAAGCTGAAGTTTGGTTGTCAGTCAAAAAGCTCAAATTCTCACAAAGGGAAGTTTCTGTTCCTCTGACTTTCCTTTTGTTTTTTCCTTTTGTCTTTTCCTGCACGTTTGAAACGTGCAGAAATAAGCTTTCCATTCCCCTCTTTTGCCTGAAAAATGTGAAAATGGGATGGCTTGGCACTGCCAAAAATCTCCCCTTCCCTGAAACGAATTTCTAGTGAAAGCAGCCAAAGATCACTGTTCATTTTGGAGGCAACAGGAAGGGGCTGTGCAGAGGAAGGTGCCTTGAGCTCTGCAGCCAACACTCCTCAGCCTCCCAGAGAGGAGCTCAGGTTGCCACTGCCACCTCCTCCTGCTGGCCTCGCTCTTGCAGACACTTTGGCAGGTGAAATGGTGCCGATCAGCTTCACCTCCCAAATTTTATTGTGCACTGGGGCAAACCGCATGGGAGGAAGCACTTGGCTGCAGAGGTGGGAGTTCTGTGTTCTCACTCTTCCCAAATTTCATCACCCTTTATTTTGATAAAATAAAGGGTGGAGGTGAAATGTAGCGGACAGCATCCATTACAGCCAGACAATATCCTGTGAAATGTTTTTCTGAGGCCAGAGATGTGTCCTGTCCTCTGTCTGCTCCTCTGCAGAACAGGGCTCTGCTCTGGGGCAGAGCTTTGCTAACCAATGTGCCAGAGCAGCTTGGCCCAACTGTGCCTCAGTTTCTCCAGATACATAGCTTATAACAATGTTTTCTACCTTGAAAAAGCATTTTTAAGGTTGCCTGGTGGGACAGTGCATAAAGCCACAGGAGGGAGCAAAAAAATGGGCACTGAGGGCTGGCAGCCAGGATGAAACTCACAGCTCCATCACCTAAAAGTCAATGTTCTTGAAGTCAAGCGAGCAGCGGTAGCGGCCATCGAGGAACCTGGAGCAGATGAAGTTGGGCAAACAGGGGCAGGTGTGGTGCTGGCGCTTCCCCAAGAATGGGACCTACAGAGAGAAATGGGAGAGAGGATGGGGAAACCCCCCCGCGTCACCCCTGTGTCAGCCCTTGGGATGCAAGCAGGTAAGAAAAACTATCAAATGTAACAAAAGCCCTGGGAATTTCTCTCTGCTGCTTCTCAGGAGTTTAATGGGTATGCCTGAAATGAATTTCTGATCCTTCTGCCTTTGCTCACTCCTCATCTGAGCAGGAAAAGAAGGCACGGCATCGCTAAATCACTACCACCATGCAAAATCGATATGCGAGCCCGGAGGCAGAGCCCCCCGAGGCCGGGTGTCTGGCACTGAATGCGCGCGGAAGAGGAATGGCAGCTCGGGATAATCCAAATGCTTCGGGGCGTCTTAGCCAACAAAGATTGCAGTGCTCGGTGGCTCTGCGGTATTAACTTGGCTTCTCCTTGCTCGGCAGAGCATTTACAAGTCAATTTGGAGCACTTTCCTTTAAACGGATGTGCTGGGCGACTCAGCCCCAGCTCCCCAGGCACTGCTGGCGCACGGCAGCAGGGTTTAGGGTGGCGGGGACAGACCGCGGGAGCAGAAAACACTTCAGAGGATGAAAGCAGCTGCATCACGCCAGCCTGGGAACCCCCGCAAGGCTGCCCCCAGCCTCCTCCCAAATCCACCCCAGCCCCCAGGGCATTAACTGAGTTTTCCTCCCACGCATGGAGCTCAGTGCCCCGCAAGAGCCAAGCTGGTGCTTGGCCCAGGGTCCCTGAACTGCCCCGTTTCCCCCACCCATGGACCCCCCCCCGGTACCTTGTGGCTGAAGGGGTGGCACTCGTCCCCCTGCTGCCCCAGGGGGGTGCACATCCGCAGACCCCGGAGCCAGAGGCTGACAGCACAGCACGTCCCGCTGCCGCACTGCAGGTCCCGCTCGCAGGCCTGGGAGAGACACAAAGGCAATGGTGGGGGGGCGGGAGGTCAGCGTCTGCCCCCAAATCCTTGGGGAGCAGCCAAGAAATCTGCTCCTGGCGACTGGGTGCAAATCCTGCATGGGGATTTAAGGGAGAGGTGAGGGATGCTCGCAGCTCTCCCATTCGGCTGCAGGGTTTTGGGGCAGGGCACGGTCTGGATGCAGGCTGTAAAACCAGGAAAACCCCCGTGTGCAGGGAGGGAGCCATCCCTGGGGGAGAAGTTTGCAGCTTCCCAGCTCAAACCCCTAAGGGAACCTGAATCTCGCCGAACACCCAAAGCACTTCTTAGCACCCAAATAATGTTAAAAATCAGGTCCCAGTAGTGATGGACCACTGCTTGGCTCTCGATGCAGCCCCTTTCCTCCAACCACCAGGGCTGCACGCTCAGCTGAGCCCCACCAGCACCCGAACACAGCAGAGAGAGCACCCGGCCTCCTTCTATTCAATCAGACATCTCCCTCCTCTTAAAAACTTGTCTCAATTTGGGAGGGTGAAGGACAATCCAAGATGCTCCAAGCCCTTGCTTGGAACACAGTCCCCATCAAGGTATGTTTTTCCCCATTTGGAAAGCTTCCTAAACATCCCCATTTTCATGTGTGCTGGATCCAATGCAGTGCTTAGAGGAGAAACGGAGGGAAAAAGCTGCGCTCTGGGGTGACTTTACACTCGTGTGCAAGGAGCAGCGCAATCAGAAAAGCGAGGATTGATAGGGAACAGCACTGACGCACTGAAAAAGCAAGTAATAAACTAAAAAATACCTAAAGCAAACAGTGAAAGGCACCGCTGGCATTCCAGCGCCTCTCCTGATCATTTTCTCAGTGCAAATAATGGGGTGGGGAGAGAGGCAGGGAAGGAAGTTGGTTTTACATCCAATTTGACTTTGCGCCACACGGGTGGGGGACGGCAGGGCAAGTTCAAAGCAACTTGAACTCAGGGTAGCAAATTCAGCTGCTGCTCCCTGCGCTACGCTCCACACAGATAAAGCAAGATAAACTGGTAATTGAAAAAGATTAAACACCAAACCTGTGCAATGAGCTCTGGAGAGTGAGAAGATCTAATTACAGTGTTATAACCGCAACCCCTAGGGTGGCAAGCACAATTTCTGCCCTATTTAAAAAAAAATAAAAGAAAAAAAAAAAAAAGCAAAACAACCCCAAAGCCCAAAAGCCATCCCAAGCTGGGCACGGGAGCAGTGAAGCTGCACTTACCCCCGTGATGACAGCGCCACGGAGCAAGGGCAGCAGCAGGAGCAAGCAGAGGGTCTGCAGGAGCCGTCGCATGGTGCCGTCTGCCCGCGCCGACCGCAGTCCTGCACCCTATATACCCCCTGCCCTCTCCTCCAATGTTTTTTTTTTTTTTCCTCCTGACGATCTCAGAATAAGCAGATGAGACCTGAATCTCTAACGTCATAGAAGAAATATTTTCCCCACGTAGGGTGGGGGAAAAAAACCAACACCAAGCAGTCATCCACCCTCATCTATTTCCCAGGATTATTTTTCAGCTAAGCCAACACAGCTGGATTTTCCAAGTACATACATATTTATCCCTGACAGGTGTACGTAAGAATTGAATTAAGAATTTGTGATTATTGAGCTAAAAGAAAATAAAAGAAAAAAGTTAGTCCGGTACATCCATGATGGTAAGAGTATAATGTTTAATAATGTGGGTCTGTGATAAGTACCCTGTAGAAAGATAAGACTCAGCTGCATTTATTTGTGAGAATAAAATGAGGCAGGGAGTGAATAATATATTTTTCAGTAATGAAAGCATGTTTGTAAATGAACAGAATGTATAAATATCTTGATTTACGGTTTGAAGTATGTCCCCCATACCTGTATTTGGAATATCTCTTGAGAGCACGTGGAAACATGACTAGGGATTGCTAAAGTGGCTAAAAAGGCAGAAACGGGTGGAATTATCGCCTTCTGGTTTTGTTTATACATCCCGGGAGGGTGCAAGGGACAGAGCAGTTTGCAGATGCTGGCATCATTAAACAGGCTGTGCCAGCTCCCACAGTGACATCTTCCACATCTGCAAAATTTGCTTTTTTACATGTGTGCATCAGCAAAACCCCGACACGCTCACGCTGGGGCCCTCCCCCAAAAACACCAACGTGCACCCAGGACTGCATCTGTCAGGTGAGAGAGGAGCCAAATCCCCGCGGCCTCCACAAGGCGACGTCCCGGCAGAGGTGGGGCCCTTCGTCGCTCACCGCCATGCCCCACAGAGCTCTGTGACACGAGCCCCCATCGCAGTCCCGCAACAAGAAATAACATCAGCTTTCAGAAAACTGCGTTAGTCCGTTCAAACACCCACCCGTGAGCATCGCACGGCCCTGGGCTCCCGTGGTCCCGCCTGGATTTGGTCGTGACCGAGCTCATTCCCACCGGCCGGGGCCACGCAAGCCCAGGGTGCGGTGAAGCTCCTTGGCACAAGGACAGGACAGGGCCCCGCCACCGGCCCCCCCCCGGTGCCGCTCCGCGGTCACGCGTGGGGCTCACGCGCCGCTGGGCCCGGCTTGGGGGGGGGGGGGGGCGAGGAGCTGCGCGCCCCGCCTTTGCAGCCAGCCCCCGAGGGCTCGGGCTCGGAGGCTCCCGGACGTGGGGGGCGCGGGGATCGGGTCACGCGTGGGGCCCCTTCCCGGGAGCCCTTCGCGCACTGAGGCCTTTTGGTCCCGCGGCGCCACCGTCCGCGCGCGTCACGTGACTGGCGCCGCTGCCAGGAGCCGCCGGAGCAGGGCGGAAGCGAGGGCGCGGGGCCGGCGGCATGGAGGGGAGCCTGGAGCAGCACCTGGAGGACACGTGCGGGGGGGGACGGGGGGGCGGGGGGAGCTGGGGGAGCGGGGCCGGGGGGGGGGGCGGGGGGAGCGGGGCCGCGGGGGGAGCTGGGGGGCGGGGGGGGAGCGGGGCCGCGGGGGCCCGGGGCCGCCCCGGCGCTCACCGCCGCCCTCTGCCCGCAGCATGAAGAGCCCGGCCGTGGTGGGCGTCCTGTGCACCGACTCGCAGGGCCTCAACCTGGGCTGTGAGTAACGGGGCCGGGGCCGGGGCCCCCCGGCGAAGGGCCTGAGGGGAAGGCGCGCGAGGGGCGGCGGAGGGCCCTGGGTTGGCTCAGCCCGCAGCAGGCCGAGGGGAGGCCTCCTGGCGGCCTGCAGCCCCCCCGCGGGGAGCGGGGCAGGCGCTGAGCTCTGCGCCCTGGGGACGGCGCCAGGGCCCGAGGGATGGAGCCGCGGCCGGGCAGGGTCAGGCTGGGCGTTGGGGAGGGGGTCTGCGCCGTGATTCGGGTCGCGCGCCGGGACAGGCTCCCCAGGGTCACGGCACCGGGCCTGCCGGAGTCCAAGAAGCGTTTGCACGACGCTCTGGGACATAGGGTTTGATTTTGGGGTGATTGTGTGCGGGGCCAGGAGTTGGACTTGATGATCTGTGCGGGTCCCTTCCAGCTTGGGGTATTCTGTAATTCTAAACCTCAACCTGTTCCTGACACTTAAAATCAATTTATTTTAGAGGGGCCACAGTTTGGGGAGATGCTGTGTCAGCCCACAGAGGGGCAGCGGGACTGGCAGGAGCAGCCCCACCTGGCTCTGTGCGGGGGCTGCTTCCTGTGCACGCATGGTTTTAGTCAGCATCTCCCTTGCCTCGCAGGCCGAGGAACACTCTCAGATGAGCACGCCGGCGTCATCTCTGTCCTCGCCCAGCAGGCAGCCAAGCTCACCTCCGACCCGACCGATATACCTGTGGTATGCCTGGAGTCAGACAGCGGGTGAGCATCCAGCCCGGGGGTGCTGCTTTTCTCTGCGTTCACCTTTCCCCCCATCTTTTGGGATCTCCTAGGGGGGGTCAAATCTCTAGAGCAGTGCTCTCTCTCTTTTAGTAAACTGGCAGACTTGGAGGAAGCTCCATCTCCAAAGCTACATGGAGAGGGCAGTCACAAATAGGCACGGGAAATATTAGACTAATGGGACCTCAAATAACAGGAACTGTAAAAGCAGAAGAAAACCTTTCAGGGGCTGGTGGCTACTCCAGCATGATACTTGTTCCGCTGTTGGGATCCCCATGGATAATTTAGCCCATGACGTAGTGTCATTTTTTTGCCAGTTTTGTTAGTGAAGACTTTTCCAGCACTCTTCCTGGGAGGGACGGGAAGAGATGCAGCAACTGAGAGGTCTAGCACAGAGCTGCCCATCTGGTTTTCCACCCAAGTCAGCTTCTGCTCTCATAGCTGGCTTCTCAACTGCCTCACTTCCCTTGTTCTAGGAATATCATGATCCAGAAGCATGACAGCATCACTGTAGCAGTGCACAAGCTGGCATCCTGACCCTGACATCCTGATGCTCCACTCCAGACCAGGTCCTCACTGGACAACGACTCTCCTCTCTGTGCTCCAGTGCAAAACATGCTTCTAGTACCAAATCTGGGCTGAAGGCTCTCCCTCTCTATTTAACAGCTCCTGTGCAGCTATCAGGGTTTCCAATTTGCATTTTAGCACGTGTGCTGCTGAGGATGAAATGTGGGTCACTCACTGAGTTTGTGTAATGATAGATACTGCAAAGCGTGTGTGTGTATGTGTGTGGCCTTATTTGTTGGAGAAATCAATAAATGACCTGCAAAAACATGCCTTTGCTTCTCTTTGATCCTACTTTGAAAACTGTTGCCCATTGCTTTCCCAAAAGCCAAGCGAGGTACCATCTGCCAGTCTGTTCTTCGTTAGCATTTCTACAGAGAAAAGGAGTAATGCACAAAGACTTGAATTAATGGCGGGTCCTCCGGGGGGAAAAGGTACAAACACTTCCCTAGGAATTTCTCCTAGGAAATGTTTAGCCTCCTGTAGTTAAATTGTCCATGTGAGAATGAGTTGCTTATTAGGTCTTGGACTGAAGTTCAAACCTAAACTTGTTGGCCCTGCCTGTGCTGCCTGCCGTGGCTGCATGAACTGCAAATGGATGTTGACAACATCCTTACAAATCCAGGCCTTTCTTCACTTTATATATGAAATGGTACAGGGAAACAATCCTGCAGAAAGGCTTTTCCCTCAAAAAACTGCTACACTCAGATGCTTCCTCCATACAGGGAAAAGGAGCTGGCCTGCAGCTGTCCTTATGCATAATGCAGAAAGGCAGCTTCACAGCGGAGCACAGGCTAACAGGGCTGGGTCAGAGAGAAAATCTGCATTCACGCTGCTTTGACTTTACCACTGCACGCATCAGTGACACTCCCAATCTCATAGTCACTGTTTTGAGTGAAACAGGCACGAGGGACAAGCCCACCCTGCCCAGCCGGGCTACACCCCCCTGTTAAGTTCAATTAACAACGCGGCCTCTAAGCAGGAGCGGAGGGGGATCTGCGCTGCCCCCCGCCTGGCTGGCTGCTCCGGAAGCAGAGCACTGCCACCGCTGCCAGGTGGCCATCCCCAAAGTAACCTGCACGCTGCTCGGGAAGATGCTGTGGGATGAACAGCCGTGTTTTAGGCACCCAGCCTGCAGGCGTGGAGGAGGGATGTCTGCTGCCTGCAAACTCGAGAATCCTTCTGAGAAGTGGCTTTCCTGACTCTCCTCCTCCAGCCGTGGCCAGCCCCTGCCCGTGTCCCGCAGCCACGTACGGACACCTGCCCCAAAAATGAAAAGCTGCCATGTGGCTAAATCACCACGGGGATCCTGCCTGAGCTGTGGAGTAATGAATACACCAACCTCGGGCGCCCCAGTCTGTGCTCAGCTCCTCAAACCTCCCTTTTGGGTGCCAAGAACATCCCCAAATTTTGAGCAATTTCATTTCCCATCCATGCCTTGTGTTTCCAGCACCATCAAGGCACAGCACGCAAAGCTCTGCGCTATTAAATCATTCCCTCCCCCCTTTTCTTTGTTGTTTGATACTTAAGTTCCAAGCTTATCTGCTCAGAAGAGAGTAATATTACATTTTAAATAGCCAAAAGCCAGCAGAAGCTGTTGTCCCTTGAAGAGCAAAAAGGCAAGGGGACGGGGCACGTGGCTGGTTTTCAGCACTCCAGTGAGCACAGAAGGGCACAGCAGCTGCAAAACCCATCCCACTTCAGTGAAAGCTCAACGCACGCATTACCAGCCCTGCTATAGCGAAAGCTTCTCCCTAGCCTCTGATTTAGCCCGGTCCGTCCAACCCTGTCTTTCTGTCCTAGGATCCTGCAGCGAGCTGGAGTGCTGCCTGCTCTGCCAAGGCAGGGAGGGGACAGCTCACCGTCAGGATCCTACAGTTCCGTCTGACTTTAGGAACATCAATCGGGGTGACAGGTCAGCCGAAATGGGGGCACGAAGCATAGCGGCTGTGCTTGCCCTGGAGTTTGTGCTTATTTACAGCGGAGGCACGGAGCGAACTCAATGCACTCGGCTACCAGCTCCTGCCCTGATCCCGCTGCGGAGCACCTTGGCTGTAAAACACGAAGCTTCCCAGGCTCTCTCCTATTTCTGGGGCCAAGGGCTGGGTGGCCGCCCGCCCAGGGCTTGGCTTCAGGCCACCATTGCCACCTACCGCTCCACTCCACGTCTAGCAGGACCCGGAGCCTTGCCTGGAGCTGGATCCTTGCAGGCTTTTCCTCCAGAGGCTCCATTTCCTCCAGGCAGGATTTCTGCTCGGCGAAAGCCCCGGCCAGGGAAGGGGAGGGACTCCTGGCCTGGAGGCAGTGCGGAGGAGGAAGGCTCCGTCCACAAAGCCCCAGCGCCGACGTCCTGCCTTGGCTGTCCTCCCCGGAGACGGATGAGGGACCAGACTTGGGGGCAGCAGGTCCCAACGGGGGGATCTCGTTTCTGGAGCAAATGAAGAGAAGATTCCTCTTTGCAATCTGCTGTTTCAGGGAAGGTTTTCCAGCATGCAGCAGCAGGACGGTAAGGAACAGTTTCAGGTTCATCAACCCCGCCACGGGAGGTGCAGCACAGGCGAGGCGATGGGAAGGAGGGGAGCGGAGGAAGGGAAATGGACAGCTTCCCCGAGAGCTCAGAGACAGGTAACAGGCAGTGAACCCCCGCCTTGGGCAAACCTGTGCTCTAAAGCAGCGGGGAGGTGGTTGTCACATGAAATCACTGAATATTAAGTAGCTCTAGCAATTCGGTGGGAAGGAGAACGGAGTCTAAGCTGTTTGCAGCCAGTGATCACGTGCAACCTAATATCCATTGGAAAAGGGCTTGGTAAAAGCTTCACCCATCCTCAAAAGCTTTCTCAAGTCGAACACAAAATGCTGCTTCCTCTTTAATGGGAAAGGACCAAAGGGGTTCAAGGGCAGGTGATGCTCTCAGGGAAGCAGCTTCACAGGTTAACTGCAACAGCAAGGAAGCAAGGAGCTACTGCACCCCAAAATTCTCATTTCCAGGGGAAAGGAAAGAGGAAAAGCCGGAGTCAGAGCCACCAGCAGTGACGGGAGACGCAAGCCAAGGCACAGGTGGAGCGTGGGCATGGGCAGCGGTGCTCCACTTCTTCCTGGTAAGCAGAGAACAAACTCATCTAAAACCTTCGGAAGCTGGGGTCTGTGGAAAGTCTCAAGTCTGGCGCATGCAGGACAGGCTAACCCTGTCCAGCTGATGGCAAAATAAGATAGGCAATCACTAAGAGACAAAGTGCTTTGCCACACCGCGGACAGGCAGACAGCGGTCCCTGCTTCGCTGCTGGCTGAGCGAAGAGCTCCGTCGCCACAGGCCCCGCTCGCAAGGATGCGACCATCCTCACCTCCCCCGAGCCGCCTCTGTCCCCACGCTGGTTTTGTAACTACGCAGGAGCCAGGAAATCCCACCTGGAAAGCAGGGGTCCTGCACGCCCCCATGCCACGCGCTTCAATACCAACACCCGAGCCCAGGCGATCCCCCCCATCGGTGACAAAGAAAACCCCAGCACGCAGCTAGGAAGGCCGGGACGCGCAGGAAACCTTCCCCCCTGCCACCCCAGCGGAGTGCACCTGGCAGCGCGCACAGCCGCCAATCGTTAACCCCAGCTCCAGGAGGAGGGAGGCAGGACACCGAGGGCACCACCTGTCCTTTGCCCCGTGGCAGGGCCAGCCAAGGAAACGGGGCTGGCAAACACCCGCGCCTGCTCCGCTCGTCTCCCATCCTCTGCTGGCAACGTTTCACAGCATTGAGACCTGTTCATTGTTATTTTTTAATATTAAAACCACAATTTGCAAAGCAAAACACACTAGCAGAGTTAAGCTCTGGTGTTGTTTTGCTCTTTTTCTTTGAAAAAGCCAGTTTTGTACAGGATTCGGGTGAGCTTACAGCACAACGTGGCCACCACGAGTCCCCCCTAACGACATTCCCCCAACGCCCGCTGCATCCCTGCTCGCAGTTTCTTTCTCCCAGAACACAACAAATTATCCTGAACGCGGGAGCGCACAAAGCAGCAGGAAAGCAGCACCTGTCCCCTGCAGCACCTGACCTGCTTCTGATCTGAACTCAGGTTAACGTGCTCGTGATGGGAATGCTCAAGACCTTTGGCATTTTCTTCGTGGCTTTTCAAGAGGAGGTGGGGGGCTCCTCGGAGCAAGTCAGCTGGATCGGCTCCATCATGTCCTCGCTGCGCTTCCTGGGAGGTGAGCAGGCACCACGGGGGCTGGGGCAGTGCTGCAGCCTCGGGTTGCTCTGATGGACGGGGCACTGGGGTGCTCTGGGGGTGGCACCTCCGTCCCCAGCCGCGGGGTCACGGCACCTTGCTGTAGCTGCTTGGTTATACAGGACACGAGCAAAGCCTCAGCCCTAGCAGCATTACTAATGTCTCCAACCAAACCAGCAGCTGAATAATTCACCAGAGCTGTGCCGTGCAGCAAGAAGCAGGTTAAGGAAATCTGGAAGTTTGGGCTTCAATTCCTTCCTCTTCCCCCAGATTTCCAGGGTCCAAGTTTCCAGGCCCTGCGGAGCATCAGCTGTCATTTTGGGGCACAAGAGCTCTGCCTCTTTTCCCTTGCAGCCCCGCTGGTGGCCGTGGTCTGCAGGAGGCTGGGCGAGCGGCCGACCTCCATCATCGGGGCCGGCTTGGTCAGCGGCGGCTGCCTGCTCAGCACGCAGGCCACCAGCGTCCCCTTCCTCTGCATCTCCATGGGACTCCTCCTGGGTGAGCTGCCTGCGGCGCACGGGCGCGTGGGGACCTCGCTGCACACAACGAGCAGAAGCAGCTTGGTTAAACCAGGCTGTGCCCCCACCGTCACCGGCCCCTTTACTGCCACCAGCCCCCTGCCATGAGATGTCGCATGAAACCCCAAAGCTTCGTGCTCAGGAACATAAGATACCAATTTCAACAAGCTAGACCACACTAACTTTGTTTTGTTTTCCCCTGGACCCAACATATGCCACAAATCCTGGCCTTTTAATCCCTTCGTAAAAGTGCACAGCCTCAAAAACCCTGGACGCTAAACAACATGCCTGAAATCCTGTTCTCCACTGATAGCAACAGCAGTCAGCCCCCGCTTTCATTTTCACCTCCACTGCAGGGAGAATAAGCTTAGGACAGCATGCCGCTGAATCCCCAGCCCTCCCGATACGAAGCAGCCGCTTCTTGGCACTAACATCCCACTTCCACCCGTGTCGCAGGCATGGGCTTCTGCTGCCTTTACCAGGCAGCAGCGGTGATGACGGCCAAGCGCTGCAGGACGCGGCTGGCTTTCTCCAACGCCATCGCCCGCTCGGGAATGGGACTGACGTTCCTGATAGCGCCCTTCACACAGCTCCTCATCGATTCCTACGGCTGGCAAGGTGAGCGCATCTCCCGCTTTCCACATCCCTCAGTGTGAAGAAGGCACCTGAGGCTCTTTTTAAAAACTAAAATTGGATGCACCAAGGAACAACTTGGCCTCTTTCTAGGTTAGTTTGGGGATATCTGCTTTTACTACGCTGTTTCAGGACAGTCCATCACTTTTGATGAGTGAAAATAAAACAACCCGCCCCAGATTCTGTTTTCTTCTTGCATGCATCAGGAAGAAAGGGACTTCCAGCCCAAAAGCCAGAAAATGGCTCTGGCAAGGCACCTTTACCTCTTTGCTGATCTTTCTCCATGTCCAACATGGATTACATCCTGTCTAAAAAAGATCTAAAAGGAAAAAAAAAAAAAGGCACCTTTTGTCTTTGTTTAGGTACTCTCCTGATTTTTGGAGGCATCATGCTAAACCTCGTGCCTTCCAGCATGCTGCTGCGTCCCATCAGCACCCAGCTGCCTCAACGCTCCTCTGCTAAAAATCATGACAGTGAGTCTTCAGTGCCAAAAAAAGATTCAGAAATCCTTACTAGACACCTGGATGAAGACCCTGACAGGGGAGTGCAGCTTGGCCACACACAGGACCTGCCCATCACAGAGCAACCCGTGGCACACTGCAGTGGAGACATCTCTGGGCCGGCAACTGCGGAAGTGTCGGAAGGGCTGGAGAAAGCCCCTGCAGACCACAGCTCACCAGAAACAGCCAGCGAGGCCATGAGTAGCTGTAAACCCCTCCCAGCGACCAAAGAAGAAAATCCACAGCCTCTCCTCGACTTTTCCCCTTTGAAGGATCCCCTCTTCTGCATTTTTACATGGTCTTTTTTGTTCAGCCACTTGGCCTACTTCGTGCCCATCTTCCACCTGGTAGCAAGAGCCAGGACGCTGGGCATAAGCAGCATGGATGCTTCTTACCTCATTTCAGTGGCTGGTAGGCAAAAGAATCTTTTAAACACATTTATAATTACAATGATGCCAAAATAGGAAAGAAATACAACACAAATCTTGCCAAGAAATAGTCCCAAATGTGTTCTAGAATAAATCTTCATGGAAGAGCTTGAGCTCACAGCCCTTACCCCCCATTCTGTATATATAGTGTCGCCTTCTGTACAAGTACAAAGTTGCTCTCACATGGTGGGTGGTTCTCTCAACCTAAGCCAGATGATCACCCTTCCCTTCTGCAATGAACAAACACAAGTTTCAAATTGCATTGGTGCTACCAGTCCTCCCAAGCCTTCCCACAAATCTCCCTGCTTTGCTTAAACCCACAAAAGCCACAGAAATCCAGAGTCACTCAGAAATCCAGGACCTCTAGTCTGACCCAGGAATGTATGCAGAGAGAAATACGGTGTTAGGAGAGAAAAAAACAACAAAAACACACTAATAAATCGGATCTAGCCATTTGGATTTGGCACGTTCACCTGAAAGGGGGGAAAAAAATACCACCCGCCCCCAAAAAATAATGACATAAAGAAGGCATTACACTGAAGTCACATCAGGTTAAAAAAGTGGCTCCATTCTCAGTCATGATAAAATATTTTATTATACGAAAATAAATTTGTCTTCTACAGTGCTGTATAACATTTAGAAATTATGCATGCTGTGGAAGAGACTAGAAAGAGATCACAGCAATTAATCTGACATTTTGAATTAAGAGTAGGAGGGTCAGCAAGATAGAGCTGACAGTTATCAGTCCTTTCACCTTTAGTTTATAAAAACACATCCGGAAACGTTAAATCAAGTATCAAAGGTTTGCTGATCCTTCAAAAAAAAAATGCTGGGCTTTTGTCCTTTTTTGCTTCTTAAAAAAAACACACACACAAATGAACACTTCTCAGTAGTCTGCTTTTTCTTCCTCTTGAAAAAGATCAAGTGACAAACCTTTCTTTCCTATTTTTACTGAAGGGCACTTCAGAATTTTCTGTTGAGTGCACAGCCCTTAATTGAATTTCTACAGACCACTTCTGTGCACCCGCAGGCAAAGAAGGCACCAAGGTAAAGAAAAAAGCATGAATTTTACAACAGCCTAAAAATGCCTTCCTGCAGCTTCTTGGCATTGCAGCCCTTTGTGGCCATATCCTTAAAGCAAGCGGCAGGCAGAACGCATTTCACAACTCCTCACAAAATAGGGAAAAAATGTAAAAAAAAAATATCTTCTCTGAGGCTCGATGACCTCCTCTTTCCCCAGGCATCACAGAGACAGTCAGCCAACTTCTCTCGGGGTGGATCGCCGACCAGAACTGGACCAAGAAGTACCACTACCACGCGGCTTACCTGGTGCTCTGCGGCATCACCAACCTGCTCTGCCCTCTGGCCACCACCTTCCCGCTGCTCATGACCTACGCTGTGGCCTTCGCCATTTTCTGCGGTGGATTCCTGGCTCTGGTGCTCCCTGTGCTGGTGAGGATATTTCTTTAAATAATAACAAAAAAATAATAATACACAGTGTTTCCAGCAATATTCCACAAAATACCCAACAACCTTTTCCTAAAGCTGAAGTGCCCTGGGCTGGTGCAGACTTGCATCAGAGGGGTCTCCCCCTCCAGACCCCCCAGCCTGAGCCCCTCGAGAGCCCCAGTCTCCCCCCAGCCTGCTGACTGGCACGCACAGCCCAGGTGCAACAAAAGCACCCAGAGTCTGCTGCAGATTGTCAGTGATTTGACTCAGCGAATTGCTTCCCACATCCTCCTTTCTAAAGGAGATGGTTCCAGCTCCTGGGAACCAGAATGAATCCGTTCATTTACAAGCGCTCAGGCAAAACCAGAGAGCTGTGAATATCTGGTCCCAACCCCTGGATTATCTGTAACACACAGACCAGTTACAGCAGGATCTGGACAGGGAAACAACATTACAGTTTGGGATTTCCTCCCGGGAAGGAATGCAGTCAGATTTTACACCAGCCTCCTCAAAGCCTCAGCAGCTTTACCAGTTTCAGGAGATGCCCAAACAGCGGGATGAGAGCAATGCACCTTGCACCCCTGTAATTTCAGCGCCGACCTTAAGGAGGCGAGCGGATTCAAGGCTAAACCAGACCTGCATGTGCAAAGTCCTCCCAAAATATTACAGCAGCTGAAAAGGAAACTCCCCAGAAAAGGTGCTTTGTGCCTTGCTCATTCACATGAACCCTACCAATAATTATTGATTTGGTTTTACAATCAGGTAGATCTAGTTGGTGTGCCAAAACTCCACAGCTACTTGGGATTTGCTTCCTTCTTTGCTGGGATAGCAGCCGTCGGTGGACCTCCTCTAGCAGGTAATTCATACATTACATACCACACATACCCACCACAGACATCCACTGATTAAATGTACTTCTGGTTCACTCTCCTACCCGTAAGCATCCACAGATGGTCTTTCTGTCCAAGTAGAAAAAAGCATATTTAAGAACATTATCTTTACGCACAGGCAATGTTTTTGCTCACGAATTTGCAAAGCCCAACCAGCAGTCTAACAGCGGCATGGGAAAAAGGATGCTGGCCTCCAACCCCCGCCTCCCCCCCTTTATAAGCCTGACCACAGCAGATCAATGGTGACCACACTACCACAGATTTTACCACTAAGAATGCATCATTAATACTGAGCTAGAAATAGAGAGACAGGAGGGAAGACAGCTTGATAAAGGCAAGGCTTGAACAGGCTCAGCAGCAGCCCCACCGAGCAGAGGCACTGAAATGTACAGCGAAGTCCCAGTAATCTCCTGTTTTGAAGAAGATTACGCTACTTAGCCATGAGAGCTCCTGGGCCCAAAGATAAGGAGGATGAAAAGCCTTTCCTCTTCTCCCTCTGCCAGGAAACCAAGACAGTTTTGAGCATCTGGCAGATTTCAAGCACTCAGAAATGAGCTTCTGTTCACAAGAGAGGGGCTCATTCTCCTCCATACATCCAGGGCAGGACAAAGCTCATCCTTTTCCTGACCCTTAGCCACACCTCATATCTGGAACAAGGATCTTAGCTGTTCCTACAACGAAAGTGAACAGAAAAAGCTGCAAGGTCAAACACTGGTGTGAACGATGCCCCATCACCCACCTAGCAGATGTGCCCTGAACTCAGCCTAAAACCTGGCAAGCTGTTCTTCATCTGCTGTTTCCTGCCCCGCGCTGGCAGCTGCCCCGCGCCTGCAGGCACACTTGGCTCCAAGCTGCCAAGTATTCTGCAATACCACCTCCGTGCTGCAAAGTTTTAGCAAGCCTGCTGTACTGCGGGCATGAGAAAGATTGATTTCCCTAATCAATATCTCTAGGTTGGCCAAACTCTGTATATGGATGCAATTTCAAGCAACTTAAGTACTTCCATTGACAGTGTGCTTTACACTGTCACAGTGATGCATAGCCTATTCCGGGGAAGATCTCTTCTGCTGATACAAGATGTATGTCCACCACAAAGCAATACCTGTAAAACCATCTGAGTAAATTCTCTGACAGTACAAAAAGAAATAAGTTGGCAATCCTTTATCCATGCATCATACATGCTAACACAGCAGCTACATTTTCATCTGCTTCCAATATATTTTTGCTAATTGGAAGCCTTCTGCATTCTGAAGATGCTAACCACTCACTGCGAGAACATGTCTGGATTTTGTAAAGCAAGCAGGTTTCTTGCAAAAGGCCTTGCACAGAAATCAGTCTTCTTAATACAGATGGGATAAATAAAGGCCAAACAAAGCCAAGAAGCAAAACTCTCACTGATCCGTCTCAATGTAAGCAGAGCAAGAGGGAAATGATTCAGAGATCAGGATCTAGGTTTGTGATACAAGATAATTTTCAGTTTTCTGCAATTTTCTCTTCCAATTCTTTTTCTTTCTTCTGCAATTTTCCTCCTCCAACACAGCTGTATTAAGCATGAATACTGAATGGGACTAGAAACTACTGATTAAGTTTCCAAAAGCAGCTGCTCCTTGCAGAATATGGAATGGGATTTAAATGCTACGTAATATCTTGGGGTTTAGTGCCTTTGACTGCTGCTGACTTTCCTAAGAGTTCGACTTCAGAAGTACGATTTTTAGAATTTTATGAAGACAAATTTTTATAGTGAACCCCAAGACATAATATTAACACGCATATTAAAAAACGCTTATTTTACACACTAGAGCAAAGCCTAATCACAATGCAACGAAAAGGTGACTTACCTGCAAATCTGTTTAACTTAAAGCCCTTGAGTCTGGAGGCAGCCAGCCCGACTGAAAGCCTGGGGCGAGAAGCCTGACGGCTTGCTCACAGCTGTTTGCCTGCCAGCGCTGTTGGACGCTCCTGCCCTTCTGAAAAACAAAACCAAAGTGGAACAAGACAAAACAAACATTATTTTGGCAAGCCGCAAGCAAGCTAAGGAGGGAGAGGATATTTTATTTCCATAAACAGGACAAATCAGTAACTCACACTGCAAAAGGAAAAAACCAAACAAACTACGTAATCCGAGATTACGGAATAGATTCCAGCAGCCAGCACACAAAAACTCCAGCCCCAACAAACGTGCGGTGAAGTGGGAGAGGAAGGAATCATTTGAAAGCTGCATTGGCACATACATTTAGATGCTCTCACCTAAATTCTGCCTGTCTCTTCACGCTAGATATTGCTGCTAGGACATCGGTAATAAACAAAACCCAGAGGTGCCAGATCCCTCTGCTGATCACAGAGCAGTGGTGCAATTTCAACAACCCAACCACAGCCCACAGCGTAAGCATGTACAGTGCTTGTTTGCATTGTACCACTTTACATGCCAGGGAGTTACCAGCATTGCTTGCAAAACTGCTGCTCTGTTGCACTTTGCAGACCATTGGCTTCTAATTCTGCTCTCTGCAGCAGGAATTTACTTTTATTTTTTGCTCAGGGAGCAGGAATGCAGGCTTTGAAGGCTGGGACGTCTGGTGGTGAAGGCATCACCATCGCTGCTCTGCCAGCCAGGAGGCTATGCTGGTGCTTCAGCACTAGCTTGAGCTTATGGAAAAAACAGAAAAATCCCACATTTATAAATATCCAGAAGGCAATTTTTAAAAATAATAGAAATACTCAGAGCTCCACAACTAGAGCACTCTGTCCTGGACACCTACATCTTACAAATGACTACATTAGCATCCCTTGTCCACATCTCACAGACTTTCAGACAGGAAAAACTGATCCCACCTCTCAGAATAAACAACCCGGCACAACATACAGGGCCCAGGAGCGGGACCCGCATCACCATGTCCTACACCACAGGGTCCCCTTCCGACAGACAGCACCGTCACAGAATGGCCGAGGTTGGAAGGGACCTCTGAAGATCATCTAGTCCAACCACGATGGGTTCTCGGCTCTGCCCTCTGGCCAAGGCACATGCAGGGCTCAAACAATATCCCTGAGGAAAAAACAGAGCTGAAACCTCACAGCATAGGCATGGGATAACAGAAACCAAATACCACTGGCAAGCCCACAGGGAAGCAGCAATAGAGCAAAGCAGCATGAGCCTTTTCCCCGTTCTACAGACCTCCATGGCCGTACAAATCTACAGGAAGGAAACGTTAGCACCTCTTGCCAGTCACACAGCCACGTCCCGAGCAGCACCACTCCCTTTCCCACTGAGAGCTGGGGCGCTCACAGGTACAGTGGGAACAGTGCTTCAGTGCAAAGCCGGGATCTCTTGGGACAAGGTTGCTGTTTCCACTCCTTTCCAGTTTTAAGAATCCCAGACTCAGGCCAGAGCTAACACCGGTGTAAATTGTGTAAATCCGTGGATGTCAGGGAGGAATTCTGGTGTACACCAGTAGCAGATCTAGCTCAGCTGGTCACTCTGCTGCTAACCCACCTTGTGCATCCACATGCCAGATTTGGGAGTATGTTATAGAATTTATTACACGCAGTAGCAACTCCTATTGCTTTGTATATTTTAGATTCTAACAGAGGAATTATGCACATTTAAACTGAAATGTCCAGATACTAGATGATACGATGTAACCAAACAAAACACTTAAAGGTCATTTTTAAAAGGCGCTCTGCCCCCTTGCAGATACCTGAGTCTCTACTGAATGTAGGTTTTCCTTTTAAGTGCTGGCAAAGCTACCTTTAAGCAAGTTCACCCCCTGCTCTTGGTCTGGGATCTTTCATATGAGACAGGTTGTGTTAAATTGGGCCTGCTCACAAGGCAGCAGGTCTGGAGAATCCAGAGATTGCAGTGCCGATGTTGCAAAGGAGTCAACTCGTTACCAATGGGACCTAACATCTGCTGCAGCAGCTACTTCTTGCCCACCTACTGAAACAGGAAAAAAAGAGTTGGGGATTAAATTCCATCAGATTAAAATCCACTTCCACTACAAGGATCTGGCAACATCAGCCCCAGGAAGAACATCCGACACGTTTGCCAGTTACACCTATCACAACCGTCCTACCTGACCAGGCACCAGCTGTCCGTGCTGCACAGCCACGGTTAAGGTAACCTAAAGAAAATATCGGAGGCATTCTGAAAGGAGAACACACATCCTTCACTTCCCGCCCACCTCCCAAAAGGCTTTTGGTGAGAAAATCCAACAGCTTTACTAACGATCTTTCCTCCCGCAGGGTGGCTGTATGACTACACGCAGACCTATGCCTGCTCTTTCCTCTTTGCTGGAGCCTGTGCTCTCATCTCGCCCATGTCCTTCTTCTTTGAGCCGCTGGCCCAGAAGTGGAAGCTAAAGGAAGCCAACCCGAGCAACGTCCCCACGCTGGGCTGAAGCTTTAAGGCAGCAGAAGCTTTGAAGAACCAGCCTCATTGCACCCGCAACCGGACGCGGCAACCAGCACAGACCTTCTGCACCCAAAGCTACCAACGGCAGCGAAATCAAACCAGGGATTTTCAGATGTCAGACTCACCGTTAGCATTTCTAGATGTTTCTGGTCCACATGTGATTAAAGCCACCTGAGAACCACGTAGGGTAACGCACTGTTTGACAGGAAGGAGCACAGCTGGCGGCCGGGGGGACGCGGGGGCTCTGCCAGCTCCCAGCTGGGGACAAGGGGCCCGGCAGCCCCCGGCCCCCCCAGCCTCTGCCCAGCACGAAGCTGCCTCGCCTCCAGGACACGGCGGCCAGGAGCTCCTGAGTGCCAAAGCGCGGGGGGAGGTTTCAGCTTATTTACTCAGACATGACTAATTAGCAATGGGGAGGGATGCAGGGACACAGATTGGTACAAGAGATAAGGTTTTAACTTCCAACAGGATGAGAAAATCAGCTGGGCATAGAATATCCTGAGTTGGAAGGGACCCATAAGGATCATCGAGTCCAACTCCTGGCACCGCAGAGGTCTACCCAAAAATTCTGACCCTGTGACTAAGTGCACAGTCCAAACGCTTCTTAAACTCCGACAGGCTCAGCGCCATGACTGCGTCCCTGGGGAGCCTGTTCCAGTGGGCGACCACCCTCTCAGTGAAGAACCTCTTCCTCATGTCCAGCCTAAACTTCCCCTGCCTCAGCTTGACACCATTCCTGCGGGTCCTACCACTGGTCACCAGAGAGAATAGATCGGCGCCTGCCCCTCCACTCCCCCTCGCGAGGAAGCTGTAGGCCGCGATGAGGTCTCCCCTCAGCCTCCTCTTTCCCAGGCTGAACAGGCCCAGTGCCCTCAGCCTCTCCTCGTACGTCTCCCCCTCCAGGCCCTTCACCATCTTCGTAGCCCTGTTAGCCCTATTTTATTAGGCCTTGTGAAAGGAATTTGTTTGGAGAGTTTGGAAACGCTCAAAGGCCGTAGCCTAAAGAAACTCTAGTATGGCATTGGTTGTCACGGCAGAGGGCTTGGAACCAAAACCCACGACAGGGCAAGCTTCCAGCCCCACAGCCGCTCGTCAGGCCCTCGCCCCCGCTTCCCAGCACAGCACCCGGAGCCTCGCAGGGGGGCTTAGCAAGCCCGTGCTCTGCCAGCACCCTGCAGCTTTCCTTTGGAGGGGCAGGGTGCAGCTGTCCTGCCTTTCTGGCCACTATTGAGGCTGCAATTTTCTGTGTTATCGCCTTTAAAATTATTACGCAGAGCTGGGATATCACAGGGGTTTTACACGGCCACCAACTCAGCCACTAGCACAATCCTTCCCCACTCGCCCCCTTTTCTTTTACAGCATCAAGAGTTATTCCCCTACAGAAACATTCCTTTAAACTGCCCGATGGGTTATTTCAAGCACAAAATTAAGTGGCCTATGTTTAATAAAAAGCTGCACAACTTCACAGCTGTATTAAGCAGCTCAGACATCGCTGCAGGCAGGACAGCTCACTGGCAGGTGATGGGCCATATTCAGCAGTTACACAACCAAACAAAGGCAAAGAAACCACGCATACTGAAATAAGGGAAATATTTTAGCCCTGAATTTGCACTCAGTGGGGAATATCAGTGGTATAAAATGCCTGGTTTTTCATAGATCTGCCTGTTCACAGCTTCCTCCAATTCCTGCAGAAATCCACAGGCAGCAAATGCTTCAAAAATTGTCCTTTCACATCCAAACCGCAGCATCAAACACAGCATGGGATCCACCTGTACCAGCTTATGCTTAGATCCATGAGAGGATCTCGCACATCATTTGCTGAGCAACCAGGGTTTAAGGATAAAAAAAGACTATTTGAGGTGTTTAAGGCACTGGGGCTTGAAGAGGGGCAAGCGGATCCCATGTAATTTGTCTCAAGCCAGTCCTTCACTGCACATTGGGCTAAGACCTTCAGCAGGGACGAAGCTTTCATTTGCAAATTTAAGTTTTCACCTCTTGAAATATTTATGCTCCTACTGAACAAATTAAAGACTACTGGTTCTGTTGCTGTAATAGAAACTATTCAGGCTTTACTGGCTTATGCTTGGCTTCAGGTTTCCAAACTCAAGAGCTTCAAAAATCCCTCTCCTTCTGCATCTCTAATGCACATTTAAGCTCACTAGTGCTTTTTGCTATCCAACAGTGCAAGATCCAGAGACCAAGGCAATGTGCAGACGAAGTAGAGCTGACACACCACATCCTCACCCTGCTGCACTGATCCCACCCTGCCTGATTTATAGTACCTGTCCTCACGCTCTAAGCTCTTCTCCCCTTTCCCTAGATAAACCCACTCTGCTGAACACCGCTCTCATTTCCACACAAGCACTGCTGTTTTCAGCTCTTTTGCTACCAAGAACCAACCTGCAGGATGCGGTGGGCACACCTCATCCCATCTGCTCCAACCTACCTCCCCAGCCTCCAGGATTTTGAGGAGAGCCCTCCCTGTCCCCCTTGCTTGTGCTCTCCATCAGAGTAGCACAGGCCACCACTTCCTTACCCTTTTATAAGAAAATTTAGGGTCTCCAACATCCTTGTACCCCCATCTCCTTCTGCAGACAGCTCAGGAGTTCCCATTTCCCACAGCATCCTACCGCACACACAGGCACCACCAGCCTTTATGTGCCTCAGAAATAACTTTGCATAGACAAGGTACCTTTCTCAAGCCCTAATCACCCCCTCTTATCTGTCCAAAAAGGTTGAGGAAAAGGAATTCCTGCTGCGAGAAGCTGCTCCCAGCTGCCCTGCGCAGTCCTACCATCAGCCGGGGTGGTAGGAGAAGTCTTCAAGCTGCTGCCTTTGCAGCTCAGCAGGCTCAGGATAACCTCTGCTGGTCACATCCACTCCTCTCCTCTTGTACCTTTTGCTGAGGAGGCAAACACAAAACAGATGTTTTAGTTTTCCTCGCAACACTGAAAACCAAAGCCATTTATTTACTCGCAAAGTATGCACAACACATAAGTTAGAGAAACAAACAGCAACGACAATGGGAACTTCTGCCCGGAGGAAGATTTTCCATCCCATTGAAGTCATCTTGCAAATAACTTCATAAAGACAGTTTTGCATAGTAAACAGCATCACACACTGATCGGATAAATGCTGAAGTAGGGTTTGCTGGGACACAAACAAGTTCAAAAGAAATCTAGCTGTAATCTCTTAGGCTGATAACAAATCCCCCTCATTCCTGCTCCCTTAGTCAACTGCAGAATATAGGGTGGAGAAAACAAGCAGCGTTGGCTTAACATGATCGTCAGCACAGACAGGGCTTTGCTCAGCACGCGGTGCCCTCCCGGTTCTGCCCAGTCCCAAGTCCCACACGCTTCACGGTGCCTCTCGAGCGTCACCTCTGCCCTTGCTCTGTAACGCTCACTGCTACCAAGCCAATAGAGATCTTTCTCATGAAGTAATTTAACTTGTAAAACAAATAAAACATCCTGGAGAAACCCAGCGCTTGTAGCCAGCGGGTACAGCACCCTCCTGTCCCAAGCTCATCTTCCGCACACGTGGTGCCCGTGGGTCACTCGCCACGGTGGGCTGTGCCCCGCTCCCACCTGGATGACAAACCAGGTTTGGAAGCACTTCAGCAAAGAGCCCTTGGTTTGAAAACCTCCCTAAAATTCACACCAGGAGAACAGCGCAGAGAAACCAGATGTTAGAGATCTTGCAAAAGATAGAGCACAGCTTGTTACCGATGCAGAAGAGTAACGAAAGCTTTTACACAAAGCCTAATGAAACAGCCTCCAGTTCTCACCATATCCCAACAGAAACCTGGTGCAACATCCCCGGGCGCCTTTGAAAAAAAAAATCTACTTTATTTAGATAAAAAGCCTTCTAAGTAATGGCAGACAGGGAACTGTTAGCCTGATTCCTGATTAATTTTAGCACCACAAAATTGAAGAAAGGCGGGGGGGATCAAACAGGCTCAGCTTCTCCAGTGGGAAATCGCAGCACCTGCTGCTGTCACTACGCATCAGTTCCTGCTGGGATGTTGAGAAACGCACAACCGAGGCCCAAAGAGCTTGGCTGTGAGGCTGCAATCCTTCCGGGGAGCTAGAGGGGCGAAAAACGCTTTTCCATCGTTACTCACATTCCGCGATTTCCTCCCACGTATAACCCCGCGCAGCAGCAGCCCTGGCCACAAGGGAGCGAGGAGCAGCAGGAGCTGGGCCGGGCGCCCCGCAGGAGGGAGAAGGCAGCACCCGGCGGACCTGAATCCCACACCAACGGGCTTTGCAGAAGCCAAGATAAAACACCGATTTAGATGGGATTTATCAGCTCTCTCTCTAAAAGCTAAGGAAGACGCTGCAATTGGAGATCGTATCAAAAAGCATACTGCGCAAGCCCTTAACTCATATTGGAATTTTTTATACAAAAGCACCCTCACAGCGTATGCTTTCTAGGGCCCTGGCTATCGGCTGCAGCCTCCTCTTGCTGGTTGCGAGTTGGTGGAGGCCTCTTCTGCCTCATCAAAAGGCAGGGCAAAGATTTAAAAACTCGGCTTTAGCCATTCCTCGCTACACAAGCGAGCCTCTCCCGTCTTGCCCTCAACACGCTCAGCCTGTCTCAACAAAAAAGATCGGCGATAACCAAGCCGGGGACTTCCCCCCTGCTGCCCTCAGGTGCTGCCAACTGATAAACCCAGGCACTGAATGCAGGGAAAGCTGATCCCGATCTTTATTGCGTAATAAGCAACAATCTTTATCTCGGAACAAAATCCGCTCCACAGGCTGGGCTCGATCATTTCCATCCCTTCCCTCGTGTGCACAAGGTGAACTTCGAGCCCCGGCCAAGAAGCTGCAAGGCTCCGGGAGGCGCGACCAGGGCAGGACGCCTGGGGTCAGCCCCACCGCCTGCAGCCGGCTGCCCTGCGCGCAGAGCCACACGGCGGCTATGCCTGCAGCAGGACCGTGAGGAGCACTGCCTTTGCGGGACGCTCATTAACTCTGAGGAAAATAAGGCCTACTTAATTCAGGGACAGCTTAAAGAACAAGAATGCTCGCTCGTTGCTCCGTGAGCCGTTTTGGAAGGCGATACCCAGCACATCCGCAGCCAGGTGTGCTCACAGCGCTGCTGAGGTCTCCGCTTTTCCCTTAAGCCACAGGGACAACGCGGAGAGCAATCTAAAATAGCTCGGAAAGGATATGACAACACGGCCTTCCAGCAACAGGAAACAAGGCTGTTCTTCCTTCACCCGCTTGTTTGGCAGATGCCGCGTGTGGTTTCTGCTGTTTACTCGCCCTTACGCACGCTGATACCAGGCACGCTGGGCTCCTTCAGTGCTCGCTTCCCTCCTGCCCGCAGCACGCCCCAGCCCCTCCAGCACTGCTCTGGTGCTGCAGGCTGCCACTGCGTGGAAATTCAGCACAGCCTGAGCTTGGAAATTTTACTTCCAGCCACATGAAAGCCACCCTGGGAGGTGAGCTGCTTTGTTTTTTGGTTTAAAAAACATCTTTAAAGGTAGCACAGCTACTTTCACTGAAGCTGATGGGAATTTATCAGCTACCCTAATGGAAAAAAAGATAAGATGTTTGAAAATACAGAAGTCTTATCTAAAGCTAAAAATAAGTTTACAAAGCCTGATCCTCACTGAAATGCTTTCAAGGCTGCAGCAACCACAGACGATGAGGAACTCACGTTCAAGCCCATGGGCAATTTCAGAAGCAATTCATAGGTCAAAGTCCCTATTTCCAAAGCAATGCAGACTTTGCCTCCTAAGTCACCTCTGAGCTTTTGAGCACCTTCCCCTATAGATATATCTCGCATGGGCAAGATAGGGCCAGGGAGGTGTCCGCACAACCTTCCAGTGACCCCATCACTCCAACAGCTCCATCCCTGTGTCCTCAAGCCTTTAGCCAAGCAAGGGAAGGGAACTACGGAGGAGGAAACAAAGTCAAGGAGGAAGAGAAAAGGCATTTGTTATCAGCTCTCTGACAGGAACACGTCACGCCAATTCGGTTTGAATCATGCCTTAGTGCAAGAGAAAGGGAGCCGGGCTGGCAGACACCAGCAGCGAGGCCTCTCGTTCACCCCCCCAAGGGACAGCGCCGTCCCCTTCCTCGCCATGCCCAGGCAGTTCCGGAGCTCACCCCGCACCTGCGCTGCCAGAGGTGAGCACCACGAGCAGCTCCCAGGCGGCGCCGCTCCGCCACGAGCACCGCCGGGGCACTGCTGCTCCACCAGCCCCCAGAGCTCCCCAACAGCCCTTGGGAAGCTCGGCCAAGGGAAACGCAGGCTCCCTAAGCGGCAAGCCTCCTGCACCCGCGGGTGGCCCCGAGGCACGCTGCGGTTTGGGATTTTGCAGGCCTGGAACACGGTGCTTTCATAGGAACGAAGACGCAGACTGAAGTACCCCGATGCTCGCTCGTTACGAACTGCAGGCGTTACGGGGAAAGCTGCCAGCTCAGGGCAGCACCCAGGGCTCTGCCTGAAGCAGTACGCACTGCCGAGAGTCAGCCTGCCCTATTGCTGCATCTGGGGACGGGAAACGCCGGAGGTGGCTCAAAATCTACAGACTGACCTTCCAATCCGACTGCAGAACTAGGTGTGAAGGTCAAGGCAGGGAAGAAAGCAGCTGAAACACCCGGCCCCCACAATTAACCTGCGGCTCATTGGCAGAGCCACGGCAGCCGCGCACGGTCCCTCGCACGCCGTCCCGACCCGGGACAACACGCGCCAGCCCCACGCCAGCACGGGCACGGCCGGGAGCTCAGCAGAGAGGCAGCCGCAGCACCACCGCCGTGTCGCCGCACTGTTTAATTAACGCATCCATCACTGGAGGAAGATACAAAGGACTGTCAAAAGACATTGTCATAAACGTCAGTGCCGCCCCGTCCTCGGTCTGTGCTCCTCCTGCAGGCACCAGCAGCGCAGCCCCGCGGGGCAGACCCCGCAACCTGCGCACAGGGCGACGCCGAGAGCCCTCCAGCAGCTTACCCTGCCTTAACAGTTTACCTCACCCAGTTCTCAAGCCGGCTATAATTAAACACAGGCCCGCAGCTAACAGACAATAACAGGAGGAGATACAACAGGAATCACAAAGCCATCTGCCCAAGGTGCTTTCCACTCCTTTCCCTCGCCTTTCTGCGGGCGACTCGCCCGGTCAGCTCGCACAAGGTGGGACACGTGGCGGGAGCCGATCCTCAAGGAGCGTTTGCTGTTTTACAGCAAACCAGCAGCATGAGGCGAACATAAGCTTGTTATTAGCTAAGAGCAGAATCTGGGCCATCTGATGTCTAAAACTTACTTATTAATTCAGCTGCGGCTGGTAAAAGCACAATTCTGAAAAAATGTGTGAATTCAAAGTACCGGTTCCCCATCTAAGCCACGTGCATCACTTTCTACTGCAGTGCAGTTAATTAAATGGTTCTCTTTACGAATCCACTTTCCCCAGATTGCTTGCCTGAAGTCTCATTAGCCAAATTAATATGATGCATACAGAGCACTTAACCCTTCAGAGGGCCCAGCTTTAACAAAAGCACAGGTTTTCCTGGAGCCGAAGCATCCCTCTGACCAATTCAGCAGGCAGACCCAGCACACAAAAACCAACCTGCTGTTACACAACAGCCACAGGAGAATCACCCTACCCCACATCCCACAGTACCTCCAAGCCTCCAGAATAAACACATAACGTGAAGAGACTGCAACGAGCCCTCAGTTCGGTAACGGAGGAGCCTGAGTCAGAGCCACAGCACCCCCCTGGAGCAGCCACCGCCGGCCCCGCTTGCCGTACCGCGAGCCAAAGCACATCCAAGAGGTGGGAGCACGCCCAACCCCGAAACACGCGCCTGGCTGCCCGAGCAGACGGCCGGCTTCTGAGAAGCATCTCCTTTACTTGGGTTATGCTCCCAGACCGCTCGTCTCCTGGGGGCACCAACCACCGGCCAAGCTGAAGCCGGAGAGGCTCGAGCACGCCTCCTGTTCCTGCTGCGGGCCCCGGGCCTTCCGCACAGTGCTTCGAGTTAGCACAGATTTGGAGGTGACATTTCAACAGAACATGAACTACGTTGCAAAAATACCAACTTCAGCTACAAACACCAGCTGCTGGAAGAAAATCCCATCTCAGAAGCCTCCCCTCTCTGTTTCCCTCCCCTCATTACCAGCAGTATCTAAAAACGCGCTCATTTGCCATAAACAGCTTCATTTAAAAGCTTATACCAGCATCCCATAAACACATACATGGCTTTGCCTAAGACATCGCTTGGCTTTCCACATCGACATACACAAATTACAGGTAGTGCCTGGTTATAAGTCAGCGTTAATTCAAGCAGTTCATGAAGTTAAAATCGCAGCTCTAGTTCTCCACACCGAAGTCCTGCAGCTTCACTCCCAAGGCACCTTGCCCCGTGGGTGAAGAAACCTTGCGATCACCAAGAGGAACCCCAAAGCAAACACAGAGGCTACAGCGAAGAGGTTGATCCGTCGCTACCACCCCCAGCACGGATGGGAGCGGCACGCTGACCGAAGCAAACGCACATTAGTAAAAGTTAGTAGGCACTCAAGGCTGGAGAAGCAAAAAAAGGTGAACAACAAAACCATCTCCGTTTACATTACAATTCAGTTCAACCTTTTAAACCCCCTTACCTGTTTGAGGGATTTACACAGCTCTTTGCCCCGGGAACAGAGACACCTCGCGGAGCACAACCACGGCATCCTTTTGCTGGAAGGCGCCTGCAGCCTAGCAGTGATCCTGCACAGCTGCAGGACAGCACTAGGTTCGTTATCCACAGGAGGTTAAAGTATGTCAAGGCAACCAGGGCAAGCTTGCATTTCAAGGTGTCTTCATCTGCATGTCACATTAACTCTAACAGACCGGCAAGCATAACACGAGAGGTGTCTGAAGCCAACGATGCCGCGGTGTTAGCTTCCTCTTCGGCTCAGCGGTCGTCAAATGTGCCCCGAAGTCTCCTGCAGCGAACACGGAGTTGTGCTCCTGCACTGGAACAGCCTTCCACAGCTCAGGAGCCCCCACAGAGGAGAAGGCAGGGCTACGGCACACAACAAGGTCAGGACGCCTCCGTGTTTTCCTCTCACCATCTGTACTACACATTGTGGTGACTGCAAGCAAACATGCAGCCGTACCTGGGACGCGATCAGGGTGCATGCACATCCGAGGCGTGTGGAACATTTGCTTCAAAACCGGTCAAAATAAGGCACTGACACCAACGCAAAGGTTTTAAATTACCAACTCTAGCTCTCAGGAACTCTTCATCCATTCAGAACTACACCCAGCACCGCGTAACTGCTGAAAAGCCCCTGGAGATGGAGGAGCGCCTCGCGTATGTCAGGAAAGGCTTTATTAACAGCATTTAAACACTCTTAAGGACTCATTTCGCTTTTTCTTTTGGCAATTTGGTGCAAAGGTTTACGTGCAAGATTCAACGCAATTTCAAACTTTTTCTTCAAACTTAAAAAAAAAATCAGAACTAAAGCCAAACAAGTTGGGTGAACAAAACAAATCAGAAACATAAAATTCAGGAACTCCAGCTCGTCGAAGCCCCAGACTTGGACACCGTTCTGAGACGCAGGGGGGTGCTTCCCTGCTTCTTGCATGACAGCATCAGCACCGCTTCCTCGTAAGGTTGAGGAGTAAAGCAGCAAGTGACCCCCTTCACCGCAAACCAAGGGGGTGCCACAGCCAGACAATCAACTAGATTCTTCAGATTTGGTAAAACACGCTGGTCAACGCCAAAGTGCCAGTCTCCCTGCTTCTTGCTCAAGACCCGCAACTATCATTGAGCAGCAGCAGCAGCAGCAGCAGCAAGTACCCCTCTGCTGCAAACAAAGGGGTCAAACGTTTGTCGTCAATTCACTTCCAGGCAGAAAAACCATTTTCCTCAAAAGAAACAATTTATTTAGAATGAAACAAAATCAGCTCAACTGTGAGCGCATGTTTGAGTGACAGCTACTTTTAAGCTGTGTGAGCCATAAAAAGGGTATTCCTTTACTTTTCCAGCAATCTTGTGTACACAGCACAAAGCAAAGAGGTTCATTTTTTTTCCACTTAAAACACGGGCATTGGCATCACAATAGCAGATACACAACTTTTTTTTTTTTAAAGCTGCCATTTTAGTAAAATGCACAAATACTAAACAGATAAGCTTTCTTCCATCAAGGGGCCCATGTAAATTCCACACAAGCCACAGCTTCTCTTCCCAAAGGTCCATTAGAGCTTGGTATCCCATGCGGTTGTCTTCTGCAGTCCACCAGCTTTGCTTGCAGGAGGAAAGAAAATGTTATTTCAATACAAAGGTATACGACAGAATTTCGCCTCCCAATGTCATACCACCCACGGGCACGAAACCTTGCAATGAAGTCACCTTCCATGTATAGATGCATAACAAGTAGTGCAGGGCTTGGTTTTGGACCGAGGTTAAACTAGGCTTACAGTATTGATGGTTATTCAACTTTCAGCAACAGTTAACGGGACACGTCAAAATAATTAACCATGAGAAAAACCAACGGAATCTTTGACAATTCAGTTGACTTTCCTCAAAGAACATTTCCTGAAGGCAACTTATCGACAAAAATGTGAAATGTAGTGTTTACAAGTTTCTCTTTTGTTATTATTTTGCTGCGTAATTCCAACAGCAGGCAATTCCAATATTAAAGAGGGCAAATCAAAGACACACCTAATATCATTCAAAACTGTTACTATTCAAGTAATATTTCTCATCCATCATTTTCACACCATTAAAACTACAGGAAGTTGTATATTCAATTAACCATTCTCTGAACAATACGGTCTGCTTTAAGCCTGATATAAAAATCATCTCATCATTCCTTTTATAACTCATTGGAATACCTGTCCTTCGGTGCTATCTGCAGAAAGTCGTTAGAAAAAGGGGAGACAAGGGGGAAAGAACCCCAAAAACTCTGTAATTGTAGCATGGCAACGATTTCCTCCACTCTTGTTTCTGTTCAACAGGCGTGCAGCAGACTTCCCACGAGTACTGCCCTCAGCACTGTTTGTCTTAAAAGCCAGGAACTACGATTTTCCAAGCCATTTTCCCTGAGTCCTCAGAGTTTTTGAACCTGTCTTCACAATTTTCATCGATTCCTCCTTCCCATTAATACTTAAGGCCTTTCACCTCAGTTACCATCAACTAGATCGTTCCACTGCCAACGCGGGAAGCCTAAACTCTCTTCTCCACCCTCCACAGGAGGTTGAGCAAGTTGTCTCCAAAGTATTTCAGTCTTTTGACAGCCGTATAAAAAATAGGGTTAAGATTTGCCTGGCACATAAATCGCTCCTCCCTCTGCAACGCTTAAAAGGATGCACCAGGAGTCATAAGCCAGGAGCCTGAAACCTCCAGAGCTGATGGTAACCTCGGTGCTCGTGCTGCGCTCCCAGTCCGCAGCAGACCACGCACTAGACCGGAGCAAACAAAGCCACTGGCAAGCACCCAAGGAAGTTGCGTAAAGTTTCCAATTTAAAAAAAAATAATAATTAAATAAAATCTTAAACAAAAGTATGAGTCGTTTGAGGTTCTTTCCCCAAAGCATAAAGCACAGCTACCAAATGATTCAGGAAAAGGACATCCTTTTTCCACACTAATTCAACAAACTAACTCGTGAAATATAGGAACGTCAGCTGCACATAAAGTTCGAAGAAATACTGAGCTCCAGCTAGAGCAACATAATGCCAAATACGACAAGAGAGCTGAATTCTGCTACATCTGTTTTGCTCTATACAGAAGTGATATTACAGACGGACTTCTACTCGCGCTCAGCCCCGGCCAAGATGACTTTTAGTGGACAGCTGCTCCAATGGTGCACACCTGGGAGCCAAGAGAACAGCACAGCCGCCAAAGCTGTACCAGACATGGTGGCAGCGTGTGGCCAAGTGCCGGCAAAAAAATATTGCCAGTCAGCTATGTTTTGACATTAATTACCCTCAAAGGGTGTTAAAATCCTTGCTTACAAAACAAGAGCAGCAACCACAAACAAACCAGATTTAAAGAAGCAGGTACTCCGTTCAGTAAGAAACCCGAAAACCTGGAGTCGAACACAGCCTTGCCCGTTCCTTATTGCCCTCCAGTGCAGCACAACTTTGACTTACAAACGCCAGTGGCAGGTACAACCACTGCTATTTTACGAGGAAAAAAGGAAGGGCACCCAAGATGCTCCTCCGGAAAGGGATCCCACACCGCCCCAGCTAGCTGTCAAGAGTTTGCTTTGACGAGCTGTGTTGACCCCAAGTTTTATGGGCTTTAAAAACAGGCGTCTGCTGCGTGCCAGCATAACGAACACTGTGCTTCGCAACTTGAAGTGTTGGACACAAACGATGTTAGTGCTTCTGTTCTGGTGTTGGGCACGTTTGAATTCCCAGCAGTTAAAGTTTCTTTCCTTTAAAACTCTGCGCTTGCAAGTGACTCACGTCAGATGCCGCTAGAGAACTCACTCCGAATGCACGAAGCACTTCGAGCAAGTTCGCAGCAGTGTTGCACACGCAAGCACACAACAGACACCTGCACGAGTTAAAACAGACATTCGTTGCGGTAAGTGGTAAATACGCTGTATCTTCTCAAACACAGTTATTTGCATTATTGGTGTCATTTCAAGAAATTCTCATTGTTAATAGTAAGATGAACAGCTGAGTTCTGCCATCTAAATCTACTACATTCACGTTGAAGGACAACAATCCAGAAATCCTGGATTTCACCCTGAAACACTTAAGAGCATTAAATGAGGCTTGTACGTTTCCACTTCAAAAGAAAAGTAGCTCTAAAACCAAAATCTGTTTTCAAGATACGCTGCCACATTCGAGTTCTCAGTTCACCGCGATGCCTGGGACACAACATCTCCTCCTCCTGCTCAGAAAAAGGAAATCACACCTCACAGAAACGAGAGCACTCTCCGAAGAGTGGCTCCGTAAAGTGGCGTTACAGAAATTCACCTCTCTGCGGCAGCGAACCTCGAGCAAGCACTGCCAAACTCGACAACTTCTGTGGCCACAGAACACATTCGGTGCCTCTCCTCCTTCAGGTACTACTGGCAACCCATCCCACATCTGAATTTGATTTTTGTGTCATCTAAGTTGAAACAGACACCAGCTTGCCCCGCAGCAGTCACCCAGGGGACGCATCGGAGCACCAACTGAGTGAGGCAGCATCGCGTGTACACTGCCCGCCTCTTAAAATGTGGCTAAGTGCAAGATTACATTCTGGCTTTAAGTGCAAGGTTACATTTTAGGGCCTTTATAGAGATACAGTCAGATTTACACCTCAGTTGAGAAGCTAGCTGCAACACCCCTGCGGTTGTTAAACAGAACGAGGGACCCGGATCCCTTCCTCCCTCAGAGCTGCCTGTATTAGCGAGGCGCCCAAAACCGCTGGAGCAGAGCGCCCAGCGAGGGGAGAAACGCACGCGAGAAAATGAACAAAGTTCCTTAGGAGGAGGCAGTTTGCCTTTTTCCCAGGATAACATGAAGAAGAACTCTCACCTCAGCACCCCGAATTACTTTTAAACTTCTCCAAGATGCTGAAAACACCTTGCTCCAGGTTATCACAGAATTATAAACCTCATGTAATGCCCACTGTACTGTACCTGAAAAGTCTCTAGCAGACAGCAGTTCCTTGCTATTAACAAAGAGGTAAAATGATAATGAGAACTTTTATGTAATTAAATTATTACAGAATTAAAACCATCTCTGGAGAGAAGCACACTTGCTCAGAGTTTGCACTGTGGAACCAGACCCCACTGTACCTGCAACTCTTTGAAAAAGGCAGTAAAAACAAAAAACCACAACATAACTAAGGTTATTCTTAAAGCACCTCCTTGTTGCTTGCATACCAGAGTAAGCACAAGACATTCATGGTTTGTAACAAAGTCCTCAGCTATTTACCAAACATTGTCGCTGCTACAAACCCAAAGTGCATATATGGGATACAACAGAACTCGGAGAAATAGGAGAAATACACCTGTTAAAAAAGCATACCTTCAGTGCATGCATTTCGTGGGGCCGGATGAACTTATCAAACACCCGATAAAGGAACTCATGTTCTGCAGTGTACCCAAGAGCAGGTGCTGGTCACCTGAAAGAAATCAACCTCGAGCCATGCAACTCAAAGGGAAACCATTCAGGCTCCTGAGGAAAGGGATCGTGCGCGCCAAAGGGCCGCTGGCCTGAGGCCGTCACAGAATTTCAGTGACTCAAAAATGAGCTGACACCAGTCCGCTAGCAGGGATGTGGTTTTCCATTTAAAATACTGAGTGCTTTAAATCTGGTCTTTTAGGTTTGTAACTCTAGAGAATGAGCTATCGAACTTGCTTTAAAATACATGAAATGAAAAAAGGACACGAATCAAAATTACGAAGACGGGAGTTTGTTCTTCCACCCCCTCCCCCAGTTTTTTTTTTTCTTTTTTTTCTTTTTTTTTTTTTTTTTTGTAAATCAAAGCAGGCCTAGCCTCCCAGCTATCCCCATGGATAAGGGATTCTCAAAACATCCTATTCACACTAATGGCTAACCAACCTTTCTGGCTTCTAACTTTATAGAAAAATGTAGTAACAGAAAAACGGGCAGGGAAAGTCACCTACAAACAAAGATCTAATTAAAAATAATGACAGGGCTGGCTAAGGCTGTATCCCATAGCACCTGGCACACGCTGGAGGGGCTGCGTGGAGGAGTAGGCAGGGTTGGGTACAGAGAACACGAGGGCCTTAGGACGCCCCCCGGACAATGATCATGACCAGATAGTCGTCCTCTGATTTGGCCAGCGCCTTGGCCGTGGAGTCCAGGAACTGCTGGGAGAAGTCGCAGGGCGGAAAGGCGTGCAGGACCCCGCTGTTCTCCTTGTCTTTGTTGCCCCCCACAGGGAGGCTGATCACCCCAGCAGCCTGCTTTTGCTTTAGGTAGGACACCAGATTCCTGAGCGGCCTCTGGGTGGAGGTCGTAGCGGCCTCGCTAGCTCCGGCTGCGGAGCGGTTGTCTGATGTGCCCGGCACAGCCAAAAGGATGGCATAGCCGTTGGGGCCCGCCACTTTGATGCGGCGGTTCACCTCGTCCAGCTTGGGCTGGTCCAGACGCAGACGCTGGGTGATCTTGAGCTGCGCCACCTTCCCGCCGGTCGCTCCTTCCACCAGGAGGCTGCTGGCAACTCCGAGGTCCCCCTGAAGCAGATGCATATTGGACGGGAAATTGCTGTTCTTCAGCAGAAGCATCCCCTGCCAAGCCAAGCACAGCTTGGAGGCTCCCCCGGCCTGCGGCGCTCCATCCTGCTGCTGCTTCTGAGGCGGAGGTTTGAGCCGGGAGCCTCCGCCACCTCCTTCCGTAGCGCGTTCATCCTTTTTGGCTGGACTTTTGCACTCCTGCGCGGCGGCTGCCGCAGAAGCGCGATGCTTCCGCTCCCTTTCAGCGGAATTCTTGCGGTCGCGCTTTTCGTTTTGGCCCTGCTCCAGGCTGCCCCTGCGCGACTCCCGAATGGGTGAGGGCCGCTCCAACAGGAGCAGGCGGGAGGACGAGCGCTCCGGGTCGCTGCTGTAACGCTCCCTCCCTCCGAGGAGCTCTGGGCTGCGGTCTGGGGGAGAGGTGGTGGCCAAGCAGTGACGCTTTCGGGAGGAAGACGAGCGCTCGCTGTCTGGCGAGCGGTCCAAGTGCCGGCCTCCATCCTCTGCCAGCCTCCGCTTTCTTGGCTGCTCCCTACTACTGCTGCCCAACTCCCGCTCCCCTCGGTCCCGCTCCAAGGACCAACCATCCCGACGCCGTTCTAGGCTTTCCAGGGGGTCGTAGGCAGCTGCCCGGTTACTCCTATCCCGTACAGGGGGCGGGGGTGGCACCCACTCCGTCTCGGGATAAAGGTCTCTGTCACGGTCTCTATAGAGTAACGGTGGCGTCCTGTCCCGGGCCCCCCGGAGCGGATCAGGCGGGGCCCCCCGGTGAGCCCCAAAAGCAGCTGCCTCTGCCACTAGCTCGTAATGAGCAGGGGGCGGCAGGGGCAGAGGCTGCAGGTAGGGCTGCTGGTACCGATGCTCAGTATCCGCAAAGTCTACGCGGAGCCGGCGATCCGGCCCGCCCAAGGGAAAGCCACGCATGTGGGCACAGGCCGCCTGCGCCGCGTCCAAGCTCTCGTACTGGATGTAGGCCCACGAGTCACCTTTGCGGTAATCAATAGTGCGAATGGTGCCAAAACGATCAAACTCCCTGGCCAGGGCAGCAAGGGGCACCCAGGGCCCCAGGCCACCCACCCAAAGCCTGGTGGTCGGCGTGGCTTTACCATAGCCGATCTTGATGGGGTTGCGCAGAAGCACCTTTCCTGACATGGCCAGCTTGGCCCGGTGCGCCATGTCCAGATTTTCAAATTTAAGAAAACCGTACGTGCTGGTTTGCCCCCGACCCGGCCTTTTGATGTCCACCTCAGTGATGACCCCGAAACGGTCGAAGGCTCGGCGTAAATCTGTCTCGCTCACGGTGATGTCCAGGTTGCCCAGGAACAGCGTGCGGTTGGCTCTCTGGTCGTCCTCCGGGCTGATCTCCTCCTCGCTGGCAGCTCCGGCGCCCCCGCCTCCTCCGCGGAAGCCCCCGGCAGCCGCCACACCGGCCACCCGCTCCAGCCCATAGGCCGGCCGCACTCGTGCTTCGTAGAAGCCCCCGTAGTCCCTCTCCCTCTCCAGCTCCCTGGGCAGAGGGGGTGGAGGCGGCAGGCGGCCGAGGGCGAGCTGCTGCAGCCGGTAGTCTCGATAGCCCAGGGCCCCGCCGCTGCCGGCGGGGGACAAGGCCCGCTGCGTCGCCCCGGCCGGGGGGTGCCGCACAGCCGCTGCCGCCGCCGCCGCGACCCCCACGGCCGCCGCGCCGTAGGGCGACTCCTTGTCCAGCAGCGCCGGGGAGCGGCTGCCGCGCCGCCGGCCACTCCCTCCGCCGCTCCCCACGTAGACGGCCTCGATCTTCAGCGGGCGGTCGTAGAGCACGAGGCGGCCGCGGGCGTGCTTGGCGGCGCGGGCGTCCTCGGGCCTGCGGAAGTTGACGAAGGCCACGCGCTCGTCGGCGGCGCCGGTGCCGGGCGGGAGGCGGCTGATTTTGACGCTCACGTCGCCGAAGCGCTTGAACTCGTGGAAGAGCCCGTCCTCCACCGCCTCGTCGCTCAGCGCCGAGCCCAGCTCGCTGATCTTCAGCGTCTTGTACTCGCCGCCGCCGCCCGCCTCGGAGGACGGGGCGGCCGCCGCCGGGGCCCGGGACTCGCCCCCGCCGCCGCCCCGGCTGCTGCCGCTCCGCGACGGCTCCGCGGCTTTGCCACCGCCGTAGCCGTGCCGCCCGCCCCCGCCGCCCGCCGCCGCCGCCGCCCCGGCCTCATACTCGCGGCTGCCGGCGCGGGCGGCCTTGTCCGGGTGCGGGCCCCGCCGTCCGCCGCCGCCGTCCGCCGAGGCCGCCGCCGCCTTCCCGCCGCCGCCATTGGAGCCGCCGGAGCCGCCCGGCTTCTTGCCGCTCCGCTCGCCGCGCGCCGCCGCCGCCGAGGAGGAGGAGGAGGAGGCCGAGTCCTCGCCGCCGCCCCGCGAGCGCTTGGCCTTGGCGGGGGAGCGCTCCTTGCCCTTCATGGCGGCGGGCGGCGGCCGGGCCCCCCCCGCGCCCCGGCGGCCTCCCCGACTGCCCGCCCGCCGCGCTCACGCACCCGCCGCCATCTTGGAAGCCGCGGCGGCCGCCGGCCCCGCCCCCTCGGCGCCCATTGGCCGCCCGGCGCCGGCCCGCCGCCCTCGTTGGCCGCCTCGGCCCCGCCGGGCGGAAGGCCCGCCCGGCCCCGCGCCCTCCTCCCCGCGATTGGCTCGGGGAGCCGTCCGTCCGCCGGCCGGCCTCCCGCGCCCGCGAGGAGGGGGCGGGAGGAGCCGGGCCCACACCCCCCGCCCCGCCCCGCCCGCTCACTGGACGGTTAGAAAGGGCGCGGCCTTCTGATTGGGCGCCTGGACCTGTCAGTAGCGGCTGCCGGGCGGTGAGGGGACCGCCTCCGCTCGCCGGCCGTTGGGCGAACGGATCTCTTCCTTCTGATTGGCTTTCTTACCTGCCAGTTGGAGCGGTCCCGCTGCGGCCCCGCCCCGCCGCTCCCCATTGGTCCGCTCGCCCAGACGCGGGTTCCCATCGTCCCTCTCAAGCTCTCGCGAGCAGCGCGTTACCCGCCCCTTTTCCCCATTGGCCTCCGCTGCTCTGATTGGCCGAACGCTGTGCCGCTCCTGAGGAAGCGCGGGCCGCTGCTCACGCCCCGCCCTTCGTTTACCATTGGGCGAGAAAAACCTCCTCCGGCATCCGATTGGGCGCAGTCAGATAGCGTGCCGATAGGCTACCGCGGTGCTCAGTCACGCGCTTTCTGACGCCGATTGGTCTTTGCGTGGAGGAGGGCGGGTTCCCGGCAGGAGGGCTCGGCAGGCGTCGTGCGGGGCGGCTCGGACAGCCCCGGCGCACGGCTGCGGGCGGCCGGGACGGGCACGGGGCGCTGGGGCCTCGGGCAGGGCCGGCGGGCGGTCGGTCCCTGCCTCGCCCCCTCCCCCGCGGGCCCTGTGCCGCGCTGCCCGCCCGAGGCCCGGCGGAGCGCGCCGCGGGCCGTTCCCCCAGGCCGCGCCCTGCTCCCGCTCGCAGCCGAGGGCAGGAGGGGGGCTCCGGCTCCGGCCCGCCTCCGGGGCTCGGGGCCGCTGGGAGCCCGGGCCGGGGGGACGCAGCCCCCCGGAGCAGAGGCAGCCGGGGCGGGCGGGCCCCCCTGTGCCAGCCCCACGCTGAGAGCGGGGCGGAAGGGAGAAAGGCCCCCGGGGGGAGGACGCTGCGGCGGAGGGGCCCTGCTGCCTGCCGCGGAAACGCCGCCTGAGTCCCCCCGAGCCGCCCCCGCGCCCCCTCCTCGCGCCGTGCTGGGGAATTGCCCCTTCCTTCAGCTGCCCTCAGAGCCTCGCGTCGAACCGCGGGCCTGTCCGAGGGAAAGGCCCCGCGCACGCTGCCGTGGGAAGAAGGCCTTTAACCCCGCGAGGCTGCGGCCCCCCCGAGCCGCGTTTCGTAGTCGCCGTAAGCGGTTCGAAATGAGGGGAGCGGAAAGCGCAGCGTTCCCTCGCTCTGCCGCTGACTGAAACGTCCCTGCAGCCCTGTGCCACCCGTGGAAATAAGATCTCTCCCCGGGAACGTCTTAGCCTAACAGAGGGAGAATTGAATCAGATTTTTTAATAGCAGTCCATTAGGCTGCATGTCTCCCTGTCAGCTCGTCTCCTCCTGACAGAGATGGTGCACAGAGGCTCCCGAAACCGTGGGTGGGTTTTGAATGGTGGGTAAATAGCTGGTATCTAAATATAGACCTAGGAGCGATAGAAATTGTGTTTGAGATATATGTTGAGCTTTAGAAAACAAGTTCCTCCTATGTAACAACACTGAGTTAACCTAACAGGCGGATTGGAGACAGACCCGCAGCGATACAGGAGATCGCTGGCGTGGATATAATTATTGTAGCGTGTATGGGAGACAGACACAATTATGTGGGTGTGGGTCAGCCAGATGAAATGGTACAGAGGTACGTGAGGGAGGGGCAGCACCACGGGCACAGAAGAGCAATGGGAGAGTGAGACGCAGAGAAGGGTGCAGGAGCCTGGCAGACAGGCTTATCGCAACCGCTGCTCTTGTCTGATCCGTGCTGCTTTCCTGGGGAGACACATGAGGAGGATAAAACACGGCCGCTTTTTCCAATAGGAAAATCACTGTTCTGTCGGGGTGTTACCATTTTACAGAAATGCCTCGCTTCCAAGGCCAGTGTTGCTGGAAAGGATTCTGGAGCCTGGGGTGGGATTGCCTCAGGAAAGAGACCTTGCCTGGCACAGCATGCTTTGGGGAACAGAATATCCCAGTTTGAAAGAGAAAGGAGCATCACCTTGTTTTGGAACAGACACAGCCATGTTCCACGCAGGTACCCTCCCTGCCAGTACCTCTCCCGCGCATCCCATGGCGTCTGTCAGAGCAGAGGAAGCACTCCTCGGCCAGTCACGATAAAAAATATGGGGAAAATCTTATATTGCCATATTTCCGCTGCACCTTTGAGGCTACATCTGGTAAAACCTGGCACAGCTCCACAGGCTTGAGAGGAAATGCATCACTTTAAACAACTAGCAATAGAGACTTCTATCTGCCGAGGTTCTAACTGTTTCCTTGTGGTGCCTCAGGTTGCAAGCAAAACCCAAATTAAAATTCCGCAGCTGATGAGTCACAGTTTGAGAGACACCTTGGAGGAGCACTGGGCCACATCGCTGAAGGGACAGGCTCTCCTGACAGGCATTTCATCTGATTTCTGTCCTCCAAACCTGCTCCTTCCAAGCAGAGACATCTCCTCCAGAGTTTCTCCACCTCTGCATCAGCCGGCAGCAGATGCAGATCTGTCTAACGTGCAGTTTGGCAGCACTGGTGCATTTGGGAGAGGGTTTTGGCAGCGGGGAAAGGCAACGCAGCACCCAAAATGAGCTCTGGAGAAAAGCACGCTTTGTCAGACCCAAGAAATGGTCCTGCGTAAGCAGGAATCGCTCCCCAGGCCCGGGCTAGATAACAAGCACTCTGTCTGTGTTTATTTATGTGTATGAATAATTAAGGAGCCAGATGGCCCTTGAGCCCCTGGCCTAGATAGAGACATCTAATTACATTTGGTGTCAGTGGGAGCTGGGCATCGAGGTCCCTCTGTCGAGCTGGGCTCATCCTGGAGGATACTTGCGTGTTGCAGAACCAGAGAAACTTGCTGTTTTCTGCAGAAACCTTTCTCTACAGTTTAAGCGTGTGGCTTCTTCCTAAAGCCTGGATGGAGATGGCAGAGGAGCCAGCGAGCCTGATGGAGGAGAGGCAAAGAGGGCTCCCGTCAGGACGCTGAGCCCCACAGCCTGATTGACGGGGGCTGAAGACTTGCGAGCATCTCAGCTGGGGAGGTGACGGCTTGTTGGCAGTTTTGCATTCAGACAAGCTGCCTTTCTTCCTAGAGATGCACTTGCATCCCAGCTGGCCATTAGAGATGTCAAAATACATTAGCTTCACTTAGGTGAGGCTACAAGAGCCCTCCCAGGAGCCAGGCTGCCAGCGCAGGAGCGAGATGGGTTGCACCCTGACCCTCAGCACCACAAAAGGGAGGCAAAAGCTTCCCCCGCACAGTCACTGCAGTTCTCGCCATGATCTCTGCCTCCGCCAGCAGAAAAAAAGCTGGAGAACGTCCACCCTGCAGGATCGTAGCGAGGTTTGGCAGCAAACTGCGAGGCAGCTCCCAGCACCTCGAGGAAAGCCAGGAGGGAGCGGGCTCCTTCCTGCAGCTGAAAAGGAGGTGCCTGGGGTTTGCCTGCAGCCTCCTGAGGAGCCAGCGTGAAGATGGGGGTGAGTTCAGGACTCCTCAACCTGCCCCAGCTCTTGGCTCGCTTCTCCTGTTGCGCCGAGCCGTGACAGTCCCTGGGAACATCTCGGCCCTGAGGAATTGGCCTGGGCTTTGCTCCTGGTTTGTGCTGGTGTGCTCGGTGGGGACTGGTCCCGCATTGCCTGATTTTCCTCCCTCTGCAGCTCTGCTCCAAAATCAACCAGGAGCACTCGATAACCGCCCAGCTAAAGCCGAACTCTCTGCCCCGTGCTTCAGCCCCGCTCGGCACCACCTCGCGGCCTCTGAGGACGGCTTTTGCAGCAGCTCCCCAGGCAAGGTGCCCCCTCCGTGCCCCAGACCTGGCAGCATCTTCGAGCATCCCCGGGCACCCCGCTGCCCCCCAGCCCAGCCCCGCGGCCGGCAGAGGGCGGCGGCAGCCCAGGAATCGGCCGCATCCCTTCCCCGTCCCTTCCCCACCCCGTTTCATTGCTTTTCCTCCGCTGCGCGGGGAAATGCACGGGTTTAATAAGTAATGAAGGAATTTATGGAGCCATTAGCACAGTAATTGTTCGCTTTCCGCCTAATAATCGGAGATTAATGGAAAGGGAAGAATAAACCCCAAAGTAGAGAGAGGATTCAGGCGGCATCGGGGAGCCAGGGCCGCATCCCGCGCTGAAGCCCAGTGCCCAGAGGACGCCTGTCCCAGGCGTTCAGCATTACAAAGTCTCGAGCAGCCGGGGCTCCTCTGCGCTCTTGGCCTCCTGCCCTTCCCTGTCCCCAGCTGCCCTCCTCAGGGACACGTTGCAGACAACCCCCCCTCCGGACAGCGATGCCCATATGGGATGGGCACCAGATGTCGGGTACCCGTCCCAGAAGAACTCGATGCACCTGCGCTCACACCAAGAGACGGGACTCACCCCTCTCCTGGCATCTTTAAGCACTGGATCCTGCGCTCCAGCCATTGCCGTGTCACTGCAGGGTGACACGCTGCCACACCGTGACACAAGGAGCCAGCACCGCAGCAGCCTTGCACGAGCTGTGCTCTGCTGGGCAGACAGCAAACAGGGGGCAGCTCCAGACGAGGAGGACTTCACATCACCACGGGGCCCCAAAACGCCCCGAACACCAGAGATCTGGCTTGGTCTCAGCCAGGGCTGTTAGGCGCCTTCGGGGAATTTGGGCAGGGGAGGGCTCCTCTTGGACAGGGGACATACGGGGGAGGCCCCCGCCCCTGCTGCGAGCTGTAATGTCACCGCCAAGTGCGACGTGCTTGCAGGATGAGTGGCTTGCTGTGGAAGGAGAAGCGGTGCGAAGGGATGCTGTGGAAAGCCAGCCCTGCTCCAAGCTGCTGGGACCCGTGGCCTTTCCCTGCTGTCCCAGTGGGGTGGAAAGCACGGACACAGCCTGTGGCAGAAGGTAGTTCTCAACCCTCTGCACAAGCAGCTGGGAAGGGATGAGCTGAGCAGCAGCTTGCAGAGCCCAGCACCTGCAGGGGGGGACCGTGGAGATGGCCCCGTGAGCCAGCCTGCACCCAGGCACCTCGCGCCTCTCCTCCACCCTTGTAAGCATCCTTACCTCATTCTCCATGGTGCCAAACACTGCCACACACATGGAAAAGTCACCCATCTCTACAGCCTCCGGGGTGCCCTGTGTCATATCTTCCCCGCGTCATGCTCCACGGGTGGGAGCGGAGAGCAGCGTGCCGAGCAGCAGGTCCTCTCCTCTAGCACAGCCTGTCCTGTCAGGGCACCTCTGCCTGCAGGCCTACAGCTGAAAACACCAAATCTTCACAAAATGTTCCTCCCTCTGACGCCTTCCCAAGCAAAAATGGGGTTGTGCTGAAAGGCATCACCCCTTCGGCAGGCAAGGAGGCCAGAAGGTGCCAGGGAGCCCTCCAGTCTGAGGACACGTGCTGACCACAAAACGCAGACTTTGTTCCCATTTATCCTCCTTCCCCAGCCCTTGCTACGCATGGGCAGCCTGACGCTGGTTTCTCTTCGCTGTCACCCAGGCACTGGTTCCCACCTCCTCCTAAGCACCTCCTGTGCCTCAGTTTTCCCATGCTGTGGGTTTTCAGAGAGGGCTTTTCCTGTGCTAGACAGGTGGGGAAAGAGGATTCTCCAACCGAGATAGTTCCCCCAAAATCACCAAAATGCCTCCAGCACCTCCCAGTTCAGGCACTCCAGCACAGGTTTGTTGTGCCTCTACACTGCTAGCGGGAAGGGAAGATGGCAATTAAAATAAATCAGAGGCTGGCAGCCCCATTTGTCATCACGGAGCAGTTACAATCTGAATAGGGTGGGAACTCAGGCAGGAGACAATCCATAAAGCAGGGCTGTAAGGAGACACCCACCAACCTTCAGGCAGAGCCCCGAAGTCAAAAGCCTGCCTGACTGTGCTATTGGAGCAGTGCTGGCCCTGGGGAAGGAAGGTGTGAGCTGAGTTCCCTCCAGCCCTTGGGTTTCCAAGCTGGCAGCTGTGGGCAAGGCTTTGCTGCTCAAGGAGACCCTTTTGCACAGCGTAACGGGATCCTCTGCAACTTGGAGGAGCAGTGAATAATTCATGGGCTCTGGCAGATCACGCAGCCCTGGGATTTTAACCTTCCTTCAGCCCAAGATGCTCCTAGGAACAAGGGGGCCTTCCTACTCCTGAAGCACTGGGGGCTGACAAACACTTTGGGATCTCAGAGCCAGCGGGCGAGCTGAAGCCAAGCACCTTGTGCTGCTCCCGGCTGTCCCAGCGCCTCACCCGCCACGCATCAGCCCTGCAGCGGCTTCATACCGTCCTCCTGGGCGAACCATGCTGAGCACTTGTCTCTCTCCTCGAAGGCATTTCAGGACCATTTCAATCCCGTGCATGTCCACCCCTCCTGGTCCACCAGCAGCTCCAGCGGTTCCCTTCCAGAAGGGCCGGGCTCAGCCCTGTGCCTCTGTGGCCGTTCCCAGCCGCTGTGGCCCCAGGAGCGAAGACGGGCAGCTCTCACCCAGACAGAGCTACTCCTGGGGGAGGAAAACCGCGATGGACTGGGTGGTTGCACAGCAGGTGCCCCGGATTTGACCTGCTGACGGACCTTGAAGGAAGGTGACCTTGTTTCGGAAGCCCCAGAGGACCAGCACGCGGCTGCGTGCTGCATCGAGGCAGTTGACGGGCACGGGGAGCTGGCTGGGAGCCACCTCGCCGCCCCTGCCCCGCGTCTCCCCCTCCTCCACCCCAGCAGCCCCCGTCCCTCCAACCCTCACTGGATCCCATGGGTCTTCATCAAAAACCGTTCTGTACATTTGGTGCCTGGAGCTCCCTCAGCCATGGACTATGAATTCTTGCTAAATATATATTTAAGGGAGTCGTGGGGATATTTTTAAATGACCCCTGAAGCTATTTCTGCTTAATTTCCCTCACTTTTCCTCCGTCTCTCTCCCTGATCTTCTCCTCCGCAGAGGATGAGAGCTCATTTTCATCTCTCCTGTCTGGGCGACGAGGAGCCTGGCAGAGCGCAGACAAAAGCCAGCCCGAAAAAGAGCTGAGGGAGAACAGCACCCGGGTCTGGTCCAGCCCAGAGCAACCAGGGCGAAAAACCCCTCTGCAGCCCTGCCCAGGCACGCACGGGGCTTTCGGCCCCTCTCTGATCTCGGGGGAGAGGAAACCCAACCGCTCAGCGCGAGACCTGCTGGCAGCCCTGGGGCTGGGGCCAGCCTTCAGCCCGTGCCCGAAAGCAAACCCCCCCCGGCCCTGCCCCAGCCCCACCGCGGGCTCTTCCCACCCGGCCCGAGCCGTGCCTCTGCTCCGCTCTCAGTTCCCCGCCGGACACCTGCGGGTAATCACCCGGCCCCGCAGCTGGAAGAGGTTATTTTCTGAGGCGGCCCTCAGGGGAAGGGCACTGGGTGTGCACGCACACACATGTGGATTTATTACACCTAAACGCTGCCAGGAGAGGCATACAAATGAGTGAAAAAGCCAAGAAACTATTTGTTTAACCCTTTCAGCCCCGTGGCAGTCCCCTGCCCCATCCTCCTGCTGGTGCCCTTGAGAAGCTGCCCTTGTTCGCCGCGGGCAAACGCTCGTTCGTCTTCCCTGCAGGTGTGATTTGCCCTTCAGGCTCTGCCCATGGCCCATGCCATCAGTCCTGTTCACAGGCCATTAACTCCAGCACTGAGCTCTACCCCTCCCTCCCCTCACCCCGGCTGTTTCAGTTTGTGCATTTCTCAGATTTTTGCCTGACTCCTTTGGGTGGGTTTAGTGGAAGCAGCGGGATTGCCTGGTGGCTTCCAGCAGAAAAGGGAGAAATGTTCCTCCTCCGTTCTCTCTCAGTGGCTCTCCATTGCTGTCTTCCCTCCCAGATTTCCTCACACGGAGCCTGCCATTTGCCTCCTTCCAGCAGCTCCCCCGCTGCTCAGGCACTTCCAGGTGCCTCCAGTCTGCAAGGCGCAGGCTGCCCAGGCTCCCTATGGGAAATGCAGACAAGAGCGGGTAGCAAAGCAGGGATGGAATCAAATTCCCGGAGCCTGAAGCAGGATTTAACCCACATCTGCACCATCCTGGGTGAGCAGCCCCATTCTGAAGCCCGCATTTCACCAGTGAGATTTAACCATCAGGGTTCAGCCTGGACTTCCCACGCAGACTCCTCCAAACCATCCCACAAGGCAGGTGGAGGAGCATGGACATGGGAACAGACACCTCGCAGCCCAAGGACACTCAGAGCTTAGGTTTTGATCCAAATCTCTCCAGAAAGCTTTATGAGACTCTAGTTGCTTTTCCCCGGTGTTTAGTGACCCCAGGGTAGAGGCTGCCAGTAATCAGGTTACCGTCACTCTGCCGAGACGCAATAACCGCTGCCGACACTCTCGGTGCATTCATGGCAAGCTACACTGCGTGAGTTGGTGCACGCTGTTCCTCCCTGGGTGCCTGCTACACATTCAGGAGTTTGGCACTGCAGTTGTTTCTCACACCTCAGTCAAAGGCAGACTTGAGCTGCTGCAAATATTTGTCTGCTTGCTGAAAAAAATAAAAAAATCAAAAATAATGGCCGGGAGGTGGGACATAGGAGCTGTGAACAGGGGAAACTGCACAGCTCACTTCTTACCACAGGTCCTTTGAAAGCCCTCTTGTGCCTTCAGCCTTGGAGATGCTTCACAAACTGTTGCATCCACATTTCAGCACAGGACAGATCCAGGATCCTTCTCTCTTAGGAGCTCAGCAGCACCCACATACTACACACAACCCAGCACGCCTGGTGAGAACGAGTACGAATGGGCTGAGATGCCCTGAAACGCCTCTTGGAGGGGGAGCCTGACCCCAGGAGACCACTGAGATGAGGAGAGGAGACCCTACGGCTTCACCACTCATTACACCAAGTGAGAAAAGTCTTGTGCCGCGACCTGCATGCCAGACCTAACTGCTCTGCCTCCCCACTGCTGAGAGCCAGGCAGCCCCAGTGCTGCTGCTGGGGCTGGGACATCCCCGGGCCATGCCCACGGAGCAGCCAGGACGGCTGCAGCCGCCTGCCAAGAGCTTCTGTGACAGAATTGCTTGCGGATGCTCTTGGTGCAGGTCCAGGACACCCCGAGCTTCTGCAAGGCAGACCTGGGCACGCAGCACAGAGCAGACCTGCGCTGCCTCGTCCTGGCTCCGGCTGCACTTCAACAGCGTTGCTGCAGGAGGCCGAGTGATGGAATGACAGAGGGAGAAAATGGTCTCCTTCACTGCTCACTCAGTTTTAAGTGAGGGACAGCAGAACATTGTGCATGACGCTGTCACCCTTTACACTTCAGAGGAACCAGAGGTTGCTGCTGCCTAACAGCAGCATTTGGGGCATGGCGGGATGGAGAAGCTCTGCAGGACACAGAAACTCTGCAGGAACAACCCATAGAGCAGTGCTGGAGACGCAGCCTCAGCTGGGGCACTGCAGAGCAGGGAGGTCTTTCCCTGAAGTAGCAGCACCCCACTGCATCCCTTCTCTGGCTCCTGAGGGAAACCCAAATATGTAGGCTGTAAAACAGGGCAGTTCAGAGCCCTCAGTGTCCCCTCTACCTCACATTATTTTCCTTCTTGCCCACTTCTGTCACCCCAATCCTTTCCCCAGCACTGGTGGTCTCCCACACCCAGCCCTCCTCTTCAAATGCTCCCCTCCTCCTGCAAAGGGCCCCTGCAGGGTGCTGGGGGCAGAGGGTGGCTCGTGGCGAGCTGTGCCCGGCCACCCACGTGTCCCCAGCACCACCATGGGGACCTGCTCAGAGACAGACTGCACACCACAGTACAGCGACGACGAGAGCTGGGGCTCAGCGAGGAGCTGGCATGAAAACCTACGTCTTTTCTGCACCGAACCAGCTGCATGGAGAGGATGGCTCCTTTTGGGGTGCTGACGCAGCACCGTGCACCGCATTGTGGGGAGGCGGCAGATGTGCACGTTGCTGGGAGGTGACACTGCCACCACCCAGCACGGGCAGGAGCAGAGGGGACTGGTTTAAAGCCATATCCATCACTGCGACCCCACTGCAGGGTGTGAGACTAGCTCCAAGCTGCCCAAGGGGAGGTGGAGCCCACCCAGCACCTCAGCACCCAGGGGGGCTTCATCTCTGCAGACACCCCCAGAGCACCAGAAGGGTCTTGCCCAGCTCAACAACACGGTGAAAAGCCATCCCTTTGCGAGCGCCGCTTGCAAAACACCGAGCATACAAGCTGACCAAAACCAGGTCCTGTCTTGGTCATTCCCCTTGGCAGCCCTGCTGCCTCCGTCCCGGTACACCGGCTGCCTCCACCGCTCTGAGCCGAAGATTCACGGCGAGGGCTCTCAGCTCGCCGCTCAGGCAGGCGCTGTGCTGCCACCCAGAGAAGGACTCCCAAGGACGTGAGCTGAGGGCGGTCGCGCTGCAACTCGCTCTCCTCCATCAGCTGGATTAAGGACCAATTCCCACCTCTCTGCCAAGGACAGCGGAGCAGGGCTGTGACCACACCAAGGTGACCGGCTCCAGGTTGCCGGGGGCTGACCTCCGGCACGTGGAAGGGGAGGTGGCACAAACCTCCACGAGAGCATCGCACACCCCAGGTCCCAGCTGGGGGGCAGCTCTGCAGCCTTTACCCCCCTTTTCTCCCCTCCTCCTCCGGCCGCTTTCCCCACAGGGAGACAGGCAGCAGCTGAGATAATTTACCATTTAATGTGGGCAGATGGCTTAATTTAAACAAAATCAGAGAGGAGGGAAGCCAGGCTGTGAATGCCTTGATGAGTTCAGGCTGTTCTCCCTTCCCTCCCCCTCCCCGTGCAACCTTTTTTCAGCAGCAGGTAAGGTGCCCAGTGCCAGGATCCAGCCCCAAAGGCTCCTTGGGTCCTGTCATCCTCCCCGAGCTTCACTGTGCGGAAGAAAAAAAAATCCAGGTGCAGCAAAAGTCAACATCCCCCAAGCCCTTTTGCAGCTCGGTTTGGAATACAGAGACCCTGGGGATCTTCACCTGGAGGGGTTGGTTTGGCTGGCAGCAGGTATGAGGGTGGTTAGAGGTGGTAGCACGGCCACCCAGAGCTTGTTCCCCAAGGATTGTAGGGACAGAAACTGTCCTGCAGCAGTGGGGATAGAGAGACCAAGTAGGCAGATTTAAGGGTGAAGCAGCGGTGGTGGGGAGGCTGTTGAGAGGAAGAAGGGACGGACAGAGACCAAAGGGACTGCAGCCCCTGTGCTGCACCAGGCTAAATCCCTTCCTTCACGTGTTCCCAGCTCTTCCCCATCTCAGAGTCTTCCACCCCCAACCAAAGCCTGCTCAAGCTTCAGCCACGCAGGTCCCATCTTGTGCCCACTGAGCCCCTCGCACGGCGAGGTCCTGCCTAGGCTGGAGCTTCCAGGGCTGAAACACCCCAGCCCCGCTCGGCCGCAAGGGCCAGCTGGGGTGGGGAGGCAGAGCTGAGCCGAAACCATCGCCAGGGCCCACTGGTGAACACGGAGGATAATCAGCAAAGCTATCATCAAGCATTTGGTGTTCAGCACTGCCGTTTCCTTCCCGGGTATTAACCCAGCACGGCTCCCTTCGCTCACCAGGAGAGCCAGGCAGCCAGCCCTGTTCCAGGCCAGCATCGTCGACCACCGCCATCCCCTCCTGCAACCCTGAGAGGGGGAAAACACCCACAACAATTGCACCAACCTCCGTAATTTCCAGAACAAACACGGCAGGATCTTATCTGTCAAGAGACGGAGATTTTCCTATAATTACCCACATCCCCTATGCACATAACAAATCCATCTCGGTTATGCAGAGAGTTTTCATAACAGGTTGCATGGCCGTAGGTGATTGCTTTAAAAAGCTACCCACCCATGGAGTTGTGCTTTCTGTGCTCGTTCCCTCCACAGTAATAAACGCTAATAATAAAGCTTAGCACCACGCAGCATTTCATGGCCTGTCTAAGGCAGGAAGTCAAAGTGGCTGAACACAATGGGCTCTTCTAGCCACAAAAATAATAATAATCCCAGGAAAAAGTCAATGGAGCCTTCTGGAGGTGGCAGAGCATGGTCTGAAGGGCTGGCAGCCTTGATTTGGGATTTAAAAGCTGAGTCTGGGAGTTAAATGAGGTGCCCTCGGCTAAAAAGTGCATCGATGGCAGAAGCCAGGGCTGGAGGTTTGCAGCCCCTTGCTGCCCTCCCACCTGTGCCCATGAGCCTGCCTTGGGCGCAATGGGCTTGTGCCAAACGTGGCTGAATTATTCCCATCTCCCTCCAGCGATTTTCTCCACCATTACCCTAATTAGCCCCCCCCCAGCCCTGGCGGGTCACTCAGTCAGGGCTGCGGGGGTCTGGGGAAGCGGCTCGGTGTCGGAGCTGTGCAGAGCAGCTGCTTTGAACGGTGGCTGCGGGCGGTGATGAGCAGGGCTGATAGCCAGCAAGGCTGCCTCACTGCCGCTGATCCGAACTTCAATCAGGCCAGGAGAAACCCATCCACCTGCATCCTCCACGGGCAAGAAAACAGAAAACAGTCCTTGGGAAGCTACTGGGATGCAATTAGCACTGGGGCATGGAGGTGGAACGTGGGGTAGGGTGGACTGGAAGGTACCTGCTGGGGAGGTAGGGGAGTCACGGAGAGTTTTGTTCTGCTGTCTGGACACCTGGAGCACAAAAGCAGCAAGGAAGTGTGGGGAGCGGAGCCAGGAGCAAAGGTGATGGGGCTCATCAGGAAGCTTCTCTTTCTCCTTTCTCCTTGTGAGGTTTTGGTCAGGGGCCATGGCCACAAGAGGCAGAAGAGTTTCCCTCCATGGCTCAGCTGCTCGCTGTGGAAGTCGGGGATGCACCTCTTTAGGATTGCCTTTCTGAGCTGGCAAGGAGGGAGCACGGCAGCAAGGAGGGACCCAGGCGCCTCAGGGACACGTGAGCCAGCTCATCACCCGCGCGTCAGCTCACCCCTGCTGGCCTGCCGCGATCCCGCCCAGCCCATCGCCCTGCGCCTGCCCGGGCACTGCCAGCTCCGCAGCAGACACGACGGGATTTGCATCGATTTGCCGAGAGCAGCATCCTTGGCACGGGCCCCTCCGCGAGTGGCCAGAGCTCCCCCAGCCCTGTGGGCAGTGGCTCCCTCCTGGCTGCTGCCCACCCTCTGCCCCCCCAGCCACCAGCTGGTCCTTCTGCAGCGTCCCGACCTCGTGCTGCTCCGCCAGAGGGTACGGAAGTGGGTCCTGCCCCATATACACTGTGCAGCTTTGAGAGCTGAGCCCTCACATGCTCGTCACTTCCCTCCTGCTGGCGTGGCTTTTTGCTGCAACACAAAACTGTTCTCCTATACGGAGAGAGAGAAAAGCGTCTTTAGGACCAAACCGAGCTGTTTTACCCCAAAGAGGCTCATTGACTGCAGTAACACCTGGGCAACCCCGGAGGGACAGGAAGCCTCACTTTGTCAGGCTCGCTTAGATCAGACAATGGAGCCAGAGAGAGAAACTCTCCCTGTCCTCCTTCCCCACCATACACCTTCCTCTGTACTCCTCCCACCCAAAAAGAGACAAACTTAGAAGCCCCAAATTATGAACTGCAATTAGGGGACAGTGGACACGGCCTGCAAGCCAAGCAGCAGCCCCACGACCAGGGCTTTAGCAGAGGATGGGGGACACCAAGGGGGGCCCTCACTGTCCATCCTCCATTTATACCCAACGTTTTCTGCAGTGCAGGAACCCTCACTCTGCTGCACAGGACCAGCAGGTTTTCCCATCAAAGCCACCACTAAGACCAGAGAGGACTTGCCCATCTCCCCCAGCCTCTCCCTAATTGCTTCCCACATCTGCTCTGCAGGGGTTTCTCCAGTTCAGCCCAGACTCTTAAAGCCCATTTATTCCCCCAAACCCAGCCCTGCCAAGCCCATCAGCGCACGCTGGCTTTTGGCTCACCAGTCAGCACTGAGGACACGTTTAAACTGGTTACGGGAATGTGACGTCCTTCTCTGAGAGGGACAAAGGCTCGGGGAGCACGACGAGCCCCTGGCTCCAGCTGACTCCCAGTTACTCTGCTCAGAAATTGGCAGAGATATTTTCAGAGCCGTTAACGTCCAATTAGCATCGCCCCGTTCAGCAGGGCCCCGGGTGAGCTGGCAGGCGAAGCAGGGCAGATGTGAGGCTGGAAGGAACTGCAGCTCTCCCATTATGGTAAGTTTTCCAAAACCCACTGGTTGTGTCCCTAAATAGTTTCCTTCCGTGAACAGTGAGATGGTGTCAGCTGCTTTTTTTAAATTAACATCAGAAAATAACAAAGAGCTGCGACCGGCAGCTATAAATGCAAAGCAGAGGCTGGAGCGTTGGGGTCCCACGGAGAGGGAACAGGAGGTCTGCACTGAGAAGGGGCTCAGCGAGACAATTTGCAGCATTTAAAGGGGACACTGCTGCAGCCTTCCAAAGCTGCTCGGACATGGTTGACTTCCCCTTTGCTTGCAAACCGGAGAGAGGGAGACGGTATTTACCCACCTGGAAGTAACCACAGCATCCTTATGGCAAGGTGCTCTTGGGGTTCTCCCTTCTTCCCCTGGCCAAGCCTCCCGTGGTCCCACTGCACAAGGGAGAGCAGGACGCCGTGCTGCAAGCAGAGCAGCATTTCCCACAGGGCTTCAGGCCCGCAGCTCTCTGACATACCCCACGCCATGCCCTGCCCAACCATCCCTGCCTCCCATCGCTGCGGCGTTGCGGGTGGAACAGCAAAGTCCCCCTCTTCCCCAAAATCCTCTGCAGGTTGGAGAATTTACGCATGTTACAGAAATATTAGTGTCGATAGATATCTGGAGTGCTGCTTTTTTTTTTTTTAATTATTATTATTTCCCTGCCAGCTGTTGAGCAAATATCATTTTCTGTGAGCAGAAAGCGAAGATGAAGAATAGCTCACCCCAGGAAGAAACAAAAGACTAATGACGGAGGGGGCCCGGTCAGGCGGCGGTGATAAGAGGCAATTCACTTGCATGTGTTCCTGCAGCATCCTCGAGGTGTGCGTTCAGAAAAGGCTGTTGTCACCGTGAGCATCTGGCAGGGGGAAGAGTACAGCCCCATCACACAATCCCCGACCCCAGGGACACAGAGGACTCCTTGTGACACTACCCCAGCACCCAGCAGGGTCTCACCTTTCTGCCCAGCTGAACCCCAACCCCAACAACATCATGGGGGTCCTATACCAACCAATGGCAAGCAGTGGGAAAAAAAAGGAAAAAAAAAAAAAAAGTGACAAGAGCTGAAGCAAGATCCTCAGATGCTAGAGTACCTCTAGTAGCATCCCCTTGACTCCACGGGCACAGAAAATCTCCAGGACCACACAAACTCAAGGAGCTGGGTTGAAATATGACTTGTTCCATTTTACTACCCAGAAAAAGGAAAACACACCATTTTCTGAACAGAGCCCGCACAGTAGCAAGTCTGTCTAAGTATGCCATGAGCATAGATAAGAGCCCGTCGTGTCTGCTGCTTCCAGTGCTGGAGAATAACCCATTGGATAGGAGTTGTTTCAGGCATGCTGAGTGCAGCCTAGGGATGGCAGAACAGCTATTAATGAAAATGGAAGTGGTTTTCAATTAAAAAAAAAAAAAAAAAGCCTATGACAACAGTTTCTAGATCAAAAGAAACCTATCCACAGAAAGTGTTCTGTTTGGGCAAAAATGTTAATAAATCAGGCTGAAAAATGCTGCTGTAAAAAGCATTTTTTTTAATACAAGTTCTCAACTTGGATTTTATTTCAAGGACATGAGGTTTTAAACATCTATTTGTCTTTTATCGAAAAAGGCGTTGAAAAACTGAATACGTTTTTCTGCAGACAGGATTTCATTTTTTTCCTAGGTGAAAGATGGGAAAGCACAAACTCTGCTTTGAAAACTGAGCGACTTTGTTCCTGCATGGCTATTCTCCACTGGTTTAAAACCCAAAACACCAAACGGTGTCACGGAGGCCGTGGTGGCTTAGGGGGCTGCTGCCTTGGGTCCGCCTGAGGCCTTGCTGCGAGCTCTCTGCTCCCCCTCCACGACGCCCACCGGCACCGAGGACCTGACCGCGAGCGCCGGATCCGGGAACCCGCGGGGAGCCCTGCCCATGAGGTGCCCGTGGCCACACGGCCGCTGCTCTGCCCCTGCGGACCCAGCAGCCCCGTGCAAGGAGCTGGGGGTGGGCTTGGCCACCCCAAGACCCGGGCTTTGTTTTGTGTTGTTATCACCACGCTTTTACTGCATGGTTTCAGCTTCTGTTGGGGCAGCTACCCGTGGTCCCAAGCAGCTTTGTTGGGTTTCTGCTCATTCTACATAGGAAGAGAATTTGCTAATTTAACTCATTTAACACAAACTGCTGGAGGTGGGGGGCAAATTTCCACCGTTCCAGCAGGGCAAACCCAGACCCATCTTCCCCCGGGCACCACGTTGCTCCCTCTCCCCACACCAAGAGCCTCTGCCAGCCACCACCAACTTTGCAAATCCTCCCAACAAGCACATCCAACCCCAGAAAAACACATAGCAGGGGGATGGGACAGGATGAAACGCCTGGCTTGCACCCATCCACCTTTTAATATCATTTTGCAGCCTAATGCCCTCCTCTCTGCATCCCAGATGAGAAGGGATCGGGATTTACAGCCACCATTCGCCTTCTGGAGCCGGAGCTTGGCCGAGCCTTGCGCCCGCTCCCTACCTGCTGCTGCTTTACAAGGAAACGGGTTGCCCTGGAGCCGGGTCTCCATGGAAACTCGGGTTTTTCAGACACTCAATGGAAGATGCTGGCACAGAGAGGCTTGTGCAGGAATACTGATTCAGCCCCAGCGTCTGTAACACTGACTGCATTTTAATCCCACTCTGCTACCCGGCGAGCTAAAAATACCCCGCGCACTGTCGCCTCCTGAGCTCGCGTAAACAGCTTAAAGCAACACGGCACTGCCAGCATGGAAATTTCATGAATCAGCTAAAAAAAGGGAGATGGGGGAGGTGGTGGAGGGGTCCCAACCCTTGCTGCAGCATGGGACGCATGTCCCTGCTCGAGGGATGGAACAGAAGGATCGACAGGAGATGGGAGGCTCTGCACCACATGGCTCTGTGGGGGTTTGTTTCACCTCTCCAAAATGCCCCTTTCCAGGGGTAAAGGCAAGAAAACAAGGTTGCCCTCGGTCCCAAGCCAGCTGGGAGTGCAATGCACTAATTGACATGCCAGGCTCAACACGTAGCACAAATTGGGCTGGGGCATGCAGCCACCTGTCCCCAGCAAGGGGCTTCGGCGTGGGCTGGGGAGGGGGCGACCTTGGTGAGCGGCAGCCTGGCACAGTGCTTTCCCTTCTCACTCACATCATCACATTGCAAAAAAGATGTTGGGGTCCAGCAAACAGAAACCCTGGGGCTGGGGACACTGGGGCTGTGGACGTTGCCAGTACCCTCACTGCACCCGAGCTGCACGTCAGCCCAGCGTTACTGGGACCGTAATAGGCAAACAAGATCGTGCTCTCCTCTCTGCAGTTAGTCGAGGCTGTCCTCAGCTGACTCCGAGAACATCTTTTTGCAGAATACACAAACACCTCTCTTTTTTAAAGGCTTTCTCCCAGCCGCACACCATTCCCTGGGAAGCAACACCCAGATGAGGAAACTGAGGCATGAGCCTGCTTGCTCAGCACCACAGAAACGTGGCTGAAAGCTGGGAGTGAATCCAGGTTTCCCAACATCCCCAGCCATGCCCCAGATGCTGCCCTTTGCCTCCAAAGCCACTGCAGCCTGCAACACCCCTGCATGCATCACAAGCACCCTGCTAACCCCAATTAGCTCTACCTCCTAAACAAAAGGCTCCCAAAGCACAGAGCAGTAGGATGAGCCCACACCCAACAGCACTGAGGATGCTCATCCAGTGCAGCTGCTGGCTGTAGAGTTGCTCTTTCAGGGGGAACTGCATTTGTACATTTGCTGTTGTCCCTGGCACGGAGAAACAGCCAGCATTCCCAGGGCCTAGAGGAAGGCGTTTTAAACCTTTGCTTTCACTCGGAACCAGAGAAGGGGCAGAAATGCCATCCCCAGCTCACAGTGGGAGGATTTAAGGTGGGTGATAAACAGGGCTTTGTAGTGGAAAGTTCCCCCCTTGCACTGCCCAGAGCAGGAAAAAACAAGGTGGGGCTCTTAGAGCTTTCCCCCAGTGATGATTAAGGACATTGGCTCTGAATAGCCAGAGGGGTAAAATAAACCCATGCAAGGCTCGCGTGGTCTGGCCAAAAATGGGCTGCAAGCTCCGTTGCTTGCCGTAAAGAAAAGCAATTCCAGGCTTGATTTATTTATTAAATTTCATCACATTAAATGAGCGGGAACTGGACTTAATCAACCCCACCATCCTTAGCCCTCCCTGCCAAAACCTCAGCACTAACCCCACTAGACTGAAGCGTCACAGCAGGGAGGGGGATGCGTGGGGACGGGGCAGCCGGGTGCCGCGGCCAAGCTCAGCCCCTGTGCTCGAGGCAGGGCCATGCCAGAGGAGCTGGGCCCCCGGGGACTCGCTGGGCAGCCCCCAGGGCTCAGCCCCATTTATCTGCTCACAGCCAGGAGGCTCAGCACACGCGCCCCTCTCCTGGGCTTTGCCCCAGGCTGGTCCCTCAGCCCCTCGCTGCCTTTGCGGCCCCTTTGCCCTGCAGCACCCCCCCCCCTTCCCGCTGCAACGGGGCCCCAGCAGGTTCTGGGCTCAGGGGACAGGGGGAGCCCCTCGGCCAGCACCCCAGGAGCCGCTGCCGGCCGCACACTGCTCCCAGCCTACTTCCCGAGATTAAAAATAACGTGCTCATCACGCTGCATGGCACCATGGAGCCTCTCACTTGTTTTTATTGACAGCACCATCTTCGGCTGATTAAAATTCCTTTAAGTGAACCCGCCAGCTGATCCCAGCCCCGAGGCCAGCAATGCTGTCACAGACCCCCCCCAGACTGGGGCTTTCTGCCCGTTTTCCCTCCCTGCCACGTCCTGGCCTGCAGGCCCTGCTGCGTGCCCCCTCCCTGCTCCACCTGCCTTCCCTCCCCTTCTGTTCTTTGCTTCAAAAATAAAGAAAGCGTCAAAAATGCTCAGGGAGTTGGGGGGTGGGGAGCTATTTGGGAAAGGAAAGCAGGGGGTGTAAGAATGTGCCAGACCCCTTCCCCATCCCTGTCGTCCTCCTCCTGCTTGGCTCGTGCTGGGTTTGTACCTAGAGGGGCCGTGAGCCAAGGAACGCCGGCCAGGAGGGGACTCGTGCCAAGCACGCCCGAATCCAAGCCTTGCTGCGAGGAGCAGCCGTGCTCGGGAGATCACAGGCAGCTCCCAGCAAGCAGCAGTGCTAGCGACGGCTCCACCTGGGGTGAGCAACTCTGCGGAGACGTGGGGAGCATCCTGCCGCTGGTGGCGGTCGTGGGGAGGTGACATTTGGATCCCTTCCCTGCTCTCTGTTCGCAAAAGGTTCCAGTTCCTCGTGGGGACAGCAGAAGTGAACCCTCCTTCCTGCTCCCCACCGCGTTTCTGCTCAGCCGGGAGCTGTTGCTCCTCCATGCCTGGCATCGCCCCCCCTAAGAGGGTTTTAGCCTCCCCAGAGGCCTGGCCTCTCCCATCTCCATCCCTCCACCTGCCCTGACCCTGTAGGTCTCGGGAGCCCATCAGAAGTGGGGGTGCCCGTGGCCATGCCCAGCAGCCCCGTGCACAGCCCCAGCCCCACGGAACAGCTGGAGGAAGAGCTGGGGGGCGGGCAAGGGGCTGCACCCCCTGGCACAACCCTGGCCCATCTGCCCACCTCCACTCAGACCCCCACGGCGCCCAGGGGGAAGGATCTCACCTGGCCGACGTCTCACCCACCACACACGTGTCTTGGTCACTGGTTGTGCTCCAGAGGCAGCGTTGTCCTTCAGCTTCCCAGCCTTGGGCTCTCTGCTCCCCCTTCACACCCCCTGTGCCATTTGCTTGTCTGCCCAGATGTTCCAAAGCGCCATCAGGATCCCCATCAGAGCTGCAACGGGAAGGGCTGCGGGGTGCAGAGCTGCTGGGATGCGCCGCCCCCATACCTCCATGGTGCTGTGCTGGGATTTGCAGGGAAAGTACTAGTCCCTGCTAGGTTTCAGGGTTTTAGAAGCAAATGGAGAAAAAATCCAGACTCCTAAATCAGCAGCGTGAAGCCATCCTGGGGGTGCTGCTGATCCCTGGGGATCAGCCACAGGTCCCTGACCAACAGGTTTGTGCCTCCTGATTAATTTGTGCACAGGAGTCAGCAAGAAACAGGTTGTACATTTCTGCTGTGACACGGACCAGCAATGGGAAGAGGCTTTGTCCGTGTTGGAGAAGGGACCTTGTCCTGCTGCCCAGGGACACCGCAGGGGCATCTTCAGCCAGCTTTGGACCATCTGCCCACCGCGTGCCCACCTGTCCCCAGACCCACCTCCCACAGGGCCAGGCTGCACCCGCCCCCTGTGCATCACCGAGAAGCTCCGAGCACTCCTGCCACCACCCCAGTCTCCAAACTCTGTGCGAGCGCAGCCCAGGGGGATGCAGGTGCCCGACATCATTTGAATGAGCAGCCCTGACCAGACAACCCGAGCACTCGGCATCGATCCCAGCACGCAACCACCTCAGCGCTGGAGAAGGGCCACAGCGTTCAGCATCCTCAGGGACGCGGCGGCCGTGTGCGTTTGGAAATGGCTCTCTCCAGCCGGAGTGGGAAGCAGAGCATCTCTCTCCCAGCCTCAGAGGAAGGCTCGCTCGGTAATTGTTGTTTGGCTACCAGCCACTGATTGCTCACATTTGTGACTGCTTTCTTTTCGGTTTTGTAGCAGCAGCTCTTTGGTTCCTCTGGTTTTAACCTTCCATTCTCCCCCTGCGCCACCAGCCCCAAATAAAAGACCTCGTGCCCCCGGGCAGGTTGTCCCGGGAGGATACCTCCCATCACCTTCCTCCACGGGGCTTCAGCTGAGGCCCCTGCAGCTCACTGCAGCAGTCGTGCCAGGCCTCTGCAGCGTTCTGGGGGCTCACGCAGCACCTGGGGGTGCAGAGGGCTTAAACCATCTGTGGAGCTGCTCAGAAGGTGACACCAGCAGCAACCCAGCCCCAGAAGGGTGAAGTAGCAGCCATACACCCGCAAACCAGCTTCACGCTGTCTGCTTGGTTCTGCTGCCAGTCTGCCCAGGCAGCTCCGGGAGCACCGCTCCCTTCACCCCAATGCAGCGTTCACTCTGAAACGTAAGGATGGCACCAGTACGGTCATAATGTTAATTATTTCGTCTTTGCTAGTCAGGGCAGGCAGAGCCAATGCATTTGTCAGCTCTGCGGTGCCTTTTCTTCAACAAATGAAGATTGCGTGGATGTTGAAATCAATCTGTCGTGGGCTTTCCAAGAGGGCTCTGATCCAAGCTGTGCAAGAAAGCAAGGAGCTTGGCCACAACATGCAGGCAACACAGCTGCTGGAATTGCAATCCTCACTGCCAGGGACACGTGGGCCTGGGGCTTCACAGTGCATGGAGAGGAAACACCAAGGCAGGAGGGTACGGGAGCTGACTCAGCTCGTGGATGTCTTTATTAGAACTCTAGTACGGCTGGACAGGTAGAGGCATGCGTACAGGACAAAGGAAATGGGAGTAGTATTGCCTTGATCACAGAGATATGTAACAGCATTAGAAAGACACTGACCCTTCCAGGCCAGCCGGGCTCACCCCACCGTGGCACCCGCGTCTGGCACTGCTATTGCTTCCTGTCCCTGCCCCCGTGCCCCAGCCAACCCCCTCTGCCCCCGTCTGCTTGGGGTACACCCACCAGGGGGGCGATGGTGCAGCAGCCCGCTTGTGGCACCCGAAATCATGGAGAGTCCCTAGTTTGACGACAGAGATGGTCAGAGCATGGATGGAGCCACGGGCGGGAGCGAGGGGCGAGCAGCTGACGAGGCTCCGTGGCGGAGGCTGGGCTCCGGCCGGGTCTCTCCAGCGGGACAGCAGCGGCCAGGGGATGCATCCGAAAGCATGGGCGAGAGGAGGGGTCAGTGTGCACAGAGGGGCTGGTAGCAGGCAGGGGAGCGGGGCAGCCCCCAGTCCCCCGACCTCCCCTCCTGGCCCTGCTGCCCCTCTCTGGCAGGGAACCCGGCTGCCAAGCCCCCCCAGACACGGAGGGGGCAGCCAGAGCTTCGGGTTGCTGCACTGGGCAGGCAAAGCTCATTGAAGGGAGCATCCCTTGGCCTCAGGGAGAGCACCCCTGGGGGAACGTACCCCTGAGCCTTGGGCAGAGCATCCCTCGGACTGGTGACAGCACCTCCCTTGGGCAGAGCATACCTTGGTCTTGGGCAGAGCATCCCTAGTGGGATGCATCACTTAGCCTTAGGAAGAGCATCCCTTGGCCTCAGGAAGAGCATCCCTTTGGGAAAACATCCCTTAGCCTCAGGGAATGCATCCCTCGGGGTTCACGTCCCACTGCCTCAGGGAAAGCATCCTTTGGGGTGCACATCCCTCTGCCTTGGGGAGAGCATCCCTCGGGGAGAGCATCCCTCGGGGCACACATCCCTCGCCGGGGTGCTGCCTGCATCCAGCCGGGGCTCAGGAGAAGGTGACCACCTCACCCTGGGGGTAACTGGAAGAGAGGACATCTTGGCAGGTGTCTGCAATTAAAGACAGAGGTATTAAACACACCATTAGAGATTGCTTTCATCAGCTATTTGTGGAGAAAGAGAAAGCAAGGGAGAGAGAGACCAAATTTCATGGGGACCAACACTTTGTAGGGTGCAGAAAACGGAGGAACTGCTAAGTGAAACGATCTTCTCTGGAGGGAGAAAGTGCTGCTATTCTATCAGTCAAGTAGGCAAAACTGCTAAAAATGCCTCTGAATAGACCCAGAGACACCCCCCGCAAGGTGGAGACATTTCCCATGTCTCCTTGGATTCTCCTTAGTTTTCTTTCTTGGGAGAAACCAGAGAAACCAGAACTGGAGTTGAGGCAACTTTGAAAGTAAAAATGAAGAACAGAGGAAAGAAGTCGTTTCACTGCAAGAAAGCTGCTTGTGATCAAAAGTTTCCAAACCAACCCCAAGCCAGATGTCTCAAAGCCAAGCCTACTGCATTAATATCTCCCAGTGTTTTTTCTTCTCTCTCTCTCTCTCTCTCTCTCTCTCTCTCATTTGTTATCATTGAATTAATTAACATTGATTGGAGCTCTGAGTCACAACACTGCCTCTACCAATGTGCCAGGTTTCCAGGCGAGGGGCTGTCAGACAGGGAGACAGCTCCTGATCCACCCGATAAGCCACGGAGCTGCCCTTTCCAGCCAGCAGTTTTGCTGCAAAACCCAATGCTGAGCTCCGATGGCTGTTTTCACCCTGGCTTCCACCCCACAGCTCCAAAATCAGCTTGGTTTCCCCAAAAGAAAGGTCTTATCCTCTGTCAAGCATCACTGCTGTGGAATGGGCTCTCCCTGCCCACTGCAGAGCCTGGACATTCACTCCCCACACGCAGTCTTTGCAAGCCCCCAGACAGCCACTTCCCAGCAAAACCCCTGGGATTACAGTCCCTAAATCCCATGGTAGTTTGTCCCCAAATGACGAACCGTTCTGGGGGACCCAGATTCATCTCCACTAAGTAATTTGGGGTGGATTCTGATACACCCTGGGAAAAGACAGCACTGGCCATGCACAAAGCAGCTGCTGAAATATATTGCTGCTCCTGGTTCAATCACTCCTGCAAGCAGCTAAAAGCTCACTGCAGGTCTCGTGGTTGGCCAGAAACATTCACCGTCAGGTCTATTGATTTACCAGGGACACGACTCGGCTTTTAACTCCCATCTCCTCCTCCCTGTTCAAAGCCATTTTGTGTGCTAGCTTGAGACCTGCTGCCCACATGCCCCAGGGACCTGCCTTGGAAAGCAGCTTCCCAGCCTCAGAGAAATTAGCACGACTAAAAATAAATAACAACAGCAGAGAATTTTGTTTAATCGCTATCCCCAGACAAAGCCACCACGAGAAATCCGCCCTCCTATCTTGGCTCATCGTTCCCAGCTCGATTACGCACCACCAGCAGGTTTCCAGCCCTTCGCCCTCACAGCCAGCCATGAACCAGCCCCTCTGCAGCTCAGACCCAGCACAGCCTAGCCCCCAAATCCCCCAGGTTTGCCGGCGGTGCTGCCAAGGCCACCCCTCAGAAATTTCCAGGGACAGAGACTTTCCCCCTACAAGCATCTCCCCAAACAGCCCCAAGCACTGCCTCCACTGGCTGCCAGCCTCCAGCTGCTCCGGTGCAGCATTTGGGTAGGTCCTACATTAAAACTGTTTGCTCTGGTGGTGGGTTTCCTTTGTTTGTTTGTTTGTTTGTTTGTTTTTCCTCCTTCCCATTGTAAGATCCATTTGAATACAGAAGGCCAAGGTGGTGCTGAACATGAAATCTCTAAAAGCCAAAGCACTGCCGCAGTACGGGTGCTGCCAGGCTGGGCGCTGCCCGATCCCACGGAGGAGCTGCTGTGGCCACCGGTGCAGGAGGCAGCGCTGGGACAGCTCCGCTTGGGTCCCCGACTGCCTTTGAAGGCTCCTGCGTCCAACCCGCACCATTTTGCAGGTCCCTCTTCTTTTTGCCACTGCAATGGGGGGGGATTTGCAGAGTGGGCAGAGGGCCCCGGTCCCCACGAGGTCGGCGTGAAACGCCTCCCAGCGAACACCTGCCCCTCCTGCAGCGCAGTGCCCACCTCCGCCAGCCACAAAAAGCCGGGGCTTTCACAAAGATGGAGCAAAAGCCTGCTGCCACCCTGCTGCGAGGGGCAGGGAGGTGCTGCCTAACGGGGCTGCTCTTCCGCAAAGCCACCTCGGACACCATCCGCGCAATCAGGACAGCCCCAAGAACGTCCCCATGGGGTCATCTCTGAGCACTGCCACCGCCCGAAGAAGTGCCCAAGCTCTCAGGTGAGCCTGGCACTGATTTGAGCCTCCCCACTGGGGCAGGACTGTGGCCATCGCCTGCTGGCAGGCACCAGAAGCCATCACCGTTCTTCTAACAAGAATCAATTGCCTGAGCGGAGGTAACGAAGGAACAGACTGGGAGCTCGGAGGCTCCTATTTTTAAGCTCAGCTACATCTTATTTTGCATCTGCCTCTGCTCTCCGCATTCCTCGTCAGCATGGGCAAGGAATAGGGTTGCTTTTTTTTAATTTTATTGTCATCAAATAAGCACTGAGGATTTTTCCTGGCAGTGCTGGGGAAGTCAGAAACAGGCTGCTTCTGGGTAGAGCAATTACTCTCTTGACTTCTTAACCTCCCGCCCAGCTGACAGACAGGCCTTTCTATTTTCTCAGCTCTTTCAGGCATCTCTCGAGAAACAGAGCGGTTGTTGCAACAATAACAATTAATACTTTGCACGCAACCCGGGCTCTCACCGCAGCCTCTGTGCGGCACAGGACGGTGATGGGGGGCCTCAGGCAAAAGTGAGGAGCAGGAGGCAACTCTTGGTTGGGGGTGGGGGGGGGCAGGTGAATTGCCCCAAAGCTCCCTGGCTCCAAAGAATGAGCTGCTTTTGCCCCTTGCACAGCTGCTTTGCTGGTTTCAGCAGACAGACATGCACATGGATACAGGACAGATGGACGCAAGGACTCCAAATAACAGCCTGGAGCTATGCAAGGAGGAAGAGGCATCTCTGATCCCATCCTCAGTACTGAGCATCATCTGCACCTGCAATGGGGAGAGAGGAGCACGGGGCACAAGAGCTCTGCCTGGTGCCATGCCCTACACAGGCGAGAGCCCCATGCACGTGGTGCCCACGGCAGGGGCTTGCAGTGCTTCACACCAAACCAGATGCTTGTGCTCAAGCACAGCGTCCTGCTGGGACAGGGACAGCAGCTCCGACGGGAGCAAACATCGCATCCCCAGCACCAGCCACATCCTCAGAACACGCCAAAGCTCTGCCTTCTGGGCCAGGAGGGCAGCAGCAAGCTCAATCACTGCACGCTGGTTTATTTTTTAAATGCTGTTTTAGGACTTGGGCAGAGGCAGCTGTACTCCTATTGATTTATTCAGTTTGTCAAGAATAAATCAAACAACCTTGCTTTCTCCCAGTGCGTTTTGCCTTAGCTGGAACGTGCACTCTTCTCCAGATCCCTAAACATAGATAAGTGGCTGGGAGGATATTCGGGGGAAGTATCGTATTCGCTTGCTCTATTCTTATCCTATTCTCCAGGCGGCCAATTTTGGCCACTGTTTGAGATAAGACTCTGGGCTACAGAGAGGTTTAGCAGTCTGCTCTCCCGAGCTGCTACAGCTCCTCTTATATTATCAGAGGGATTAACCCCTGCTAACTCACCCCCCAAGCCCACTGAAACCCCTCCTAAAAATAACATCTCTTTTCCCCCCTCCTGCATCCTCCAAATCACTTATTCAGAGGAAGGCGGGGGGAAGAGAGCGAAGATGCAGTGGGTTTTTCAACAGTTTGGTGCCTCCCACAGAAATGCCTCTGTCTCCCATTCGGGGCTCTGTTGTTTTAGAGGAGCTTTTGCACATTAGTCATGCTTTCCACTGAGTTGCATAACGCCAAATCTAAAAATTACAAAGCACAGCTCCATGTCAGCTCTAATACGAAACCAGGGAGAAATCTCGTGGTCCACTGAGGGTTTTCCACGCTGGACCTGTGGCTGCACCTGGTGCGGGGTTAATGCCCTGCTTGCAAGTGCCTCCAAACCCAAAGCTTTTCTGCATGATGCAGGGCTGGTTTCTGGGGCCTGGCTCATCTCCAAAGTCAGCATGTGACCTTGGGTCTTACCCATTTATCATTTATGATTCAGAGACCAGGGAAAGTGTGGAGGGTCACCTTCTGTCTTGCACGGACTCAGGAAATTTCAGCTCCTCCTGCTCCAAGTGCAGGACCCCACTCCAAGGGGAGGATGCAGCATTTCACATGCCTTTTGCATGACTCACAAACCTATGGAGTTACCCGAATTGTTGGGTGCACAAATGCACTTTAATTACAGGAATTCAATGAGCGCAGCTACACAAACCATACACGACGAGCCCATGCACTGCTGGTGAGAGGTGGCTCACCACAGTGGGAACCCTACGGGACACCCTGGGGTGGACAGCAGGGGACAGCGTTCACCCTTAAACTCCTGCACCAGGTCTGTTTGCTGCCTGGTCCTGCCTTCAGGCTCCCAGGGAGCAGCTCAGCACTGAGCTGAGCTTTTCCCCCCTCTTTTCTTCTTCCCTCCTTTGAATCTCCCTAATCTGCTGATGAGGCTGGGGCAGGAGAAGGCAGGGAGGAAGAAGTAAAGCAAAATGAAAGGTGAGGCTTTCTTGTCAGCTTCTCAGGGGTCTGCCTTCTTCCCAAATGAAGGGGGACGTGTTGACTGGCTCCTCCTGTCAGCTCATTCAACTTGATGGAAAGGAAAATAAACTGGGAGAGGCATTTAACTTTCTCCTTGTGTAGCACCTCTTACACTGCGGTGGCAACAAGAGTTACCGCAGGATGCTCTCGTTTTTAGCCCCTTCTCTGCACAGAGGGAAATTGAGGCACGGGGAGCCCAGGAAGGAGCAGAAACATCCTGGCTGCAGCGTCTGCCAAAATACTCCAGGAAGCAGCCTTGCACCAGGGGGATCCTCACTCTGCATCATCCGATGAGCACTGCCTTGGCTGTGATAAAGGAAATGGGCTTGATCCATGTAAACTTTTGTGGTTTTGTTTTTAATCATAACCAAGGCTAAACTTTGGTCCCCATCCTCTGGCTGAAAGCCCCCAGGCTCCGGTTACCCCAAGCTGGACTTGCTCAGAGTAAGGAAAAAGGATGAGTGTGTGCTGGGATGAGGGTCGGGGCCAGGGCTGCTGGCACTGAACCGCTCCGTTTCCAGCCACCCAGGACCCAGCCACCTTTGAGGAGGCAGAGCCGGAGCAGCCAAGCAAGAAACAAGCCAAAATTCAGGGGACTGCAGGTTTTGTTCTAGGTCGGGAGGACATCCGAGATCATTCAAAATCCTAAAAATTGATTTACACGAGCAAAAAACCAGCAGCGTGCAGTGAGGAGTCCAGCACTCAGACATCACCCTCCCAGGACAGGAGGACCCGGGTCACATCCAGCTCCCATCCCATCGGACGTGGGATTGCTCTGCCCCACCACCCTGGGCCAGTCTCAGAAGAAGACTCCCCCATCCATTCGGGCCTCATTTTGTCTCAACTATTCCATTTCCCCACCGCTCAACAGCAGCAGCTTTCCCAGCTGCTCCAACAGACACACATTTCCCTCCCCATCATCGCCCAGCTCTTTATGGAACATCCATTGACATATTTTACCGATCCTTCATCCCAGCCTCCACATGCTCCCCACACCCATCCCAGGGCCCTGCAGCCTCCCACCTCCATAGGAGCTCAGGGCTGGTATTTAGGGCTGCAAAACTACTGGGTACTGGCCTGGGACCATCCCCAAGGTCAGACAGAGAAGCAGACACAAGCAGGGAAGCAGAGTGTGATTTAGGCAGAGAAAAGCACAAAACAAGATGGGAATTGCTGCTGGGCAGGGAATAGAGATTTATTCATCTGTTGCCTCCAGAAATTCAAGGCTGATTTAAAAGAAAACGTAAAATGATATGAACTCAGCCATTTTCCACCACAATGATATATAATTCTGTGAGTCAACATGTCCTTCTTGCGTTTTCAGCCTCCTTTGCCCATGCGCAAACAGCCCACAGGAAGGAGGGCTTGACACGGAAGGGGATCGCACGCCCTTAGCCCAATTTATTTAGGATGAATAAAGTTTCCAGGGGAAGAAAACCACTGAGCAGCCCTCCCACCCCCCGGGAACTGTCCCAACACATGGACACGAGACGACGAGGTCAATGGAGACAGGACACCTCCTGCAAACGGGCAGGGGGAGCACAGCAGCGGCACTCGGCTGGAGGTCAGAGCCCACTTCTCAGCGATGGGGACGTCCCAGCTCGGGTCTCCTCTGGGCATGGGCACGGCCGGGGACACGGCGTCACGGGGTGGGGGGGGACAGGGCGACACAGGGAGCACGCGGCTGACACAACAAAGCAGGATCCAGGCGGCGTTTAGAGGATGGAGGGGACAGGAGAGCAGGGGCGCCGCAGAGGACAGGGAGAGCTGTAGCGCGACGCAAGGGGAGCCAACCCCACCGTGGATCCTGCCACACCATCTATGCTGCTTAGGCTCCGGGATTTTCCATAGCCTTTGTGAAGAAAATGGACAGAGGTGAGGTTAGAGCTGGGGAGGGAGGAGCGCAGAGCGCCAGGGGAGGCATCACCCAGCCCCTCACCTGACTTCAACCCCCTAAAAAAATCCAAAAAGGACAGTGTTGGTCCTTTGAGTGCAGCCAGTCTCTGCAGATCCTAACAGGCTTCAGAGCCCCCCTCCCTTCCCCTTGGCTCCCTGCACAGCCAAGAAGGGCTGGCCAGATCCAGGACTGGAGAGTATGCACCCCACTCAGCTCAGAGCTTCCCTGCCAGAAACCCAGCCCGAGGGGCCCTGCCTCCCCCTGGCCCCTTTCCTCCCACCCCCACCCCATGGCCACCCCGGTTTTCAAGGCAGGAGCTACCCGAGAGCGAGGTCAGGAAGGATCCGTGCTCCTGGACCAGTGACCAAACATCCACCAGCACCGATGTTAGGGCAACAAGGAATCCCAACACTGGTCCTGGGGGGGTTCAAGCTTTGTTTCCCAGATTTCTCTGAATGAGGCATGAGTCTGGGGATTTTGTGGGCTGAAGCAAACAGGGAAACAGCAGAATTCAAACAAATGTGAGATTTGAAGGGAGTTATTCCCCTGACTCTGGTTTTTAAGCCTGCTGTAGCAGCAAGCTGCTGCTGACACCTTTCTGTATGCAGAGGAGCAGGTAGAAATGCTTGAGATTTTCCATGAGAAATTGCACTGAAGAGCAAGCATTTCTATTTCTTTAAGCATGGGAACCCTTAACACTCCCCAAAAAGCCAGAAATTGCTCAAGCTTATAATGAAGGAACAGCCAGAACAAGTGTTCTTCCAGGTCAAAAGTCACTTTTCTTTGGGAAAGAAACTAAGTATTTGCACTGAAAAATGGATTTTTAGATCCAAACAGCAGTCCTGTTTAAAGATGTTCCACATGAGCCCAAAGATCTGTTCTCTGGACTGCTGCACCTCACAGGGCCAGCTCTGCTGCCAAAGCGAGGGAAGCTGAGGGTGCTCGTGGCCAGCGGGAGCCAAACCGCCCCGCAGCGCTTGCTGCTGTGCTCTCCGGGCGGCAGCAGTGGGGGACGGCACCCCGACAGCAGAAAAACAAAGCAACGGATGGCCCCTTCAGCAGTGCCAAGCTCCCAGACCATCCCCCCACCTCCCAGGGGGCTGACAGCAAGTCCCTGGGTTCTGCCTTGGTGCAGAGGCACCCACGGCGGGTACTGCTCTGGGCTTGGCTCAGGGCTGGCTGCACACAGCAGAGAGGCCGCGGCTTTCTCCCTGCAAGCACCCCTGAGGAGGGTGCTGGCACGAGCACAGTATTGAAAGGCCCCAGAACACCTGGGGGGCTTTCACATCTGATGCTATCCCCTTTTATACTCCCCCTCCCCCTAACCACAGCAGCCAGCACGGGAGCTTTCAGCTCCTTCCCATCAGCCAGCCCCCCCTGCGCCCCAGCAGCAGGGAAGGGTCAGGGGACCAAGGGCCACCTGCCTAAACCTGTTGCTGACTCCTGCAAAGCTTTTGTAGTTCCCGCAATGGAAGCGGCAGCAGTCTCCAAACAGAAGAGCAATTTCCTTATTTACGTTTTGGCATGAAGCCACTGGTCTGAATCCATGCAGCACGCCAGGGGGAAAGCGAGCACAGCCCTGGGCTGGGGGGAGCCCCGCGACAAGCAAGGGATGTTTCCCACCTACAGCAAGCAGGCAATGCAGAGCCTGCTTGCCCCAAAACACCCCCCTAACCACAGCACCAGGCTCATCCTTCAGCAAACCTTGCTCTTTTCCCAGAAGTGCTGAGGCTCCCTGAGCTGCTCACGCATTTCTCTGCCTGCTTTCTATCCTGAGAAACGCCCCTGGGAAGTGATTGTGCCTGGCTGCAGTCAGTCCCCAAAAGCTCGGGGTAAGTGATGGGTCTGCCACCCAAACAACAGAGGCAGAGAGGGCTTACAGGGCTGGGGCTTACTGGCCACTGCCCTGTTGATGCAAAGCCTCACTGACGTGGCCGTGCACTTTTCTAGGGGTGCTGTTTGCCCTCTTGATCAGATTATCGAATTTAAAAAAAAAATAAAAAAAAGGTGGAAGGGTGTACAGAACCAGGGCCAAAATCATGCTGCCAGTTTTGATTAAGTCTTAAGCATCACAGTTTGGGGCCACACCTCATAAAGATGCTTGATTGCTCCAGGGCCTCCCTGAAACATGACTCCAAGGGCAAACCTGCCCCGAGCCTAACACTTCATTTTCCCCATCAGTTTTATTCCCGACACCCAGAGCCATGCACAAGCACCTGAGAACAAGCTCAGGATGACGTCCCTCAGCCCTGAAGGCTGTCATGGCTTTCCACCAAGCTCCAGGCCAGGTGCCACTAAGAAGTCAAGCTGCAAAGCACCCAAGGGCCATACTCTGCTAATTGCCACCGGTGTAGTTCGTTAGCGGAGCTGGTATCCCAGCAACTCGCGTAGGTGCTAATGGAGGTCACCAGGATTGCTTTAAAAACAGGTTTGTTGCCAAGGAGCTGTGTGGAGGCATCTCACAAACAGCGGCAGGGCAGCCTGTGCCCCGGGAGCTGGCAATGCTGCGCTCCCCGTTTTGCAAACACTTGCGGCGCAGGAGCACACGTGCACGCTCGCACATGCTTTGAGCCGGCAGCAGATGGGGATGGGGTAATGCAAGCGGGCGGCATTGCCCAGAAACGTGTGTGTGTGTTTATAACGGCGGCCTGGCGCTCGCCTGCTGGTTGCACACACTTGCACGCATGTCCCCATGCAAACGTGGGTTTGTCCCTGCTCCTTCCCAGCTAAGCATCACTGGCAGATGCTCACATGAGCATTCCTGCACTCGATCCCACACCGTGCCATCCACATGCTGGTCACGACTCTGCACTAACAGCAAGCAACAGAGTAAAATCAGCTGCATGATGCGCTGGGCTCTGGCAGCCAAGCTAAAAAACTGCTGCTTTACAACGCTGGGTGCTGTTGAAGGGAGGTGTGGAAGACCTGACTGGCCAGAAGGGTACATCCCCTTCCCTCCATTTAGCCCCATTCCCTGTAGCTTCTCTAGAAAGTCCGCTCTGGTTTCAATCACTGCCTTGCTTTTCCTAGACCATCTTAACCTATCTTGCTTGCTGCTGGCCAGGGGTGTGCTGGACTCATCCTGCCTCCATATGCCCGCATGCAGGCAGAGGGCAGGTGCTCACATGCCAAGAAAGACCCATGCCAGTGTTTGTGTCCCAGCAGGATGCATTTGGAGGAACTGTTGGTCAGGCTGTGACTGCTGGAGGGAGATAAGGGGTGTGAAGCAGACCCTAGCAGCAGGGGAGCAAGGTGACACCACTATGAGCAGCAACAGGGACAAGAGACACATGCCATGGTGCAGGTGCCATGCTGCAGTACAGCCCAGTGCTCTCCAGGGCCCATGTCCAAGGGGTAGTGGGCAGGGGTAGCTCTTCTCTTCGAGCTGCCCCAGAGAAACCAACCACTGGCATCAGGCTCAAACCATGATGGATGCCAAGATCTGCAGCATATTCCTGAAGCAGCCCCGTCTCCTGATTTCCACAGCTTGTACAGACATCGGTACCTGTCCCAGGATCTGACAGATGGCCATCAGCAAATCGGGCTCAGAACCAAACTCATCTCAATTTGCAGAGCTGCCAACATCCCAGTACCAGAACAAACAGCCTCAGCAGGAGATAAATCAGGACTGAGGGAAGAGGCGCCTCTGCGGCTCCCAGCACCTTTGGGCAGGAGCACAGGAGGACGCTCTGCCCCTCTGACCACCACTGCCCACCCCTAACCCTGACGACACCAGAGCATTTCACCAGCGAAGACATCAGGTTGGACCTCCCGGGGCAGTGTCCCACCTATCCATACCCAACAGCACAAGCAGGATGCGGATATCGAGGTTTTCTCTTCCCAAAAGGTCTCACACATTGCTTGGGCTCCTCTAAACTCCAGAGCCACCTTTCATCCCCTACCTTGCTGAAGTGATCTGGCGAGTGAGCCATGTATACGTCTGTTCTTAACTGTACGTAGCACTCTGACGTTTGCAGGAAGGACACCAGAACGAGCCAGGAAAGACCACTACAGTGCCCTTTTGAATATCTGTAGATGCCACCATGCATGGAGAAAAAAAAAAAAAATAGAAATCTGGCCTTCTGCAACCCAGTAATGTTATTTGGGAGCCCAGCAAGAGCAGCATTGGATCCTCAGCAGTTAGATCTCCTGTAGTTCCCTTGGTTTCAGGGGACAAAGATAAAATGCTTCAGCTGAAGAATTGCCTGACTTGAGCATCTTGTAAAGGTAAAGACCAGCATGGGCTGTCATTCTTCTCTCCCGTCCCTTCCAAATCAGTGTCCTCCCCAGGTCCAAGGCAGGACTAGAGCCCCCTCACCTCTGCTCATCAGCAAGCATTAGAAGAAGAGACCAACTTTACAGAAAATGGTACTTCCAGGAAATACAAGAAGTATTTCAAGCAAATATTTGTATAATACTCTTCTGCCCAAAGATGAACAAGGCTTTTCTTTTTTTCCCCTCCTCTTTTTAAGGGAGAAGGTTGAGCAGGAACACCAAAGGGAATCACTGATTTCCCAGGACAACACAACCAATTTGCTTCTGCTCATGTAATAACTGTGATTGCACCCAGATGCCTACCCTCAACTCCAGAACCGCAAGAGAGCCTGGCCCAGAAAAGCCTGGGTCAAGCTGGGCTGCCTCGCACATCAGAGCGGGTGACTCCCGTGTAAGAGATGCCAGGGGCATGAGATGGACCAGAGCACCTAGGCTAGAGGTCACAGACCCAGAATCAAGATCCTTTCTACATCCTAAATCCATCCAGTCTTTACCATCCCAAGCAACACTAAAGCAGCAAACCCTTGAGGGTCTCTAAAGCAACAACACCTCGAGCCAAGAGGCCCCAGTGCACAGCTCAGAGATACAGGGCATCATCTTTTCTCCTGCCTGGTCCCAGGTCACAAGCTCTGATCCCAGTAGCTAGGACTAGTTACTGGGAGTAACTGGGATTAGGTGGTTCCAAGGAGGCAGAAGTAGGTCAGATCTGCAGCTGCATCTTCCCACGCCACCTTGGATGTACAAATGAGCAAGAAAACTGCAGAGCTGAAGAACTGAGCTATGTCCTAAGAGTTAACCTAGCAACTGAGGGTGCAGACAGATTCTGCAGCTCAAGGTGGGCAGTGGGTGCATCCTCCCGGGGGCTGGGGTGCTGGGAGGGGGACTCCAAAGGCTGGAGGGCAGTGCAAAGGTTCCCAACTGAAGAAGACAGTCATTTTGTCACAAGTAGAAGAGTTTTGTGTTTTCCTGACTGGTATCCCCCACAGTTTCCCATAGAAAACCTCAACACTTCACAAAGCTCACTTTCCAAACCCGGAGGAGACAGCCTTTCTGGCAACCTGGTGCTTTTGGCAAGGCAGCAGTTGACACATCGCGGTTCCCCACGCTCAAACCCACCAAAAGACATCAGAGAGGGAGAGAAAAAGAAAATCCCGTGGGCTCTTCTGCTTACTGAAAACCTTTTGACCTGCCTCAGCCACAATCTCAGGAGAGGCATCCTCTCAACACCACCCTGAGATGGGTGGGTGAGGACCGGGGAGCAGAGCTGGAGAGACAAGAAGAGCCAGATCACTGGGCAGCAAAGGGACAGGACTGTCCCCAGGGAGGGCAGTGTGACCAGCACGAGGTCACAGATCCCTGATGGTGGCAGCCAGGGGAGGAGGGCTTGGGGGAGGAAAAAACAAAAAGGGTAGAGCTAGCACAGAGAGATGCGGTGGACAGGGATGAAGCAGATGGAAAGGCAGGAAGGCACGTGGGTTTGGGGGGAGTGGAGAACAACAGCCAGCTGGGCAGATGGAGATGAACCACGGTCTTGGACAGATGCAGTAAACCTCCAGCTCCCTGCTCCATCTGGCCCTCCCCAGCCCACACCTCCAGCACCAGCCGTACCTTTCTGGATGCCTCCATCCGCTGCGCAGGAGAAGTCACCTGTGGCCAGGAGGAAGCACGTGGAGGATTTCTTGTTCTTATCTCGGGTGCTAGAGCGCCGCATGGGCCGCTTCTCCTCATCAGATGGTGACAGCGGCTGCTCCTCATCCGACAGCACCACGTTGGCCTCGCCGTTCTGCTTGGAGTCTGCAAGAAGGTGGCAGACACCCATCAGCAGCTGATAAACCCACGGGATGACATGCTCAGGGTGGCCAGAGGGGGTTGATTAGACCACACAAGGATGCAGAAGACCAGATTGCAGAAGGCCTAGAGCAACTCCCAAAAGTTCAGGCATGTCCCAGCTGGACGTGCTAACTAGGGAAGAAGGACCATGCTGAATTTTAATCCCAAGCAGCAAATAGCATCTCTTGCTCCTACTGAGGGTTATATACCCTGCACAAAGCCAAGCAGGGCTGGCCAGGAATGAAACACCCCTGGTCTTTGAAAACCATCCCCTCAGTTGGTGGGAATTAGCTCTTCTAAATTCACACCAGTTGAGATTGGGGCTCTTCTGGGTGGTGGTGAATTGCTAATTTATGTCATCTGACTGTGGTTTGTTAGCTGAGATGCTGCACCTGGTGAGGACCTGTCCCAAGCTCCTGAATTAGTGTAGGGTTGGAGGGACGGGGTTGATCTGCTCCTGCAAAACAGCTCCTCTTGCTGCTCCCCACTGGTGGGTCTCCTGGGGCAGAGGGGCTGTGTAGGCGCTTGGAAAGGACATTTATAAGGGAAAGCACCCATACAGGGCATTGGGATCTCCCCGTGTCCCCACAGATGAAGGGCCAGTGTTAGGCAGGTGGCCAGATAGGCCACTGCTCAGGGCTGACTTAGTGGACACCATGTAGGACACAGCCCTGTCATGGTCCCTCCCCTTTCCTTGCTGCAAAACTGGCTGCTCTGGGGCAGCAAACAGGTGAGAAGGACAAAGCAGCCTCCGTGGCAAGCAGAGACACCATGGAGAGGCTCCCTTGATCTCACAAGTTCAGCCCAAGCAATGCTGCCCACCAACAGCTGCCCACAGCTGGGCTCAGAGCTCTCTTCTGACCCGAAGAAAAAAGACTGCAAAAGTCCCAGACTTCAGCTCCGTGCACGAGAACAAAGAAAAAATGCACAGAGGCTGATTTTGCTCCTGCCTGAGCAGCACTGGGCTTGCCATGCAGGAATGCCATATCTACTAGAAGATGAATGGGAAGATGAGGTCAGGCCCCAGGGTGTATCTATGGATTTATCCATTTTGGTGAAGCTGGCCCTGATTTACAGTTGTGGGAAGTAAAAAAAAAAAAAAAAAATCTACCCCAAGGACTTTGTCTAACTCAGATGGGAATTGAGCCAATGGTCCAATCTCTGTCAAGCTGAACAAGGTAGGGACACCCTGAATCACACCGAGGGGGCTTAGTGCATTTCTGGAGAGCAGAATATGGCCCTTCCCCTGGGGCCATGCCCTCCTCAGGTGGAGGGTCCTGATCTTCAGCATCCTGGCCCACCAACACAGCCCCCACTACCCGGGTGTCTCAGCCCATTCTGCACCATGAGCTCATCTCCCTGAGAGCCAGGAGCCACATCCCGCAGTGGGGAAATCCCCAGGGACTCTGGGACACAGGGGAACACAGACGTAGCCTTGGGGGCTCCCAGAGGTCTCCCGCTCCCTCTGCCCAACCTTTGGGGTCTCACCTGACCGTTTCCGCTCAGCCACCCCTTCCTCTACTGCCAAGGGGCAGGTGTCGCTCTGGGTGCTGTTGCGGGGGGAGTTTTCCTCAGATTTGCAGTAGGTAGGGGAGTCCAGTGGGGCCGGACGGGGTATATGCTTTTTCTTCTTCTTTGGCAGCTTCTGCTTGGCCATGGCCAGGGAATAGTACATCCCAAAGTTATTGACAATGACGGGCACAGGCATGGCGATGGTAAGCACCCCAGCCAATGCACAGAGAGCCCCCACCACCATGCCCGACCAGGTCTTGGGGTACATATCACCGTAGCCCAGGGTCGTCATCGTGACCACAGCCCACCAGAACCCAATGGGGATGTTCTTAAAGTGAGTCGGGTCGCTCCCACTGGAGTCGGACGTCTTAGCTCCGATCCGCTCAGCATAGTAGATCATAGTGGCGAAAATCAAGACCCCCAAGGCGAGGAAGATGATGAGGAGCAGGAATTCATTGGTGCTAGCCCGGAGCGTGTGGCCCAGCACCCGGAGGCCCACAAAGTGCCGTGTCAGCTTGAAGATCCGGAGGATCCGGACGAAACGGACCACCCGCAGGAAGCCCAGCACATCCCGGGCAGCTTTGGAGGACAGGCCGCTAAGACCTACCTCCAGGTAGAAGGGCAAGATGGCCACAAAGTCAATGATGTTGAGCAGGTTTTTAATGAAGAGAAGCTTATCTGGACAGCAGATGATGCGAACCAGGAACTCGAGGGTGAACCACAAGACGCAGACCCCTTCGATGTAGGTGAGGATGGGCTCTGTCTCCACCTTATGCGTCAGCAGGATTGTCGTGGTGTTGCCAACCACGAGGGTCTCCGTCACGTTGACATTGATGTTGAAGGCCTCGTGTGTCTCCAGGCAGAAGGTTGTGATGGAGACCAGGATGAAGAAGAGCGAGGCAAAAGCAACTACCTGCAAAAGTTAAATCACACGGGCCATTAGCTGAACTTCCTGGGAATACGTAGAAAGATTTGGGTCAGCTGGTGGGGGAGAGCAGTGCTTTTATGTACCACGATGATGGTAACTGCAGGGCAGGGTGAGGCACACTTCTGGTGTCACCTGTGTTTGGTACGTCTCTTCTAATCCCTGCAAGCGAACAGCCCCAGCAGGGATGGGAGAAGGCCTTATTTGACAAAAATGAGGCTCCTAACACCCCACAAGCTGTGCTGCTTGCCATCCACTCGGTCCCTGCTTCCTCAAGACCAAGGATGGCGAATGGGGAGCATTCCCTGGACCTCTCCCATCAGTTGTCAGCAAACCTCAGAGTCTGGGGTCATCGGTCCAGGACCTTTCTCCAAGTGCTGTGATATGGACACAGGAAGGTGTGCTGGGCTCCAGCTGTGGCTGGAGATGTGCTGGAGATGACAGGGATGGGAATGAAGGGAGACCTGCAGCAGCCTGTGTTTGGAGCAAGCCTCCACTTGAGCACATGAAAAGGAATATGCATGAAAGGCAACTTTCAGAGGACTAATTCAAAGGGCTTTCCCCCACACTCATCCAAAATCCCACAGCTGAGATATCCTTGTAGGTCCCTTTCAACCCAGGATATTCTTTAGATTCTATGAATCTAACATGAGGTCTCGGCGTGGACCAGAGATGTATGTCCTTTTGCCCCCTCAGGGTCAGTGCTGGGTGTTGTTCTCACAAGCAGCCCCAGGAACTGGGAGGGCAGAACACGGAGAGCAGTTGGCAGAGCTCAGCCCAGCATCGTACTTATGCTCAAACCTAGTGACACGCAGGTGGCTCCCACTGCTTCCCTCTCTCCAACATGAGAGACCTTCGTCTCCTCCCCACGTCATGATGCCACTTCGCCTCAGGTGTGAGCTAGGAGGGGCCAGCAGCATGCAGCTGTGTCACAGAAAACACTTTGTCGTCCCCCCCATCGATCCTGCTCAGCCCTCTCCTCCCCAACAGGATGAGCTCATGATGAGTCCATTCCCCAGAGCATCTGTTTGCAAGAGCCCCTGAAAAAAGCCTCTTGAGCGGAAAAACCTTCCTTCTACCTCCCTCCAGCACAAAAGCACGGTTGCTTTGGCTTCCCAGGAGCAGATCCTTTGCTGCTAACACAGCCTGCCCACACTGGGCAGGATGCGACCTGCTGCTCGCAGTGCTTCGCGTCTCGTTTTGCCATCAGACCAGCCGTCCGAGCTGCCACGAGCCTGCTGGAGACAGCAACCCAGGTCCTCGGCTGGAGTGAATCAGCAGTGGAGACAGCCTGAGTCACGCTGGAGAAAAAAACAGCCCCAGACACTGGCAGTAACATGAGAGCATCCTCACGGGGTGTCCCCAAGGGCAAGCCTGTGCGGGTCCAGTGTAGGAGAATCATTCCTCCAGAAGTTAGGTGTGAAGTTTAAGCCAGACCCTAATCGAGGGAGAAATCTCTGGAAGGTGATTCTCCTCCCACCCCATGATGGACACCTGCCCAGGGATGGGCTGAGATGCTTCGTACCCCCCAGACCAAAGCCTGCTGGACCACACGCTGCGAGGCCTGTCTTGCCGGCCAGCTGCGCCCAACCCTGCACAACTGGGGGAGCAAATCCAACCAAATCAAAGTAGGATCTTAAACTGAAGCCCTTTTAACCAGACAAGAGTGCCTACGCAGGTGGTGGCATGGCCAAAATAATCTAATTTTCAACTGGGTCCTGAGTAACATTCCGGAGTTTGCCCATAAGGGTAATCTGAAGGACACATAAAGATTAAAACCTTAGGCTCAAAGCAAAGTAGGAAAAAAAATTACCAAGGAAGATAGCAAGACCCTGCTGCCACTCCCCCAAAGGAGCAAACACTCAGGCAATAAAACAGCCCTGATGTGTGAACTGTGGAGGTGAGAGCTGATTTAGCCCCAGGTGCAACAGCATCCTCTAAAAATAGGAGAGTCACGTTCACAGCCAGTGCCAACCACTGTTCCCCCTCCAAAGCCGACAGTGCTGCCCCAGTTTTACGTCAGCTGAAGATCTGACTTGAGACATCTTACATCAGCTCTAACCTCTGTCTTGCTCCCAAAAACGTCTTTAAAATAACACAAAATCCATGTCTATACCTAGCAGTAACCAATACAGCACTAAAAGTCCCACCAAACAAGTTCTCCAGAATCTGCTGATGATCCGAATGGTGGCTCAACATAGTCTCTACAGTTTGGGATGGGTGTTCCCAAAAAGCATGACCCTACAGGGTGGCCCTAGCCTGGAATTCCCAATGGATGTGAGGTCAGGTTTAGCTGCAAAGGGGAAAAAAAATAGGAGCTACACATGAGCTGAGCTTGGAAGCAGACCAAACACCAGAAGCAGAGCAGCTTCCGATGGGGAACAACAGAGTTTTACACTGAGCTGGGATAGCAACTACACTGGGCACCATGTTTTCACTGGCACCTCTGAGACTGGATTAGATGAAGCAGGCAATGAACCCATGGGCATTGACACTACAAGGAAGAGGAGTTCAAAACTTGGGGAGAAAATTTCTAACCACATGCTTGTGCAGTTGCCAGGTCTGGAGGTGCAGGGCTAGAGATGCTGGAAAGAGGGGAAGATGGAAATAGACACAAGCCAACTGAGTCAGGGCCCGAGGGGCTGCTCTGGGGTTGGGGAGGAGCAAGGACCAGAGAAAATCAACCCTGAGACTCTCAGGCACTGCTGTCGCAAGATCTAGGGAGGGTTTTTGTGCACACAACCTGGGACGGCTCTCCTTCCTGCCGATACCAAGATTTGGCAAGATGCACCAGACCAGCTGCTCCAAGAACGAGCACCCGCAGGACCTACTGCTCCAAAACTGCCCTGGGGAGGGTCCAGCACGTCCTCAGGCCAAATGCTGATAGTTGGCACTGACCCTCTGCTTCCCCTCTGAAAAAGAGCAGAGAAACTCTGAAATGGGGCAGCAGAAAAAAGTCCCATTTCAGCCACTCTCAGATGGGGGTGGCTCATTGGACACTGCACCTGCAGAGGTGCTCGTGGGTCTCAGAGCATCCTTGTGCCAGACAGTGACACCAAACCAGTGACACCTTAGTCCACCAGTGCACCCAGCTAGTGCACCAATAACTGGGTGCACTAGACAGGTTGTTGCCAATTGGGTCAGGTGCACCTCCGTGTGCCTCAGCTTCCCCTTCTGCCAAAGCATTTTTCCTAAGCTGTTGCAAAACCACACTGATATCTCAGCATGGAAAATATGACCCAGGAGAGCCTGAGAGCGTCGCTGCTGGAGCGGCTTGAAGGTGGCCATACCCACAGCAGTGCTAAGCTGAGCCCTTATCCTAGAGAGGCAAAAAAGAAGGAAGCGGGGAGCTCCCAGTACAGCCTGGTCCCACTCCATCCCACCATTATCTCCCCAGTCAGAGCTCACATCACAGCCCTGCCTGCTGCCTCCGACGCACTCCCGCCGCTTCTGTTTAGCGAATGCCTTTCTGAGAGCAGCCTCAGCGCACACGAAAAGCAGAAGCAAATAATAACATGAAAAATCTGAATTGAATTATTCTTCTTGGTTGTTTTTTGTTTGTTTGTTTGCTTGCTTGCTTGTTTTGCTTTGTTCCGTGTTTTATTTGAAGCATTTCAACACTCAGAACATCTCTCAGAGGCAACAAGCCCGCGAAGATGGGGAAAGGATCAGGTACCCCTTTTAAAATGAGTAAAGCTCTTGCTGCCCAAACATTTTTGTGTGTGTGCATGTGTCGTTCTTACGTTAGCTGCAAAAACACCTCCTTGAGAAACCGACCCCCTGCCCTTTGAGCTGCTGGTGGGTGTGAAATGCCTGCAGGATTTCTTACCATTGATGTTTTTTTACACCTCTAAAGGCATCCAGAATTCATTTAGATCCCAAATGCCTGCATGTATGTGTGCGTGTGTGGCAGATTTCAAAGCTGGGCGTTACAGGGGGGATGTGCATGGATGGGACTGGATGGCTCTGGAACTGTGTGGGCAGGTGTCTGAGGGTCAGTGGGCAGCACTTTGGGGATTATCTAAGAGTATTTGCGAAAGGAGACACCCATGTAAGATAGTGGCTGGGCTGGGAGCCCAAAGATGCTCCTGGTTATGGGGAACACGTCCCAGGCACATTGGTGTCTATGGATAGGGACTGTCCGCATGTGCAAAGGGGTCATGAGCTGGGTGTTAGCACCTGCATGTGCTCACAGTGTGTGTACACGCTGTACTGAGTCCCCAGAGATGTGCATGGATGAAAAGTCACACCGCCCAAGTCACAGAATCCAAAGGCAGGGACTGAGAGAGTGAAGAACCACCCACTGTAGGCAAAGATCAGGTGCGAGAGCATCTGAGGAACCTGAAGGTGCACAAGTCCATGGGACCTGATGAGATACATCTGCAAGTCCCGAGGGAACTGGTGGATGGAGTTGCTAAGCCACTGTCCATAATATCTGAGAAGTCATGGCAGTCCAATGAAGCTCCCAGTGACTGGAAGAGGGAGAATATCACTGCCATTTTTAAAAAGGGAAAAAAGGGAGACCCAGGGAACTAAGGGAACTACAGGCAGGCAGTCTCACCCCTGTGTCTGGCAAGGTCATGGAGCAGATCCTCCTGGAAACTCTGCTAAGGCACATGGAAAGTAAGGAGGTGACTGGTGATGGCCAACGTGGCTCCACTACGGGCAGATCATGCCTTACAAATCTGGTGGCATTCTACGACGGGGTTACAGCACTGGTGGATAGGGGAAGAGGAACTGACATCACCTACCTGGACTTGTGCAAAGCACTTGACACTGTCCCCCGTAATATCATTGTCTCTAAAGTCGAGAAATATGGACTTGATGGCTGGACCACTCAGTGGGTAAGGAACTGGCTGGGTGGTCGCACTCAGAGTTGCGGTCAACAGCTCGATGTCCAGGTGGAGACCAGTGAAGAACTGTGTTCCTCAGTGGTCAGTGCTGGGACCAGCACTGTTTAACATCTTTGTCAGTGACATGGACAGTGGGATTGAGTGCACCCTCGGCAAGTTTGCTGATGAGACCAAGCTGCTTGGTGTGGTCAACACACTGGAGGGAAGGGCTGCCATCCAGAGACCTGGACAGGACTGAGAGGTGGGCCTGGGCAAACCTCATGAGGTTCAACAAGGCCAAGTGCACGGGCCTACACCTGGGTCGGGGCAATCCCAAGCACAAACACAGGCTGGGCGATGAGTGGAAAGAGAGCATCCTTGAAGAGAAGGCCCTGTGGGTACTGGTGGATGAAAAACTGAACACGAGCCAGCAATGTGTGCTTGCAGCCCAGAAAACCAACCGTACCCTGGGCTGCACCAAAAGCAGCGTGGCCAGCAGGGTGATGGAGGGGATTGTCCACCTCTGCTCTGCTCTCGTGAGACCCCACCTGGAGCCCTGAGTTCAGCTCTGGGGTCCCCAGCACAAGAAAGACATGGACCTATTAGAACAAGTCCAGAAGAGGCCCATGAGGATGATCAGAGGCTGGAGCACTTTTGTTATGAAGACAGACTGAGAGAGCTGGGGTTCAGCTTGGAGAAGGGAAGGCTCCAGGAAGACCTTACAGTGGCCTTCCACTACTTAAAGAGGGCTACAGGAAAGCTGGGGAGGGACTCTTTGTTAGGGGGTGTAAGGATAGGCCAAGGGGTAATGGCTTTAAAAGAGGGAAGGTTTAGATTGGGTAGAAAGAAGAAGTCCTTTACTATGAGGCTGGTGAGGCACTGGAACAGGTTGCCCTGAGAAGCTGTGGATGCCCCATCCCTGGAAGGCCACGTTGGATGAAGTTTTGAGCAACCTGGTCTAGGGCAAAGTGTCCCTGCCCATGGCAGGGGGCTGGAACTAGATGGGCTTTAAGGTCCCTTCCAACCCAAACCATTCTGTGATTATATGATTCTGAAAGGGGTGTGTGAATGTGTGTTTCTGTGTGAGAACCACAGCTGCGAGCCTGTGCTCAATGTGCTGATGGGGACCGTATGTTGCGTGTGGGCTGCATGAACATGGTGATGGTGGTGGACATGGGTGCAGGGACAAGGGTGTTGGCAGGGATGGAGAGGGCATCTTTTGGGCCTGAAGAGGGGTATGAGCTCCTTGGGGACAAATGTGAGGATCCCATTTGCTTCAGGACCCAATTTTAGTATTTCCCTACCTGCTGACACACGTGCCAGGGCATAGGCCCTGTCCTGCATCATTAACATTGTTTTTGGTGTGTGCACACACACAAGGAAGGGGAAACTAGACAGTCCTGCCTGTCCTAGAGCATCCTAAAACTCCACCTAAAACTCAGCCCTGCCAAAGGCTCTCCCAGACAATCCCTCACCTCCATGACAGGCCGGGAGGTGTCTGGCAGCACCCAAGGGTGTGAAAGTGGCCCCCAGTCTCAGCCCATGCGCAGTGCCTTGGGAGGGGACAGGGAGATGACAGAAGAGGCTTCCCATAGGATGGGAGATGGCCAACATGCCCCATGGCAGTAAGGGGACACCCAGTGGAGAGTCCATCTCACCCATGGAGATGAGGAGATGAAGGTATCACCAGCACGGCCCCATCCCCACCCGCCAGCACTTTTCGGGAGCTTACCCTTGCCGCCTTGGATGAATAGGGATCCTCAAAGAGTGCCCACATCCTGGGCTGCCAATTCCGACAGCAGCCACCCCCTCCGGCAGCCCCTGCCGCCCCTGGCAGCCTGTCCTCCATGCCCAGGCGTTGAAGGGCCATCTCCCTACCCCCTTCCTCTTCAGGCTCCTCTCCACCAGCCCCTCCACCGGGCTCAGGACTCTCGAAGATGTCCAGGGCCTCTTCGGCATCGCGGTGTTGGCGGTAGGTCATCCAGCAGCAGGGCTCCACGTCGGTCTCGTCGATGCCCCAGTAGGTCAGCTCCTCCTCGAAGAGGGGCCCGCAGATGTCAGCCGGGCAGTGCAGCTTGCCAGTGCGGTAGTAGTTGAGCACGTAGGAGAAGATCCCAGGGTGGCGGTCAAAGAAGAATTCATTGCTTTTACCATCAAAGTCAAAGTTGCTCTGGGCATCGGGGTCGGCGAGCCAGGCCAGACGGGTGCCCGGCAAAGTCCGCAGGGTGCTTTTGTAGGTCTCATGCCGGGTGCCCCCTACATTGATGGTGATCTTGTCCGAGTCTTCCCCTTTGCCCATCTCTTCCTTCAGGCATGTTTTGGAAGGTGGTTTGTTCCCCGACTTGCGTCCACGGTAGGAGGAGACACACACCGAGCTGATCATAGATTTCGGTGGATGGGAGACGCACGCTTCGTGCACCCTTCCTCGGGGCGAGGAGCTGGGGGTCGGCGGAGGCGGGCGAGGGGAGCAGAGGTGGGACTGGGGAGGGGAAAAGGGGGGGCTCAGCCTTCGCTCCGGCCTCCGCCAGCCCCAGCGCCGGGCGAGGGGGAGCAGGCTGGAGCCGAGCCGGACACCGCTGGCTGCCGGGGGCCGGCAGGGGAGGCTGCAACCTCCACCCCCTCTAAAACCACCCCCCCGGAATAAAACCGCCCTCCGCCCGCAGGCAGCCCAGCCCCGCCGGGCAGCAACAAGTGGAGAAGGGGGGGCGCGGGGGGGGGAGCTGCGGGCAGTGCCGGGGGGGCCAGGCCGGGAAGGAGGAGACCGCCAAGGCCGGCGGAGGGGGGGCAGCCCCCGCTACCTGCAGCGTCGGCCGCGGGGGGGCCCCGCCGCCCGCTCCGGCGGCTCCGCGCTCCCTCCGCCCCCCCGGGCCGAGGGGCAGGGGCCCCTCCCCGATTCCCGGTGGAGGCGGCGGGGGGGGAATGGATGCGGCACCCCCCCCCCAAGCGGAGCCCTGCCCTTCAGAGGGGGCTGCGGCGGCGGGGGGGGGGGGGGGGGGGGTGCTCCCGCGTGGCCGGCCCGGGGGGGCCTGTTGCGCCCCGGAGGCTGCCGCCCGGCTCGGCTCGGCTCGGCTCGGCCGGGGAGGCGGCGAGGGCTGCTCCGGGGCTCGGCGGGGAAGCGCCGCCGCCCGGGGCTTTTATAGGGCTGGGAGCGAGCGGCGGGGTTACAGGAGCCGGCGCCGCCCCGCCGGGGGGCCGGGGACCCCCCCGCCCCAGCGCCCGGCCCCACGGCCCCCCGCTGCCGCCGGCACCCCCCGCTGCTGCCCTCCTTCCCTCCCTCCCTCCCTCCCCCCCTCCCCGCCACGCTCCTCCATCCCCGCATCCCTCCCTCCATCCTCCCAGCCATCCGCCCCCCCATCACACCCATCCGTCCGTCGGTCCGTCCGTCCGCCCCTCCATCCCTTCCAGTCCCCCCCGCAGCCCCCGCGTAGCCCCCAGCCGCCGGCTCACCTCCCCGCGGGGCGCGGCGTGCAGCGAGGCTCGGGGGGCTCTGTGTCAGTGCGCAGGGAGCCCCGGACACCCCAGCTCCGCTTCGCGCCGGAGGGGAAATGCAGCCCAGAGCTGCCTGCGGATCTGGAGCCAGCTCTTGGCAGAGGCTCGAGCAGATCCCATCCCTCCCTGGCTCGCAATCCCTCGCTCACAGAGAGGTCAGGAGAGACCGACCCTAGGTGCGGATCGGCGGCTGATGGGGAGCCCGGCGGCACCAGTCAGCCCCGGCCCTTCCCTCCCACGACCCCCTCCCCGAGCACCCCTCTGCCCTGCTTCGGCTCCCGCATGAAATTTGTCCCTTCCCCGGAGCTGTGCCCATGGGTGCTGGGACTGGGCACAGCGCAGGACGCAGGGCATCACCCACCCCAGCCCCCAGGCCCTTCCCCTAAGGCCCCTCGCTGGGGGCTCTTCCACCCCCGGGGGCTGGTGAAGCTCAGCTCCTCTCCTGGGACTGGGGAGGAGGTGAAGAGGGACAAGCCTGTCACCAAGGCGAAGACCCCAGGGACCTGTCGGCGGTGTTTACTCCAGCACTGGCACTGCTGGTGTTGGAGGGGGGGGGGGGGGAGGCGGAGGGGGTTGCAGGTGGGTGCTTTGGGGTTATAAGTGGGATCAGAGCCCAACACAGGCTTGTTACTTGGGGGGGGGGGGGGGGGGGGGGAGCAATGGGTCAGCACCTGGGTAAGGGAGTCCTCGGTGCAGAGTGAGGGGACAGCGAGTGGGGAACGTTGCCCCACTCCTGCACCAATCTGCACCTTCCTAGGCTCTGCAGAGGGTCCCCACGGGGTCCTGAGCCCCCTCCTCACCCCCTGCCCGGGTTTGTCCCCTCGGTGACATGATCACCCCCCTGCCAGGGGTGCTGGGGCAGACACGCCACCCAAAAGGCATGAGAGACATCAGAGCCGCGCTTAAAATCTTACCACCAAGAAAGCCCTGCTCCAACTGTAGCTGCAACTCGACAGCTTCCAGGGCCGGATCCTGAGCGGGTGGAGGCTGGCACGGCTCCACACCCAAACCACCCGGGGCTGCACCAGCAGGGGAGCACGGAGCCCGAGGGAAAGCCGTGCTGGAAAAATCGAGCCTTGCATCACCGGCCAGGCATCACAGCTCGGCTCCTCATCATCGGTAATGTGAGTTTGGCCAGGAGGAAGGAATGCTGCGACCTGATGCTAATATTTTATACAGCGACTTTCATCCCAAGAGATCGCCGTGCACCCAAGCACGGCCGCTCCTGGGGCGGGAGGGGGTGGCCAGGCAGACAAATGGGTTGTATCTGGGGAAGGAAAGGATCTTTTAGCCAGCAACACCCGCCCAAAGCTGTCTGCTCTCTAAATATGCCTTCAGATTTTTAATGTCCATGAAAAAAAAAAAAGGAGAGAGAGAGAGAGAGAGAGAAAAAATAGCAAGAGCTTGATGAATAAGGGTCTTTTTGGAGAGAGAGGGAGTCACTTCTGCAGGGACCTCCTTCATCCCCACTGCAAGGCTGACAGACAGCCTCTGGGTAAGGGATGGATCAGTAGGATCTGGCAGATTTCATGGAGGATCAGCTCCAACCTGAAAAGCCAGAGCCCTTGGGTGGGTCCCAAGGATGAAGTATGGGGTTCCCAGGTTCCCCCCACTGGTCTCTGCTCTGTCACAGGGCCCACAGCCCAGTGAAAGGGGCACATCCCCAGCTTGGCACACAGAGACTGGCATGACAGCCTGTGGGGTGCTTGGAGGGCTGCATGACCTGAAGGAGAGGACAGGGAGATGCTGGGACCATGTGGCGTCTCTGCCCATGGGGGGACAGAGGAGGTAGGGGAACTGCATCTCAGTTTAGGGAGACAATCCAGCTTTGGGGTAGAGATGGACAAACCAACCACACCATGTATTTCAAGACTAGGATCCTATTACTAGAAAAACATGTTGACAGCAGCCGACAGTTGCCCCAAGGTCTCTGCCCTCTTCCCTTCGTGCTTTTGGCGGGGCAGGCCAGCTTCTGGGCGGGGGGCGGTGGCACCCACAGCACCCCAGGGTGCTGCTGGCACAGAGCAGCCCCCCGGGGTGCGAGCCCACGCAACCTTTCAAGATGCTCTCTCGGAAGGGGGTTTTCGCAGGGAACCTACTGCAGGCTGTGAGCAAGGCACGTCTCTGCCCTGCGCCTCCGTCGGGGTGAATTTTTCAGCTCACCTTGCTCCCCGCCGGCCGGGCACGGGCAGCGGGGCTGCGCTCCCTTGGGAGAGCAGGTTGCGCACCGCGAGTTTGCCTCCCCGTCCCCCCGCCACCTCTGCCTCGGGGGGGACGCGGCTCGTTCCCAGCCCGGCCCCCCCGGCCCCGCGCCGCTGTGCCACAAGTGCCACCTGGCGGGGCTGGCGCGCAGGGGAAGCGGGCGGCGGGGGGCGGCTGCGGCCGGCGGCGGATCCGGCTCCGTCCGCGGCGTCGCCGATGCGATTTTGCTCCGCCAAAGCAATGTCGGGGCTGGAGGAGGCTGGGGCTGGAGCGGGAGCAGCGGAGGTGCTGCAGTCGCCTTCGCCTGCCGTTGGGGTGGCTGCGGGCAGCGCCTGGCCGCGTGCCGTGCCTCGGTGTCCCTGTCTGCAAGAGCCGGGAGCAAGCTACGGATTTCTTCCAGTGCCACTCGGAGACCCACGGCGGGACTCTACTCATTCACAGGGGCGCCCCTGCACTGTGTCTGTACCCACCCCGTGTCCACACTCCAGTCCAGGGATGTTTTGAGGTGGGACACCCAGAAATCACCCCCTGCTCCAGTGGCACCATCCTCTGCCTCCTGCCAGGCTCTGTGCCTCACTGTCACAGGGAATCTGTAACAGTTTTTTTTTTAAGTACACATGCGGCTCAAATTTACCATGTTTCTCCAGGGCTTTTTTCCAGCCCCGTGTGGGCCAGAATCACCCTTTGCAATTTGTTTCAGGAAGGTTTTGCGTGGATCCCCCGCACCAGAAGCTGAATGTTTCTGCCCCCAGCTCACTTTCAGCCCAGGGACTCCCCAGAGTGAACAAAGCCGAAGCCTGCACCACTCTCACCCTCCTGGCCTGAGGCTTTTCCATGGCAGCAGCTCACCCAGCCCATGCAGTAACTGCAATCCCAAAGATGCATCATCACCTGCTGCTGGTTTTTTTTTTTTTTTTCTGGTTTTGATTTTGCAGATAGCTGCAATATTTCCCTGCCTGAGAGAGAAGGGGATAAATCAAAATGACTCCCTTTCTGTACTGTGGGGTGGCCTGGGGACAAGGCCCTCATGCCAGCCAGCCACTGCTCACACACAGCCCAGCAGTGGGAACACGTGTTCCCTCCCTGTGTCCCAGGTCTGAGCCTCTTCCAAGTCCATAATCACGCAGCACACGCTGCAGAGTGAGCACAGGTTCAGGCTGAGGCCGACAGCTCAGCACAGCAGTGAGCAGCCACAAGTGGGTACCGCAGGGCCTCGGACATCACCCTGAGCTGGATTTGATGGGCTCTGCACCCATACTTCTTCATCCCTCTCTGCTCTGCCTCACTGGGAATGTCTCTGGGGCTGGGGAGGAGCTGGGAGCATCTCCACCCCTGCTCCCACAGACGGGGCTGTGCTGGGGCCAGAGCTGTCCTCTGTGTCCCATTGTCCTGGCCCTTGCCCTGCAGGATGTGCTGCCCCAGAGCCTGGTCCTGGAGGGACCTGTGTGCCTCCTCCTGCCTCCGCCGCGGGCAGTGCTGCTCCTCCAGCCCCCAGTGCAGCTCCTCACCCCAATGCTGCACCAGCATCTCCAGACAATGCAGCACTGGAGATGCTCAGAAAACCTGACCTGCTCCTATGTGGCTGCCACCGCGGAGGGGACGAGCACAGTTCACAGCAGTGAAGTATCCCGATGGCATCCCCACTGCTGGCACATCTCTGCTGGTCCCAACCAGCCTCTCTTCTTTTACCTCTCTCCATGCTCCCCGGTATTGGCCCTGGGGAAGCCAAAGAAGCTACAAAAGATGCAAGAGAAGGGAAGCTTCCCACCAAGCTTGTTACTAAGCTGATACCCAGCAGCTGAAGTCATTTGGGTCTGCTGGAAAGCTCCAGTCCTTCTCCAAGGTGGCTCTCCACACTCCCAGCACCCGCAGTGCCCTGAATGAGACATCAGCAATGTTAGCAGGGCATTGGAAGAGGAACGTATGTCTTACCAGTGCATGTGCCCCATAATACTAGTGTGTACTGGTTGAGCTGGTCCAGGATGGAAGATCACCTCTGTGATGCTCCTGGAGAGCCTGTGGGCAGCCATGCCCAGAGTGGGCTCCTTGCAGGGGCTGATGGAGGCACAGGAAGGGAATCAGAGAGGAGAAGGGGAGCCAGAAGGACGATGTGGGTGGCTGGACAGGACAGGGAAGGACAGAGACATCTATGTCCATGGGTGCTGGCAGCCCTGGAGCCCATTGCTTTAGCTCTTTGCAACCCCAAACCTCAGAGAGACCCCAAAGCCCACCCCAAGAAAGGAAACAGGCAAAGAGACTTGGTAAGAAGAGACTTTTAATCGGACTCCATTACGGCTCTTACAGGGTTTCTCTCGACTGCCAATGAGTCCGGCCAGCACGGCACGCGTGTTAAATACACTGGCTACGAGGATACATGGGACGAGTTTCTACCAGATCTGTGCTTTTACCTGTACAGAAGGGCTTTGCCAGCCTTGTGCTTACCCACAGGGGAACCGGCCACGACCCGTGTGCTGCCATGTCTCTGCCCAGGCTGGGCCCTGTCCCCTGGGGCTGGCAGTGCCACCGAGGCCACCCGGCCCTGCCACCTGTGCCCCATTCCTGCTGGCGAGACCCAGGCTCAGGGGAGGACAGGGACGGGAGGGAGGCAGGGGGAGCAGCTCCCAGGAGGAGCTGGGCTTTAATGTGAGCTGCCAGGGTCTGTGTGGGGGCAGGAGGGTAAGCCCCTCTCCCCAGTCAGGACTTCAACCCCTCCTGATTCAGCCAGCATCTCCTGTCGAGGACACCGTCCCCTTCTGAGCAGCAGGATCCAGGCTGGGAACCAGGCAGGGAGTGAGAGGAGGGGGCAGGAATATCAGCAGCGGTTCCCCCCTCCTGCTCTGACTGCCTGGATGAAAACTGAAAAGTGCCTGTGCTCACAACTAGCAGCTATTCCCTGTGCCTCTGAGGGGGAAAAAAATAAAAGTGGCTGCCAGGGCTAAAAGTCACCGGGTTTGGCCTGATCCACAGCCCCGGGACCCCAAGAAGGTGCGTGGAGGGGAGAGCCTGCCCTGGCAGGTGGGAGAAAGCCCCGCCGCAGGCTCCAGAAGTGGCCAAGAACAGCAAGAAGTGACCCCGAACAAAACACATACGCGCACACCTACACGCGCACACCCCCACGCACAGCATCTACGGACGAACATGCGCACGCTCACACGGCCACGACACGGATCACCTAAAACTTACCCCCCCACAGACCCCTGTGCCTAACACCAAGCAAATACCACACAGAAATACAGTACTTCCACAGATAAAAAGAAAGGCTTCCTCCCCCCTCCTCCTCTCTGCGGGGTCCCCATGCTAGGGGACCCCCTGGGGCTGGGGAGGGGCACGGGGGGAGGGATGGCCACCCACCACGCACAAGAAATGAAAAGGTAAAAATATGTCTGATATACAGTGAGAATTGATCTGTACAGCACTGGGAATGAAAATAGGTCATGGGCCACTTTGGAATACATTTTGTCATTTAACATCATTTACAGTGACATTTACAGAATAAATATACAATAGAAATAGAGAATCTCTAGGTTATTATTCCATCTCCTCTCTCTGTATATATTTTATATATATATAATATAGCTTTTTGTTACCTTCTTATTGACTTTGCCTCTTATTGGCGCTGCAAGAAGAGGGGAGGAAAGTAAATGCCTCCCTGGCTGGTTTGGGAATAGTGGTGGGAGAGATGGCGGGCCGGATCCTTCCCCCCAGGGTTTGAGGAGCATTGTGCCGTGGGAACAGATGGAACCACATGCGTTGGCTGCGGGAGGTGTCCTGCCCCGGTAACTCCATGGGAGCTGCAGTGGGAATCCCCTGGGCTCAGGGGCAAGTCTGACTTGCATCGGGAAGGTGACATTTTGCAATGATTTGGTTCATCCTCTGTTCTGCTGGTCAGGAGGAGGAAATCAGGGACAGAGGGAGAAATAAGGGATGGGAGGGAACATCTTGCCTGGTGTTGGGGGGAAATGCATAGGTTTTGTGCTTCTCCCATTCAGAGGTGGTGCAGTGGGGATATTTCTGTGTTCTTCTGTAGGGGCAGGAGAGAAAGACCAAACGCACAGTGGAGAGGATGGTGAAGAGGCTGGACGAGAGATGAGAGCATGGCTGATCCTGGGGATGGTGCTTCTCAGAGCCATCAGCAGAGACTGAGCTGCTTTGGTTCAATCCATGCCTCCATTTCCACCTGGAAAAATGGCTAATGAAGGTCCTGTGCTAATCTCCCAGACAGAGCCCCCAAGCCACCGGCTGAGCTCATGACAAAAAGGAGAAGGACTATAAATAAAGGATTACAACCCACAAGAGAAACGTCACTGTGGGGGACGTTGTGCACCCTGGGGTGCCAGGAGAGGTCAAGGACGTGGCAAACGGGCCAGATACTGTCTGCCTTTGACTCTCAGCCAAAAGGAGAATCAAAGTGGAAGAGAATCTATTGATAGGAAAGCGGAGGAGAGAAGGGCTCGTGGACAAGCAACCATGAACTTGGCCTTCAAACTAGCTTGAAATACCACCACACATCATCTAAGCCCAGCAGGACTGAAGCTAAGGAGCTCCCTCAGCTTTTGAGACTGTAGCGATGTGCTGAGAGGGAGAGAGGGCATGGAGCAGGCTGCTTCTCCCCTGTACCCACCGGGAAAGGAGGAAAAAGCCATGTAATACTGGTACCCTTGACAGAAATGCTTGGCCATATGTATGATTCAGGGAAACAAACGTCAGTCCCAGTGAGAAAAACTCTGAGCTGGGAGGCCCCAAACTTTCCTAGATAGCCTGGGAAGAAACAACATAGCATCACCTCCACCTGGTCCCCATAACACGGATGGGCATGATAGAGGCTCCTGGGCTCTAACAGGAGCTCACCAGCCTGGATCAAGAGCTAGCAGGGACATTGGGACCCGGCACCGACTTTTGGTCATTGCAGCTCAGAAGACATGCCCTCCATCTGCTGTCCCCAAAAGCTGGTTACCCCCTTCTAAAGGCTGGTGAGCGCCTGCGGAGGTGCAGCAGCGAGGCAATGCAGGCACCGGCTCGATGCTCTGAGAGGTGAAGACATGTCCAGAGATAGTCACTGCCCAGCTCACCTCAGCTGGTGGGTGCAAGGGAGGTAAGTTAGGGGGGGTGGTTTCCTGAGAGCTACACCAGGACTGCGGTAGGACTGGATGCCCCACAGCTCTGCTTGTGCCACTGGGACATCTAAAGCAAGCGGCAACAGGAGACGATCCCACGCCAGGGATTTTGGCTCAGCAGAGCATCCCACATGTCAGGAGTCATTCCAGGAGAATGCTCCTGACACCCATCACTGTAACCCTGGTCCAGACCTCACACATGCTCACACATCCAAAATCACTCACTTCAGAGGTCCTGCTGCCTCTCAGCACAATAACCGCCCAACCACAGAGCATGCTGTCCACGTTGTCCCATGGACATGATCTCTCCATGTCTCAGAACAACCTGCAGACGCCGTCACCGTGCTGGTGGTAACAAAACAGACGCCAAGGATCCACCAGCTGCAGTCCCACACACCACAGTGACTCAGCCAGCCCCACACTGCTCCCTGCCAACCCTGGTCAAAATGTTGGGGTTATCTGGGTGTGCCCACAGCCATGAAAACTACAGGAGATACAACAACAACAACGATGGCAACAACAACAGCACCCTTTTGTGCTATGAACATCGATGGTTAATTGTGCTCGCTGGAATAAGGCCGTGACTCCTCCCAGCTGAAGGACAATGGACAGGGAGGGCAGAGCACTGGGTTGCAGGAGGAAGCGTGCTTGGCTTTCCACCTGACACCAGGTCCTTTTTCCAACTATCAACTGCTTAGAAAGAGAGGTTCTTTGCTTCAGATTTGGGCTGCGAGAGAAGGACCCTCAGAGAGGTCCTGCATCACCTCTTGTTCCCCCTCCCTTCCCCGAAGGCAAGCCCCGGAGGTCCTGCTGTTCAGCCCAGGGTTGTCGGAGGAGTCCTGCCCCTCCCGCAATCCATTCTTCCCGATGTCATCTTGGAAATGGCTGCTTTGGGTTACGATTTTGAGGGGTTTCTTCTTTGTCTTTTTATTAATTTTCCCATTGCCTGGAAAGCCAGGATCCACTCCCCAGTGACCTCCTCTCCCGACGGGGGTGGTCGGCAGGCAACCGTCACAGTTCGGATTCAGGGGTGCTGGCCATTAAGTACCCGCTCCCGTATCGTCCGTTGGGGGCACTGCTCATTTCCATGGGGGAGTTGCTCCCCGGACCCAGGTAGGAACGGTGTGTGGGCATGGGGGACGGGGTCTCGCTGGGCACTTTGCTCAGGATGAAGCGGGTCTCATCGTTGTCTTCCAAGTTGGAGATGTCCTTCATCATCCGGCCCTTCTTGTAGGTGACCGAAAGTGTGTTGGAGCCATCCGACACGAGGTGGAACTGCCGGAGGATGAAGACTAGAGGCAGAGGGAGAGAAGCCAGGATGATCAGAGAGATGAGAATAGCCATGGCCCAGGTTGGGTAAAAAAGGAACTTCTCTGCAGCCTGAAAGAGAGAGAGAGGCCAGTGTCAAGGGATTGTTACAACAAAGGTGATGCACATCAGGTACAATATATCCTACGTGCTAGCCAGTCCCTGCTGCCTCCTGCCAGACTTCATCTTCAGGGGCATCACATGAAACTAGCAGAAAGAAAGTTAAAAACAGGAAAAAGGTCATGGCCCTGCACACAGAGGGTAGCTGTGGAACCGAGCCAAAACCCAAAGGCCAAACTTCAGCCCGTGGTCAGAGCTCGAGACTTCTGGGCAGCATTGACAAACCTGACTGCCTGCAGAGGACAGGCAGCCTCAGACAGGACATCCCGCAGCGGGAGGAGAGACGAGCAGAGGAGGGAAGAGCAGGGTGGTCTGCAGCCCTCAGCTCCCCCCTGCTCAGCCCAGGCCCGGGTGGGGGCAGCAGCGGGGGCCGGGGCCGTGCTCACCTCCTCTCTGATCCAGGCGCTATAGCCCGGGGGGCTGACTCCCAGCTGGATGATGCTGGCGGTCATGAGAACGGCCATGCAGATGGGAGAGACGTACTTCCAGGTGTAGTAGTAGAACTGATAGGGTCGGAAACCCAGCATTTCTGTCAGTTCCTGCATGAACCTGCCAAGGGAAAGAGATGGAACCACACTGTTCCCGCTTTCAAAAGAGAAACTCCCTCCCAGGAGACCCTGTTGTGGGTTGGGCACAAGGTAGAGCCTGAAGAAGAGCCCAGCTGATCCAGGCAAGTGTCTCGGTGTCCTTCAAACCTGTAGCACTGGTTGGGAACCTCTCAAGGAAAAGACTTCCTAACATTAGCCTGAGCCTCCCTTGCTCCGGCCAGCACTGGGACAGACAAGGGCTCCTGGGTCACTCCCAAGGGCACTCGAACAAAAGCATACTAACAAATAAGAGAGCACCAAAACCAAAGCTAGATACCCGCTATCAGGACGTGTTCCTAGGGCTGTGTTACGCCTAGGGATGGGCAAAGGATTGATCCTAGACAGCAGTGAACAGACATCCCTCCTCTATAAGGTAACTGCTATCGGGGTATTTGTTCCATCAGAGCTTGCCTCCTGGGAAAAAAAGTCCTACAGGCAAGAGCTGGAAGGTATATATATTATTTTTTTTTAATTTTTTTTTTTTTAGCCAGGATTTACAGCACAGGTATTCTTTTCCCTGTGCAAAAGCCTTACTTCTTGGTGCCATATATCCAGGCCACAGCAATGTTCTCCAGGATCACTACAACCGTGAGCGGCAGCGTGGCTGAGTAATCATCAAACATGGTGACAAAGTAATTCCCTGAGCGCTGCACGAAGATCAGGCCGACCACAAAGGCGAAGATGCAGCAGCCGACTGCGGGGAGCAAACAGGCACGGTCAGCAGAGCACCCAAAGGGGAAGCAAGGCCTTCCCTTGTGGAACCAGGTGGTCCATTCCCTCTGTTAACAGGACCCGGTACACCTCCACCACAACCACGTTCTTCTGGAATGACCCCCAGAGCACCAGGGACCTTCCACCCTTCCCCAGGAGGATGCAGAAGACCTCACCTGTGAACACTTCCTTCCGCACCTTGAAGGTGTCGATGATGGGCGTAGTGATGCCTGACATGGTCCCAATCATGCTGCCCAGCCCCAAGTTTATCAGCATCAAGAAGAACATGACAGACCAAAATGGTGAGGCCGGAAAGTGGGTCATGGCTTCCGTGAAGGCGATGAAGGCCAGCCCAGTTCCTTGCACTGACTGTTTGGGGGAGAGAGGCCAAAAGGACAGAAAAAGCATGTCAGAGACAAAGCCTGCAAGCCCCTGCAGGCCTCAGGTCTCTCTTGTCCCACTGAACAACTCCTGAAGGAAAGAAAAATCCACTCCTGCACCCCAGCATGGAAGTGGTGATGTGCCTGTCAGACTCACTGTGGGCAGACCATTTCTGCGCCCCAGGAAAGATCCCTGTGCACTGGGAAGACCACAGGGAAAGGGAATTCCCATCCCTGTGGAGGATCTATAAAAACAGTTTCTCCAGATCCATGTGCCAGGAGCAACCCAAATAAAGTAGCTCCTACCTGGGACTGGCAATGGACAAGGCGACCTGCTTCTCCTGATAGGAATGCCACCAGGTACCTTGTCGAGTTCGTCCTCCAGCAGGCAGGCATCCAAGCCCAGTTCTTTGAAGTGCCCCTCTTTCACTGTCATGATCACCCTGTACATCTCGTTGTAGTCCTTGGCCGTCAGGTGGGAGAAGTTCACGTGGGGAGGGATGAGGTCGTGGCTCAGCACGTTGGTGTTCAGGTAGCCCAAGATCTTCTCAGCGTTCCTAAGGGAGAGCAGAGCCCAGTCACTCAGAGGTGTCCCCTTCCTCCTGGGAAGGAGGACAGGGCCTGACCATGTGAGTCCTTTGCATCAGGCAGGATAAACCTGCCTGGGCCACACTGCCCAGGTCCCAGCTGTGATGTGCTGTCCAACCTCCTAGCAATTTGCACAAGCAGGCATTGCATTAGGCCACAGGACAGAGGATGCAGCCGGGACCCTACCAGGGGACAGGCTCTCTGCAGCCCCTGCTTAGCCACATGTTGTGGCTTCTCTTCTGCTTTGGCACAGTCAGGATTTTTATGGATGCAGCTCACTGTCTAACAGTAACGCGAGGTGCACAAGTTCACCTTCCTCCAGCTGTTTTTGGGGTACAGCACAGTAGCTCCTTAACCTCTTGCAGACAAGGAGACCCCACCATGAGTAGAAACTCAGGGAAACCCAGGTGGTGCAATCAGTCATGGACTCACCAACAATGTGCAGACTAACAGTCCGCCTCATGGCTGAATTTTAGGCTGGAGGAGCTAAATGCCCAACTCCCTGATGGAACTAGAAGAATTCATGCCCTCAGCTACAATGGGACATCTCTGGAGATCCAGGCCTTGACCACAGAAAGTCGGGTCCACCAAAACACAACCTTACCCCATTCTAGATCACTTACTCCATTGCCTCGGACCCACCCCAACTGGCAGGAGCAGAGATTTCCCACCCCAAAGAGACAGAAAGCAAATCCACCTACTCCACCACACATTTCTCGTTCATGATGTTGGCCTTGAAGCCCAGCACAGCAAACACAACCAGGGTGGCCAGGACAGAAGTGAAGAAGTTGATGAAGGAGACGAGCGTGGCATCGAAGTGGCAGTTGTTGTCCTGCTTGTTGTAGCTGGAGAAGGCGATGACCCCCCCAAAGCCGAGGCCCAAGGCAAAGAAAACCTGCGTGGCTGCCTCCCGCCACACCTGGGGGTCCAGCATTTTGTCCAGCTTGGCGGGGACACAGAAGAAGAAAATAGGTGGTTTGGTGGTGCCATAACTCATCCTCATGGAGCCAGAGCTAAACTAAAAGGCTGCTGTGCCTGCAGCCTGGGCTGGCTCTGGAGCCGCCATGGGCTGGCTTTGTGCTGCCACAATCAGGTTCTGCGTTACACAGCACGTGGAGGTCCTTTTTCTCTTTCCCACACAGGAGGAAACTGAGACACGGAGAAGGGCAAGCAAAGATTTGGACCGCAGACCACCCGATATCCCAGTTCCCCCCCCAAGGGAGCCACATGCTGCACAGCAACGGGGCCGCATCCTGCCCCTGCCATTGCCCGCCTGCAGTGCCTGGAGCGTTTGGAAGCCAGCGGCTGGGCTGGGGGTCTGGTAACTGCCCATCCCCTGGACATCATCCCCCCTGCCCTGCTGCAGGCTGGAGGCCTCCAGGCACCGTTCATCAAGAGATCGCAATTAATATCTTGTAACAGCCTCCCTGGCTCAGCTGATTCATCTACATCTCTGCTTAATTAATTAATTAGCTGGTTAATTGCATAACACCAGTGGAGATTTTGCTACCAGCCAGTATCATCTCATGGAGTCCTTAAACACATCACCTAGGGGACCCCTGTTGCCCACCCTGTGCCTGGACACCTGAAGGCAACAGGAGCGATGCCAACGCTTGAAGCAGCACTAGGACGGCAGTCTGCGAGTCCTGGCTCTACTCAGGGTGCTGCTAACACCTGCTGGCTGATTTATTGGGACCTGCGAGATCATCTGGGGTTGATGCTCTGTTTTTTGAGGTGGGGATCATAGAGGAAAAGTGGGGTTCTGTGCAATGATGTGTGTGTGACGGGCTGAGCCCCGGGTAAAGGAGCCCTCTGCAGGCGGCTGTTACCCAGCCTCAGAGGTGAGGACGCAACACTTGCTTGCACCGGAGCACATGGGCACAGCGAGGGTGTGCCGTGGGGTACAGGGAGCTGACTGCAGCCTCTGGGACAGCTAAACCTCCCCCCTGCAAACCAAGCTGGTGTGACCAGCCCGGAGGAGAACCTGGGCACAGGGTTCTTACCTTGGGTGTGAACATGTGCATGATCCCATCCACCGCCCCACGCAGCAGAAGTCCCCGCACCAGGAAGCAAACCAGCACCACGTAGGGGAAGAGCGAGCTGAAATACATCACCTGGGGCAAGAGGGATGCAGCGTGGGCACAACCTCATTTACTGCCCCCCGCGCTCAGCTCCCTCCCCATCCATCCACAGGACAGCACAACAGGGGTGAGAAGGGGGGACATGGCCCGAGGCAGGACATTACAAATGCTGAAACCTGGGTGGATCTGCAAAGTGCTTGGACACACTGAGGAGAGAGAAGGAAAATCTGCTGAATGCAAAGATGTCAGAACTAGCTCAGAAAATCCCTGGAACACAACTGCCAGTGTCTGGCAAGCCCTAGGGAAGGCCAGCTCTGCCTCCCCACCCCATTCTCTTCCCCAGCATCAGCCCAGGGCTGCAGGCAGAGCAGATGTGGTTGGGGCTTCACCCTCAGCAGGGGGGACGTGCTGCCCCGGCCCCGCTCCTGTGCCATATTCCCATCCCGCAGCTCTCAGTGCTGCAGGCAGCAGTCCCCTTGCCCTGTGCTACCTGCTAATGTGCCAGATGTTTTGCAGAGCCCATCTGGAGATGAGGATGTTTGAGGGTCCCAGGGGGACCATACCCTTCTGCACCTTACACCGCTGCTTTCACAGCCTTCCTTAATACATCAACAACTCCAGCAAGGTCTCAGCATCCCTCTCCCAAAGCTTCCCGCTCCTCCCTGCCCTGCTTCTGGTGTGCAGTCCCAGTGCCTCCCCCATGGAGGAAGGCTCTGCTCCCGCCCCTGTGTCCTATGGGTGAAGCTGCCTTTGGGATCTGCAAGGGAAGGAGCTGCTGCCTCATTCAGATCTTCCACACCTCTTTCAGTTACAAGGCTCCTGCTGCTCAGAGCATCCATTTGGATGGTCCGGACATCTGACGGCCCCCAAACACAGGGACCTGGACATGTGCTTTGGCTGGCTTGTGGTGGCATTGCTGCAGGTGTGCTGGATGAAACCCCTCCCCTGTGACCCTCTCTGATCTCATTCTGGGCCCCCACGAGATGTCCCCAGCTCTGGAGCAGGTGTGATCATCCCCCAGACACCCCAGAACAGGGCAGGAGAATGTGGACCTGGAGGTTTCTGCCTTCATGTCATAGGAGAAGCCTGGTCTGGAGGGTGGACTGCAGATACCCACCTTCCCCGAGGACTGGATGCCTTTGATCATGGCCAAGCCAACAAGACTCCAGGCCACCAGCAGGCACAGGGTCATTTTCCAGTTGAGTCCCCCGCTCTCTGAGATGGAGTTGGAGATGTCCAGGGCCTCCCGGTACCAGAAGTAGGTGGTGGCTGAGCTCCTCTCACATTCAGCCTCCACAACTGCAAGTGAACAGAGGCACCAGAGGGTGAGGGGCTGGGGGAGAGTCATCCATTGTCTTTTAGGGGATGAACATGAATTAATGTCAAAGACGTGCCAGAGCTGGCCAGGGAAGGTAGGCATCCCTGGGAACTGAGGGACAGGATAACAGCGCTGATTTTTAGCAGGAAAAAGGGAACAGAACATAAAGCCATTGTCATGTCAAAAACAAGACGTTAAATACAGTTGAAGACATTTGCATTTACTATAAAATTTCCCAGATTGTCCCAAGGAGACGCTCAGATGCTGTTAAGCGCCACTAGTTCCACCAGAGTCTCGGTCGGGCACTGACGAAGCAGCCAGACAAGCCCAGCTCAGTTTCCTGCACAGCCCGGGTCAGATCCTGGTCCCAAGCACCAAGGCAGCCTAGAGACCCAAACTCTGGGTCCTCAAACGGGCATCAGACCCCAGCCACGGTGAAAGAATCTGGCTGAAGGCATGGCCAGGACTTGTCTGACCCGAGGAAACACCTCCATGGGGCCAGGGCACCTGGACTGCAGAGGACCCAGTGGCGCCTTCTCCCACCCAATCCATGCCCCCAGGAGACTCCCCAGCCTCCAGTGTCCCCAGCCTCCAACAGATGCAGACATCGGGGGTCCCCAGTGTCCTGCAGCCCCCCCCTCCCCAGGAACTGCTCCCTCCCAGCTGCACCTCCCCCCTCCTCACCAGCCACCGAGCCATTCCTGGCGATGGGGCACTCGCTCCAGGGAAGAGGGTACTGGAAGGACTTGAAGAAGTAAAAGATGCTCCAGCCGATGATGACATTGTAATAGAGACCGACAAAAAAACAGACCTGGGGGGAGTAAGGAGGACACGGTGTGAGGCCGCGGGGCAGTGACACCGTCTCTACCACACTTCCTGTGGGGCAGTGACCGAAGGGGAGCAGGGACAGGCTTGTACCCAAACCAGCCCTGCACCCACGGATGGAGCTGGAAAAGCTGCCATCAACCTCTCAAATGCCCACACTGGGCTCCTCCAGGCCACCCCCCACTTTGCAGATTGCTAAGCGCCCCGCACAGCCTGAGGTGGGGGCTGGAGGGGGCCCATGGGTGCACTCACCAGGCAGCTGGCATAGCCGATGCCCCCAAGGCGGGGACAGATGTAATTCCAGACACCGATGCTGCCCCGGCGGATCCGCTGCCCCACCGCCAGCTCCAGGAAGAACAAGGGGAGCCCAATGATGATGAGTAGGACCAGGTACGGGACCAGGTAGGCACCTGGCAGGGGGGAGAAAGCTCATCACGGACCTGTCTCTGCCTGCTCTCGTGCAGCCAAGGACAGACAGACAGGGAGGGACAGGCAGAGCTCAGACAGGCTCTGTCTGGTCCATTCATTCGCAGTAACAAACACACGTGCACGGAAGGGAACAGTGCAACATCCCCGACAGTGTGGGTACATGCAGGATACACCCCTACAGCACACCACGCCCGTGCAGACCTCAGGACACACCAGGAAACCAACGGGTCCTGCCTGCACACACGCCTGAGCACGACCAAACCCCCTGCGCTGCAACAGCCCCGCGGCAACACTGGCCACGCCGCGTGCCACCCTGCACAGCGAGGTCCTCTGGTAGGGGTAGAAATACTCAAAATAGAAAGGCGGTTAATCTCTGCCTAATTGAGGAGACCAGAGAGAAATTAGCAGTTCATGAAGCATAACCAAATGGCCGTAAAGGATGCGATGACTCACGCTGCAGCGCCCGGCTGATGAATTACTCCAGCCTGCTGCCAGGGGCTGCGGGATGGGGCTTGGAGCACGTGGCTGCAAAGCACATGCTGAAGCCCAGGCACTGTGGGCAAGCTCCCGGCTGGATTTACGCCCCGGTGACAGGCATCAGCCCTGGGCCAGGGCAGGACCTGGTGCTGATGCTCCACCAAGCAGCAGCGCTGCAAAGCAGCTCAGCCCATGATAGTGCCACGAGGCTGCAGCGTGCTCTGTTTGCAGGACGAGTGCCCTCACAGCAGGTTAGGGATGGACGTTAGAAACACAGGGAGGTGGTAAATCAAGATGCAGCCACCCAGAGTGATTAGGAGGGTGAAAGCAAAGGCAGAGTGCAGCACGGAGCTGGACCCTGGGAACAAGCACGAGCTTCCCATCTTTGCAACAACCCCCTGTGCATCTGCACCTGGGTTGAGACCCATCAGCAGACAGAGCAAGAAAGAGAAGGACAAGTTTGGAGGCAAATTTCTCCAACATCAGAGATTTTCCTGCTGTGACCCCTGGGAAGATGGGCACCAGCTCATGCCCATGCATCATCGCCAGCCTGCAGTGACTCCCAGCACACCAAGTCCTGTGAATTTGGCTCCGACCCATCTTGCTGCCAGCACACAGCCACTCTCCCCCACAGACGCCTGTAAGGGGAGCGGGAGAGAAAACAGCCACCGCCACCACCTCGGCAGCCCAGAAGTGGTCTGTCCGTCACTTCCCAGCTCCCGCATCTGTCTGCCTGGCACCAGGCTCCCTGCCCAGCAGCAATGTCACCTGGGGGCCAAGAGGGTTAAATGCGGTGGGGAGAAAAGGCAGAAAAGCAGCATCCACACCAGGGGACAGGCAAGACGGTGCCACTTGTCCAAAAAGCTGAGGGGACTAATGTGGGGTTCAGGAGAGCTCAGCATTCTGCTGCTCAAGCCAGTTCCTAGCTCCGTGCCTCAGTCTCCCCATCTGTAAAATATGGAGGCAGCCTTTAAAGCCTGTCTGGAGACCTGCTGCAGGAAGGTATTATACAGTAGCAAGGAGCTCCTAAAAGCTGCTGCTTGCCCTGGTACCCACCTGGCTTTGTGCCCCTGTGTCCCAGTGCAGGATGTGGCCAAGCTGTTGGGTTCAAACCCAGCACGCCCACCTCCACCACAGCAGGTCTCACAGCTGTCAGAGGTACAATTCCCCACCCTGACATCACATCCCATGTGGCCTTTTGACTAAAAAGCAGCTGCTTAATGCTCCCCAAACACCGTCAGCAAATTCAGCTCTGGCTCTGCTAGGTGATTCTGATCAGGAATCACCCCAGCCTGGGAGCATGCGCTGCCCCTCCCATTTGCCAGCACTTGAGGTGGACGAGGGTAAAACCCCAGGATGCCAGAAACCCTCAGAGTAAGCAGAGAAAATTTCATTCCTTGCACTAATTACAGGTAATTACTGGCTGTTGTGGCAATGTGGAAACTGAGGCATGGATGGGTTAAGAGAAGCCTGGTTTATAACCTCCTGCCCCAAGCTGGGTCCTGATCCTATTTAATCAAGAAAACCAGGCAATAACAGATGTGAGAGCTCTCTACCCAAGGCAGCAGTGCTCCATCAATCTATCCCAGCCCTGCATTCACCCCAGGCTCAACCTCCAACCTCCTCGGGCCACGCACAAAACCCGTCCTGCTGCAAGTGATGCACACGTGTGCCAGCACGTGCAATGCAGCCAATGCATGCATACAAGCCCTGCACACCTGCAGATGAGTGCTGCAACCTGAGACAACGTGCAAAAGCCCCCCCCAAGCTTTGCAATACCGCGGCTGCATCACGCAAAGCCGCGCTGCACCAAAACCCAGCCGTGCACCTTCTGCTTGGAAACAAAGCAGGGCACTGGGAGCTGTGGGCGTCCCCTCGCCACAGGGACCAGGTGCTGGGGACGTGCAGAGGGGCAGGGGCTGGCCGCAGCCGCAGTGCCCCAGCCAGGACAGGCCGGCAAGGGGTGTGGGCAGCCCTGACAGCATGGGTCCACCTGGGAGGCTGACTCATCGCAAAGATGACACCAGAGATGTTTTAATTACTGAGGGCACTGCAGGCTTGCTGGGGCTGGGGGCACGTTGAGCGATGCAGTGCCAGGAATACGGTGAGCGCAAGGCGAAAGCAAAGCAGAAAGCTGGGCTGATCCTGGCTCCGTTAAACGCTGCTCTGCAGGGGACGCCTCCCGTCACTGCAAAGGTTGGTGCTGCGGTGGAGAGGCCTCGGGGTGGGATCTGGATTACGGAGAAGCAACCCACCCTCCCATCAGTGCCACGAGCAGTGCTAGGGCTCAGCACAGCTGGAGAAGGCCTGTCTGCTCCTGAGCTGGCTGGAAGTTGGATTTGCGGAGGGGCAGGAGCCTACACAATGCAGATTTTGGACAGGGAAACAGAGGGTTGCTCTCCTCTTTTTTTCCCCCTAGCTCCCAAATTGCCCCAGCAGGAATCAGGGATGTGGTGAGAAATCCTGGCTCCTGGCCTGGGGCTTGTCTTGTCCTCGGGGCAGGAGGGCAAGCATCCTTTCAGAAGAGGCTACCCTGGGGGTCCCTGCATCACTGCACCAATACACGCTGCAGTGAGCAGCACCCACACCAGGCTCTTCCAGCTCTCCCAGCTGCCCCTTTCCTCCTTCAGAGCCCAAACAAACCACATTGCTCCCTCCTTGCCCAGCAATCCGCTCCCTGACGGAGGCAGGACCGTGCCTAAACCCACCCAGGACCTGAGCCCATCCCTGCCTCATCTCTCACCTCCTCCGTTCTTCTGGCACAGGTAGGGGAAGCGCCAGACGTTGCCTAGCCCCACGGAGTAGCCAATCTGTGCCAGAATGTACTGCAGCTTGCTGTTCCATGCCGGCCGGTTCTCTGCATCCAGCTCCTCCTCCCCGTCCTTCTGCTTGTCCCAAGCCTCCCCCGTCACGTTGAGGACACTGCGTTTGTAGTCCACAGGCTCCTCATGAGCCAGCAGGTCGGCCACCGACTCGGTGACATGCTCGCTGCTGTGCTCCCGCTGCGTCACCTTGCTGTTCTTCGGCATCGGGATGGCTCCGTGTGGCCCCGGGGGGCAGGATGGGGCAAGAGGAGAAGACAAATGTCCCACAGGGCACACACCTGTGCAAGCTACAGCTCAGGGCTCACCTCCTCTTCATCAGCAGGACCTGCACGGGGAAGAGGTCAACAGAGAAGGAGGTGGTTTTGCCCCAAGGCACAGCAGGGTCTCCATCACCCCCATTTAGCTGGGGTTAGAATCCCTGGCTGGGGGGTGCTAACAGGGAGCACTCCCCTGGTCCTTCATCCATAGAGAAGAGCCTCCTAGGCCCTCAGGAGGGACCTTCCCCAGGCACAGGGGGGTGGTGGCAGGTGACAGAGACACCTTTTATCCTCTAACAACCCCATTCCTGGCCCGCAGCACCGGCTGGTCCCCTCTCTGCCATCCTGCATCCATCACCAGCAAGGGCTCTGCCCCTTGACCCCCCTCCCTGCCCCTCAGCCGAGCCTGGCCTCAGCCCTGCGAGGGCCCAAAGCGTGCAGGTGACAGTGACGAACATCCTCCCTGGACATTATCAGGAGCAGCTTAAAAGCCTGGGAGTTGCAGATAAATCTTCCTGGGCAGCTTTACAACAGATAAAATCTGCAAAACAGTGATGGCTAACACGAAGCCATCGATCATCCCAGCCCCTCTGCCTTCCCAGCCTTCCTCGTGGGCCGTACTTGGCCAGAGAAAGCCACGCCACAGGATCCGTGCACTTCAACCAGTTACACCAGTTTGCCCCCCACACTTCACCTGCCTCATTCCCAAAACTCCTGCACCAGCCCCTGTGGGCGCAGGGCTGGGACAGGCACAGGTGGGTTTATTTTTGGACCCACAGAGGGGAGCGCGGGGTGAGTGTGGGGTTGCTGCCGGTGCGGGGACAAGCGGGAGGTGAGGAGGGGTGCGTTGGCAAACACAGCCTGCGTGTTTGCGCCAGGGATGACTCTGGCTGCATGAGCAACCCTGACAGCAGGCATTTCAGAGGGTGCCCATGACCCAGCTTAGCCCCACGGTGTTCATCCCCCTTGAAAAGCTGTGAGGCATCAGGGAGGTCTATGCTGTTCCCCAACCCGGGAAAGCACCAAGCCCTGCCCTTCTTAGCCGTACTGGAAGAACTGGGGCCAGACTGGGTGTTCCTGCCCCAGCTGGGACCACGGAGCTTCACCAGCTGGAGAGAAGATGGAGAAAACCCACAAGAAATCCCAAGTCTTGGAAAAATGATTCTCTCGAAGGGTCACGCTTGCCTTTTTTCTCTCTTGTCCATCTCAACTTTCTAGGGACCTCAGGATGGTCACCAGTCCCTGGAAAAGCAATAGTGTTGTGCCCAGGGACCCATCCTGCCCCAAGCTGGCCGTGGGGTCATTTCACCCTCACCAGTGGCTTTCTCATGTAGCTCAAGGCTGGTGCAGCACCCCTGTGGCTTCCTGAAGGTGACGCTGCACAAACAATCCATCCCTCGGGCCGGTGACCCTCAGCACAGGCAGCTGATCTCCCCTGGGGTGGGCAATATGGGACAGACCTCGTGCTCTCCATCCCGGCGAGCAGGAAGAAGACCCCCCCCATGTTTTCCCCCAGCTGTCCCCAGCTCTTCTTCCCTTTGCAGAAACGCCCAACTTTTTGATTCAGCCCCAAGCAAATCTCACAATCCTGAACCCTTTCAGAGCGGGGCCCCAGGCCAGACAGCAAAGCCGATCCCCAGCCAGCGGTCCTGGTGCCAGAGGGGAGCGAAGCGTCAGCCACAGCAGGAAGCCTCACCCTCCCTCACCCTCACCTTGCTGCTTTCTCACCCTGAAGAAAGTTCCCCATCTGCCAGGCCCCGTTCCTATCACAAAAGCTATTTTCAGCTGAAAGCTGCATCCGTCGCCAGGCAACAGCATCGGCTCCACCGCCTCAGCTGGATCAGCTCCTCCGGAGAAGCCGATTGAATTATTCTTTCCAGCCTGGTCCAGCAATGTTTAATTTCCTAACAAGAACCATTCACATAAACTGTTCACAGCTCGGCAGCAGCAATTACCGCACGCGGCTGCCCGTGACCGAGCATCCTCAGCCCCTGGCCAGGGGCTGCCAGCTCCTGGGACCAGGAACAGAGGGCAGAGAAGGTCTTATCCAGCAGCCAGGAAATCACCGGGATTTCCATCGATTTTGGATCAGATTCTGCGCAGATGAATGTGGACCTTGAATTTAGGCACCCAGCTGAACTGCCTATGAGTAGTTTGCTGCTCCCTGTCTGCTCAGCTCCTTCCAAGGGTGACTCAGCCCTCAGTAGGACTTAGCCTTGGGGGCTAAAGTCTCGTCTTTCATTAGGGCCTGAGCCTAGAAGACCTAGGATCTGCTGGCCAAGCCCCAAAGCTCAGAGCCCCGTGGCTCTCCTGGGACAACTCAACCCCCTAGAGCAAAGCCTGGGAGATGCCCAGCTCCTGGAAGAGCGCGTGAAGCCAGGCCAGCGCCATGGGGACAGGGCAAACCCCCAGCACCTCTCTGGGTCTCCGCCTCTCCCCTCCTCACTTCGGGTCAGTGCTGTCCTTAGGAGTCACGGGGCACCAGGACACGGTGGTCCTGGAAAAGGAGGCTTCAAGCACCTCCAAAGCCACAAAGGCTCTCAGCTCCTTGAAAGAGCAACATTCCCAAAGGATTTGGGGATCAAAATGGGTGCTGAGCTTTTCTTCTGGGTCTAGGTAAGAACCAGCCACCCTGCATGGCACCGGGACCCAATCCAGAGGACGGCAGGGCCCTTTCTATTAATTTCCTCAGGATTTTACATCAGCCCCGAGGCCTGCACCCTTCAGACTGGAAAGTGCAGTTTGAATCCATCTGAGAAAGGTATTTCTGCACATTTATTTGATTGAATGGGGAATTTAGTAAAAAAAATCGTTTCCCAAAATAATAACTACGATGCAAGAAAGATGAGGCAGATCAGCTGACAACCAGCAGCTTTCTGAGCTTAAGAAAGATAGAAACCCCTCGTCACTGGCAGATGGAAATTCAGCTTGTTTACAAAGCCCCTATGACCTTAATTTTCTTAAACGTGCATTTTTCCTTCTTTAGAAGGAAGACTGGGGCCTTCCAGAGCCCACAGCTGCAAGAGCCCCCCTGCGCTGCAGGACCTGGTGCCTCTCCCAGACACGACCCGCGCTGACGCCCCCAACGTGGGTGCTCGGAGAGGAGCCGGGCAAGGCACCAGTTTGTTCTGGGGTCAGCACTAGAGCCTGAAAAATGACTCGGGAGCAGTTGCCAACATCCCATGGGGAGCCGCAAGGGGAGACGCTGGGAGGAGCATCACTGGGCTGTCCCTGGGGATTACCCACCTCCTGCACCTCCCACCCTTTAGCATCCGCAGGACCCTCCTTGAAGACGACTCTCACTTTCACACACCTCATCCACCACGTCCCTTTGCTCTGGCAACCCAGGAGCATCAGGTTGAGGGCACACAGCCATGGGTGGCTGTGGAATGAGCCGTTTCCATCCCATCCAGGGAAGGGGCATGGAAGGAAAGGCTCCTGTTCTGCTACACCCAGGGGTCTGACACCGCCAGGAAGCTCCCATTGTTCCCAGATGGAGGTGGAAGCCCCCACTGTGGGCATGCCGCTGTTTGGGAGCTCAGGGCTGTGCGTCCCCCAGTGCTGCCAGCAGCCCCCACAGCCCTGCATGCTTTAGCAGGGGAGGGAGCTCCGAGCCGCATGTCCTGCCTCGGCCCGTCCTTGCTTTCTCAGGGAGGCGGCCGGGGAGCAATAACACAGGCTGGAATCACGTCAGTAGAGCTTTCAGCTAGGCAGACGCAGGCAGGGAGGAAAAGGGGATTTACAGCAGCCTCCACGTAGAGCAGGCACCAGCAGCAGCTGTGCTCTGGGTCTGGAGGGTGGGCAGCAGGGAAGGTTTCTCCTCTCCCAGAGACAGATCAGCTCCTGTGTCCAAATTCTGCACTTATGCCCCATTTGGGTCCATAAAGAGGAAAGTGAAGGGGGGGGGGGGGGAAGGGGGGAGGGACAGGGGAAGAAGAAAAAAACAGACTGGGATTTGGTGAATTCAAAATAACATTTAAACCATGGGGACTCTGCTGGTCCTTCCCTACCCCACCACCTTTGCTCCTTCTGCTGCTCCCAGGCAAGACCCCAGCAGCTCCTAAAGGAGAGGAGATGATGCTCCCAGCACAGCCCCTGGATCTGCAGACCCAGGAAGGTCCAGCTTGCTCCAGCAAGATCACAGAGCTAGGAGAAGGGAGAGCAAAGGGTCCAGGGCACAGAGGAATTGCAGGAGGTGGAACGCCATTCTCTGGTTCAGGCTGTGAGATCTGAGCGTCTGTTTGCAGCTCCCCGTCCTCACAGACATGCACAGGGACAGGGAAACCTTGCACCAGGGGCTGGGCTTTTGGTGCAGATGGGGAGGCTGAAGCAGAGAAGGGACGGATCCAAGGTCCCCCAGGGAGCCAGCGAGCCCAGGAAGGAGAGGTGGAAGGACAGAGCGGACACCTCTCCCATCTTCCCTCTGTACCCTGCAAAGCCAAGCAGCAAAGGGAAGGAACTCGGGGTGCATGTCCCAGCTTTGAGGCCAAACCACAAGAAAAGCAGCTCCAGGACCCTGCCTGCCCCATGCCACTGCCCAAGGCTGGGAGCGCAGCCCAGCTGGGAGCAAGATCACCTCTGCAAACTGCTTCTCTTGTGAGGCATCGCAGTGCGGGCCCGTGGAGCCCCTTGGCCGCAAGAAACCAGGGGCAGAACCCTCCAGGCAACATCTAAACTCCACTGCAAAGCCCCAGGAAGAGACTTTTGCCCCACAGGGAGAGTCCTCAACTCTGATCCCCCCAGCCCTGCTCCAGGGGCCTCTCTGCAGTCTCCTTCAAGCAAACCTCCTGCCATGAGTAGAGGCCGGGAAGAACTGCCTCCATCTTAAAGCTATTCAGTGCCGAAGCTTGCTTACAAACCAGGAAATTCAGAGCTCCGGCTCGGATCTTCCTGTCCCCTGCTCATCCTCACTGGCTCCACAGGGAAGGTTTTTGCCATCTGGGCTCATTAGGGCTGCTCCCTCTCTCCCCTTCCTTAAACAATCCCTGCTAATTAGCGCCAGGCTCTTGCCACCCCGCAGAGACGACACGCGGTGACTCAGTCACACCATCCGCACCGCTCGCAGCCCCGCATCGCGGGGTCCCACGGTGCTCACCCCTTGCGCCCGCACGTGAGGAGCTGCAAAATTCAGACAGGGACAGTGTGAGCACACGCGACAGCACAGAGTAGCCGAGGACCACACGCATGCGAGGAGATTTGCAGGAAAGCAGGCTTCCAGCCCCAGCAGACGTTTGTAAGCAGCTCGGCGGCATGCACCAGGAACTTCCCTGCCGGAGGAGCGGGATGCTCTGCGCCGTCCTTCCTGTGCGAACGTTCAGCCCCACTTTAGCACCATGACACAGGATCGATTCACATTCGCTGATGAATCAGAGCTGCCTCCGCTTCTGTCTTACACCTACCCAAGTGCCATTCGACAGCCAGAGTGTCCAGATGTTATAAATAGTCCCCAGCTCCCTTAAAGGCATGCCGAGGGGTGGCTACCACAGCCCGGCCACCACTTGCCACCTGCTCATCCTGGAGGTGGGTGCGTTTCCCACAGCCCCCAGCTCTGTCTGCTACCAGCGATGGCAGGCTGTGCTTCTGGTGCAACTCTTTTCTTCAGTGGGTGCCAGAAACCCTCAGAAAGGGCAGTTTTGCAAATGGGTCATGAGACAGACACAACACCACCGGAGGAGGGGGAGCCTCAGCGCCTTGTTTGTCAGGAAGTGTATGAGCCCATTGATTCATCGGATTTGGTCTCCTTTCATGTCCCATTTGGTATCATGAAAACACACATCAGCTGCAGCAGTGTGACACCATGTCAAAGCCAACCGTCATATGATTCCTTCAGGGCTCCGCTAGGCTCACAAGATGATCTTTTTCCAGTTAGCTCTCAGTGATCCCTCTTAACTCACCCGATCTGGCTGAAGGCTAGTGACTGAACCCAAAAGCAGCCCAGGTTTATCCTGAAAGGCAGCAAATGGGCAGCGTCCAAATCCCTCTGCAGACTCTGCTCTGTAGTTCATGAAGCATCCGTGTTTGTAAACAAACAAATCCAAATGCAGCACAGGATGGGGTAAAATCGGAGCCCCTCCACCCCAGGCAATGGTTTAGTCCGGATGTGCGTAGGTCAGCGCCTGATTTGGGGTAAATTTAATCCTCGTGACTCTCACCTGGCTTGGCTCTGCTCTGACTCCAGATTCCCTGCTCTGTGCAAGCCTGAAGTGGCACTCGAGTCACTCTAGATTTAAACCAAACCCATTTATTCCTATTGATTTCTGTGGAGCCACCTCTCCATTTTATCCTGGAGGACAGACAGACCCAAATTTTATTTCACTTCCGAGCAGCTGAGCTGCAATCAAGCCACCATCCAGCTTCCCTGACCCAGTCCCAACACCTCTAGAGAGAGATTCACAAGAAACTCTGCGCCCTCCCGAGAATAGCTCGGCTGCCTGGCATCTCAGGTTTTTTCCTACCAAAACCAGAAATAGTTGCATCAGCTCCTGACGGATTCAATCCTCAGTTGCCTCTGACACAAGGCAGGATCCAAGAAGCAGAACAATTTCATTTTCTGTGTCCTTTACAAAGAGCTGGGACCAGATTTCTCAGCTGGTTTAAGCCCCACATTCCCAGAATGTTGCAAATCTGCACCTGGTTGAGATGCCAGCCCAAAACACACACCTTTGGGCATACCCAGCAATGCAATAAATGCAGAGAAGCGAATAAGGACTCCCCACACCCGACACAGAGAATTGCATGAAACCAGGACCCCAGCCCTCATTTTTCTGCCCCAAAAGAATCCATCCATATTCAGAAAGTACTAATTAAAAAAAAAAAAAAGAGGGAAAATAAAGCCCCAACTCTTTGCTGGCTGGGAATTAAATATTCATTGCAGCCAAGTGCTTTCTCTTCTCCCAATGTTATTGTCAAGGTCAGCCTGGAAGCTGCATTTCTACCCACCCTCAGGCAGCGGCTTGGGGGGGATAAGCCCCCCACCAACCCACAGCCGGTGGCCGGTGCCACCCCCGGGGTCACCGCCCGCCTCCCCGGCTTGCCTCTGCCGGTTCCCCCCCAGCCCTGGATGCCGGCAGCCGCAGGGCCGTGCCTGATGCCTCCAGGCTCGGGCATCCCCCCCAGCTTCTCCCTGGGCACCTTCCCCCCAAAAAACCCCGACGGCTGGGGGGGGGATTAAAGCAGCCAGCGGCCGGCGGGGAGCGGGGCCCGGGGGGCGCACCCTTACCTCTGCGCTGCGGCTGAAACCGACCCGGCGCGGCGGGGAGCGGAGCGGCTTCCCGGCACAGGCTGACCGGGGGGGCCCGGAGAAATTCACCGGGGTCCCCCCCCCCAGCCCGGGCGGCGGCGGGACCGGGCACCTGCGAGGCCCACCGGGGGAGCCGCCGCCGCCTCCGCGGCCGAGGGAAGCTGCGCGGCACCGGGCTGCTGCCGGCCGCCCCCCGCCGCCGCCCCGCGGATGCGCGCTCGGCTCGGCTCGGCTCGGCCCCGCTTCCCCTCCGCCCGAGGGGAGGCAGCTCCGCTCGGCTCGGGGAGGAAAAAAAAAAAAAAAAAAGAAATTTAAAAAAAAAGCGCACACTGAAATAAATAAATAATGAGGGACACGCAGCCCCTGACGCAGGCTTGAGTCACCAGGGCTGCGCGTCAAAGCCGGGGTGGCGGCGCGGCCCCCCCACCTCGCCGAGGGGGCTCTTGCGTAAAAAAGAAAAAGAGAGCGCCGGGCCCCGGCGGGACAGGCGGGTTCGCTTCAGCCCACCTTGGTGCCGCAGGGAAGGGCACGGCCTCCGTTGTAGCGCCGAGAGGAGCAGCCCCGGAGGTGCTGTCCCGGCCGCCGCCGTGGCTCTGCCCTGGGGAGTGCTCCGAGGGGGGGGCGCAGTGCTGTGATTGCCCTGGGCACCCCTTCGGGGTGGGAGCTGGGTTTTGGTCACCCCTCTCCTCCAAGGAGCGCTTGGTGCGCTGGAGTCGCTGCTTTGCCTCAGACCACGCAGGGAAGAACGGCAGGAGGAGCGGTCAGGACCCGAAGTCTGCTCCCCATAACTCGGGCGCTCATCTGGAGCCCGTCTGCGGAAGGCAGCGATGCCCAGGGCTCGTCCAAAGCCCAGTGGCACTCAGGGGCCACAGAGCCGGAGCTGGGCTCGGAGGACGCCACGTCTTCTCCAGCTAAACTGCCTGCCTCTCACCCCAGAGCCCATCCCAGGAGCAGCACAGGCTGGAGCGGGGCTGAGCTGGGGGCTAAGCCAGGTTTGGGGATGAGGCAGCAGCACTTATTAGTCCACCTTTAATGCTAAGGATGAAATTCTGCAAACAGAACGGTCCCACCCAGTGATCCAATTCCCCCGGTCCATCTCCCAACTATCCATGGTGGGATATAGTGACTCCAGGTACTTTATTAGGATGAAGACATAGATACATGTGCCCAACCAGCTCTTTGGGACAACCAAACTTCGAATCCAGCTTCTTGCACAGGCTTAATTTACCACAGCCCTTTAGGCTGCTTTGATGCTGTAGCATGTCAAACAGAAAGCCCAGGCACACCTCTGGACGTCAGCCCTCACCCTTTATTCAGTGCTGCAGAGAGACCTGCCATCAGAAAGCACCTAAACGGGTCCATCAGGAAGGCCAGAGGGCTGTTAGGTTGGTGTACTGGTGGGGAAAAGGAGTATTCAATAGAGTTCATTGCTTGTTCAGCACATGATGGAAACGATTAAGGTCCATGGGAAGCCCTGACGACCCAAATTCAGCCCATCCAAACCCCAGTGGTGTAGCCTGAACACTTTTCTCCAACTAGTTTGTTTCTGGTGCAGGGGTATTGGTACCAGTATCCATCTCCTGGAGCCTGTGAGAAACCCTGGCAGAAGGAAAAACACATTTGGAAGAGAGAAAAACCATGGAGGATTCAGACCTCCAGCCCCAAGACACACTCCCTCCAGCCCCTGGATTTCAATGGTTATACACTTTCCTGGCTTCTGGACCCATTTCCCTTTCCAGCCTATTAGGCACAAAACGATCAATCCTCCCAGGTACTTGGGAGCTCAGCCAGCACCTGCACAGAGATCCAGCTCCTGAGAGCAATGGTCATAACTCTTCCTCCGGTCCCCCGGGAGAAGCAAGGCCATACCTCATTAGATCTGCACCCTCGCTTGTGTTTTACTACCGTGCAAAATCCCCAGCGCCTGCTTACTGCAATGTCCCTGCACTTCTCACGAGGGCTGGTGCACTTGGCAGAGGTGAGGAGGTTGGAGGTGGGATAAATCCATGCCTGAGGATTTAAAGAAATCCCTTTGGGTGGCTACACAACCACCAAAATGTATTGCCGGTTGGTAAACTGAGGCAAAGAAAGGTCCCCAGCTGGATCAAAACTATTAAAAAAAAAAAAAAAAAAGACCAGGCAAGGCTGAGTGTGGACTCATGAACACACTCAGAACCAAATCAAGCAAAAATTTGACTTATTTCCAAGCCACATGGTGCTGCCCAAGCTGTCACACTGTGGATGGTGCCAGTGATGGGAGCAGAAGATGCCACAGGCAGAAGCGAGAAGCTCTGGCTCCGGCTGCATTTGTCTCGCCTTTCATAATGGCAGGGACCAGGTGGAGGCTGATCCAAAGACTCAGACTCAGAAAAAAACCCAAAGCCCTGTACTTTTCCGCCGCCAGCCCGAGCAGCCAGCATGGGCAATGGGAACAGGCTGGATGAAAGTGGAGCATGTGCATGAGTAATGTCTCTCCTGGAAGTGCAGTGCCCCGGAGAGCCAGTGAAGGGCTGATAACACGGTCCAAGACAGACGCATTTCCATAAACGCTTGAGCAGCAGCCTATAAATAACCGCCTGAATTTACCGCTGCTCTCATGTGACCCTGATCCCTGCATTTTCGGCTGCCATCTGTCACCATGGCAATGGCATCACAGGGCCACCAACCATTCATTCATAAGACTGGCTCAGGGGAGGGGGCCTGGCACAGGGGAGGCACCGCCAAGCTGCTTTAAAGGATGAAAGTTGCAGATTCGGGGGAGGAAAAATACAGGAGGCTTAACAGAAGCATGTGACGACCGAGCAGCCCTCCCCACCAGGGATGCAGCAGAGCCGCATTTCCAAAGCGCCGTGGAGGGTGCGTGCTGCAGGCAGGCAGGAGCACCTGCAAAACGCACAGGCAGAGCTATGGGAAGGGAGGGCCGACAGCGGAGCATGGACAGACAGACATCTGCAGGGCACACAGGGATGAGTGACTCCCTCCCAGATTGGCCCCAGGAGTTTGGAGCACCATGAGGGTGCTGCCAGCATGGGGACAAGTTTTTGCCCAAAGCAGGGGGCACACGGAGGGAATTAGTGAGGCAAGTGAGTGCGGAGCTGCCGGTACACTCGGAAGATGGTTTTCCACCTAAGCTGTCAAGCCAACCTACATTCAAGTGATAATAATCTAAGGGGAAAATGCCCTCCAGTTTCTAAATATGTATTTGCCTGCAAAGCCACAGCCTGTCATGGCTCATTCACGGTCCAGCACTGCTAACACAGAGGGATAGGGACGGAGCCTGGCAAGGAGCGCCCGTCCTGGCTCAGAGCAGTGGAATTTCAAGCTCTTACGTAGCATTTTCCACCCGAGGATCCCAACTCATTTTGCAAAACCCAGCCTGCCTCGTAACGCTGTAGACTGAAGGGACTTGCTCAAGGTTCCAGGTGCCACAGCTGAGATCTATCCTTCACCCCTCATGGAGAGGCTCAAACACCTCTTACAAAATTATGAGCTCCTCTACTACAGGAATTGGAGATGTTAGGATGTAAAAGAATGCATCAGAGGTGCCAGGCATGGCTGTGATTTGTCCAAGTGTCATCACGGCAGGGCCAGCGCAGCCCCAGCAGCAGCAGGTGACATTTCCCCTTGGGCTTTTCCCTGCCCATCCCTGGGCAGGGGGGCACATTTGGGCCAGTGACTGTCACACCTGGGCCAGCACAGGCGTGGTGGCACTTCCAGGGCTCCCACACCCAGACCTCACACTTTCGCCATCCAAAAGCAGGCTGCTGACCCTGCAGGGTGTTGTGTCCCTATGCAAGGGATGAGTGCCAGGCAGCCCCAGCTGGAAACATCAAGAAACATGGGAAAAAATGACCTTTAGAAGAAATAAATGCCATTTATTAGTGATCTCAATAAAACTCTCCCCTTGCCCCTCTGCACTCACCTGTTGGCCATTTTTCCCCAGGGCTGCAGATTGCTGGGGAGCTGGACTGACGCTTTTTGGCCTGTAGATCAAGTCTGAAAAACAAAAAAAAAAAAAAAAGGAGAAAGGCAATAAGCCATGGCTGAGTGGAAGAAGGAAAGCACGCTGATTCACTCAGCCCCGGGGGAGAGGCATGCAGGGAATAAAGGGGACTGCACAATGGAAGGAAAAATAATAAACACCAGCACAGGCGCAGGAATGAGAACCATGTCTCGCTGCCCCTGGGCGAATGCTCCTAGCAGCGGGACAACACTCTTTAAAGTGCTGCTGCTCCTGCTTTCTGGTCTTAATTTTCTTCACATGCTTAGCCGCCATCGGATCAGATGCAGCCGAGTTTGCATTGTGCAACGGAGGGCGAATTTGTGAGTGCCGGGCCCGTCAGCGGCGCGCTGTCGGCAGCAGAAGGCGGGTGGGGAGCTGCAGTTTCCCACCCCCTCGGAGCACCGGGCTCAGCTCCCAGGTGGTTTTGGTGGTCAGTTAGAGAGGGGCCTGGAGTGATTGCAGCTGGGGTCTGGGAGGGTTTCGGGGGGCTTCTCCTGGAGCTCTGCTGCTGCTGCTGCTTTCCACCCCAGTCCTCCAGTTGCCCCAGCAGTGTGTCTTTGATGGATTTGCAGTGGGGCAGTCCCCAGCCGGCCCCACAGGTGGGTTTATGGGGAGGTACCCAGCACCCAGGCACTGCCCCTCGCAGGCAGCAGCACAAGCCCTCCCTCGTGGCCGGATCCAGCTCAGAGGCTGCTCAGGGGATCTGGGACAGTCTCAGCAGCGCCTGTGGCTCCCGGACTCATGGGGTCTTTGGACATTTTGTCCTTGGAAATGAAAACAAATCCCTTCAAAGGGCTGCTCAGCCTCAGATCTCCCAGCAAGGACGCTGCTGGCTGCAGGGCGCGTTCCCAGGGGAACAGAGACCTCAGCCTGCCTTCGGGCTGGCTCCTTTGAGAGGGGACGTGTCCCCTTCCCAAATCCCAACGGACCTGGTGTGAGAGGACACAGCCCAGAGGGGAGGGCATTTGCCATGGCTGTGCCTGATGCTGCAAAGACCACCATGTGTCTCATTCCTCCTACACTCATTTCAACCACGCAACCTGCCTGCCATGCAGAGCTAAAATTGCCCAAAAGTGTGGAGTTTACACCCCAGTGTGCATCCCCTGGGGGAAAAAAACATGCCCTGAGCACAGCCCCTGCACCACCACCACCCAGCTGGACCTCGTCCCCCGCAGGGAAACAACCCCCAGCAGCTTGGCTCCCGGCACCCTCCCCTCCCAGCTAAGGAGCAGCAGCCAGATGCCACCCAGCCATCCCCACCAGCAGCTGCTGTCACCAGAAGTCACCCAGGAACTGCCTGGGGCTGTGATGTCGCGGCTGGCGGGGAGCAGCTGGGAGCGAGCCGGCCGCCTGGGGTACCCGCGGCCGTTGCCACCAGTGTCCCTCCCCACTGTCCCCAGCCTGGCACAGCCACTCCTGGGTCATGGGGGGACCCAGGGAGTGGTGAAAGCAGAGCTGCCAGCTTCAGACGTTTCCCACCGCATCCTGCAGGTTCCTGCAGGGCTCCGTGTGTGGAGCCCGCCAGCTCGTGTCGCACCAGCTGTCGTGTGATTTTGCCCTGGGTGTATTTTAAGCGCTGCCTTTGACGTCACGCCTTCTTCCCCATCTCCCCAGGATGCTGCTTTCTATATGTTTCCAGAAAAAATGGTCCCCAAATCTCACCTTCAGCTTCCCCCACTTGGGCTCTTCCTGCAGCATCACCAACACACCGACCCTCCGTTTTCTGCAAGTGCTGCACAGCCAGGTCACCCCTCAGCAGCTGAACAGAGATGGGGAGGAGAGAGGTGATATTTAATCTTTTGGGAGAACAAGGAAATGTGGAAAAACACAGGCTGAGGTGGCCTGTTCACCTGGCACTCAGACTCATGGCAGGAACAGTCCCTTGGCCCCAAAGGGTGAATGGGGAAGCTTCAGGAGATGGATCCACCCTTGCTTTCAGAGCTGGGTACAAGTGAAACATCCTCCCCACACCCCAAAAAGCCCCATGAGGAGCCAGACCCCATCCCCTCCATCCCAGCCACCCTCCTGGACTGGCCCCAGCCCCAAATGAGCTGTGTCCTGCCCTGCCAAGGAGCAAGAGGGAAAGTCCCTGACCACCTCCCATCCTGGATGGGAGCAGGATACGGCCATCTGGGGACGTGGAGGCAAGCAGGGATGGAGCAGTGTGGCCATTGCGTCGTTCCAGCAGCTGGGGCACCTTTCACAGCACTGCAGTGCGGGCACACACTGAGCTTTTTGCTCGCACATCTTGTCCCAGAAACAGCCTCTGGAGATCATCGTCATCTGAACTGCAGGTCGCCTCCCACCTGAGCTGTTTGGGTAGCGCCAGGAATGATGGAGAGCAGCACAGGGCAAAGATCAGAGCTATTTTTCCTCCTCTTGAGAATTTTTATCTGCAGCTCTCTCTTAACAAATCCCACTGGATCTCAGTGCCAACACCAGTCACACGAGTGCCTCCGTGTCCTTCCTTAGGGGTGCCCAAGGTCGAGAGCATCCATCCCAGCTTGGGGTTACCCACTGCCTACCTTGGCATCCCTGCCCCAAAGAAGGCCCAAAACATCTGGCTGAGGGGCTATTTCCTTATCCCAGACCCCACGCACACCCCGATTTGTCTCTGAATCCCTTGGCCATAAACCCAGATGGGCATTTCTCCACCTCACCCGTGGCAGGACATCTCACAGCCCATCTGAGGTAAGGCAGAGCTGGGAGGGACTGGTGGAGGGGGAAAAGCAGGAGGTCTTGGGGTTGGGAGAGGTCACAGAGAGGACTAAAGCAGCTGATAAAAAACCCATCCCAGCGCCCCAGCTGGAAATAATCATCCACATGAAGACAAGCGGGTTTGGGCAAGCCTCTCCTCCCTCGTGCCCCCCAACCCTCCGAGCTCCCCACGCGCGGGGTTTCACTGCGCTTTAAGGACAGCACAGGCCCCAAGGTATGTGAAACACTGCTGGAGAGAGGAGTCTGGATGCCATCCCGTACTCTCCCTGCTGAGCTCCCATTGCCAGCCCTTTCATACGGCAGCTCCCATCCACCCAGCGAGACAGCCGCCTGCGGGGCTGCTGCTCCCCGCCTCGGTGCAGAGGAGCCCGCGCCCATCAGGGAGAGCCGGGCTGCCCCTCTATAGCTGGCACAAGCGAAGGCATCTTCCCCCCGTTAACCCCCGCAGGGTCGATTCTTCTCTCTCACAGAGCAGCACAACAGGGCTGGTTGCGGCACAGACCCAGCCCAGCTGCAGCAGGGCGAGAAAGAGGAATCGGGCTCAGGAGAGCTTTCAGGAGCACTTTTGCCTGGGTAGCACCCCTGGGCTGAGCCGTGCAGGTCCAGCACGGCCACGCTGCCCCAGCCAAAGATGCAGGCTCATGTCATGAGCACCCTGCAGCGAGGCTGTGTTTGCTCCAGCTTTGCAAGGAGCTGGGAGAGGGGGATTTTCCCTCCCAAACCTCCTCACTGGGATGGGGATGACAGCAGGAGGCGGCTCAGCTGCAGGGAGAAGTGCCGCCTATGCAGCATGATGGGATGCAACCCTGGCTGTAGCACGGCTGGCCATGGTGTGGGCTCTGGCTTCATACCTCCCTGCTCCCCGGGTGTTTCTCACTTCTTCTTCTCCCCAGTTCCCAGAGCTTTCTGTGCCAGCTGCATGGTGCAGAGGTCCCCTGCCCGATGGGTGCAGCCCGGGGACAGCGTCTGTGCCCCATGCGACCCCCAGGAACACACCTCAAACCCAGCAACCCGGAGACCTCCCAGGGCATCCTCTGCCTCCATGCAGGAGCTCGCCCAGGCCCAACCGCCTGCCAGTCCCCATCCCGTCCCCCCCGCTGCCCCACGGCTGTCAGCACGCAGGGCCGCTGCCAAGACAGCAGCGCGCTGCATTGTCCGGGTCAGGCCCAAGCGCTGCCACCCGAGGGGAGCTTTGGACGCACAACAAAACTGGCAACACGAAAGAGACCCCGGAGGGGGGAAGAGACAAACAAACAGAGGAATAAACCCTAAAAAACAATGAATCTTTCTGAGCCGGGACAAATCCCATCGTCCCCGCTGCAGGGCTCGACCTCTGCTGACTGATGTGGCCACCACCTCTGAGAAAGGGACCGCAGAGGAATGCAGCCACATGGGGGTCCCCGGGGGGGGGTCGAGGGATGTTCGTGTCTGGGAGGGGGCTGGCACAGGGATTGCAAAACCTTTCATGCCCCATCCCCATCGGAGGCGAGTGCTTGTGGCCCAGTTTTGGCTGCAGCACCTGCACGTCTCACCCCTGGGCAGAGCAGGAGCTGGGGAGGGGAGCTGCAAATCGAGGGGAGGGCAGCAGGATGCAGAAGGATCCTGGACCTGATGGGAGACATTTGCTGAGGATAATTTTATGGACATCTTAATCTCCCCTTCTCTTCATTACCTAGAATTTACAGCCCCTTCAAGAAGACGCTCAAAGCTGGAGCTAATGGCACAGAGCATGTAGCACGGACTCTCTGCAGCTGGGAAAGGGGGCAATTGGCAACACCCTGGGGCCAGGGTGTCCCCAGACACCAGGGCTCTGTGCCCATCTCTGTCAAGGGGAGCCCAGAAGGTCCCAGCCCCCATCACGCCTTCATTTCCCCATGAAGATGAGGACTTTCCTTTTCCAAACATCCAAGCTCAGCGGATGAGCCTTTGGCTTTGCACACTGAGCCTCCCTTTGGGTTGGAAATAGGGGCTGGTGTGCAGGGGATGGTGGGGTCCCACCTTGAGGAAGGTCTGGAAAGTCCATGGGAGGAAGTCAGCAAAAACAAGAATAAGACGAGCTGGAGGAGAGGCTGGGGAAAGGGAAGAATGAGGAGGCGGCGGCAGGGAGACAGACTGCACCGACCATCTGCCGCGGGCACTTGCAATTCCTTGGGCTCGTTTCAGCTCCGCTGCCTCAGCTTTGCTGTGGGAGCTGCCACCGACGGGAGCTGGTCCCCAGCACCAGCCCAGCCCTCAGGGGACACGTGGGATCGGGCAGGATGGGACCCAGCCTGGGACAGACAGACGGAGGTGGCGTCTGTGCCCAGGACAGGACCAGCCAGGGCTCCTCCACTGAAGCACCCACAGGGGTCAGGGACCTTCAGCAACTGCCTCCTGAGGCTCAAAGCCAGCCTGGAGCTGCCCAGGGGAAGGAAAATCTGCTTGGAGAAGCTGGGATGCTTTACACCATGAGGCAGATGCCCCTTGGGGCATTAAAAAGCCTTGGGGGCTTTTTAATGATGCCTCAATTCAAGCACACAAGCCTGGACAGGGGACACGTACCTGGGGCTGCCAAGTTCTATTCTGTGCTATAATTGCTCCCCACCTCCCCAAGCAGCCCCTTTGAAACCATTTGCACCTCCCAATGCCCCCCTCACCCTCCCCAGTGCTGCCTTCCCACCTGTCCCCACCTCAGCCCCTCACCCCGGCCCTGGGGGTTCCCACGGCTCCCACGCCAGCCAGCAAGAGCACACACAAAACTCTCCAGCCATGATTTGGGTACCCCCTGTCCTCCTCCCTATGGGATTTGTCTCACTAGACCAGAGCCCCCCTCATGGGGCCAGCGCTACGCTGGTGGCTGAGGCCACCAACCCCTGCCATGCTGCAGCCCACCCTGGCTGCCTTTGGGGGGACCCCACCCTCATGAGGGACCCACAAGGTCTTCGTCTTGGCCCTACCATAACAAAAGGGTAACAACAAGCCATTGTGCTCAGCACAGCCCTTTTATCCCCTATTTGAGGGATCAGCATGGGAGGGAAAACCCAGCTGTTAATTATTCCTTCATCACATATGCAAAAAGCAAGCTGCCCATTGGCCACACCACAGGAATCTACTCACATGGTGCAGCGATTGCTCTCCCATTGGCTTTGTGGCCAGCAGTGATTTAGGAGGCCAGGCATCACCTCCCTCAGGGCTGTCCTCTAAGGTCCCCAGGGTCCCTGAGGGACCCAAATCCTTTGCCAGTGCCTGCACGATGCCCACCTCTAATGCGGACCAGATGAGCCTGATGTGTGCCTGCGATCTGCTGCTGGTGCCGCAGGGACCCGGGGGCTCCAGCTGCAGCTCCCGGCACTGTGGGCTGTTGCAGCAGGATCCCATGGGGAAGACAATTGTCCCAGTGCCTCCACGCTGGGAGTGCTGACTGCCCTTTGTTGTCTCGTAGCAAGGCTTACCTTTATCCTACAAAACTGCTGGGGTTTAGGAGTTCAGAGGGAAAAAGCGTTTGCCGTGAAGGCAGCCCAGCTCCCCGAGTCAGAGGGGCGTGCTGGGCAGCAGGGACCAGGGCGGTACCCAGGGGATCAGCACACGCCCCAGTGAGTGCCACCAAGTCTTTCACCCCCCCCAAATTGCACCCATCTCACCTTGAACGACCCAAAGCACCCCAGGCTGCAGTGGTGGCTGCTTGCCGAGGCACTCAGAGCCGCATGCCCCTCGCCTGATGATTTGCACCCAGGCTCAGCACTGCTGCAGAGGAAACTCACCACGCCTGGGCTTTCATTTCCCTCCTCGGGCAAGCTTCATGTTTAGCCCCAAGACTAGAGCAAGCTGCAGCACTGTGTGCTGGCCTGGGCTGATTCTCTCCAGCCTCTGTGTGGGTGCTCGGGCTCTGAGCCATTCGCCAGCACCACAGGGCAAAACCAGCAAAGCCAAAAGCTGCAGGTGGTCCTGGGGGCATGGGCAGAGGCAATAGGTTGAGGGCAGCAGAGGGGATTTGAGAAAAGTGGGAAGATACATCAAAAGTGATCACTCACCAAGTGGCTTAACACAATCAGCTTAGAGCACTAACGAGGAAAAACAGTGGCTGAAAGAAGTCAGAGCTTTAATCTTGGAGCAAATCCTGGCACTCCCCTCCCTGCCCCATCCATCCCCCAAGGACTTTGCCGTCTGCTCCCCAGCAGCCCAGGGGATGTTTATTTGCATGGACTGTGGTGAGCAGGGTCTGCCCGAGGCTGGGGACACCATCACGGGAGGACAGGCAGCAGGGAGCCGGGGGGGGGGATGCTTTGTGACCCCACAATAGGAAATGCAGCAGGAAAGCAAGTAAGGAGGCAACTGGAGGGAGAGGCCACGGTCGGGGGGAGCCGCTGCTACCCGAACAAACCCCACAGGTCAGGATTTCGAGCGTTACAGGGTGACTGGAAAGAGTGTGAGCAGGATGTGGCCAAGACACCATCCCACAAATGCTGGGACACCAAGCCAGCTCCTTTTCCTATCTCATTTCACCAGGTAATTGCCTCTTCCAATTACACAATTACTGTGAGCAAAGGTAATTACAGAACGGAGGCGTATAATCATGCAGCGACTGCCATAACTCAGGGTGGCAAACTGAGGAGCGAGACACAGCCAGGAAGATGACGCTGGAAGGGAAATCACCTCCAAAAAGGGGGGACGGGGACAGCACAGCAGCAAGGAACCACTGACGACCCCAGGGCCGCAGAACAAGCTCCCCTCGGCACGGGGGGGGGTGCAGGCAGCACATGCACTTTTGCACACACGTGTGCACCAAAAGGCAGTCTCTTAACTTTAACAGCTGGGTGGAAGGATGAATCACAGAGCCAGGCAGCTACCAGCGGTTTGGCATCATAGTGTGTTAATTATTTTAACGTATACAGGTCTGCTGCCCCATTTCTTCCTTTTCCCTAGGCACAGGGCTTGGTTTCGCAGCATTTTTCTGCCAGGTCAGGGCTGCTTTATGATTGCCCGGAGGGAGGCATTAATGGCTGGGTGGAAGAATGAATTACAGGGCTGGGCAGCTGCTAGCAGTTTGGGATTGCAATGTGTTAATTACATTAAAGGCACTAAATACTTTCCCCGTGCTGATGAGCGAAGGTGGAGAGATACTCGGGAGGCTGTGGCGTGTCCAAACCACCGGAGGGAACCGGGGTGCACGGACAGCTCGTCCCTGCCAGCTCCTTTGGAAAAGGCAGGGTTTTAACACCCCGACCCAGAGATCCATAAAGCCGCAGCACCACGCACTCGCCCTCCGGCCGGCCAGGACCGGAGAAACCGTTTCCCCTCCGGCTTCTCCAGCTTTACGCGGCCGGGTGCCCTCCGGAGCCGGTGCCGCGGCCCGGGGGCAGGAGGGGAAGCTCCGAACCCGCAGCACGGGGCAGCAGCCTCCTGCCCCGCGGGGACACCGGCCCCGGCTCCCGCAGGGCGGGGGGTGGCCCCGCAGCCCCCGGCCCCCTGTCGCTAGGTGGCGGTGCCGCATCTCCGCCCGGAGCGAGCCCGGAGCGAGCCCGGGGCCGAGCCCGGAGCGAGCCCGGAGCGAGCCCGGAGCCGAGCCCGGAGCGAGCCCGGAGCTGCCGCAGGGGAGGGGGCCGGGGGGGGGCGGATCGCGGCAAAGCGAAGCCGCCAGGCATCTGCGTTGCCCTGGAAACGGCCCCTTTCCTGGCTGAGGCTTTATTTGGGTGGGAAAAGGAGGATTTTGGCTGCCGAGCTGGGATTGCTCCCGAAACGGGCTCGGCTCGGCGCTCACGTGCGCTGCCCACGTTTCTGAGCCCAGGCACGAAGAGGACGCGGGCCCCGAGTTCCCCGCGCGGTCCCACAAGTAACCCACCAGGCCCTCGTGCAGACCCCAGCCGTCCCCTCGCAGCGGGGACAGGGCCCCGCGTTGTACAAACTGAGTCGGGCAGGCAAGAAAAGCTGCCCGGTGCTGCTGCCCCCGGCCTGCGCCCACACCCCGCCGGGGTACGAGAGCACCACGCAGCGCAGGCAAAGACCCGGCGGCAGCAGAGCGGCCGATGCCAGCGCTCCCAGCCGGCCTCCCAGGCGTGGAACCCCTTAAGGAAATCAGTTTATTTCAATCGCGTCTGGCACACGGTACAAACCAATCTAGAAACCAGTTCCATTAAATCAGTGTAATTTCTGGGCGTGTAACAGCTCTGGTTTAACGATGCTTCACACAGGAGGCTCAATCCACAGCAGACCGTGCCAGCCAGACTTTCAGAGCTGCTTTTCCTGCCTAAGCCTCACACCTCCCCTCCGCCCTTCAGGACCAGCAGCTGTGATGGGGCAGGCACAGAGCTGAATCAGTACCTGCTTGGGAGAGAAGCAGCAAAACCTGGAGATGGTTTCTCTCTGGTGTGGTCAGGTCTGGGAGGTGCAGCTGCAGACTGAAAAGCATGGTTAAAATGCACAGGAATAGCTGAAAGGGGAGAAATTCTCCTCAAATTCAAGACAAGCTGGGAAGCCAAAGCCCACGGCCTTGGCAGAGCAGAGAGATGTCACGGTGCAGGCACAGGACACTGCAGCACTGGGATATGGGGATGGAGGTGAAGTCAGGGAATGGGCATAACCTGGGCTCCAGCACAGGGTTGATGAAGGATGGGAGCAAATAAGCCAGAATTGCTCAGCTCCTCTGGTTCATGCTGTGCAGAGAGCACCGAGATGCAGTGAGACATTGCCTCCGAGCCCATAAATCCAGTATCCAGCCAGCATCTTCATCTGGCAAAATCCACAGCACTGACCACCCACCCAATGTGGGCAGTTTAGGGAAGAGATTTTAGGGCTTGCTCCCTCCTTTCAAACATGGTCAGGTCAGACCCCAGATGGGACGATGGGAGGTGAAGTGGGACAGGAAAAACATAGCCTTTGTCTGCAATTCTTGTTTCAAATCTTACCAGAGAGCAGGTGGGACCCATGAGTCCCTGGGTGTTCAGAGGCAAGGTAAAGGGACCACAGCAAAGCCTAAAAAAGGCATGAAGTTAAACCACAACGAATACCCAGTTATTTCCTGGATGCTTTCATGTCCAGCAGCTTTTAACCACACTGAGAACAGCACCACCAGCAGAAATCAGGGCAACGCACTCCAGCCTCAGTGCTGGGGAGCGGCACTAAGACCATACACATCCTCCAGCCACATTCGTTTCTTTGGCAGAGGGGACAAGGGAAAGCAGCAAGATCTGCTCATTCTCAGCTGTGTTTCCACAGTCCCTCAGGATTTCATTCCCTGACACCAGGGCATCGAATTTCCATGACTGAGGATCAGCCTCTTATCATGGGGGCCTGCAGGAAATTGGTGCTGATGGGAGCCCACAAAGCATTTGCAGGCTGAAGCCTTCAGACTGAAGTCACCCACTGTCCCTGCTGGGACAGGCACAGAGCCCAGGCCCCTTTGGGGCACCAACCCTATGGGCTGGATAGAACACATCAGGGTGCACCCAAGTGGGGCAGTTAGGATTTATCCTGGGAGTTGTTCATCTGGGGAGGGCACAGCACTCACCTCCTGCCTTCTTACATCACCACGCAGATGCTGGGATGGGTACATTAAATGGGGCAGGTACATGAGACCTGGGGCAATCTAAGGAGGGGACGCAGAGAGAGTCACCAGCCTGCTGCAGCCAGCATGGCACAGACCCCTCCTCATCCTCTTCTACAACGAGAAGGAAGCAGAGATGTTTGCAGGGAGCCCAGCCCCATGCACCCTTACCCCGGGAGCAGCACTCAGCCCTCAACCCCTACCCTACAACACGAAAAGAGCAGACAGCAGCAAGTTAACAGGAGCCAACCCCCTCCACCTGCTGTCAGCCACCCTGACCCAGGACAGCTGATGACAGTGATTGACAGCCACTCAGAAGGGATTGATCCCCTTGGAGGAGGAGGAGGAGGAGGAGGAAGAGGAGGAGAGCTTCCCCCACACCAGGCCTGTCTGCTCCGTATTTATTGAAACAACAAACATGGGCTCTGCCTCCGGGTGCCCCTGCACATTGCTGCGTGGCTGGCAGAAGCTGGAGCCGGCAGTGGGAGTGATGCAGCTGGCCTCCTGGAAAAAGGCATCATCCCACAGGCAGCTGCTCCGCACGTCCCGCGGAGCTGCCCCGTGCTCGCCGCGGGCAGGGAGGGCACACCAGGTCTGTTGAGCGGAGATGTCCAAGCAAAGGGGTGGTAGGATGTGGGGTGGTGGATTTCGTGTTGCTCCTGCACCTATGGAACGGACAATATCCTGCAGACTAGCTGCATTTTTCTTCCCATAGCAAATGCTCTTCCTGCCCCATTCCCATCCAGGGAGGGTATTTCTGCCGCTATTTGCCCCACACACACACACTTTGGAGCTAGATCCAACCCTCTGCTCCTTCCGAGAATAAATCACTGCCCTGGGTGGTGAGTAAAAGGCTGCCGCGCTCTCACCCAGAAGTGCTCACATTAATGGGCAGGGGGGAATTAATCCTCCATGCTCAGGCAAGGGCTCAGGGATGTCCCTGCTGGAATCAATGAAAGGAAGGATTTCAGCCCACAAGACATCACGGCCTCAACAGGGTTAGTGTGTCACACACTGCCGCAGGCTGCCCCGTTTGAATTAAATGAGTTAATGAGATTACTGCAAGCCAGGATGGGGGGGGGGGGGCAAGAGGCTCCATGCACCCCTCTGAGCAAAAGTGTTCCCACACGCAGCTCACCAGCACTGCCTCTGTGCCAGGGACCGCGGGATGCTTCATGGGGCAGGGGCTGGGGGAGACGCTGCTAAACCCCCCGAGTCTCCTCTCTTGGTGCCCTGCTCTTGCCAGGGCTGGCAGTGAGGTAGAGAGCGTGGGAGCAAATCAAACAGCACTGCAGAAGCCTGGACAGCAAAGAAAGGTGCAGCAACGTCATTGTTCCCTGCTGCAAATTAACCTTCCTGTGCAATTTTATCCTCTGGCAGGATCACCAGGTCCCCACGCATGGTTTGGGTTGGGTGGTGAGGAAGAGGCAGCCTCAGCTCAGCTCCCTGGGGTATAAGGCTGCATTTTCCAGGGCAGAGGCACAGAGAGGGACATTCTGCATCCCCTCTGGTGCCGGCAGCCCCAGCTAATAGCCGTGACTCCTCCGTGTGCAGAGGAAACAGGGTTAATGCTGAGGGAAGCCGCACTGAGCCCCTGCCCTGGGTGAAGTTATTGAATTCAGTTCCCTGGAGGAGCAAGCCCAGCACACTGTGCCTGGGAGCCAGGTGGGACCCATTAAAGCCTGTCCTGGGGACAGGGCAGCGCCAGCCCCCAGGTCACACGTGCTCCTGGGTCACACATGCCCTCAGGAGAAGGGAAGGAAGGAGGGGAGCCAAGGGGAGCTGCTGGTGCAGCCTGGATCCTGCTGACAGGGTAACTCCATCACCCTGAGAGCAGCAAGGGGTGTGCTGGGACCCGCATTACCCCGGTGGGCAGCTTTAGACACAGAGAAGGCGGTCACCTGAGCTGCCAAGTGTAGCCTGCGTGAGCCCCATGGTGCTCTGAGACCCTCTGCCCCTACAAACCTCGTCCCCCAAGACCCCAGCACCAACACCCAAATCCCTCCAAGCTCCATCCCCAGCTCCCCACGACACCAGGGTCCCTTTGTGGCCCCTTCCCTTTGCAGCATGTTTGAGGACACCATGGGACAGGGATTCACCTGGTACCTCTTCCACCGGCCACGTGCTCCTGGCCACATGCTCCTGGCAGCACCGAGGGGTCCCCCAGGCGTGGGGCAGCCACACTCCCTTCCCTCGCACCTTGCTCCAGCTCTGGGGACTTCAGGGGGAGCCCCCATGGAATTTCACGGTCTGAAATTTTGGGTAGACCTGTGTGGTGCCAGGAGTTGGACTCGATGATCCTTGCGGGTCCCTTCCAACTCGGGATATTCTATGATTCTATGACTGAGAAGAAGCAACATCAAAAAAGCCAACAACAAATCAATGTATTTCCCCAAACACAGCCTGATTCTGCTGATCTCATTTTATCACTGAACGAGGAATGTAGTGATCAGATCCCATCATAATTTTTACTATGACCCAGTCCCCTAAAACATTAACTTTCCCTCAGATTACCTGGATCTGAGGACTTTCCCACAGACTGCACATCCTGGGACCCTGGTCCTCCAAACCCCAGCCCTGGTGATACCTCCCAGAGCATCTCCACTAGCTCACAGGATCGGCTGCTGGACCGTTATCCGTGCTCCCTCAGGTAAGGGGCTAAGAAAGGGCTGATCCTCATGGTTTCTTCCTCCCCAGCTAGTCTGGGCTCACAGTTTTAATGTGAAAATGCTGTGGGTTATTTCAGGAATGGGAGGAAGACATCTTTTACTCCAATTTGGCAGGGGTCGCCTCCACTTATTGCTCTGAGCTCCCCCCCCTGCTGCTCCAAAGGCTTTGAACCGGTTCAGATCCCATTAATGCGGTTAACCAACAGCAGGGAAAATGTAGGTTTAATATCAGGGGAAATGTAGGGTGCCTGCTGGTGTTTAGGGCCTGATTCTGTGGGACACTCAGGCTCTCCATCACCCAGACAGCCCCTGTTTCATGCATGGGTGCCGTTCTTGATAAACGCCCAACGCAAGGAGAAAGAGAAGCTCAAGTCATGGAAACGAAGCAGCTCTGCTGGCCTCAGTGCCGCCACGTCTCCCGCTGTTGTGTTGATGCCAATTAGCTTTCTTAGAGCAATTAATGAGCTCCAACACCTCCAGCCATCACCTTCCTATAGCTGCGACAGCCTGGAGAGCAACACGCCTCCGTTACAGGCTGCGAGCTGGCCCACGCTGCTTTGGGCTGAGAGAACGAGCAAGGAAGGAGATTTGTGTCGTGCGTCTGCTGAAATCTCAAGGCTGAACTGGAAGTCGCAGGGGAAGGAGGGAGCACACGCCCAATACGCCAAGCAAGTGGTTAACCCAGGGCACCGCTCGTATGAGTAGTACATGCTGGCCTCGTTCCTCGGCAGGGATACAACCTCCCAGTGATATCCAGCTGAGCTTTCCTTGGGTGCCTGAGAATATTTGGGGGTGAAACTGATTAAAAGTTCAGTGGCGTGGTTTTGTTTCCTATCAAGGGACCTTTGAGGCATGGAACAGCTTGCAGCTCCTCTCAGGGAGATTTGCAGTTGAAAGGTCAAAGCTGTTTCTGGTTCCCCTTATCAGAGTTGGCCGAGCGAGAAGGAAACCTTTCGCTGTCTGGGTCGGGAAGGGGAGGTCACGCCGAGGACAGAGCACCGCGGCACTGGGGGTCCGGAGATGAGGCACCGATGGCAGAAGGTGGGAAGAAACCCAGGAGACAGGAACTATGCCCTATCCCCAGTCCTACAGACAAGGCAACGGAGGGGAAGGCAACCCCCACCACCACCCCAGCATGCCCCCATTGTCCCATCCACAGGAGAACTAAGGGCACTGGGGTGTGATGGTTCAGGTACCATTGCCCAAAGTGGATTTGAGCAACATAACCATGGGGTTGGCCCCACTGGTAGTGGTGGCGGCCACTCAGCCCCGTGAACCTGCCCCATATCCCTCCCAGCACCACTGGATTGGGTTGGGTTGGGCCGGGTTTGGTTTGGTTTGGTTTGCATCATTGACGTGGATGTGGTTCGGGTGCTGGACCCCTCCAGAGCTCTGCAGGAACAGGGCAGTGTTTCTGCACAAATCCCCCAGAGAAAGCCAGAAGCAGCGTTTGCTTTACAAGACCAAAGTCTCCTGAGGTTAAACAGTTCCTGGCACCGAGGGATGTGTTTCTCCACGGCCAAGTGAGGTGATGGGTGACCAGCCTGGCCAGCTTCGCCCTCCTGGCCCAAATAACCAGATGCTAGAAGCAATCTCCTACGGTAGCAAAGCTTAAACACTGCTGGACTCAGCTCTTACCCAATTCTGCCTCGTTCTCAGACCCCATCCTCCTCTCTCCAGCCATCCCAGCCTGTAGCAGCTTGGAGACAACCCAACCCATGCTCCAAGCCACGGGGCACTAGGATTTCCCCTTTGCCTGCTTCCAGCTGGCTCCCAGCTCCTTCCCGTTCCCACCCGAGCGGGTCCTCGCTCACCTTAAATCAGGCAGCAGCTCGAGGCCGGGAGCCAGGGCAGGCAGGCGGCAAAACCGGGGTGGGAAGCACGAAGCCTTGACAGCCCATCTGGCGTTCGCTTGGTGTTGTCACCTTTCATTCACCCTGACAGGTACAGGGATCACCACCACCCCGCTCTCTTGAAGTCCTGACACGCACAATTTGATGACAGAAGCATGAAATGCCTGCCGACGTGCCTGCTGGAAAAGCGCTCACCCTCTGCAGAGCGTGCAGCCGGGAGAAAGCATGGGATGAGGAGGGGAAGAAGAGCCCCAGGCATCATCACCCCAGTGAATCCGCACGAAGATGGGCCTCTCTGAGGCTCCTCGAGGCCAGCCTCAGTCCCCAGCTTCCTCTGGCTGTAAGCGCAGCCCAGCACCACCAACCCATCACAAAGACACCAGGTGGAGGGACGGTTGGGTGTCTTCAACACTTAATACAGCAAATGACCAATGCTGGTGCCCCGTGCCTCAGTTTCCCTGTCTGAAAGGGGAAGCTCTGCACCCCCTGCTGAACTGCAGCTCGAGATGCTGAGAGCCAGAGGCTCCCGCGTGCATACAGCACCACGCGCCGCGCAGCCGCCCGTTCCACACCGCGTCCGTCTGTCTGTCCCAGCAGATCCCAGCCGGCAGCGGGACTCACACCTAAGTGGGAGCGACAGCAGCGAGAAAATACAGCTCTGCCCAGGCTCCCCGCCGAGCCCCCGGGGATGGCTCCCTCCCGCCCCCCCCACCCCCGCCAAAAACCGATTGCTTTCAGGTGTCGGCCAGTTCATAAAATAAATCTTCCCCTTAAGGAAGGGGGAGGTTTGCAAGGGGGTATTTTTTCCAAAGGCTAAACACAAACCAGAAGGCAGCAGACTGCGGCACGTTGGCTCCGCTTAGATTTCCTTGTCCTTTCAGGACATGGTTGGAGACACACAGCTTCATTTTTCCTCTTGTTTTCTCCCCCCAAAAAATTCTCCCCTAATTTCTAGGGGCTGCTCCAGATTTGCCCCAGTAAGCGCAAGGCGATGCCAACCCGGCCCCGGGGGTTCCTCGCATCCCTGTTTGTTGTGGACTTTTCCTTTCCCTGCAATAAATTTTCCACTTACATTTTAAGGGAAGAAAATGTTTTCCGGTGCTTTTCTGGCTCTTTGTCGGGAATGATTACTCCCAGATTTATTGGGATTTGCAAGGCAGGCGGCGATACCTGGGATCTCCGAAACGCCACTCACCAGGATAATGATGCAGGGAGCACTTGTCAGCCTCAGATCTGATTTATGGAGCAAGGTTTCATCCGTCCTGGTGCGTATAATTTACTGGGCTCTGGAAGTGGCTCATTAGGGGATGAGACGAATAAATCCATCAGTCCCGCGGGGAGGGGAAGAGCTTTGTCCGGCCAAGCTCCATGAATGGCTGGCGAATCCCGGGGGGGGTTTGGGGTTCTCCCCAGGGGGCTTGACTGAGCCACCACGGGGGGAGCGTCCCGGCACGGCGCGGATCTGGCTCTGGGTGCAGGTCAGGGGGTGCCTCACGGCGCCGTTTGGGAGCTGCTCCCCGAACACCGAGCATGCAGGAGAAGTTCAAGCCAAGTACATTTGCTCCTACAAAGCCGATTTCTGGAAGGACTCAGGTTTATTCTTGGTCTGTCCTGGCATCAGAGTCAGTTCAGCGCTTTCTCACTGCACAGACAGTGCAAAAAAAAAAGCCCTGCTGAATTCTCTCCCCAACACCATCTCCCTTTTTCCCTTTTCCTTTTTTTTTTTTTTTTTGTTCCGTTTGCACTATTTTTCAGGTGACTTTCCAGGTAAGGGCTCAATGCTGCCTACAGTCACCCCATATAAATGCAAAATAACTGCAATCGGGTGAGCCCAGCCCTCCACAAAGGGGAATAAACCCCCAGGGGGACACGCAGCCAGACGGGCAACTGAAATCTGCAAGAGCCCTGGCACGGAGTTACTCTGATTTAGACCCATTTAACCAGCTGCTGCATTAGATCAGGGCCAGATCCAGCTCCCAGTTACATATTTGTTATTCTAAGTGATACTGCTCGTTTAGTGTCATTATTTCAAACTTATGCTGTATAACGGTGATATTCTAAAATTAGAAGTAAAAATCGGCACCCTTGAATCCTGCCACAGTCCGGCCACTTCCCAGCAGAGTCAATCTGGAATAAATTCCATTTAATCCCTAGATGCATTCCTGATTTTGCAAATGCTGTCAGAATTTAGGAATTGAAAGTACTATTGCCATGACTTTCAACAGGATTAATGCCCCAAACCCAACCAGAGCATGTCGAGCCCAGCATCTCCCCTAAACCCTGGCTGCCGCCACTTCCACGCTTCATTTTGCTTTTTTATTTTTTTATTTTTTTTATGTATTTGGGGCAGCTCTGAGAAAAATCAAGCCTGAACTTGGCACCCCACAGCACTGTCCAAGGCAACCTGGAAATCTCCCGCGCGTCTGGTGCACAAAGCACAAATCTCTCCTCATTACAGCACAGAGCGGCCGGCACGGCGCTGCCAGCCCGGGGCCAGGGGCGGACGGAGGGGACGGTGTCCCTGCAGGGAGAGGCTCTGCTCCGGCATAAAACCGAGCCTACAGACACCAAACTGCCCGGCTAAGTCAGCAGCCAGGGAAACCCAAGCAGCCGGCGTGAATCCACCCCGGGTTCTCGCTTGCAAAGACAGGGCCAGATCCTGTGCGCGTTTAAAGCAGCCCGGCCAGGCTGAGCCCGGGGGAATTAAGCTGATTTACTCCTGCAGCTCCTCTAAAGGCCACTGCATCACCGACACACTTTGTAAACACTTGTGTGTTATTTTTTATTTGGCAGCTACAGAAAATGGCTAGATTTTACTCTGCTCTGAGTCAAGCCAAAATAACACCGCCGCTTTTTTCTTCCCCTCAATCTATCTCCGTAAAATGCAAATGAAAACAAAAGCAGTTCGGCTTGGCTTTCGTGCTGTGTTTAATCCCGTTCACAGCCATGCAGTTCATTTTCATGGGTTTTGTTGCCTTGATTGTTATTGCTATCGTTAATTTAAGGCGCGCTTTGACACCGAATGTTGTTCTGGAGTAAGAACTCAAGCCGCTGCCGGAACGACGCAATAACTTAGAGATTTCGGTAACGATGCCGAAAAACTCACCCAGAGCTGTACTCTCAACAAAGCCACGATTTGCCTGAAAAACTCCCCCCATTAGCAGTGCTGAGGGCACGCATGTACTATTGCAGCACACAGATATCACTCCTTGGCTATTTCTACAGGGCTGTAATCCAGCCAGGCAGGGCTGGATTATATAGGAAATACGATCACAATATGTTTGTACAAATTGAGATATTTCTGCCGTTGTGCGGGTGCAACTGCCACACGCTCATCTGTGTCTCCGCAATCTAGATGCACGCTTGCACGATTTTGCTGTCCATGTGTTGGTAACACACACTGATAGAGAAATGCCCTGTGCTGTGTGCACGTCTATAATACACATTTCCATGCAATTGAATTATCTGTGCATACATCTGGATGGCTATAAATACGCGTGTATATAGGTATTTGTGTAAAGCGCGTGTGTGGCACGCAGGCTGCCGTTGCCTTTGTGCATTGTTACTCCATGCGGGGATATGTTTGTGTCCACGCTTTTCCTTTGTGAGACCTGGGAGCGGGACCATTTTCTACTTCGCCAGCCTCATTAAACAGCAAATCTGGCTCCGGCTCGGTGGAACCGATGGATTTCCGGCAGGGTCAGGCCGAGGGGCTCTGTCTCCCACTCAGCCTAACGCAAACCAGGATCGCGAGCAGCAAGGAAGATTTCCCCAGGTGAATTAATAAAGTCATTTTCCTGCCATCACCACGCACATTCCTGAGCAAGATCGAACTTTGGCTGGAGACAAAGCTCTGCAATGAATCAGGCAACAGAAATTGGGGGATTTTCTGGGGTATTTGTGAGGAAAAGAGGGATACGCAGACAGGCAAAGGCTGAGGGTTGAACCCATGGTACTGCTGCAGCTTTAGGAAAAAATGTGAGCAAAGAAATGGACTCCTTTGCTGCTCAAGGCTGGCATCAAGCTGCCTGGGAATATGGAAAATGCCCCTGCCCCATGCTACTGCTGACCCAAACAAAGCAAAATGAGATCCGTAATGAAATAACCGCCCGAACAGAGGCAAAGCCCTTTGCCATACAACCCAATGGAAAGGATGGGGAGGAGCGCGATGAGGAGCCCTGCACGGAGCAGAGCCCTGCCTGGCCGCGCTCGGTCACAGTTCTCGGGGCACACGTACGTGCCCAGCTGCTGCCCCCAGGCTGAGGTCGCTCCCCGTGTCCCAGAGGGCGAGAGGCAGGGACGTGCCCCAGCGCCGCACCAGAGCACACCGAGCCCAGCCGGGGTGAATCCCCGCTGGGGACCAGCAGAAGGTTCCTGCCCTGGGGCGCGGACCCTGGAGGAGCCCCAGCTAGGGATGCAGGCAGCCAGTATGGCCAAGTCCCACATCTTCCTCGGTGGAGGGAATAACCTCTTGGATTCCCCACAACACGTGTCCTTGCCACAACAGGCAGAGGCCTGCGGCACATCCCAGCTCCTTTTGTCCGCACATGGCAGACATGGAGAGGCGAATCAGAGCCGCACAACAGCCTCCAAGCCCTGCTCCAGGCTCAGTCTGCAATGGCCCAGCCCAGCCGGAGATGCCACAGGCTGCGCTTTGGTGCCCCAGTGGCATCAGGAGGGCAGTCGCCCCTGCACCCAGCCCTGCCCTAACCCTGAAGCCGAGGCATAGAGCCACGCTGAGCTGAGCTCCCCTGCGCTTTCCAGAGGAAGCCGTGGCTGTTTCTCAGCAGGCTCCCAGGAAGTGCTTTCTTCCCAAACTGCAGATTTCTCAGGGAAAAAAAAAAAAATCAAAATCCCTGAGACAAAGCCCATCGGTCAAAGTGGGGCCGCTGGCCCCCCCTTGGCGCTGCCTGCTGCTCCGCTTGCCCTTTGCTTGCTCGCAGCGCTGCAGAGAGGGGCTGAAAGTGGAATTGGCTCTGGCTGAGGGCTGCCAAGGGGCTCAGGCTGGCCCTTGCCTCCTGTGGCCTCCATCTGCTGCACCCAGGGAGTTTGGGGTGATTTGTGCACTGGATATGCCCCGGTGGAGGTTGGACGTGAGGCTGGTGCAGCCCAGCACCTTGGCACACCCCAGCATTGGCTTTGAGGCAGGGACCCCAAATCCTTCAGGAGGCAGGAAGGGCGAGAGGGAGAGAACACACCCCCGATCCTGCGCAGTAGGGATTGCTCCATGCCGTGCGAGCTTTTCCAAGGCTCTTGGTAGCTTTACAAAGTCTTGGCTGTGCAGGGATATTCCTACAAACCACAGAGCTATGCAAACCCTCCCGGACTCCTGCCGAGCACTTCAGTGACATCTTGTGATCTCCAGGGAGGCAAGACAGCTCTCTGAGATGGCTTGAGATGGTTGGGAGAGCCAATGGGATGCAAAGAGGGAAAAAATCCTCTTCTGAGCCAGCAAGAGAGAAACCGAAAACAAAAAATATTTTCACTCCAAGCATCCCACTGGAGTCCTCCTGCTGCACTTTGCAGATCTTTTGCCATGGTTCATCTGGTAGCACATGTGCAAATAGACAAAACTGGGACACAAAAGGACTTTTCCATCCAAGAGCAGAACCAGTGGCATGTCTCCTTGCAGAGGTGTCATTTGGATGCTAAGACAGCGTGAAAAGTTTCTCCCTGAAGGGTCACGATCATCCTTCTTCCGCAAATACTCTGGTTTGTGACAAATGAACCCCATGAGCCCCGTGGTGACCTCCCTCTCCTGCTCAGTCCTGTCCCAACACCCGTGCACAGTGCAAAGGGCAGAGCCGCAGGCCACAAGGAGGGCCACAAGCAGACCGCCACGTTGGCCTCCCCTGCAGCCTTTCCCCTGATCTCAAAGCACCCAGCCCATCCGTGGGCCAAGCCAGGAGGATGAGGCACCGCGGTCTGGCTCCACAGACGAGAAAGCGCAGGGCAGAGGGGTGGTGGTGGGCCCGGGAGACCCCAGGAGTCCTGGGTCAGCCCTACTGGCTGGGTTGATGGGACAAAACCCCCCAGCACCTCCACAGGCTGCCATCTGCACAACAAATACCCAAAAGAGCTCACAAACTCTCTCCCCACCACTGCCTTCAGCACCCAGATTCTCCAAATCCCTGCTGGCTCTAGACCAAGCACCTCCCAAGAGCCTTCCGCCTGCCCAGGAGGGTCCCCGCCGTGGATCCAGCCCAGAAGGACAGAACATCCCCGGGCAGAAACCTGTCCCTGCCGCCCCCCCACACACACACCAGCAGTACACATGGATAGACTCATCCCTCTGCTATTAAAAGTCTCTAAATGCCAGCAGTAAAACTGGGAGAGGTTCTTTGAAACTAATAAATCTTTACAGGAGTTATGCTATGTTTAATAACACTTAATGACTTGTCACATGCCAGAGGACTTAAAGTCCCTATTTAGCAATAATTTACAATGTGCAGCGAGCTGAGGACAGTCGAACGGGAAAATCCCAGCAGCTCCAGCTGCTGCGAAGGGAAAGTGTTGGGCAGCGCTGCGTGCAGAGCAGGATGTGGAGGGAGCCATCACAGGCATTTGGGGGGGTAAGGAGGGGACACCACCAGAACAAGCCGGGGCCCCACATCGCAGCCCCACAACCACTTTCCTTGCTTTTCAGCTTCCCTCCCCGGGGGCTGGAATACCCAGCCGTGATTTACAGCACACGCTGCGGACCTGGTGTTCCTGCAATAACGCGGGGCTCTGCAACGACCTGACACCATCGCATCAATCCTGCATCTGCGGATGGGACATAGGGATTACATTATATTTTTATCATAATCTTCAAAGCAAGATTGCCTTTTGATTTCAGATTTGTGCCACGGGCTAACAAAGCACACCTATACTGCCTCAGCACTGCCAATAAAAGCAATAGCGCGCTGTACAACATTATTTTTCGGTGTTATGCTGTTGTTTGGCTGTTTATCATGTCTGTGACCCACCTGGTTCTTCTCCACCTGTTTTTGCTACTCCAAAGCAGTTCATCCCCTGCCCTGCTACCCTGATACCCACAGTTTTTTTTTTTAGATTTTTTTTTTGGAGATCCTAGCACAGAGCAATGTCCCAGGATTAGTAGAAAGCTGTGCTGTGTGCCATGCATATGGGAAAACAGCAAATGGAAGCACAAAACATCATCCTGCAGCTTGGCTATCCGCTCGTTTCTCTGCGTCTGTTACCTAATCTCCTCTCTCTTTGACATTGATCTTCCCTGCTGTAACACCCGGCCTTTGAATCGCCAAACCTGACCCGATCGTTTTGCACTTAACCACCCCCAAAGCTGCATAAAACCTGCCCCCAGCCCCCAAATCCAGACGCCGGGGCCCCAGGATGCAGCCGAAGTGGCTCTGCTGCAGATGGATGCAGAGGAGCAGAAAGGGAGGAGAGAGAGGGTGGAAGAGGAGCGAGCCCCGGCGAACCCCGGCCCCTCGCCTCGCCATCCCCGCGGCAGAGAAGGGAGCTGGGAGCTCTGCGAAGCCGGGCTGGGGGCACGGCGGTGCTCAGCCCCGCGGGGCTGCTCCGAGGGCAGACAGAGACACGGAGCACACGGAGCCGTGGGTCTGGCCTCGGCAGAGCCCTGCCTGCCCCGGTGCCGTGCCTCGGGGTCAGCGCCTTCCCTGACCCGGCCTGCCCAGGCCTCGGCCGCAGCCCCGAGGAGGGAAGGGCCGCAGACAGCCTCCCGCGGCCCGCGAAGGGGAAAAAACCCCACGGGCGTCTGAGAGACCGAGGGCAGAGGTTTGTCCCCCTGCCTGGGACTCGGAGCTGCTCCCAGGGTTGGGGTTGAAGCGTTGAATCGAGGAAGGGCCCTGGGCGTTTCCTGCAGCCCGAAGACCCCCGGGAGCGGCGAGCGGCGAGGACCAGACCCCGCAGCCCCCGCCCGGGCACGGAGCGGGTTTGTGCCCGCAGCCCCGGGAGGGGGCTCGGGGCGCCCGGGGCTGGGGGGCACCGGGATTCGAGGGTTAACGGAGCGGGTGGGAGGGCGCACGTGACCCGAGCGGTGCGGTGGGCTGGGGTGGGTGGGTGTGAGTGTGCCGGGGGTGCTGGGCGAGCCCTCCCTTCCAGCCCCACACCCCCCCTCCTCCCCAGCCCCGCACAAAATCCGCTCCCCGCGGCCGCCCCGGCCCCTCCAACCTGCGGCATGGAGGCGAGGGACTGCCCGGCCTTCCCCCCGGGCCGCCGGGCCGAGCCCCCCCCGGGGCCACCGCGGACCCCCGGCCCCTTCGTGGCCGGGCTGCCGGGACCCCCCCGGCACCCGCCGCCGCTCAGCCCCCACTGCCCGCCGGACAAGGCAGAGCCCCGGTACCTGGGGGCCGCCGGCCCGGGCCCCCTCGCCGCGGCCGTCAGTGGGAAGCCCTTCTACCCGGCCGGGGCTGCAGGTACCGGGGCTTGCGGGGCGGAGGTGGGAGCCGGGGCCGTTCCTCCCCCCCCCCCTTTCCTTTCCTCCTTTCTGCCCCCGCACGGAGCCCGATCCTGCCGTCGGCCCCGGGGATGCGCCGGGCGGGCTGCCCTCGGTGCCTCCGGGCCCCCTCCCCGCCGACACGCTCCCGCTGTCGCGACACGGCCCCGTTAGAGCACAGACCGGGCGGCCTCGACCCCGGCACGCCCGAGGGGAGCGGGGATCCCGGGCAGGGCGGCGGGGCCGGGAGCGGCGCGAGCTCAAGCTACGGGGGTGGAAAAGCGGCCCCGTCCCTCGGGGGGATGCGTCCGGCCGCAGCCCGGGCCCGGCCTCACCGGCAGCCGACGGCAGCTCCCGGGCCGGGAGCGGCGGGGTCCCGGCGGGTCCGGGGGTCCCGGCGGGTCCGGGGGTCCCGGCTCGGGGCCGCCGCCAGGCTCAGGCAGGACGCGGCGCTTCCCCCGGGCGCTCCTCGTCGTTCCCCGGTCTCCACCGGCCGGGCAGCGCCCCGGGCCCGCTCCTCTCCTCGCTCTTTCCCTCCCGGACGAGGCCGTCGGAGACCGCCGAGGGCTCCGGTTCATCCCGTCCCGCGGGCCTTTTATGTCCCCGTTCGCTTTAATAGACCCCCCCCCCCAAAAAAGAGGCAGCACCGCAGTGTAATGGGAACCAGGTGGGGCTCGGCACAACAGGTAGAGAAAGCCTCGGGGCACCGGGGACCCCCCCGCCACCCCCCGGGCCGGGCCGTACCGGGGCCGCGCTTACCTGCTCCGGGTGCCGGCGGCCGCGCTCTCTCCCCCGGTTCCCGGGAGCCCTTCCCGTGCCCCGTCCCTCCGCTAATGATCCCTCTGAGCGCTCCTTTCCCCTCCCGGTTCACCCAATAACCGTGCAGCTGCTCCCCAGCTGCCGCTTCCCCAGCGCCGCAGAATTGGTCAGGGGGTGTCGGTTTGGGGGTCTCTGTACCTTCCCTTTTTCCCATCCTCTTTGTCCCCCTGCGACTCTGTTTATTTAGCTACGCGCCCGTATCCTGCTCCCTTCCTGCCTTCTCCTTTCTGGCCATTTATTTATTTGTCTCCACTGCTGGAACCCGCTGGTCGCTTGGAAATGCGGTGCCTTTGGCAAGGGGGAAAACCCCAAACCCGCCGCGTTTATCAGACCAGTTTGTGCAGCGGATTTTTTTACTTTGTTTTTCCTGATTTTCGGTTGCATTTTTTTTTCTTGCCTTTGCTCCGCTCTTTGGTGGGGCTTGTTTTTTATCGCTAAACCCCCTGGCCCAGCTCTAACCCGGGCTCAGCCCGGCCGAGCCCTTTGGAAGACAAAGCCGGGAGGAAGCGGCAGCTCGGCCTCGTCCCCTCGCCGTTTCCCGCCGCCGGGGCACGGACACAGGTCGGTACCGAGAGGGAAGGGGAGCGGTCGCCCCCCCAAACCCGCCCCAAGATAACATTTTCCCATTAATTCAAAGCAGATGCACCTCGACTCGTGGCTGTGCGCAGTAACCTCCAAATTGCCTTAATTATGAAACAACCAAAAATCAGAAAGGAAAGTCCAGAAAAGGCCGCTCCGGGGGCTGGTTGCGGGGGGGCACAGAGCCCCATGAGGGTGTGCGGGGACGGGGACCCTGCTCTGCCGAGATGTGACGGTAACGGGCCAGGAAGGAGGATCCGTCCCCAAGGAGGTGATTTCCCCCCTCGCCGGCCCCAAGCGCTGCGCTGTGCCCAGCGCCCAGCGGTGGGCCGCATCCTGCCCCTCTCCAGGGCCGAGCCCACCAGGGGGGCTTCTGGCCTCCACCTGCTGCCAGCCCAAGTCTCTGGAGGTGGTGGCTGGGTGGGGGCAAAAGAATGGATTTCAGTTCATCTCCTGTCCGGGTAAAGCCCCTGTGTGTCCCCTGCGACTGCTGGGGGACCAGGTCCCCTTCACCAGTTCTGCTCCTCGGGGGACCCCGCAGCACCTGGTCCTGGCCAGAGCCGCTCAGACTCACTGAGCTCTGCACGTCCCTCCCTGGGGACAAGCACCCCTCCTTGGGGGACAAAGGCGATCGTGGTGCCTCTGAAACACCGGCAGGGATTTACCTCCTGGAGCCCATTCCGTGGGACTCCCCACAGGCAGAGCAGCAGCGGGGGGAAGGGGGGAACCCCAAACCTATTGCTCTGGCTCCCGTCGTGCAGGAGGGAGGGGAAAGGAGCAAAGAGGGTGTTTTTTTTGTTTGTTTGTTTTTTTACTCCTTTTCAAATCATTTCCTAAGAGTTACGGCTGAGGGAAATGCAGCACCAGCGGCAGGCAGAGGCTTTATGGGGTGCACTGTGCCTGTCCCCCCTCGAACCGAGCTGAGCCGTAGGGCTCTGGATGTGGCCCAGGCGCTGTGGCTCCAACGGCTCTGCCCCGGGGGGAGGCAGCAGTCTGCGCAGGAAGGGAGCAGGGAGAGCTGAGCAAAGCTTGGCCGGGAAGGTGAACCCGTGCTCGCCCGCCTCTGCCCCGCCGCACACCCTGTACCCATCAGAGCAGCTCCTGAGAGGCGCCCCAAGCGCGGGTCCTGCGGTGCCGAGCACCCACCAAGCTTTACCCTGGCACCCCCGGGGAGCCAGCCCCCCGCTCCCTCAGAGCAAGGGCTTTGCCCTCCACGCTCCTTGCCATGGCTTTGACCCAGGCGCAGCCCCTTTCCCCTGGAGCTGCACCCACACATCTCATGGGGTGACGGGGAATGCTCCTGAACTGCAGTCTTCACCCTCTCCCCGCAGGGACGGGGGGGCTCCTTGCTGCGTTAACCAACCCATCTTGTGCCTCTCCCCTCCCAGGTGGTGAGAAGGGATGCAAAGGTGAGTACCAGGCGGTGCCCGCAGCCTGCCGGGCCCCCAGCAAAGCCCCGGGACAGCTGGGCTGCGTGCTGGCAGCACCCCTGGGCAGCCTGCGGGAGCACCCGGCTCCCCCGCTGCCCGAGTCCCTGCCGCTGGGCAGGAGCAAGAGCAAGAAGCGGAGGAACAGGACGACCTTCAGCACCTTCCAGCTAGAGGAGCTGGAGAAGGTTTTCCAGAAGACGCACTACCCCGATGTCTACGCCCGCGAGCAGCTGGCGCTGCGGACGGACCTGACCGAGGCCAGGGTGCAGGTACGGCTCGGGGCTCTCGGCATCTTGCTGAGGGGTTGTGCCAGGCAGGGCTGGAGGACACTTTCCTCTCCTGCGCAGCAGAGCTTGCGGAGGTGGTGCTGAGTGAGGAGCTGTTGCTCCCTGGAGGATTGGGCCAAGCCCCAGGGAGGAAATCCCAGCCCCGGTGCTCACTGCGCCCACCACCGCTGTGGTGCCTCGCTGCGCCTCTTCCTTTGTCCCCTCCAAGGGACAGCAAAAGTTAAAAATTGGGAGGCTGCTGCCAGCACCCCCCAGCCTCCCCGTACCCAGTTCCCCACCAAACAGCCCCCTCACCGCCCCCTGGCCTCCCTCCCATCCCAACCCCGGATGAGCAGCGGTGGAGCAGCCCCGCACCCAGCCCAAGCCCCCAGGGTGCAGCCTGGGTGGGGTTGGGGATCCCATCCCGGGACCCCACTTTCATGTTGTGAAGCAGCGCGGGTGGGGGGGCGAACAGAGCAGGGCAGGAGGCTGGGGGCGCGTGGCGCGAGGCTGGGCGCTGACTGCCCTGAGCCACCGAGCCCCGGGTGCTGCCCCCTGCATGGGGCAGGGGCTGGGGACACGGCAGGGGCAGGGGACACTCACCCCAAGCCAGCAAACACCCAGCCTGGCAGCGCCTGCCATGGCCTCTGAGAGAGCTCCAAGCCCTGATTTGGGGTGGATTTGGCTGAAATTAACAGTAGCATCGGGAGCTGTGTGGTGGGAATCCCAGCACCACGTCCTGCTCTCCGGGACACGTTGCTGGACCTGACCGGTCCCAGCAGCCCGGGGGGGGGGGGGGGGGGGGGGGCGCGTCTTGTCCTGAAGAGCCTCCTGCAGCAAAACCTGGGGTAAATGAAGCCCAGAATCACAAGGGAGAGAAAATCACCATGCATGGAGCAGGACTGCTTCTTTTCCAAGAGAGATGCGCCATTTCTGCTCTTTGGCTAGATAAAAAGTCTGGGGAGCTTGAGGCTGGCCAGGGCTGCCCATGAGGGAATTTTCTCCATTCCCCACCATGGAGAGAATCAGCAGCCTTGGCAGGGGAGGGGAGGGGAGGGATGGGGGGGGCACGGGCTGCTCTTCCTGCCGGGGCAGGCAGGGGTCTCCATGCCTCAGCCCCTCCTCTGCCCCCCAGGTCTGGTTCCAGAACCGACGGGCCAAGTGGCGGAAACGGGAACGCTACGGGAAAATCCAGGAGGTGAGAAACCCCACAGCTGCCCACGGCACCCCCATCGCACCCCGGTACCCCCATCGGTAACCCACATTGCCCAGCTTTTGCCTCTGCCACGAGCTGTGTGGTTACGTCCACCCCCCCCCCGGCAAGGCACCCGGCCCCCCGGGAAAAGGGGGAAGATGCAGCGTCACCGTCACCTTCTGCTAGGGCAGGACGAGGCTGCTGCACGGCCCTGCCGTCTCCCCTGGGAACGTGCCCCTCCGGGAAGGTTTTGGGTCCCCCCCCATGAAAGGAAACCCCTTTTGCAGGGCCGGCGATCCATCATTCCCAGCAGCATCCCCCGATGGTGCGTGGTCACCCAGGGTCTCCCTCCTCTTCCTCGTTGCCCTATAAATCCACCAGCGTTTCGCCCCTCCCTTTTCTGCAAAACCGCCTTCTTTTCAAACACTGAAAAGCACAGAAATAGCTTAAAGAGCAGCTCCGTACACGTCCCCGAGGCTCTCCCGTGACCGCCCTGCTTGGTGTAGGGGCTGCAGCACCACAAGGGAAGGGGGCTGGGGGGGTGCCGGGGGGCAGCAGCGCTGCGGGCAGCACCCCCCGGGGCAGCACCCCCCGGGGCAGCCCCCCCCGGGGCAGCCCCCCCGGGCACCGTGCTGCGCGGATTTCTGTCGGGATTCGCTCCCGCAGGCAATCGAAGCGAAGCGGCGGCAGCTCCTGCGGCGCTCGCTCGCTGGGGGCAAGGGGGATGCGAGGGCTGGGGGCGACGCGGTGCCCACCCTCCCCTGGGCGCACGCAGCCCCTCCGCCGCCTCACCCGGGGCCTCCCGTGCCTTTCCCCAGCTGCAGAGCGACCTGTGGCCGAGCGCCGGCCCCGGGAGCCCGGCGGGGCCCTGCCTCGCGGCCCCCGAGAGCATCCCGTCGCCGCGCGTGTCGCCGTACCCCCCCGCTCACAGCAACGTGGCCGGCTTCGTGGGCATCCCCGCCCCCCCCGGGCACCCCCCCGCCATCGGCAGCCTCTACTCCCTGCACGGCCTCCCCCCGGCGCTCAGCGGCCGCCCCTTCGAGCCCCCTCCGGAGGACGAGCACAAAGCGGCCGCGCTGCTGGCGCTGCGGATGCGAGGCAAGGAGCCGGGCGGGCTGCTGGGCTGGGCCACGTAACCCCCCCGCGCGGCACGCGGCCCCCCAGCCCCCCCCGAGCCCCCCCGGGCCCCCCGGGCCACGTCCTCCCCCTCCGCCTCCTCCCTCCCGAGGCGCTCGGCACCGCGGCAGCGGGGTCACCCCGCACCCCCCGCGCCCTCTGCGTCGTGCTACGGGGGGGCAGCGAAAGGGTCCCCCCCAAACGCAGCCCACCCCGGCACCTCTCCGCCCCCCCCTGCGGACGCAGAGAAGCAGCAAGTGGCTGGCGGGGACCCGGCCGTCACTGCCTCTGCCATCGGGGCTGGCGCTGGGACCCCAGAAATCAGCTCCGGAAACCCCCGGGTCCCCCCCAGCACCTTCGGCCCAGGGCGAACAGGGTCTGATGGCGGGGGCCACTGTGCCCCTGCCCCTACCGGCCTGGGCGCCCCAGCTGCAGCCGTCCTGGGAAGAAATGGGGGGGGAAGAAATGGTCACTTGGGGAGGGGGGGGTCCCCATTTTTGGAGTGGCCTCAGGCATCGGGGGGAGGGGAGGGGACACGACTGAATTCCCCCATGCAGCTGCTGTGCTTCATTTGCTCTGTGACGGGGGGGTCCCAGGGCAAACTGCAAAGCACCCCCAAACACCTCAAGGCAGTGCACCCGAGCTTACTTTCCAGACAGTAAACGCCCCCCCCCCCGGCCAAATTGCCCAAATCAAGCCAAGACCAGGTCTCTTCTTGCTCCTGCTGACCCCATCTTTAGAAGATGCTGTTACACCCCCTTGTGCCAAAAAATAATAAAATATCCCCAACAGCCCTCCCCCTTTGCTGCCAGTTCTGCCGCATGCCGGTGCTGGGGAAGGGAAGTGGAGACGCTCAGAAGGGGCCCAGCCTCACTGACCGGCCCAATCTGGGGCAAAAAAATCCCAAGGTTTCCATGCAAAACCCTCCAAAACCCTCAGTACCCCAGGAGCACCATGGCCACGGCAGGTGGACAACCCCCAGGGGCCCCACGCTGCACCCCCCCTCCCTGCAGCCCCTGCCATCTGCAGGGATTTTGTTACTCATTTATAAACAATAAAACACACTTTTAATAAGTTATTTATGGCTGGGGCCGTGCTGTAAAAGCCACGGTCTCTGATCGCCCGCACAGCTGGGGAACATTTCGGAGAGGCGCGATGGAGACGCAGCTCGCTCACACCTCGGCCGCCGGCTCCTGCCCCGGCAGCGGAGGCACAAGGTGGGTGCTGGGGGTGCCCGCGCCCCCGCAGGAGGGAGGCAGCCCTCAGGGGCTCAGCTTTGCAGACAAAGCCCTCACCTCACCTCCCCGCCCACGCTGCTCAGCGGGGGACAAGGTCAGGGTGCAGCACTGGGGGTGGTTTGTGCCACGGGACACCCAGCAGGAGCACCACGGGTTCAGCCTGCCCCTGTCCTTGCCTCTCACTGAAATCGGGGGGGAATCTTTTGGGATTCACCAACCCAAGCTACCCACAGCTGCTGCTACCCCTCGGTCAGGGAAACTGAGGCACAGCAAGGCACAACGGGGAGCTCTGCTGCAGCCAGGCTCCAGGTTTTGGTCTCCAGCTCCTCCACTGCATCACGGAATCATTACGGTTGGAAGAGCCCTCCAGGATCACCTGGCCCAACCACCCCCTGCCACCAGCACCCTCTGAGCCCTGTCCCCAAGCACCGGGCCCGACCTCTCCTTGAGCACCCCCAGGGACGGTGACTCCCCCACCTCCCTGGGCAACCCGTCCCAACGCCTGACCGCTCTTTCTGAGCAGAAATGTCTCCTCATTTCCCACCCGAACCTCACCCGGCACAACTCGAGGCCATTCCCTCTGGTCCTGTCACAGTTACCTGCGAGAAGAGGCCGACCCCCAGCTCCCCGCACCTCCCCCTCAGGTGGCTGCAGAGAGCAGCGAGCTCTGCCCTGAGCCTCCTCTTCCCCAGACCAAACCCCCCCAGCTCCCCCAGCCGCTCCTCACAGGACCTGTGTCCCAGGCCCTTCCCCAGCCTCGCAGCCCTGCTCTGGACACGCTGCAGGGCCTCGGTGTCCCTCTGGTAGTGAGGGGCCCAAAGCTGAACCCAGCACTCGAGGGGCGGCCGCAGCAGAGCCGAGTACAGGGGAACGATCACCCCCTAGGCCAACAGATCTGGTCCACCGTAAGCGTGCCCTGAGGACCGTGTGGGGACAAGGATGGGGAACACAAGACCACGAACCTGTGCACCAGCTCAGCCCCACCACTGGCTTCACCCCTTGCTGTTTCCCTGGGGCCAAAGGGACGAGGACGCGGACAGAGTTCAGACACTCTCAGCTCAGAGGTATCGCGAATATATATATATATGTACAGCTCATCCACCCCACCCAGCGGGGCAAGGGAAGACTGCAGCCTCCAGCCCCCCCCAGCCCCTCGGCCCTGTCACCACCACGTTCCCAGCGCCCCTGGCCCCCTTGCTGCGTCCCCCAGCAGGGTCTGGTGGGGGGACACAGCCACAGTTTTCCTGCCACAGTAGCCCCGTGTCCCGCAGCATCACCTCACCTCGATCTGCCCCAACTGCTCTCCCTCCTCGGCCCTGGCTGGTGAGATGAGGTGGGAGGGCGATGGCAGCGCCACATGGGAAAGGCTGGAGCAGGGGCACGGTGTCCTCCCTCTAACAGGGGCACCCAGGGAACCGTGGCCTCTTTACAAAGCCTTCACCCTCAGCACAGGATTGAGGATGGCAAAGCCTGGGAGGAGGCAGAGGGGCGCGATGGCATCCCGGATCCCTCCCAGCCCTGCCGCAGGGGGCCAGGCACCCGCAGACCCTGCTAAAGCCGCACACCTGCGGCTTCACCCCCCAGCCTCGAGCCTGTCCCCAAACACCTCCTGCTTCCCCACTATCTCGCTGCGGGGCCATCACTGCAGCAGCTCCTCCCAGGAGATGGGCCGGGAGAAGACCTCCCTCTCCAGCCACAGGTCGTAGTTGACCTGGAAATCCTCAGGCAGCTCCACGCGCTGGCCCAGCACGCTCTGCAGGCAGTTGTCCACGGGCAGGAAGTCAGGGTTGCTGTGCGCCCGGTCGTAGCGGCGCGAGTTGAAGCGCTCAATGCTGGCGCGCAGGGCACACTCCTCTGCCTGGAAGTCCCAGGGCCGGGCATCCAGGTCTGGGCAGAGGGAAGAGGGTGTCGGAGGAGAGTTGGGGCGCTTCAGGCAACCAACATCCCCCAGGGTGAGATTTTGCAAATCCTTACAAAGAGCAGTATGCGTGGGCACAGAGCAGGCAGCCACCAACGCTTCCAGCGCTGGCCGCCGCCAGCTCCTGCCCCACAATGCCATCGCCCCAAATCCTTCCCCACAGCCCAGACCTAGGGGCTGCAGAAGCCCTAAGCAGCAAGGGGACAGCTCTGGCACAAACACACCTCTGCATGGGGCGGAAGGACTGAGGGTAACAGGACACCGTGGCAGCTGCCGCGGACGTACCGTTGCCGTAAGCCCAGTCGTCATTGAGCCGGTGCCGCACTTTCTGGTAGATAGCTGACATGGTCTTCATGTTGCTCTTCCTCCACTGCCGACCCAGGTACTTGGTCTGCACCTTAAGCAACTTCAGCACGTAGAGCTGCATCATGGCCTGCTTCACCTTCAGCGCCCGCTTCAGGATGGGCGCGGACTTGAACACCACCAGCATCTGAGGGACGGTGGGGCCAGGTGGCGGCACAGCTGGGGACACCCGGGTGCCCCCTGCTGCACAGGCGCCAGCCCCTCCTCCAGCCCAGGCACACACACAGACCTTCCGTGCAGCACGCACGCACCCTCCCCAGGGGTCTCCCACTCCCCATCCACCTCCCTCCACTCTGCAGGCACCCCCACTGCTCTCCCGCGCTCCAGCGAGTTCTGGGTTGCATCGTGAGGGGCACCCCAAGGCACCCACGGTCCCCTCACCCAATCTAGTCTGCCTGGGCTGAGCCGAGGGCTCCCCGGCCCTCACCATAGTGCGGGAGTGCTTCCACTTGGTCAGCTTGTTCAGGATGCGCAGGAGGTTTATGCAGGAGAAAAGGTTCCTCCAGCAGAACTGGTTGTTGTCTCCTGCCTCCTGCAGGAAAGCAGAGGCAGAAGTAAAGCATGAGATGGAAGCAGGGATGCAGATAGGAAGAGGGGCTGTGCTGGTCCCAGGACCGCTGCCCAAAGAGGCACGGCACAGCAAGCAGCCAGCCCAAGGGTACCCACAGAACCCCCAGCAGCGCCAGAGGCCAAGGCACAGAAGTGCTGAGGGTGCCGGGGCTGGGTGCTGGAGCCCTGCTGCCTCCCCGCGCCCACAAACCCCTCTGGAAAGCACTGCGGGTCGCTGGGAGCCAGCAGAGAAGGGAGCAGCGTACCAGGCTCTCCGCCGTCAGCTCCGGCAGCTCGTGCACCACACAGTACGGGTAGTCCAGGACGGAAATGCTGCAGAAAGGAGGGAGGGTGTCACGCTGCCCCCATGGATCACACCCCTGCGGGGCTGTGGGGCAGTGCAGTCCCACAGCTGGGCCTGCCTGCACCCAAGCCCTGGCCAGGGAGGGGGGAAGCAAGCAGAACCCCCTTTCCCATACCCTCCTCCACTACCTGTTCTTGGCAGTGATGTAGGACATGATGTTCTGGTTGAAAAACTTCAGGATCAGGGGGATGCAGTTGGCAAAGACCAGATGCTGGGCCATGTACTCAAACTGGGGGGAAAGGCCAAGTGGGCAGGTGAACGCAGACCCATCCTGGGTGCTGCCCGTCCCAGAAGCTTGGTGGCCAGACCCTGGCCCAGCTCACCTGGTAGATGTGGTTCAGTTTGAAGTGCTTGAGCAGGAGGAGCAAGACAGCAGAAATGGCTTTGACGATGATCTCCTTGTGCCGATTGACATCCACTCCCAGCTTCATGCTCTGCAGCACAGTGGTCCTGGGGCACACAGAGGAATCCTTGGGGCAGCGCCTGCACCCTGCCAGTCCCAGAGGCTGCCCCAGAGGTGTCTGCGGGCAGCCTTGCCATTCCCCGGGCTACCAGCAGGCACCTGCACTCAGGTCCTGCTACACCACAAGATGGTCAGACTGCCCAGGAAGCCTCAGCACAGTCCCAGCCCCCACGACCCTGCCCGGCTCCAAACCTTTCTTCCCTCCCTCCCCATTACAACTGGGCACCTCAGCTCGCCCTCCAGGGTCACTCACGGCATCTCCTCTGGCAAGACATCTGCCAGGATGTTGATGGAGTCCGTCTTAGCCTTGGATGTGGGGGCTGCAGCAAGGAGGATCTTCAGGAGAGCGATCTGGGGAGAAAAGAGAGAGATGGAAAAGGGGGTGGGGGGGACCAGCCACAGGCCACCCTCCCCACCAGACGACAGAGGAACAGCAACGCAGATGTTCAGAGGGAAGAAAACCTGGGGACATGACCAGAAAGGGACAGAACAGCAGAGGGAGACCCCAGGGCGAGAGGCTCCCAGATCGGCTCCAGGAGGATGGAGCAGAGCCGCGGAGACCCGCAGTGCTCACCATGTACTGCGGCAGACTCGGCAGGAGGCCCTGGTACAGGATCTCTGCAGGGACTTGCTCCACTTCTTCTTCCCCCTGGTGCCAAGAGAGATCAGAAAACCTCACACCGGGAGCAGCCACCAGCACAAAGGCTCTGTTTCAGCCCTGGGTGCTCTGACCCTGAGGGTAGGATATCCCCGGCTCCTGCCCGACGTCCCCTCGCACACCCCACTCTGTCCCTGGAGAAATCGCTCCTCCTTCCCCAACGAGCTGCAGAGCAAACCCAGCCCTCCCGACTGCTGAAAGGCCAGGCAGAACCACGTGCCCACGGCTCCATCTCTGGAGCCCCATCCCCACCCCACACTCACCCCAGAGAGCGGGGAGCGCAGGTACTCGTCCTCCATGTGCACTTGCACCTCTGCGATCGACGTGTACTTGTGCTGCAGAAAGAGGAGGGTTCGCACCAAGGGCCAGGGTCCCCCACCGATGTCACCGCTCCTTGCCTGCCCCACAGCGCACCCTGAGACTGCCCCAGCATTGCTGCGTTTCCCGCTCTGTCCTCTCATCTTTTGAAGTCCCTCCAGGAACCTTTGCTATTCCTATCCTAGTGGTGACCCATCACTGATGGGAAGGGAGGCAGGGGAGGACGGTGGCTGCTCGTCTCACCTCTGGGACAACCCCAGTAAGAAAAGGATGAAGCCAGTGAGGGAAGAGGCTTGGCTAGCCTGGGAAACCAGGGAAGAGATGAAAACTTGAGGTCTCTCATCTCACAGGACTGAGCAAGGCGGGGAGAGGTCAGGAAAACGCACCACTGGCCCTGACCTGTGATCAGTGCAGGGGGAGGGGGACCCACACAAAGGCACGAACTGGAGGAATCCACCAACGTACTCACCTGCTTCAGGGTTCGGATGCTTTCATGGATGGGCCTGGGCAACCCCACCACTGTGTTGGTGTCACTGGAGAGAAGGGAAAAAGCTGGGCAGGTCGCAGACAGGAGCAATCACGAGCCACCCACCCCACGGGCAGGTCAGGGGCCACCACCCAGAGGAGCTGACAGCAGAGAAGTCCTGAGCTCGCCAGTCGGAGGGTGGCGGCAGCCCCCACGCCAGCAGCCTCTGCCACAGCCCCCCCCCACCGACAGTTCCCCGAGACGGCTCTGCAGGAACCCACCTGCCCAGAGTGTAGCCGATGAACTTGCTGCGGCTGGACTCCAGGAACATCTCGATGTCCTTCTCTCTGCAGCAAGAGACAAGAGGAAGAGTCGCGTCTTCCCGTCAGCCTAAATCCCCCTTGCAGCTGGGGACACAGAGCCAGGTTCTTTTCAGTGGTGCCCAGCGCCAGGACAAGAGGCAACGGACACAAACGGGAACCAGAGGCTCCATCTACACATCAGGAAGCACTTCTGTACCGCGCGGGTGGCAGCACTGGTACAGCTCGCCCAGAGAGGTTGCGGAGTCTCCTCCTTGAAGATCTTCAAGAGCCACCTGGGCATGGTCCTGAGCAACCTCATCTAGGTAACCCTGCTTGAGCAGAGGGGTTTGACCAGACGACCTCCAGGGGCCCCTTCCATTCTTAACCATTCTGTGATACACCACGGCCCCCAAGCACGGGGCATCAGGAATAAATAGCCTTGGGGCCAACTAAAGGGAACAGCGGGTGTCATGCCACTGACGTGACCGCCAGATTGACCGCCCCATCTCCAACACCTTCCACACGCCCCTGCTGAAGTCACACCACGTAACAGCCTCTATTTTCCTTGAGCAGCTCCAGCTTTCCCTGCAGCCCAGCCCAGGATCAGCCCCACAGACTCACCGGACCTTGGGGGCCCAGGGCAGCCCCTTGGGGCAGGCGATGCGGTCACTTGGGGGATGCTGGGTGGGCGGAGGCATCACCTCATCACGTTCGAGGGGAAAGGTCTCTCCCTCCAGGCTGTTGTCATCATCGTTTTCCTCCTCTTCCTCACGGGAGTCATCAGCTTTGTAAGGGTCCCGCTCGTTGAAGGCATCGAGGTTATCCTGTTTGATCAGGGCCTGGAGAAAAAAAAGCAGGAAGGCGGGTTCTGTCTTACTGCCTACTGTCGGGGCACAAACTGCTCCAAGATCAGCGTCCTGACCCCAGCTTTCTCCTGACTAACACCGCTGGCCCCAGTTCTGGACTCACCTTGTGCTCCCGCCGGCCTCGCTTCTGCTGCTGCTCGATAAGATCGGAGGCTGACGCTGGGGGGGAGGCAGCTCTCATGTTGCGGATGACTTTAATGCTGTCCTCCGGGAGCGGTGGGAGGCCCAGGACCTCCCGCTTCTCTGCTTTCATACTCTGGAGCTCCTCAAAGCCCCCCAGGGTGCACTGCAAGGGAGACCACGGCAACCTGAACAGAGGGGTAGGACTCCTCCGTACATGGCATTGGGGGCTTCTCCACCCACCCTCCCAAATCTGCTCTCTGGGAGTCCCAAATCCTTCCCCATGGTCTAAAACAAGACCTGTCTGTCTCCACGCTGCTTTTGTCATTGTGAAATACAGCAGGGATGGGAGGGTGTTCATGCAGCTGAGGTATCTGGACCTTTTTCTTTACACGGACCCCGGCTAAGGGCCTGAATTGGGTCCATCCTTGGAACCCAGCTCCAGAGACCAACCCCCAATGCTCCCTTATGGCGTGAAACCTGAGAGGTTCTTAATCGGGCACACGTCTACTCGGCTAAAGGCCAGACAGGAGAGGATGGAGCAATTACAGACAGCTCTGAGGGCAGAACTTCCTTCCTCCGCTAAACACAAAACTGCAAGATGCACGCTGGCACACCCCGCGTCCTCTCCCTTACCAGCACAGTCTTCCAGAGCAAGAGCAGCACCTTCTTCATGGGGAAGTGCGGAGCGTGGCCACTGCAGAATTTAGTCACCATCCCAAAGAGCATGACAGAGAAGGGCTCGTTGTTGTACAGGGGGGCTCCTGGAACCAGAGAGCAGCGATAGCCAGGCCCTCCTCACACCCTGCCCTCACCCATCCTCCTGCGCACCGGCGCCACTGCCCCTGCACCTCCCACGGCCCTGACAGGCCCTCACCCCCATCTCCGAGGTCCTCATTTCACCCCAGGCAGCTCCTCTTTGCTTTTGCATGGCCTTGTACCCTCCATAAGTTCTTACCACTGTTTCGAGAGGAAATGACAGCCCAAATATTCAATTTCATTCCCCAGGGAGCGCGCACACAGGTTGCAAAAAAGGCTGGCTGGCCGGCCTCCTCTGCTCCCCTCCTTCACCCCCTCCAGCAAGGTTCAGCCTAGCAGAAACCAACTCAGAGCCACCAGTCCCTGCTACCTGGGGCCTGGAGCCAAACCTGATCTTGCCCTCTTGCTCTTCAGCCCCAGGAACCCCCATCCCATCCTCCCCAGCAAGCGTGGGGTCCTCACCTAGCTCTGCTCGGAAGGTCTGTCGCACGCTCTTCCACTCAGCCTTGTCCCCCTCAGCCTCCTGCCGGACTGTCTCCACGATCAGGTACATGATGTTCAGCAGCACCCTGCGAAGAGCAGGAGATTGGGCTAATTACCAGAGGCTCAGACGGGTTAAGGAGCCTGCCAGCAGCCAGCGCTCTGGGGGAAGGCTTCGTTTGCCACAACCACAGCTTGCCTCCCCTTCACCCACTCCACACCAAGGAATTTGGGCTCAGGCACAGAGGAAAAAAGGAAGGCAAAGCAAGCCAGCAACTCTTGTCCCCCCCTCTCCTCCAAACCCTACCAAACCCTGCTCCATACCTCAGGTCCGTGCTGTCAGCCAGGGAGATTGCGGGCTTCCTCACAGCACTGCTGCAAGCCGCGCTGTTACTGTGAAGGGAGAACAGCCTCAGGGAGAGTTCGGGGACATTTTAACTCTGCCACGAGCAACCCACACACCAGAGCCAAACCCTGGAACAGGTATTGCTGCAACAAGCCCCCCCATCAACAAGAAAGGAGGAACACAGCTGGTTCATTCACTGCCAGACAACACAGCTCTTGGTGAATTTCTGCACGGATCACATGTGATTCTACATGACGTGACCCAAACCAACGTGTGTCACTCCGGAGGCTCCAGGAATCACATTAGGGATAGGCCAGGAATGGGGCTGGGGACAGCACACGATGACCGTGAGCCAGCACCGTGCCCTTGTGGCCAAGAAGGCCGATGGCATCCTGGGGTGTGTCAGAAGGGGGGTGGTTAGTAGGGCGAGAGAGGTTCTCCTCCCCTCTACTCTGCCCTCGTGAGACCACATCTGGAATATTGTGTCCAGTTCTGGGCCCCTCAGTTCAAGGACAGGGAACTGCTTGAGAGAGTCCAGCGCAGAGCCACAAAGATGATTAAGGGAGTGGAGCACCTCCCTCACGAGGAAAGGCTGACGGAGCTGGGTCTCTTTGGCTTGGAGGAGACTGAGGGGTGACCTCATTAATGTTTATAAATATGGAAAGGGTGAGTGTCAGGAGGACGGAGCCAGGCTCTTCTCGGTGACACCCAATGATAGGACAAGGGGCAGCGGGTGCAAGCTGGAACACAGGAGGTTCCGCTTAAAACTGAGATGAAGCTTTTTCATAGCGAGGGTGACAGAACACTGGAACAGGCTGCCCAGGGGGGTTGTGGGGTCTCCTTCTCTGCTCCGGCAGGGGGATCGCACTAGATGATCTTTCAAGGTCCCTTCCAATCCCTAACATTCTGTGATTCTGTGAAAAAACCCACCCAGGGAAGAGCTCCGGCGCCACTTCTGAAGTGCCTGCCCACAGTACTCACTCGATCTCCATGTTCAGCAGCTCCACCAGAGCATTGAACGTCCCCACTTCCAGCAACAGGAAGATGTTATACCTCATCCAGGCCTGCACCTCAGCCTCAGAGCCACACTCCCCAAACGTGCCTGCAATGACACCCTCACTGGATCCCGTCTCTGCAGGGACCCCAAGGCCCTCCCGTGCAGCCAGCACGCTTTGCAGAGGGAACAACAAACACTTCCTTAAATTTAACGCCAAAAGTCAGATGCAGAGGGACAGAACTGCGCTCTTGTGGGTAACAGAGCCCAGATCAGGCAGAGCAGGGATAGCACATAGAAGACTTCTAAGTTTTGGACCAAGCTCCTACAAACTGTCGAGTTCCCTCGAGAATTAGCTTTGTTCAAGGCATCCCAAGCGGAAGCAAAGATGCAATGAAAAATAAACACTTTAAAATATTTTAAATCAATAGCTTCCAATCCTTTACCCAGATTTAGGAACAGGGTAAAGGCCGCCAGCCCGATGTCAGGATGTACCTTGGGCAACGTAAAGGATTGCTCGGGCAACCCTCAGCCGCTTCTCCCGCGCGGTGACCTCCAGCCCGTCGAGCAGCCGCATGGCGTGGGTGCGATGCTGGTTCTTGTCCAGCTCCGTCCACTTCTTGTCCCGCACTGGAAAGCCAAAGCAGCCAGGCTGAGGGCATGCAGCACCTCCGTCTGCACTGGGCACAAACACCGCAGGAAGAGCTCAAAAGGATTCGGCTTGAAGGAAAACAGGGCTGGGCCAGCAAACAAGGTGTCGCTGGGAATAATGCCCAGGCGCGTGTGACCAGGGCAGAGGGACCGTCTCCCGCCTCCCGTCACACGGCTGGATGAATCCCTTCCGTCCGGACTGGCACTAGCAGCAGATGGAAAACGAGCTGGATGCTCTTGCTGCTGCCAGCATGTTCCAGCACAGCTGTCCTGGCACCGACGAACCTCCTCGGTCGTTAACACCAGCAAATGCTGATCATGCTGGACACAGTGAGCTGCGCACCAGGGCCGGCCCACACGTGCTAACGGGGTCTCCAATACAAAACACACGAAGACTGCCACTGCCTGCTCAGGCTCTCTGACACAGCGTTAGTGCAGCAACCCCTGCGTCTCTTCCACGAGAGCCCCATCCCACCCCCAGAGGGGCGAGCGCTCCAGGGGAAAGGTCTTACCATGGATCCTGAAGTCTTCCTCAAAGCACTTGCGGTTGAGCAGGAACTCTGGCCCTTCCGTGTAGCTGTACAGCTCTGTCAAAAGAACACAGAGAAAAAGCCTCCATAACCTGCACCAAGCCATCAGAGAAAGCTCCAACCCTGACACGTTAATTGCTATTTAAGATAAGGGAAATGCAAAAAATAAACCCAGTGTATGGCAAAATAAAAATCATTACGTGATATCGCATCCCTTTTAACACCAGTGAGGTATTCAAAGACAATAACAAAGGAATATTGGAGTCGACAGAATTCCTTTAACCACTGCCAGGAAAGAAAACCATGGCTGATTAATTGATTCATCGGGATGAGTCCCTTACCAGAGAGCTCTGCTGCCCATTTATCGGTATCTGCATATTCAAACTCCAGGTCTGGGGACTCAGAGTAGCCCTAAAAGCAGAAAAATTCAGTTCAATTACAGCATTTGTCAGTAAAATCAACGTCCCCGAGACGATCACGATTCACCTCATCCTCCTGCAGATCCAGGACTATATCTTCCGTTTAAGAAATAAAAAATTTACCCGCAGCGGCGTAAACGTTTCCAAGGCAACCCCCGGCAGCGCTCTCCCCGGCCCCGCTGCCGCATGGAGCTGGGCTGCGCCTCGCTGCTGGGCAGCCCCCGCCACCGCCCCACCTCCGGAACGCTGCGGGAGCCCCAAAACGGCCCAACACGAAGCAGGAGGGGCCCAGCCCCGGGAAAGGAGGGGGTCGGGCGAGACCGAGCCGCTCAAGCTTTTTGCACGGCTTTCGGAGAACTCAGCCGGTTCCCGCAGCGACAGGCAGCTGCCAACGGGCGCGAAGAGCGCGCACGGAACAAGCCGAGCTGCGCCCTGGGGCCGGGAAAGCTCCCGCGGGAGGCCCCCGAGGGCCGAGGCCCGCCCCGAGCGGCCCAAGGCGGCGGGCCCCCGGCGGCCCCTGCCCGGCCTCGGGGCCCCCGCTCCCGGGGGGTTCCCCTGCCCCGGCAAGGGCAGCTCCGCAGCCCCGGGGCCGGGACGCTTTGGGGCCGCACCGGGAGCGCCGGGGGACGAGGCAGCGCCCCGGCCCTGCCCCGCGGCCCCTCCGAGGGCTCCGGCACCTCTCGCCCGGGCCGGGCCCGCACCGAGCGCCCGAGGGGTGCCGGCACCGGGGCGCGGCGAGCCCAGAGCAGCCCGAAGGGGGCTGGCGGGGCCTGGCCGGGCCGGGCCCCGCGGGGCTGAACCGACCCGAGCTGTGCCCCGCGGGGCTGAACCGACCCGGGCCGTGCCCGCCGCGGGGCTGCGAGGGGCGGCACCGGAACCAAGCGGCGGGGCCCAGCCCGGGGGGGGCCGAGACGGAACCGGACCGGGCGGCGCACCGGGAGCCGCGGGCCTGCGCGGCCGGGACCGGCGCCGGCACCGGGCCCCGCCCCTCCCGGGAAGGCCTCCGCCCGCCCCCCGCGGAGCCGGGCCCGGCGGCGGCGCTGACCTCGGAGTCCTTGCGCGGCGGGCGGCCCAGGTCGCGGCCCTTCCCGGGCGGCGCCGCCCCGCCGCGGGCCTTGTTGTTGCCCGGGAGCGGCCCCGCGCCGCCGCCGCCGCCCGGCTCCATGGCGGCCGCCCTCCGCCGCGCGCGCCGAGCTCTCGCGAGGACTCACCCCCCCTTCTCGCGGGAGCGGCAGGGAGAGCCGGGGCAGCGCCGCCGCCATGTTGGGAGTGGCGCCGGGCTCCGGCCGCTCGGGCGGCTGCGCCATGGCTCCGCCCGCCCGTCCCGCCGCGGCGGCCGCGTCACCGCTCGGCGTCGCCCGCCCCCGGCGGCCACGTCCGGTGCGGTACCCGGCCGGCACCGAGCTCCGCCCCCGAGCCGCCATCTTAGGTGTGGCACGGCCTCCGCGGCCCCGGCCCGCAGCCATGCTGGGAGCGGCGCTTCCGCCCGCGGCTCGACAGCTTCAGGCCGCCATGTTGGGAGTGGCAAGACGCCGAAGTGGGACAGACCCCAAAATGAGGGGCCGGGAAGGAAAGAGAGGGGCCTCGAACCAGTGACCCCTCAACCCGAGGGGACTGGGGGGGGGGCTCAGACCCCAATTAGAGCGGGACGAGCTGCCAATAGAGGGGCCCTAGGGAACTCTCAGCCCCTCAGAGGGCCAAGAGGAGCTTGGAGAAGCTCAAAGCCCCCCGCAGAGGGGTCAGGGAGGCTCAGACCCCAAACGCGGGGCCCTGGAGGAGCTCCCAGGGGCTGGGCAGGGCCAAAGCACGGCCCAGAGCTGGTGCCGGGCAGAGCTCCTGCCAAACACGGGGCTCAGATGCAACCCCCAGGGACCCCAAGGGGGTGCAGTCGAGTGCTCTTCAAACAAAGGGCCCACAGGAGGAGTGCTTTCTTTTTCCTAATAGTTTAATTAGACTTTAATGATTTATTGCTCATCTGCAAGGATTAATATTGCATTCATTAAAAATCATTCATATACAAAATAAACCTCTCCCTCCCAGCCCGACGCTGCCACCGCCGCCCCGGCTGCCCCGCACAACATGGCTTATACAGAGCTGGAGGCCCGACGCCCGGGCTCGAGGGATGGCACAGGGGGGGACGCTGTGCTCCCAGGGCGGGGGGCCCAGCCCAGGCCCCCAGAGACCCAACCCCAAGTCCCCTGTGAAGTCCGAGGGACAGCAGAGGGCTCCACACATACCTGCCGGGCAAGTGCGGCCCAGCAGAGGGATAATCAAAGGAGAAGGTGGGGACAGGAGGGTGATCAAAGCCACACCATCCATCCTTACATCACCCTCCAGTCCCCACCAAGAGGAAAGGAGCATTACACCCTCCGCCATGAGCAGCGCCCACGACCCAGCACTAAAACAGCATCCCCTGTCCCTGGGGAGGGGGCGGCCAGAGCAGCCCTCTCGTGGGTACCACAGCAGCTATCTGCGTACCGGGCGGTGCAGGCTGCACAGGCAGCAGGGGAACAAGTGAACCCAGGGCTAGGGTCCTTCCCGCTGTGCTCTGGCCTTTGCCAGGTGAAGAAAGAGGCATTGGGGAAGGAAAAAAAGCTAAGAAAAACCTCACTGGGTTGCAAGGACTTTTCCCTGTCCTGGGGCTAGCTGTAAGAGATGGAAAAGAGAAATACTTGTCACCAGCAAGGATGGGGAAGGAAAGAACGAGGCAATGAGAGCAGCTGAAACACTATGAGAGAGCAGGGGAGGCAGCTGAGAAAGCCCAGCTCGAGGGATGGGGCAGCAAAGGGGAGCCCAGGGCTTTGTGCAGGGGTCCAGGGTGCAGAGAGACCAGGCTGGGACAGGGGGAAGGTTCATCTCTGCCTCCATCTTGAAACAAAAGTGAAATGCCCCCCAGAAAAACCCAGACACCCTTAAAAACCACCCACAGCGCTTGCTGGGAGATGGGGCCGCTCTGATGCAGCAAGTGCCCAAACTCTGCAGCCAGACGCATCCCCCGTGCTTTTCCCCTCTTTAAAACATCTTTTTAAGAATCAAAAAGGAGAAAGGAAAAAAAAAGTTTTAAACTCAACTAAGGTGCAGTTTGGCTAAAAAAAAAAACAAAAACAAAAAAACACTAGAAGAGATGAGGATAATGCTGGGTGAGTGACCCCCGTCCAAATTCAGATTAGCACCCTGGAACAGTGAACTCCCCTTACCCAGCCAGCCAAACCCAGGCCAGCGGCCACCTCCGCACAGGGACCCTGGCCGGGTGGGGACAGTCACCTATTCACGAGGTGGCCAGCAGGCGCCACTCTGCTCCCAAGCAGAGCTAGGAGCATAGATCTAGCAGCTAAAACTGGGCTCTTTTAAGGCAATTTAGAAGTTGCAGATAATCCACACAAAGAAAGAAAACGTAAGATAAGGTAGAACAGCATCTCCACATCTGCAGATATCCTGGACGAGACTAACATGGGCTGGAAAGGTCAAAAAAACACCACTGCAGGAATTAATTGCCCTTCGCATACCAGGAAAGGGAACCAGGGCTGGGAGCCACCAGTGGCTTCAGCCACATCAAAGCAGGAAGCAAATCCCAGGTTGTCTGCCAAGGTCAGACAGAGATGTGATCACATAAAAGGGTGAAACTCAGGAGGAAAAAAAAATAGGTGACCTTAAAATCACACTGATAAATGTAAAAACAGGTTTCTTTGTTGGTTTAAAAAAAAAAAAAAGGCCAAAATAAAATGATTTTTAAAAATAATCTCTCTAATGTTGCCTTGTGTGGTCTGGTCCTTCATAGGTATGGTCCATCAGTATCTAGAAGAGAAGGGAGGTGACAGTGAGGCCACGAGCACCTGAGGACACAGCTCCCATCAGCAAAGGGGTCACAGAGCTCCCAGTGGAAGGTGATGTCCCCAGCAACACCCAGCCAGCACTGACCTGTAGTAGTTGGGTTTGAAAGGCCCGTTTTTGTTGAGTCCCAGGTATTTCGCCTGATCATCCGTCAGTTCCGTCAGGTGGGCATCAAACGAAGGCAGGTGCAAGCTGGCAACGTACTCGTCTGGGAAGCAGGAGAGGGAAGCGGACTCATCACACCGCAGCAGGGCAGGGGAGTACACACAATGGTCTAGCTAGGCTGTCCTTGCCATTTAGCACCGCGAATTCACCATTAGGCAACCCAGTGGCAGAGCTGAGCCCAAGCCCTGGTGCCGAGCAGGGCAGGATGTGCACCAAACGGCACATGAAAGCCTCCGAGCAGGAAGCCTGCAGGATGAGGGACACCTGGCACACCACAGAACATTAAAGAAAATACAGGGAACAAGGTGCAGGTGTTTCAAGGTTGCTGATTGCTGCTGCTTCCCTGAACTCATCCTCTTGCTGGAGGATTTGTTCCACCCAGACCTGAAGTTCTCCTTACATCCAAAACCGCTGCCCCCCATCAGTCAGGGGACAAGTCAGTGCATAAAGCGGCTCTGGACACAGCAAGCAGTTTCTTCACTCACCCATCTTCTTCGGCAGCAGGTACACGTCCTGCTTGTAGCGGCCCTCGGGAGCATTGTAAAGCTCAATCAGAGCCAGAGCCTGCAGAGATCACAGGGGACAGACCGGGGACAGTCAGGGACAGCCACCAGCCAGGCAGCACTGAACACCTGCAACCGGCACAAAGCTCCCAGCAGTGGAGATCAGGGTTTGGAAGCCTGAGAGGGGGGGGTGACCATTTCCAAAACGCCCCGAAGGAGGTACTTCTACCCAAGGGTGCATCCCTGTCCAGGTTCCAGGATCCTACCACCACCAGGGGAGGACCAGAGAGGTCAGAGATGAGATGCCACCCAGCCTGTTTGCAGCACAGCCCTTAACGCCCAAGGAAAAACCAGAACACAGGGATGAAGGAAAGGGGAGCAGCTGTAATTCCCTTAAACCGTAAGGCTGCCACATCGCATGGAAATAAAGGGATTGCTCATTTTAAGCTGGAGGCACTGCTCCAAAAACCACAGCCTCTCCTTTGACAGAAATAAAACTGCGTCTTCCCGAGGGCCAGTTCATGCAGCTGAGAACGAGGTCCAAAACACAGCCCCTGTCCCCACCACAGACAAGTGTGAGGAAAAGAAGACTCCCCACAATTAGCACGATCCCCTCGATCACAGCGGTGATTTTTGCCCAGACGTTGGTCCCCCCCCCGCGTTTGCAGCCCCGCGATTTCCTCCCACCACTTGCAGACTGAAGGCTGCGCTGGCCTCGGCTGCCCGCGGCACCACGCTGCTCATGCGGCCAGCGCTGAGCACAGTTCGCAGAGCGGAGCCAAATTCAATCATCGTTTTCTTTGGAAAGGTGGAGTCAGGGCAAACAGTGCAGGACACAAGCCGTGTCCGCCCAGCTGAGGCGGTGATGATGCTCAAGAGCATTTTAACCACCGACTCCCAGATCTCCAAAACTCACTCCAGTTACGTGTTTTTGTTGTTGTCATATAGAAAGCAGAAGTCCAAAGACAAAACAAAGCCTTGCTTAGAAGTAAGCTTAAACCTGTGCTCAGGGAGCTCTCCAGTTGCTTATGGCACAGCAGGAACTTTGCCAGAACAAAGCCTGACTCATTTAAAAGTTATCTCCCAGCTGTAACCCAAGCAGTAAGTTCACGCCATCATTAACCACGCTGCAGCCAAGAGGTGGTGGCTACCACATCTGTGGCGCCAGTGCGATCCCAAGCGCTGCGGGTTCCCAGCTTCTTCCAAACCGCCCCCACCCCGAGGCTCCTACAAGACCCTCAGGGCACCCGCCACCGCTCGCACCCCTCAGCCCCCAGCGTACAGACCTGAGTGGTGGCCGTGATGGAGAGCACAAAGGTGGGAACCGTGGAGCAGCTCAGGTTGAGAAGACGGCCCTAGGAGACAGCAGGAGAAGGGTGCCGAGAGCTGAACTTGCCTCCAAGGCAAATTGAATCAACTGAGCTAGGACTCACCTCTACCCCCTCCCTGGGCCAGGGGACAACCAGAGGACAGTGATTCAAGGGCCATGCATGTGACCAGGCTGTCCAGACTCTTAGTTTCCACCCTACCCCTCAGCTTTGGTGCAGGGAGATTTTGCAGTCCCTAAAAACAGGGAGCCCCTCCTAGTGCCAGTAGAGCTTGAGAGGCAAGAGGAGACACCCAGCCAGTTTGCTGCGTGGGAAACCCTGTCAAAGCCAGATGCAGACGGCGTTTGGCTGACAGAAATGGCTCCTGGCTCAGAAGAATGAACCAGATACTCTATGGCTGCATGTGGTACGCAAGACCTCCCTTACCTCAAGCAAAAAATAAAAATCAAGTAACCCTTTCCTGTGCTCTGAACCTCCTCCTAGGTTCCGAGGCTCCCAGCACCTTTCCATCTGCTTAAATCTGTTTCAAACTCCGACCCGCAGTGATTTCCAGGCAGACGCCCAAAGCAACGTGGCGGCACAGCTCGCAGCGCACCTCGGCCAGCAGCACCACCCGCTTCCCGTCCGGCCAGATGACGTGGTCCACTTGGGAGCGGACCCGCTCCCAGGTCAGCTCGGGGGTCCGGAGGCTGGTCTGCAGGGGCAGGAGGAAGAGGCTGGAGTCACCGTGGGAGGACCACAGGGCAGACGCAGCCAGCAGGCACACTCACCACATCGATTTCCGTGTTGGAGTGGCCCATGTTGCACACAATGCAGCTGTTTTTCATCCGATCCAGGTGTTCTCTGGTCACAACATTCTTGTTTCCTGCGGCAGGGCACAGATGAACCCAAGGCAATGGCAATATAAACCCTCAAATTTCTCCTTCCCTGCACTTGGGTCTGAGAAGCCCAGCTTGGGACAACATCAAGTGGACCTCAACCAGGACGAGCACCCTCCTGGCTGGCCACAGAAAAACACATGCCGAATGCTGGTCTTTGGTCCTATGAATTCTCCAGGTGCTGGGAGAGCCCCAAATACCTTCGAACTCTGACGTTCCTCATCCCAGGGGCTGGGGAAGGCCACGATCAAACAGCAAACCGGGGGTTAAGAGAAAAAGCTCTCCCCACAGAGTAGCTATCGCTGGTGTAGGATCAGCAACACGTGGCAACAAACTGTCCTCCACCCCCAACAGCCCCAGAGCCCTTGAGACACCTGCTTGGGAACGACTGCTCCTTCTCAGCCTGCTTCAAGGCTCACCCAGGACCTTCTCCATCCCTACCTGTGCAGGTGATGACGACGTCGACCTGACGGATTACTTCACTCAGCTTCACCACGCGAAACCCATCCATGCTGGCAAAAAAGAGAGACAGGAACCGCGATAAGGAGGAGAAGCCTGGTCCCTCTCTGCCTTAGGCCAGGAGGGGTCTCAGTGCTATCACGCACAGAATTGTAGGGGTTGGAAGGGACCTCAAGAGATCATCGGGTCCAACCCCCCTGCCAAAGCAGGTTCCCTACAGCAGGTTGCCCAGTTAGGTGTCCAGACATTGCTGGAGCAGCTCCGAATCGCTCACGACAGCAGCCAGGCTACCTTTCCACACCCCCAGAGATGCCAGATGCAAGTGGAAGGGCTGTGCAAAGGATCCGGCATCAAACCTGCTCTCACAAATGCTGTAAGAGCTGGAGGATGTATGAAACACTCGGTCAGCCCTGCAGGAACCCTTAAGCAGTCTTCCCAAGCCAGCTAGGCAGGTGCCTAGCAGCTGATATCCCACCACTGAACCAGTCCTGAAACTGCCCCTGTACTTCCCCATCACACCCCAAAAAGATGTACACGCTCTGAGATCAGCCACAGATTCTCCTGGCTCTGTTTAGCTTCTGTCAGAGTTTAAAGGAGGCCAGAGAGCAGAGGAAGAGATGCTCGCAAGCAGCATTTAACATCTCACCAGGCTTGGAGAGCACAGATGGGGTCGATCTCCGTCACGTAGACTATCGCTCCCAGGGCTTTCAGAGCAGCACAGCACCCCTTGCCGACCTGCAGAGGCAAAGCACCAGTGTGAAGCCAAACGCAGGACACACCGAGCGCTGAAATCCCTTCCCCAAAACAGCCTGAGCACATCCCAGGTCGGGCAGCACTACAGCTGCCCATCTGCCTGACGCCAGGAGCAGCTCAGCAAGGCAGAAGCCCCACTTGCTGGGTACCCTATGCCCAGCTCCCTGCTCGTGGCCATCTGCCCCCCAGCACAGCCACCAGGAGCTTCCAAAAGCACCACGCTCCCAGCCAGCACGGCATGGATTAGCGTGTACTTCCTGCAGCTCCCCTAAACCAGGGGGCTTCTTTGACATTCAGAGCTGTTCTGCACTGACGGGGGGGACAAATCCTTCCCACGCTTCCCTCATCAGCGTGTGGGAGAGCAGAGCTCCTCGTACAGCATCTCCAACTCTAGCCTTCTCTCTCCACTACAGAATTACACAGGACATCCCAGCAAAGCCCTGTTCGCCATGCCACTTACCCGCACGAACACCTGGCTAGTCTCCACATGCCCATGCTCAGCCCTGTTTTTGGGCCAGCTCAGTGCTGCTGGGTAAGGAACGTCTCCAGAGACGCCCCCACTCATCACCCAGCTCCAACCTCGATTACTGAAAATAGCCAGGAAGGACAAACTGGGACTCCAACCCACACCCAAAGGGAAAACCACTGAGGGCGGAAGGGCTCCCTTGATGTGCAGAAATCCAGTAAAACTCGGGACAGGCCCCAGAGATGACAACTCCCAGCACAACACACAGCTAGAGAAGCACACAGCACCCTAGAGGGCCTGGGCAAGAGCCAGCACAACCTCTTGGTCAAGCAGAGCTGGGTTCCACTGGTGTCTAAATAAATTAGTCAGCATGTTCCTGCCGGGAAGAGCATTTGCAGCTACTGCCAGGCCTTTCGCAGCGCAGGAAGATAAACACCCACACAGACAGCACACAGATGGAGGGAAGGTGTCAGCTCCCAGCTCCGTGCTCTTCCAGGGCAGAATCATTTACAAGTTTGCGGTACGATTCCCCCCTGCCAGAACATTATCGACCAGCAAGATGCAGCCTGCCCCTCCACCTCCTCTGCCACAGGCAGAGCGACAGCCAGGCTGGATGCTGAACGTGGTCCAGGGACAGCAGATGGGTGCACCCATGGGTAGTTATAATTCAGGCCAGCGTTCCCAGCAGCCGTCGTATTTACAGCCCAGCTAATCTACAGGCAAGCTGGGAAATCTGACGCTTGTTCTCCAGCCTCCCAGTAGGCTCTAGCAAGATTTCCCCCGTAATGGCTCGCCCGATCTGATCTCCTGTATCAAGCAAAGGTGAGTGGCCTTTGAGCAGAGAAGGAGCAGGAGACAGCTTGGGGGAAGGATGGCTGGGCAGGAGGCTGACTCAAAGCTTACGAAACTCACCTCCCCATAGCCACAAACCACCACTTGCTTTCCTCCAAACATCACATCTGTGGTCCTCTTCAGGCTGGGGGACAGAGAGAGACCTGTGTTGGGATTAGTCAGGCGCACACCGCTGACAGCAAGGGGCCCCAACACCAGATCCTGCAAACACACAGCGAGGGCGAAGCAGCGAAGAGCACAATCTCCACTCGAGGGCAACCAGAGCCAAATCCACCATTAGGAGCTGAAGTGGGGATGGGCAGAAGAGATGGACTCACCCATCCAGGATGGATTCCCGGCAGCAATACAGGTTGTCAAATTTCTGTTTGGTGACAGAGTCATTCACGTTCATGGCTGGGACACAGAGCTTCCCGGCCTTGGAGAGCTGGTACAGCCTGGAAGAGGACAGAGCCAGGTCAGAGCAGAGAGCAGCACCTGGATAAGAGATCTTCAGATCAGCCTTCCCAAACCTCCTACCTGTGCACACCAGTCACACTCTCCTCCACAATCCCTCGAATCTTCTTGAATATGTTGGGGTACTTCTTATAAACCCAATGGGTCAGGTCCCCACCGTCATCCAGAATCTACAGAACAGGCAAGGAAGAGCATGGGGCAGTCAGTCTTTCCACTGGGAACAGCACTCGCAGGGGACAGGATGGGGATAGAGATGGAAAGCATCTCCAGGCACTGATGGAAGGCTATTTGGGCCGAAGACTGGGGACCAGGACTACCGGGTTCTCCTAGATGCCAGTGATTCAGGGTCTCCTCTGGAAGGGAGCATTTCTTACCCACTGTGTGGAGCTGATGAACCCTAGCAGGGTTTTCTGCCCCTGCTATTGTTCTGCAGCCTGGAAACACGACCACAGACAGCACTAACTAAACAGTCTGAGATTAGAAGGAAGACAACATTCATGCTCCAAAAGCAAACAGCCGAGAGGAAAGGCTACAGGAGCTGTCACGGCCCTGTGCCATGTGCTCTCGCATGACTAGTCATCACAGACCCCAAGCCAAGGCAGCGAGAGGCATCACTGGCTCTCAGCAAGGGAAAGGTCTCCCTCAAAGACCCCTGCAGATGGGATCTGTGTCAAGACAGCAGCAGTTGGGGCAGCTCCCATGGGGCTGCCCTTTGGGGGAAAGAGGTCCTGTGATTTCTCAACTCACTGGCAGCTGTGGCAGGAGACGCTCCTGTGCCATTGGGCTACACAACTCTGGCCACTGCCTCCACAGCTCCCGTAACCCTCACGGTGGCCCCCAGCCCAGCTCCAGCTGCCGTTCTGCAGGATGCCCGCTTTAGAAGGGTCTCAGAGGCCTTTGCAGCACCAGCAGGTGACCAGGCAGCCCCAGCACGCTCCTAGGAACAGCCCCAGGAAGGGAAGGGTGAGGAGCCCCCAGTGACCGCTCCACAGAGGAAGGGCTGGAAGAAGGCTCATTACCATGTTGGCCTGCCAGCCTTCTACGTTAACACAGCGGTCAATGCACCACCAGAAGTCATCCTCTGACTCCCCTTTCCAGGCAAACACAGCAACACCTAGAAGGAGAAAGAGGAGTATCCTTGGCACCCGCTGAGTTTGGCAGAGCTCTCTTCTGCTTGGCCAGCTTGGGAAAGCCACAGACAGGAGGGCCACGCAGGGATCAAATCCCAGCCCACACCAAGAGCAGACCTGCTTATCCCTCCCTAAAAGATATCTGGTCCAACCCTTTCCTAGAACAAGGCTACGGAGCCAGGAGAGGGACCGGAAGGGACTGCGCTCACCCAGGCTCAGCTGTACTCACCTGCTTCTGCCAAGGCGGCCGCCACCTCGTTCTGGGTGGAGTAGATGTTACAGGCAGACCAGCGGCACTGCGCTCCCAGCGCACACAGCGTCTCGATCAGCACCTGCGGGACAGCGGGGTGAGCCACAGCACCAGCACAGCCCGAGCCCAGCCTTGTGCTACGGGCAGCCCCGAACTGACCACGGACCGGCTTCAGCAAACATTGCCCTGGGAAAACGCAGGCAGCAGAACCTCTCTGAGAGGTTACCAGAAAAGCGAAGGTGCCTCCACCAATTCCCCAAGGCTAGGAGACTTCAGAGACTTTCCTCTCCAGGGAAAAGCTGGTCTCTCCCACCCCAGATACCCCAAATAAGCAGCCACTCACCGCAGTCTGTGCTGTAATGTGTGTACAGCCTACAATTTTAGCTCCAGCCAAAGGCTTCTCCCCTTGAGCTCGCTTCCTGAGTGAAATCAGAGCAGACATGTCTGCAAAAGGAAAAGTGGGGTTTTAATGATGGCGTAACTCCAGAGGACTCCCTCTCTGCCAGACCTGCTCCCCTCTCAGGGGTCTCACAGGACACATCCAGCCCCACAGTTCTTGCTGTAGTTTTCATACAGCCAGTGAGAAAACTCCCCACCCCTGGTCTGGGGGCTCTGTCCAAACTGGGACAAGACATAAGCATCATCCATCATCTGACAGAGCCATTCAGGACACAGCATCCCCCCAGCCACGTAACAGAGGGTGCAGGGCAGGCGCTGCCCATGGCAGGTAACCAATGTGCCCCAGCTAAGGAGCCACCAGCCTCGCAGCAGAACTACACTGAGGAGAAGGACATAAAGAAGACATAAATGGTGCTGCCACATCTCAAAAGAGCTGCCCTAAATGTGCCTGTGTTGTCTTCCCCTTCTCTGGCTTTGTAGCGTGTGTCTAAAAGGAGCCTGAACGCAGAGTTACCCAATCAGCCCTGCTGGAAATGGTAACTCGGCTTCCCGCAAGCCCCACGGGAGGGGGTCGGGGCAGTCAGTTTTAGCGTCTCCAAAGGCGTTGCAAGATCCTTGCCCGCTGAGGTTTCCCATCCAAAGCCACCAGGACATTAAACCCTACAAGAGCCCTTGCTGTCATTAGAAGATGGACGCAACACATTGTTAATGTTTGCTACTGTGTCTAGCTCTTCTCCGCATCATCTGCTGACTGGGGGGGGGGGGGGGGGTGGGACAGTGCAGTCAAGCTATCCAAGGCCATAATGAGAATTTTGGGAATCACCTCGGCTCGGTTCCTGCCCCTGGTGTGCACAGGACCCGGCCACAAGCCCCACAAACCCCTCGCATCCCACGCTCCCTTACCCTGCTCGGCGATCTCGATCTCCCGGCGTCCAAACTCTGCCTGCTTGATGTTCTTCACACAGAAATTGCTGCTGCCTTTGGAGTTGGTTTGCTGCTTCTCACGGGGGGACACCTCATCATCAGAGCTGTCTGTGTAGGAGGCAGCTAAAGCCAACAGAGGAGCGCGTGTCACCCCAGGTCCTGGCCGCCGGGGGACCTCTGTCCAACCCACCCTTTGGGCAGGTTTCTGTTCCGTTTCGCTTCCCGGCTTTCATGCACACGCACGCTCATGGCTCAAACTACGAATTTCACAAGGAAAGCCAATGCCCATAAGGGCTTTTGCACTCTCATTCTCTAAAACAACCCAGAGCCAAGTGATGCACTGAAGTTTAACTATGAGTGAATAAGGCTGGTTTACCCAAACACAAACCTCTCAAAGGCAGGTAAGTTAAAACCCAACTTTGTGGAACATGGATGAAGCCCACATAGCCAGAGAAGAGGCAATCAAATAGTATAACCCCTTCCTCAACATCTTCTGGAGCTCACTAAGAGACTTCCTCACGCTGCGTGTGCCCAGTCTCACCCTACTGTGAGACCTGCTCAGAGCGCGGGGCACTGCCAGAGGGACAGCTCAGCACCAGGCTGGATTGCTACAAAACCCAGTGCTCAGCACGTAGGGGAAAAAAAAGAAAAAAAAAAAAAAAACTTTTGCCAGAGAAAGACCAAGAGAAAAGGAAGGAAAAAAAAAAATCAATGTCTGGACTTCAGAAAGCCTGGGAATTATCCCCTCCACGTCTGAGTACCACCCAGCAGCACGGAGCACCCCGACACCTGGTACGAGCAGCATGTGGCCCCGACGCCGGAGCTGGGGACAGCCACGCAGGCGCGAGGAGCCCAGAACCTACCAGAGCTGTAGCTGTCTGTGGAGGACTGCGAGATGGAGCGGGACAGGGACCGGCGGCCAGTCTTGGTCGGGAACTTGGTGAACTCCTGCATGTCATCTGCAAACTGGATTTGCTGCGACGTGCAAAGGAAGAGAAGCGCTAAGTCAGCAGGTGCTCCTCGGGGCAGGCCATCAGCCAGGCTACACGGGCCCAGGGCTCCCTTCAGTCCACCCCGACTGCTCCAGACACAGAAATGAGCAGTACCAAACGGATCGAGGAACAGATCTGTGGCTGTGAACAGATGCCCAAAATTGAACCTCCTCAGCCCAGTCATCTCTGCCACCAGAAGGTTAAAGCCAATTTGACACCTAACACCTGAGGTTAATGGAAAAGAACAAAACAAAAAGCACCCAGCAGGCCTGGAAACGTCCCCTTCAGCCCTGCTCTGGCTCACAACACTCCTCCAGGACAGGTCTGACTGCCCACACGACACAAGTACCATGCAACCCTCCGGACACGCACTGGGCAGGCAGAGGTCCCCGCGCAGCTCAGAGGAGCCCGGGCTCCAGCAGCCCCTGCCCCAGCCAGCTCCACCTGATCCTGCCCGAAAATGCTGCAGCAGCAAGAAAGCTGGGGTGGTCCCAGCAGAAACGTAGATCCCTGGTGCTCCCGGGCTCCTTCCCAGGAGCAGGGCATCCCGCAGGTTAAAAACACGGCACATCCTTCCAAAAGCAATACTAAAAGCAGGGGAAAAACTCAACGGAGAACATTTCAACAAAAAGCAGTTGACATTGCATTGACTTTCAATCTCCTCTGTGTTACAGATGTTTCCATTGTAAAAGAAGTCCTAAATCAGCCACCCTTCCCTCCTAGCTCAGCCAGAGGCAACGCGAGGCTCCAGCACCTACAGCAGGCTCATCAAAGCAGGGGAGAAACAGCCCCAAACTGCTCTGCTGCTGCTGACACGCCGTGTGATCAGGCAGCAAAAGCCCTATTGCTGCTTCTGCAAGAGAAAGACAGCGGAGATTAAAGGGAATTAGGAATAGAGCCTGATGCCCCCTCCCCGGCACGCTGCCAGGCAGGAGACCCCCACCCTGCTGACCAAGACCCCCAGCGTGGTCTCTTCCCTCTGATCGTGTTGCTGAAGGATTTAATTTTGCCACTTAACAGGGATGAAACATCATCACAGGGAGCGGGATTAACAAAGCATCCCTACGGACCCAGGAGACCTCGAGAGGAGTCCTGAAGAGATCAAGATGATGGAAAGAGACAAGCCACAGCGGCCTCGAGGAGGGGTTTTCCATGTCACAATAACCCCAAAAGCTCCCCAAAAGCTTTGATGCGGCAAACAGTCTTCATGGGGAGAAGAATGAAGCCATTTAGTTGAGACCATCTGTCCCAGAAAGGAAGAATCTGCAGAGCCTGAGACGGGGCGGCCGCTGCGCTGTTACGGCTATTTGGGCTGTAAAATGGAGACAGCTCCTGGAGAAAGCCAGCTGAGGAGCCAGAAGCAGCACTGGTATTCTGCTCAGGAGGGGAAGCAGGGACGCGAAGCCCACTGCACAGTCCAAGCTAGCAGGAGGACACGCGGGTGAAGGACACAAACCCAGCGTCTCCTCCGGGGACAGCCTGAAGACACCCTTTCCGCAGGCCGGGTCCATCAGCGCTCCCAGACAAGCGTCCCAGGCGTTTCTGTGGGTGCTGCTGCTGAAAGGTTTTCAGGCAGCTCCTCTGCACTGGGTACGTAACAGCCTGGCATCTGCTGCCCAGAGCTGCCTTCCCAGCAGACGCCGCGTGATTCAGACACAAATTGCATGAATTTGCATTAGTGGAAGGAAAAAGAATGCTAAATGGAATTTGCAGGTTTGGTTTTGCAATCCTTTTAGGCTGCTCAGCGCAGAGGGAGGAACCCGAGGGCATCCTAACACTGCAGGGTGCCAGGAGAGAAGAGGTTCGGGAACGCTTCCAGCAAGCGGCGTCGGGCAGGTAGCAGCAGCGTCCTCGGGGCTGGAGCCGGTGTGCAGGTCCCCAGGCAAGGAATGGCGTCGCTGGCTGTCCCAACGTCTGTCGCTCGGGTCAACCTTCCACCGGAGAGCCGGAGAAAGGCCCGCGACAACTCTGCATCGGCAAATTGCTGGTGGGCATTTCCAGGGGGAAAACAGCAACATCGGCATAGCAAGATTTCCACCCTGTCCTTCCCAACCCTTCCTCTGGCAGCTCATCAAACCAGAGGGTGTAAACACGCCCCATAAAACAGCTGCTGGCATTAGAACAGCTGAAAGTGTTAGCGGAGGAATTTTCTCCATCTCAGAGAAACATTTCCAGGAAAGGTGTGAACCTAGGAGGTAAAAGAAGAAAACCAACAGAGAACCCAGGCGTCGCCGCTGCAGCCCAGGCCACAGGCACACATCTGTCCCTGCTTACGGCGGCCGGCGCACAGCAGCCGTGGGGCCTGGATGGCTTCTTGGAGGAAAGCTCACTGGGGCCATGACGGGAAGGAGGGCGGGGATGGATGTGAAAGCGCTGTGCCTGCGCCGCCACGACAGGCGAGATCTCCCTGCCGCCGCGTGCCGCCGGCCCCTTCAGGCTCTGGTCCCTTCTCAGGGACCAGCCGCGGGCGCCGAGCCAGCTCCGGGGCACAGCCCCGCTTAGGGGAAGCGTGCAGTTCTGGAACTGGAGTCAGAATCCAGGGAAGAATAAAAATTACTGCTAAGGAAGCCAAGCGCTGAATTAACCACAGTAATCCCCGCCGTGGCTTTACCGGGGCTCATCTCAACTCTGCAGCTTAACAAAATCTGCCCTGTCTAAAATTATCACCAAACATCGCAAGCAGCTCCCAAATCTAAGGCCCAATTTGCACATCAGACCCCCTCCGAGCCCAGCAAATTAACGCAGCCTCGGCAACCTGCCGAGAGGCAGACGGGGGGGGCGGCGGGCGCTGCGGTCAGGTGCAGCGCGCCACCTTCCACGTGCCAGGCTCTCCAGCTGCATTAAAGCAAAGGAGAAAATCTCCTAATCCCGTGGATGTCGCAGGAGTTCGAACGAACGGCTGCGGGGGCAGCTGCACGACGCCGGGCTGGCAGGGGCAGGGGAGCAGCAGGGGCGAGGGGCTCCGCGCCCGGCTGCGGGGGCAGGCTCACAAACCGCGTCGCAGCCTCCGTCCCGCTGGAAGCGGCTTTTCCAGCCGGGTGGAGCACAATGGTTGAGAGCAAGGAAAATATTGTTCGGCCCAGCAATTCATGACCAAGGAGACAAAACAACATGGCACCGATTTCTCTGCACAGGACGCCCCAGAACAGAGCCCGTGTGTTTTCCGGGGCAGGCCGGCATCGCTTCCCCACTCGGGCTGGGCAGCAGCCGATGGGAACGGGGTCCCGGTGGGCACCAAGCCCCGCGCCGAGCTCCTCGCTTGGTACAGCAGGGTTTTGGGGAGAAGCCCTGTAGGATCCGACACCAGCTGGCCAAATTTCAGCCCAGCAGTGCTGAACGCCGCCGGCTCTCAGCCACCCCCGCCGAGGCTGAAGTACGTTTTCTCCCCTTGCGAAACCCGGCACGTCCGTACCCATTCCCACGCCGACCGACGACCCCCAACAGCGGCCGCCTGTTTTCAGGGGCAGGGACCCCTCCGGCTTGGCGCGGCAGGTGGAGAGGGAGCACCCCCCTCAGCGGTGCAGGACTGCACCCCAAGGGAGGCCCGGAGAGGTGCCAGGCACCCCGAGGCAAACACCAGCCTCCTGGCTTGGCTGCACTGCCCAGTGCTTCCCGAAACCACGGCAAAGCTGGAAGTCGGCCTCACCAAGCGGCTTGTCCCGCTGTCGTACGGCACCCGTGCAGAGACCGTCGGCCAGGTACTCCTGAAGCCAGCAGCACAAGTGCCCCCAGCACACGCAGCCACAGCTAATTGTTACAGCACGGGAAGGGCTGACAGAGTCAAGGATCTGGGCAGCTAACGTCAGAGTGAACCGGCACCTCCTGACTGCTGCCATCCTCGGCGGTTTATCCCGCGCTCTCCCCCACCAGCCAGGCAAGAGCAGCTTTTGGTGCCTACTGAATACGAAAAGTGCCTCCTGCCTTTGAGCCACAGAGGAGTCTGTAAATCCGGATGGATTTACCATGGGCACAGACGATCCAGGCACGTCCATATCACAGAAGATGACCCCACTTTTAATTTAAAACTCTTTCCGTGCCCAGAACGGCTCCAGAGAGGAAGCACGGTGCCACGCATCCCCAGTCGCGCCTTGCACAGCCTTGGGCTGTGGAAAGAGAAGGTGGGTTTGAAAAGGCATCAGTCAGCTCCAGGCCAGCCCCCGGCCAGGCGCTGACCCGGTTCTCCCAGGCACAGGCTCCACGGGGAACAGACACGTGCCGGGGAGCGGCGCCAGGCTCCCACCATACCCCGGGGAAGGAAGCCACCGGGTTTACCCCTTTTTTTCCTCTCCTTAGGGACAAGGTGAGCGATGGTGCAGCCGCACTGGGACGGGAAGGTGCCCTTGCAGCCACTTCTGCCCTGCAGTAATGCAGCGGGGACAAGAACAGGCTCCGAGCTCCAGACAAGGTGAGGAAGAAGCAGCAACCCACCTAAAACCGCTTACGCTCAGCTGCTGCTAAGGCACACAGACTTTATCAGCAGCTCTTTGAGTTCTGCAGGCTTGGAGATGGGAAGCTTCAAACACCCAGGCTACTGCTGGGGGTTCGTTGTCTGCAGAAAGCCCGTTCCCCCAGCACGGTTTCCCCCAGGGAAGCCGCGACTGTTTTCTCATGCAGAGCCGAGTCCTGCCGTGCTGGCGAGCTTGGACATTTCTAAACAGCAATTGTTTAAATTCACTTATTTTCAGAAGCAAGTCAGCACGTTCAGTCAATGCAGCAGGAAGGAAGGGAAAAAGCACCCCAGGGGCTGAGGTCTCTTCAGCCACACAGCAGCCAACAGGGAGAGGAGGAAAAAAAAAAAAACCAGCATGAGGCTTTTCTTCTTTTCTAGGTCAATAAGAAGAGCAGAGCAGCAGGTTTGCCTGGGCCACCTCCCCGGAGAGGGGACAGCACTCTTCTGGGCACCGCTCCTGCAACCACGGGGTCTGGAGAGGGCCACAATGTCCTAACGGGGAGCAAACAGCCCTCCCCGAGGCGACCCGCAGCCTCCTGCCACAATCGCTGGCAGCGGCCCCGAGCAGGCGGCGCTGCTGCTGTCCTCAGACCCACTCTGCCCTACTTGCAGGCTGGGTTAGCCCAGCCCCGTTCCCGCGGCCTCCCAAAGGACGGCAGCGTCTAGACGAGGGGCACGGACCCACCGTGGGCTGGCCGCAGCCCCCAGCACGCGGGGGACACGGACCCTGCTCAGGACCCAACGGGACACACGTGGTTTTGGGGTAGAAAGCGTTAAGGCAGCTACGGGTGTTTGCAGGTTCCTGCCCTGTGAGGGTTACCCAGCCCCAGAGGGCATTTCTAGCCTGCAGCATCCTGCAGGGACTGAAGGGAAGAGGAAAAACCAGGCACTCGGATGGGGACGTCAGGGCCAGCGAGCCACAGCAAGCAGCTTCCACCTCGCCCTCCCGCCACCCCTTGCCCCAAACCTGCAGCAAGCGGAGGCTTTCAGAAGGGCTTCAGAGGTACATCTGGCTCCACGACCCGTGCTAGCAGCCCACTTCATCTCCTCCCGGCTCTGGCCAAGCGAGCCAGCGCAAGGCCAGCAGACGAGGGACAGCACGAGTTCGCAGGAGGCTGTGGCCAAGCTCACGGCACAACCAGACCGCCGGCTCAAATCCGTTCGGCAGCAAGAGGCACCCAGGCAGAGCAGGAGGCAGGGCAGACCCAGGCAGGGGGTGCGTTAGCAATGCCCAGGGCTTCAGCCATCACCGCCTGCTGCCCACACACACACACGGGAGGGAACAGCCCCGCATCAACGCCGGCGTCTTCCGAACCTCCCCACACCTGGCAGAGCACCAAGGGACAGCAAGCAAGGGCACGGCACGGGCTACAGGCATCGTGTGCACGAGCTGGACCCGCTTCAGCTCCAGGCACGGCCTCCGCAGCCGGAGGACTTGACCTGCAACTCCTCGGGGACGTGACAGCTCCGCAGCCCAAACCTTAGAGGACATCTCAAAGTGCTTCGGTGCGCTGACACAAAGAGCTGCCGGGCAGATTCGCCACCCAAGGGTGCCGCTCGACTTTGCAGACCCAGGTGGGATCATCGCCACGGTCAGTGGCACTCCGACCCGTGCCTTTGGCTCCAGGAGGGCTCACGGGGCTGGTTTTTCCACCGGCGAGGCAGAGCCAACTCCCTGAGCAGGAACTGCAGCCAGACCTCTGTCTGGAAACCTTCACACCGTTCCCGACAAGGAAATAAAGAGCACTGAGGTCCTGGCAAAGCAAACCAGCCAAGCCCTAATACCAGCCTCCATCCTTCACCGGCAGACGAGGGCTGGCTGGGTAAAGCACTGGGAAAAAAAAAGTTTCCATGAGTACAAGAGGAAAATTAAGAACTTTCACACGAGACCCAACGCTCGGTAGAAAAGAAACACCGGGAACAAAACGGGCCCGTTCCAAAGGTTAATAGGCTGGAAACCGCCACAAGATTTCAGACATCGCTTGAATCACTGTGACTGCTAGTTAAGGGAAAAATAAACAGAACACGGGATTAAATAAAGTAAATGTGATTTTAAGTGTCCAACTGTTAAAGAGTAACTGGGAGTAATTGCTGCCTTATAAACGCCTCGAGGTCAAAGGTGCGGTCCCTCCGGCAGGAGCCGAGCGCTCTCCCCCAGCAGATAAGGCGCCTGGTCCTTGGACTCCAGGAATCGAGGCAAAGGATCGCCCCCGCCGTAACGCAGAGGGATATCTCCCGCGGAGCAGGAGCTGCACGGGGCCGACACCCGCGATCTTTAAGGGCAGTGAACGCCCGTGGTGTGTCAGAGGTTAACTCTAGGAAACCAGCGCGGGGCTGTGGCTACCCGGGCAGGCAAGCATCGCCTCCCGCAGCGCGAAAACCAGCCTGCTCTGCTTGCTGGGTCAGCTAGTCAGCTCACACACCCCCCCAGCAGAGACAGCACGGGACGCAGAGGACGGATAAGGCTCGGAAACAGGGAAAGCACAGCCTGGGAGAAGCCTTCAACGGGCTTGTCGCTCGGAGCTGGCTGTGATGGGTGTGAAGACACCACAGCCTCACCGCCCGGCAGCACATCTGCAGCAACTCCCCAGCTGCGCACGTGTGGCAAGCCGCAGGTACGGGCACTGAGGTAACTGGTATTAACTGGAGTCACCTTGCTGGGCGAAGTCATTCACAGGGGCTGGCAGGCAGACGGAGGACTAACAGCCCCACGTGGGTGTCCGGCCACTTCAGAGCTTGAAGGCCACAGCAACTTGTTTGTGTAACGGGGAATTAACTGTAATTAACTCTGATTTTTGACTTAAACAAAACTCATCTACAATCACGGCTGGCCAAGACCACGGGAACACGAGGAAGCGCTCTCAGAGGGCTCGCCCAGCCCCACTGCACAGGCCAGAGCGAGGGTTAGCCACAGCCGGGAGCCAAACACAAGAAGACCCCAACCCTCTCCCTAACCCTAAGGCATCATCACGTGTGCCTGGGGAGCGGACCAGCCTGCTCACCCCCCGCTCCCCGCACCGTGAGTGTCCCATCTGCCCCCGTTTCTTCCCCAGAACCGGCCTGCAGAGTCCCAGTATTTCAAGACCTTTTTTGCTCTTTCAAGAGGTTAATATGGCAAACATCACCCCACCTTGACTGCAGCCACACTTAAAAGGTGTTCCATCCCTATGCCTTGGCTCTACGGAAGAACGCCTGGCAGAGTCAGCATCAGAACAGAAGCGGCCCATTTGCAGCGCATCCCGGCGAGTCAGGAAATACAGCCCCGCAGACGGAAACGTAAGAACAAGCTCTTCCATTTCCTCGTGTTCCCTGCCCTGGCCAACTGCCCACCAGCCCCTCGCAATGGTATTTCCATGAGTGCATCACCTAGGGCTGCCTCCCGCCCACACGGACACCTTCAGCCTTAGAGAAGTCCTGGTCGGAGGGGGTGCAAGGCAGGGGAGGAACGCCAGGCTCCAGCGCAGGCGGTTTGCTGCTCAGGGCTCAGCGCCAGCACGGACGCACGTCACCCTCCTGGGCACCGACCCACCGTGCCAGGGCAGAGCCGAGTGGCTCCTGCAAACAGGATTCATTCAGTTAAGGTAAAGGCTGCAGGAGGGCTGAGAAGTGAACTAGCTCTCCTTGAGGGGACAGCAAGAGCAGAGAGTGTTTGGAGAAGAAACTGAACCGTATGGAGACAGGCCGCGCTGCCTGCAGGCGGCAGACAGCTCCAAGCCAGGTGTTCTCACCCCAGAAGCGGCCCAGGTTGCACACAAGCCTCTCCCCATGGTGCGAAACTGTGTAATATTCGGGGCTCCCTGCAGGGAGGTGAAGGAGAAGAGAGAAGACAGCAGGCGTGGGCTGAACCTCACACCGCAGGCCATCGGGAAGGCGGGAACCAAAACGCGAAGCTTCAGCGAGGCCAAGCCCCGAGGAGCCTCCTTTCCAGGCCGCCTGCCTTCCCCCCCCCGCAGAGGCTGAAGGAGCCGTTCCCCGCGCCCGCACCCTGCTCGTAAACCAGCGGCCGCCCAAAGCCCGGCCCGCGAAGCCGAGCAGCACCCGCGGGCCCTGCCGGCGGGCCCCAGGAGCAGCCGAGGGCCGGGGAGCCTCACCCGGATTACAGCGCGCCCTGTTTGACGTGCGGGAACATCGTGTCCTCGGCCACCAGAGTTCTTTGGCTGTCACCAGCCTGAAGTAAACAGATTCTGCAGCAGCAATAAGCTCGTTACCAAGGCCACCATATTGATCCCCGAGCGTAATTAAAATGCACAGCTCAAGCAGCCCAACGCGGCAGGGCAACCGGGGCGGCCTCCCAAGGGCGCGAACGGCTCCAGCTCCCACCTCCCGCCCCGACGGGGGGGCTCCCTGCCGCTCCCCGAGCCCCCCCGGCAGCCCCATCGGAACCACGCGGCCGTCCCCGCGCTTGTCGGGGAGGGGAGGCCGCGTGCTGCTGCAGCGCTGGCGCGAGGTCCTCTGCGGCCCGCGCTCCGTGGCAGCGGCAGGGGCTCAGGGCCGGCCGCCTCCGATGTCACCGCGACTGCCGGGTGTGCGCGGGTCGGAGCTCCCAGATCAGCGGCCCCGGCCCGAGGGCTGAGCAGGAAGCGCAGCAAAGCCCTCCGCAAACAGCGGCGCTGCCCGCAGGAAACTCCCGGTGATAAAAGGCCCGGCCAGATACGAGCAAATCTCTTTGACTAAGCACTGCTCAAACACCTGGGACAAGCGACGCGCTGGCTCCCGGGAGGAACAACGTGGGCAGGGTCCTTGGCTCACAGCCCTGCGCTGAGCCGGCTGCTTATCTGCAAGGGGCACCTCCAGGCCCGCCTCAGGGAGCTGCTTTCCAGAGCGAGACCCCAGGCCCAGCCGGGAGCAGGAGAGCAGGCCCCGGCATCTGCAGGGGCTGGGAGCCGCGCAGTGAAAACGGACGGGGTCCCAAACAAAGTACCAGCGTAGGCAAGTCCTTCCGCAAGGCAACTGCGTTTGGGGAGAGGCCAAAGGCAAACAGCACCCTCCTGCCGCCAGCAGGCTTCCCAGGGTCCAGAGGGAAGGGAAGGAGGCTCCCGGCGGGGCTGGGAGACCCAGTGCCATTCAGGCACACGGCCCCGACGCCCGCACTCTCGCAGCCCGCGCCGTCAGGGGACAGGAGCCGCTTTCGGATGTCGCTGGGAAGGGACACGCACCTCCTTCTGCACCTCCGGCCCCAACCCACCTCACGCGTGGCAGGAGGGGGAGGACAGACAGGCAAGACCCATCTGTTCTGAGACGCTTCAGGTGCTTCACCCCGCAACATCGCTTTGAAGACCGTTTGTGTCAGAGCCCAGAAAGCCTCCTCTCTTCCTGCTCTTCAGTTCAACGTTAATTAATTAAGCACTTTCTGACCCCGCAGAAGTGCTGGGTCACAAGCAGAGGCCTCCCTTACATACATCGCTGAGACTCTCCAAAAAGTCGGAGCAACGAAAAGGACCCAAAGAGAAACTCCTACCAGAAATAATTAAAGATTCTGTCATTTAATGAAGCACCACCAGTGACCTGCCTGCTCCCAGCCCCAAGCAACCGCCAAGTAAATCATCTCAGTTCCTAACACCCGTGTGGCTTGCACTCGCCAGGGGCCCAGCCAGATCAGCCCCAAGCCCTCTAACCCAGCAGCGTGCTCGCTGCTTCCCTACACCCCGAGAAAGGCCAGACCCACCGCACTGGTCTCTGCAGAGCGGCAGCCCTCCAGCAGCGCCCCAGCCTGGGCAGCTCAGGGTGGGAAGGAAAATCCGCTGGGAGAAGGTGGTAAGAAACCAAACGAGCAGACGGTTTGGGCAAGGAAGCAAACACAGGCGAGCACACCACGTCTGGTTAACCGGCCAGCAGAGGAGGTGGTGGCCAGAGCCGTGGACAAGCTCACAAAGGCAGACAAGGATTTACAAGCAGTCAGTCTAAGGGACAAAATTAAAGAGAAAAACGAGTGACTCCAGGAGCCGTGTCACTACACACAAGGGCAGCCCTGTCCCCCCAGCACACCGAGGGGGAAGGTGAATTTCTCAGCACCTGGCCCCGGCAGGACAGCAGGGACCAGAGACAAGTCAGGACCGAGAGAAACGGGGCAGAAAACCCAGCCCCGGGAAGGGGCCGCACAGAAAGAAGCAGACCGCAGCAAGGTCGGACGGAGCTCAACAGCGGGAGAGCAGCTCCGGGGGGGGGCGACCTCAAAAAGCCCCAGTGGAGACGGTGCTCGGGGGATGGCGGCCGGCCCTGCCAGGGGACCGCAGGCACTCGCAGCTCCGTCCCCTGCTCCCACCTCCCCTGCTCCCACCGCCTGCCACCCCCGCGCGGCTCCGGCTCAGCACCGCTGCAAAGCTGCGGCGCTGTGCGTTAGCATCCCCTGCCGCGCAGCCCCCGCGGGGACACCGCACCGACCCCAGCGGGCCGGCAACGGGCTCGCCGGCTCCTCGGGGCGCAGGGCTGCCCGGCGGCTCTCACCTCCCCGAGGGCAAATCCGAGGCCGCAGCCCATTTCACGCTCCAGCTGCGTGAATAAGCAGATCTGCCCGCAGAGAGGGGGAGCGTCTGTCTGTCTGTCTGTCCGTCCGTCCGACCGCCAGCACCCAGCTGTGAAGGAGCGGGCCGCACTTGCACAGGAGGGAGGCACGCGAAGGGCCCACGCGCCAAGGACACGGCACGGATGAGGTGCAGACACAAACAGGGCCAGGGCTTACAGAGCCAGCCCCTGCTCTGCCACCAGGCCCCAAGGACAGCGCCGCATCCCCCAGCCTCAAGGGCACCCACGGCGCAGCACGGCCAGGAGCTTAAGGCTCCGCGACCGGCTGATGGCGGCTGGGAAAGAAACCGCTGCCAAGGGCACCTGCGGGTCCCCAGGGCGGAGAAGAGCAGGTGCCCAGGCGCACACGGAGCTCTGGAAGAGCACACCCTGCCCTCCAGCTCTCCTTCATCCATTTCCACTTAACCTGGGCAAGACACAAGCCTCAGCATCCCCCAAATCCCCCTGCAACATCAAGGCACACGTTGGAGAAAGTACAAGGCTCAACACCACTCACCTCTGCCTTTAAACCACTCCCCACCAAGGAACCGCCTCGCTCTGACCAAAGCTGGTGTGATTTTGCTGACAGACCAATTTCCCATAAACAGTCGCGAAAAAGGAGTTTCAGCGGAGCCAGGCAACCCCAGATCTTGGAGGAAAACCAGCCGCATTTCTGCGTAAAGGCTACAGCTCTGCTCACCTCTACTGCTGCGGCTCCAACTTAAATCCAGAGTTGATCATATTTAATCTTTTAATCTCTTTCCTCCTGCTGTTTCACTTTTTCACCTTAAACAAGTCAATGACCAGAGGGGAAAAAATACGTCAGCGACCCCCTGGGTGTGCTGCGCTGCTCGGGCTCACGCCGGTGCCTGGGGCAGCGTTACCAACGGCAAGGGAGACCCAGACCTCACAGCATCCCCGGGGCCGACGTGCCTCCAGCTGCGCCCGAGGTCCTCCCCTCAGCCCGAGAGGGGCCTCGAGCTGGGGACGGCAACGTGGGCAGGCTCACACCAGCCCTCCCGCTGCACGCTAGCACTGCCCAAACACCAGCACAAGCCAAGGTCCCTCTCTGAAAACCCCTTCAGCAGCGGGACACGCAGAGGAGACCGAGCCTGCGCTCGGCTTGGCCACAGTGCCGCCCTCCCCACCTCCGAGCATCTGACGCGAGCTGCAGCCCCAGGCTCAAGGAGCCCGAAAACCTGGAGGCCACGCACGACATCCCCCACCTCGATGCAGGTAAATCATCTCTCAGCCCTCTTCTTCGCAGGCCACGCTGAGAACTGCAATAAGCAGCTTCGACTTGCATTAAAACTGGAAGGCATTTTAATGGTTTAATTGCCATCCTGCTCCGAAGGCATCTGAAAACGCCTTGAGCTGCAGGCAGTCAGTGTCTTATCTCAGGAGGGCAATTCTCCCGTCCCGGCCTTTCATCCTCCTGCCAACGCCTCCACCATTACCGAGCTCTATTTGCAGGAGCTAGCCAGGCAAGGAGAACAGCGGCCCGAAGCACTCTGTTCCTTGACCTCAGCTGCATCGCACGCTCCCCGAGACCTCGCTGGCTGCTGATGTTATCGGCCTGCAGTGCCTCGTGCTGCTCAGGGCGCCTTTAATATCGGCACCCAGCTGGGAGAGGCCGCAGCAGCCGCAGCCGGACGGCTGCTCTTCGCACTGTGCAAGGAGCCTGCGCGTGCAGCAGCAAGTCAAGGAAATAAAAATACCCCCACCCCCCAGGGACAAGCAAGCCTTGCCTCTCGGGGTGCTGGGACGCTCCCCCCCTAGGCGCACGGGGCATTTCTTTTTCCTACGTGTATTCTGGCCCCGCAGGACGCCTCAGGATCCACACTTTGCTCTTCCTCCCAGCTCAGCAGGCCACAGCCGCGGGCCGGTAACTTCCCGGCTCAGTGGAAGAGAAGAGCAACGCGAAGGAGAAAGCAGCCCCTGCGCTGGAGCTGCGCCGGGCCTCCCCCGGAGGAGGCAGGTCCCAGCTCCGCGTTCCCCCGCTCCTGCCCCCGGGCTGTCCGCAGCCCGCACAGCGAGGGCCGGGCACGGGGACAGCCCCCAGCGGCCGGCCCCGGCCCCGGCCCCGGCCCCGGCCCCGGCCCCGGCCCGGGCAGGCGGCGGTGCCTCCGGGGCAGCCGACCCACAGCGGCCCCTCCGCGGGCCGGCGGCTGCCACGAGCCCGCTGCAGGGCCGCGCCCCGGGGACGGGACGGGACGGGGCGGCTCCGGGCACCGGGCGCCTTCGCGGCCCCCGCGCCCGCTCCGCTTCCAGCCCGCGGCCCCGCGGGGACCTCGGGTCACGGCCGCGCGGAGCCGGGCGGCGCTGAGCGCCCCGCGGCCGGGACCGGGCCCCCGGCGGCACGGCCCCGAGGCCCCCCCGCAGCCCCCGCCCCCGGTGCCCGTGCCGGGAGCGGGCCCCCGGAGCCTGCCGCCGGCCCCCCCCGGGCTGCGCCCCCCGGTGCCGGTGCCGGTACCTTCTTGGGCGCCTTGGTGACGGTGGCCATGAAGGAGTACTTCTCGGCGTCCTCCGCCTCCTTGGCCTGCTTCGCCTCCTCGCCGCCGGCGGGCTCCGGTACCGACATCCTGCGGCGGGGCGGGCCGGGCCGGGGCGCGGCGGGGCGGGGGCGCGGGGCGGGGCGGGGGGCGCGGGGCGCGATCCCGCGGCGGAGGCTCCGGCGCCGGCGCTGCGGCGGGGACTGCGGGAGCCGCGCTCGGCACCGGGGGCGGCCCGGCCGTGACGTCGGCGCGCGCTGACGTCAGCGCGCACCCGCCGGGCAAGCGAGGCCGCGCGCGGCGAGGAGCGGGAGCGGCGCGGGGGCGCCCCCTGGCGGCGGCGGCGGGGAGCGGGGGGGGGCGGGGGGGGGGGGCGGGGGGGGGGGGGGGGCGGGGGGGCGAACCGCGGCACGAGGCCAAAGGGCGGGGGGCGAAGGGGGCCCGGGGGGGGCGGGACGGGACACCGGGCAGTGCCGGTGCCAGCCAGAGTAACACCCACAGCAACGGTCACGGTAACGGAGGGGGTAACAGTGAGAAAAACAATAAAATAACAAACATACAACAGAAACAAAAATAATTAAAAAAAATACTAAAAATAATAAATATACAATAAAAATATCAATAACAATAATAATGAAGTTACAATAAAAAGAATAAAAATAAAAAGAAAAGATAGAAATAAAAATAAAAAGGATAAAAATAACAAATAATAAAAAAGATAAAAATAGGAATAGGAATAGGAATAGGAATAGGAATAGGAATAGGAATAGGAATAGGAATAGAAATAGAAATAGAAATAGGAATAGAAATAGAAATAGAAATAGAAATAGAAATAGAAATAGAAATAGAAATAGAAATAGAAATAGAAATAGAAATAGAAATAGAAATAGAAATAGAAATAATAACAATAGAAATAACACAACTTAAAAAAAAGAAATAAAAATTACAATTAAATCAAAAATTAGAAAATAAAAAGAAGCAAATCACGAGAGGGGGAATAGATTAAGAAAATAAACAACCCACCGGAAAAAGCCGCGGGGGTGGGCTGGCCTGGCGGGCCCGGCAGCAGCAGCAGCCCCGTACCCCCTGCCCCGGCCAGCGGGGCCTGGGGGTGCCCGGCCCGGGGGGTCCGGACCCCGCGCCCCGCTCAGGGCCGGCACCCGCAGCTCCGCAGCCCCCGGCTCAGCGGTGGTGCCGGGGGGCCGCGTCCTGCGCCCTGCTGGGGTCCCTGGGGGGCCGCGGGCTGTGGGCACCCCAGGCCCCAGGATCTGACCCGCGGGCGCCAGCCGCGGCCCCCCCAGGCCTGACCCCGCCGGGGCGCGGCGTTGGCCTTCCCGCAGCACGCGGAGCGGGCCAACATCAGCATTTTGGTTAACGGCCCACAGGGGCCTGCAGATAACGTTTTTAACCAAAACCGCTCTGTCTGGCCACAAAACGGCCCCGGGCTGGTTCTCGCCAGAGGCGGCAAGCACCACGCCAGGGGTGGCCGGGACCAGCTCATGCCGCCCGAGGGCCGCGGGGGATCCACGGCCCCACGGCGCTGCCCCGTCAGCAGTCTGCGGCCAGGCTGCCCGGGGCCCCTCGGGCCTGGGGGCCGCGAGCCCCCCACGCTGCAGGGAGGGTGCCCCCAGGCCGAGCCATGCGGTGCCCAAGGGTCTTTTCCCCAAAACCGCCCCATTTTAACACTGCTGAAGCAGATCGTCTGCTTTTAAGGCATACCAAATAAAAACACATTTTGGGGGGTCTCAGGTACCCACCGCCCTCCTCAAGCCCCGGGGGATTATTTTCCACCCTCCTGTACATGCGAGGAGCGACGGGGATGGCTCCACCACTCCCCCCTACCTATATGGTTCCCAAAAGCGGGCACTGAAAGCTGGTTTTGCCCCCCCAAACCTCCTCTCTGCGCTTTTGCCAGTTTGGGGGTGTCGGGGCGAGTATAGGTGGGGTGTAAATCCGGGAGGGGCTCCTCACCCCCCGCCCCGGCAGCCGGGATCTCCGCTCCGACAGCGCCACGCCGCCGAGCTGTGCTGCGTGGCCGCGGCCCCGCCATCACTCAGCTCCAGAGTTAACGCTCTCTCCTCTGCCGCCGGCTCCCACCTGGAGCCGCCTGCAGGGCAGGGGCTGCCTGCCCCCAGCCCCCCCAGCCCGGGCACCCTGCCCACCCCCTTCCCGCCGCCCGGGCAGCCTCTGCCCTTAAGCACCCCCCCACTGAGACCATAATGACTGTGGCCTGGATCGGCGGGATATATATAGGTCCCACTTCCTTGGGAAGGGGATGTGGACCTGGGAAACCCCCGGCTGCTGCTGGGGAGAGGAAGGGCAGGGCTGAGTCAGCTCCCCTCGAGGAATCCTGTTTGTCAGCAAACGCGGCCCCAAAGCCCACAAAGGGCTCCCCGGCCCCATCCTGCCCCCCCTAAGAGCGATAGGGGCAAGCGACAGGGGCTCAGCCCCACACTGCCTGAGCCGCAGACCCCTCTCAGGCCCGTCGCGGGGCTGCAGACAGCGGCAGAGCCCCCTCCTCGACCCCCCGCGTGCCCCCGGGGAGCCGTCTGTGCGCGGCGGCAGCGGGACAGGGGCTGGGGCAGCTGGAGGGGGGAGAAGGAAATAGCTCGCGGTGCGCTGCCTCGCCGAGCGAAGTGCTCGCAGGAAGCGGCCTCAAGTGTGTTTGCTTTTAGCAGCTGCTTCGCCTCCTTCCCATGCATTTTGGGGTTGGGGGGGGGGGGGGTCCAGCCCCGCACCCTCACTCGCAGCGTAGGGATGCGGGTGGAATGCCCCGCGCAGCAGGAAGGCCGGATCCATCTTGCTGCCCTCCTGCCGCGGCCGTGAACTCCAGAGTGCATCAACAGGAAAAGGGCAGGGGCAGCGCAGACCCTGACCCCAGCACCGGCCCCGGCCCCGGGCCGCAGCCAGACCTCGCCCTGCAGCCCCCAGCCCCCCCGGGGGGGCTCCCTGCAGATCCGAGCCTCGCTCCTTGGACCAGTCCCAGGTCAGTGCTGGGGCAGCTGGAGCACCCCGGGGCCGGGACACTGCCTCCCCCGGCTTTCCTGCAGGGGAAGGGAGCGGGACAGCCCCCAGCTCCCTGCCAAGGGGCAGGGGGCCAGGCAGAGCAGCTGAAACGGCCCCCCCAGCACAGGCAGAAGTCACAGGTACGCAGCTGCACATGGAGCCGTCCCTGTCCCCATCCCCGCATCCCTTCTGCTCTGGGAGCCAGGGCCCCCCTTCCACGCCCCGCAGAACGTGCCCCCCATCAGCACAGACATCCGGGCTGGGACACCCCCGTCCCAAGATGCATCCTCCTATTCCCCACCTCCCCCCACCCCCCCAGTCAGCTCCCACCATTGCAAAGTGCTACACATCTGTGTTTATTAATAATATTAAATATACAAGCCATTTTCTATTCTTCTCTTTAAATAGACTTCTTTAAATGACTTCATATAAAATATTTCACTGTATAAAAAAAAAGAAAAAAAAACAGAGGCAAAATGAGCCCATCCCGGTCCGACCGCAGGCTGTCTCCCCCCCCCGTGCAAAGTGGTGCCAAGTCGGGGGCTTACACCAGCAGCGGGTCCAGCCCCAGCCTGGGCACCCTGCTGCGGGGCTTCCCTCCTGACTTACACTGGTCTCTCACCCCAGGAAACATCTCCTTTTGGCCGTCATAAATACACATAGAAAAATTAATAGTAATGCTTTAAAAAGTGTGGTTTGTTCCAATTTTCTTCTACTGTATAAAAATAATGCTTCAAATCCAGAGAGCAGCGCGGCCACGCTCAGTGCGGGGCCGGGGGAACGCCGCAGCGGGGCAGGATGGGGCCCAGGGCTGGGGCAGCTGCACCCCAAGGTGCTGCCGGTGCGCCCCGAGGCGGTGCCAGGCGGGGGCCGCTCCAGCTCCCACCCCCGCGAAAGCCCCTGCACCGCCGCCTTCCCCTGCTCCAAAGCACAGTTGCAAAACTCCAGTCTGGGGCGAGGCCAGCTCGCGGCAATACCCTTGTGGGGAGGCAGGAGCCGCCTCCCCCCCCCCCCAAAAAAAAAACATTTCTGCCGGATAAAGGCATTTATCCGCCACATTAAAATAAAACCCTAATGCACAAAGCGGTGCCAGGCAGCTCCCAAGGCCAGCTCAGGTGCGTGGGACGTGCCACAGGGGCAGCAGGACGGGGATGGCACCGAGCGTCGCCCCCTGCCTGGGGGCATTAAATATTCACAGTGTGAGGGTTTCCCCTTGCAGTTCGGGGCGTGCAGTCTGTGCAGGCACGGGGAGGCAGACGGGTGGGGGGGTCCCGGCCAGGGCTCCTCAGCAGCTGGGGTGCAGGAGGGGTGCAGGGGGTGCTGCTCCAGCTCCTGCTGTGCCGGGGTGGGAGAGGAGCAATGGGCAGCGGCGAATCCTGGCCGGATCCGGGGAGCTGCTCCCCTCCGAGCTCCAGGCAGCGCAGCCCAAATCCGACCCCGTCCCCATCCCGGAGCCAGCGCCATGCTCCGTGCACCGCAGCCCTGCCTCCGCCGCCGGCCCCGCAGAGCCCCTTGGTGATGCTCCAGCGCCTTCCAGCCACGTGCTCCCGGGTGCCGGGGTCCCGCAGGGGGTGCGTCCCCCCCACCCTTCCGTCTTTGCCCGTGGTTTTGCAGTCTCCCGCCGTGGGGCTAGGGAGGGGGGAGTGTGAGCATCATCGCCGCCGGGGGGAGGCTGCAGCGGGGCCAGCGCGCACCGGCCCTTCTTCGCACAGCGAGGAGCATCCCCGTCCGTCCCCCGAGCAGCTTCACATCCCGCCTGGGGCCCTGGGGAGAGCAGGAGAAGTGTCAGTGGGCCACGAGGCTATGGTGGGGAGCAATATATTTTAAAAAATGGAAAAAAAACCAAATGCATTATTTAATATATTATTTAAATGCATATAATCCTAATAATGAATTAATAGGCTGCAAAACCGCACACTGGCAGCGCCAGGGCACAGCCCTGCTCGTCCATGCGTCCCCACCCTGCTCAGCACTGCCAGCAGCTGAACAAAAAGCAAAGTCAGCGCCTGCAGGGACAGGGAGGGGTCCGGCCCCTGCCCCTGGCCCCCCCCACTCACCTCACAGCTCCTGCATCTCCATCTCCGGGCACCCCCTCGCTCCCTGCAGCGCCCTGCAAAGAAAAGCCCAGGAGGGGATTAGGGCAGGATGGCCCCAGCTGGGGTCCCCAGGGCGGGGGCCACAGCCAGAGTGTGTGTGGGGGGGCTCCCTGGACCCCTCCACCAAGAGCTGTGATGGCACCGGGTGCCCCTGCACCCACCTCCGCTCTGGCTCCTCGGGGTCGCAGCCCCCCTCTTCCAGTGGCCGCTCCAGGACCTGCGTGGAGGGAGAGGGAACGGGGGGGGGTGAGCCCTGGGAACAGGGCTCCCAGTGGGGGAGGCTCCCACCCCCTACACTCAGGGGGACAAAACCAGAAGGGGGTAGGAATCTCCCCAGTAACACCCTTCCGCCCTGCTCTGCATCCCCCTGCCCCGTAACGGGGGGACTGACGGGAAGGGGGTTCACACGGTCCCCACGTCAACCCACGCGGCACCCCCCTGGAAATCCAAGAGATGAGTGGGGAAACGGAGGCAGGGAGGGACGAGGATGCTCGCACCCAGGGCTGGGCTCACCTTGGATTTATACTTGTAGAAGAGCAGCCCGCCCATGGCCAGCAAGACAGCCACGACGCTGGCCACCACGACGTATATCAGGAGCTCCTGGCGGCTCTCCCTGGCTTTCGGCTCCTTCCTACGCTGCTCTGCGCTCAGAACAAAGCTCGAGTCAAAGCTGGGTCCGGCCCCGCCGTCCTCGGGATCCCGCAGCCGACTCAGCCCCCAGCCCCGCGCCCTCGCGCCGTCCCCGAGGCTGCCCGGCGCCCGGCCCCGCGCCGACGGGGCCATCCTGGAGAAGCGGAGCTGCGTGACCGGCTCGGGTGTCTCCGTGGGACGGATCCTGGCCCCGCGGTGGCCCACAGAGACAGTGCTGGGGGACGCTGCCGGCGTCTTGGTGCTGATCCTGTGGGGCGAGGAGGGCTGATCCGGGAGGACAGAGGCTCCGGTGCCCCCCTCCGCCATCCCGCGGGAGGGGATGGAGACGTCCTCGGCCTCTGGGACAGCGGCGGCAGCCGGATCCAGGAGGGCTTCGGCTCCAGCCGTCTGCTGCATCGTGGGGGACACTGCTGGTTCCGTGTCACCGAGCCCAATTCCTGGGACCCTCGTCGGTCCCTGAGCTGCCCTCCAAGCTACTGGGGGACTGAGACAGGGCGCTGCTGCCTAACTCAGCGAGGGTGCCATGGAGGAGGCTGAAAGGGACCCGGGCACTAGCAGGTGCCACTTCTCTGCTGGCATGGGTGGCAGCGGATAGGGAGGGCTGGGTGGCAGAAGGGAGGGCAGGGGACAGGCAATTGCAGTCAGGATCTGTCCCCACACCTGAAAGAAGCAGAGAGAAGAGACGGCCGTGGGGTCACCAGCCTCCAAGAGGGGCAGACAGCAGATCTGAGGCAGGGGAAGCACCCCCAGCACCCCCACGTTCCCATGCGAACCAAACAGCCCCAAAAAGGAGAGCGAAGGGGAGGCAGGAAGCAGGCAGGGCCAGACGTGGCAGCGAGACAGAGGTGACAGGCACCAGGCAGGACGAAGCAAGCCCCTTCACTGGGTCCCCTGAGCTGACAGCAGCGGGTTATCCACGGCCCAGCATCGCTGGCAGGAGCTGGCCAGGTTCAACGTCCCCACGGTGCGGTGGCAAGGCACAGCCCAGCACAGACGACAGTGAGACACCTCCTCCACGGGCATGCAGACAACAGCGTGGGTGCTCGCACAAGCACGGCCGGCAGCAGGGGCTCTTCCACCCCAGCGGGCAGCACTCGCCCTGGCGGCTCAGCCTCGCCCCGCCTGGAGGCATTTACTCCACAGGACCATTCCCAGGGGAAACTGAGGCACGGGGCAGCGACGGGGCTCAGCTGAGCTCATGCAGCATGCCGGCTCTTTTGCCAACCCAGATGCTCAGTCTTTGGAGACGAAGCCAAGCCTGATGATGCCTCAAGCCGTGCCGATGGAGCTGCCTCCTGACACCCCTCGGTGCCTCTCTCTGGCCTTGTTTCCAGCTGCATTTCCCATCCCAGCAGGATGCGGCCCCCTCTCTGAAGCTCTTCCCACCCCCAGAGGGTGGTTGGCCCCTTCCCCAAACGCAGACACAGAGCTCGCCGACACCACGGGGACGGCCACCAGCCGAGCAACGCAGACAGACCCACAGACACGAGCTGCGCCCACGTGTGCGCAGGAGGTGCACGCGCGGCTCTCAAGCTGCCCCATGCAGGCGAGCCCGCGCCGGGATTGCCAGGCAGAGGCAGAGCCCCGGTGCCTTACCTGGCGAGGAGCTGGGCTGCCTGGGCCCCACGCACATGCTGCGGTACACCTGGCTGCAGTCCTTCTCGAAGGTCTCCTTGCTCTGCAGCAGCAGGTTGATGTCCTGGAAGAACTGCTTCACCAGCGCCAGCATCTCGTAGGGGGACGTGGTGAACTCCTCGAAGCACATCTCTGAGAGCTGGAGGAAGAGTTGGGCTCAGCACCGGGTCCCAGCACGTGCCCTGATCCTGCCCGGTGTCCCCGTTGTGGGTACGGTGCTGCACCCGCAGCTGGGCCTGACCCACTTAGGGGCCCCCCCCCAGCCACCCAGCTCCGCTCCACTTCCAGGATGCGCCCACCCCACAGGCAAGCACCCGGCCCCATACCCCTGTGGGTCTGGCAGCCACCAGGCCGGGCAGGGGACCCCATACCATGCGCTCCTTGTCATCCTCCTCCCTGATGCAGGGGTCCACGTTCTCATCGATGCTGTCATACATCCTGCGCACCATCTGCATCTTCTTGGCATTGGAAGAGTTCTCCTTGAACACCGTTCTGTTCAGGATCTTGCCCAGCAGAGGAAAGGCAGCTTTCACATAGCAGACGGAGTCGCTCTGGGAGGGCACGGACCCCCAAGAGGAGAGACTGGTTACTGCATGGATACGGGGAGCACCACCGTCCCACCCCCCCTAGGGAAACTGAGGCACAGAGACACAAAATGCTTTCCTGTGCTCCCACGGTCTGCCTGAGCTGAGACTTCACAGCCTGGCCAGAAGGGCTAGGAAGTTCCCCACGAGGGGCCTGACCTGCCTCCTGCAAAGGGGGACGATTGAGGGGACATGGGGTCTGTGGGCAAAAGGGGCGCACCCCGATATGGACACCCCAAAGCACCCAGGGAGCCAGCCCCAGTCCCTGTCCCCTTCCATCTCCCAGTACCCGCTGAGGAGCCACTCACCAGCTGCACCTTACTGATGAACTTGAAGGAGACCCTGCCCGGATGCTGCATCTGGGTGTCCGCCTGCAGGGACAGAGCAGGGTGTCACCCCACAGCCACGCAGCGCAGCGGGAGGGGGCACGACCCAGCCCTGCTGCCCGGGTGTGCACCAGCCCCCCGGACCCACAGTGCTGGGGGCTCCGCTCCCCCCCACCCCGATCCCACACCCTCCTCCTCCTCCAGACGCTCCCCTAAGGTCAAGGCCAGGTCTCTCCTCCCGCCAGCATGGCCCCGTACCAGGGACGTCCTGCCTCCCCCACCGCTCCCTCCCCATCCATCCTCCTCCTCCTCCTCCTCCCCCCCTCCCAGCCCAGCTCGTGCTGCAGCCAGGCTGTGAAAGAGCATCTGCCGCCTCCTGCACCGGGGCACTTCGCAGCACGCCGGGGTGCGGCCGTGACGCCGAGGTCACAGATCCCCGGCTCTGCGCAACGCTGGGATCCCGCAGGCAGCGCGGCCGCCCAGACCTGAGCCGAGCCCCGTGCCATGAACATTTCCCATTGCAAAAGGAGGAAAATCCCCCAAACAACCGCCCCAAAGGCGAGCCCTCCTCCAGGGCGTGCAGCCCGCCTCCGGGCCCGCATCCCAGGCTGGGAGGGCGCGGACTGCCAGAAGAGCTGTGCCGTACTGGAAACAATTGCTCCATTATCCCGCGGGGCTGCAGCGAGGGCCGGCTCTGCAAACGCCTTTGCACGGCCAGAGGAGGAGAGGGCTGCGATTCCAGCAGGGAAACCGTGGCTCTCATTCAAACCTGCACCATCCCCTTTCTCCCCCCGCCACGCGCCCGTTTTTGATCCCGGTGGGCTGCAAAGCAAAGGCTTCCTGGGGGCACAGGGCTGCAGGAACAGCCCGGGCAGAGGAAGCCGAGCTTGCAGATACAACATCTGCCAGCTCCTGGCACCGCAGCTTGGTGCTTGAAGAGGAAGAGGTAAAGTGAGCCCGGACATAGCGGTTACATGCTAAGAAGTGGCGGCTGAGCTCAGTGCAGGATTCAGTGGCACCACCGCTGCCTCTTGCTCCCTGTTAGCTGCGAGCCCAGCAGCACTGCAGCGGCAGAATTTAATCTGCGACAAACGCATCCGTACAAATCCCTGTGTGCCCCTGATTCCCGTGTCTCCCCTCAGCATCCGCGGGCAACCACGTAATTCCCCCTCAGAGGTGAGCCAAGGGCCAGCACAGGATGCGGCCCCGGCAGCGGGGATGGGGCCAGGATTTATCTCCCCCGGGGAGAGTGCGAGCACCCGGCACTGCCGATGGGCCACGCGGGGCGAAGGCACCCGTCGCACCAGCCCGGCTGGCTCCATCGCCTGGCCGGCGGCCCCCCTCGCTGCCTGCCACCCACCCACAGCCCCATTGCCAGCCCAGCTTCCAGGCAAGCAGCTGGACTCAGGAATGCAGCCAGATTCCTTGGCTTAACCCCTGCGCGGCCGCCGCAGCCTGGAAAACACCACAGCCCCAGTCCCCTCCGCCGCTTCCCCACCGCCCCCTGCCCCGTGCTCTCTGTGGCAGACGCTGGTGCCCATTGCCCCCTTCCAGCTCACGGCCCCAGCTGTTTCTCCCACTGGCACTTTTCTGCAGCCACGCTCGCTCAAGGCACGGCGGTGCATCGCTCTCAGCTCCCACTCGTGCCGGGTGCCCACTGGTGCCCGGCTCCTGGGTGCCGTCACTTTGCTCGTGGAGCCGCCAAAGAGCTCACGGGGGCTGACTGGCACCCACCCGGTCCCAAGCAAGCCTCTGTCCCGCGGCAGGGCCCAGGAGGGCACTCACCAGCTCCTCCAGCTCGGCCAGGTGCTTCTCTGTGATGATCTGCTGGCAGTAGCTGTTCTGCTCCGTCTCATGGATGCTGCAGACGAGGAGGAGGAGGAGGGACGACAACAGGGTGCAGCGGAGCAGGCACACCTGAGCACAGCAGAGCAACGGCTTGGAGCGGTGCTGGACCACTGAGCCCCCCGCCCTTCCCTGCCTCCCCCCCCCAGAGGAGCCACCTTTGCAGTGGACGACACACACAGACACGCACCCCGGCTCTCCCACCCGTGCCCTTGCCATCCTGCTATTTTCAGGCACCAGGTCAGCGGGGAATTTCCCAGGCCCTGGCAGGCACAGGGGCCGAATGGCCGAGGCACAAGCCCCCCCCCCCCCCCATCCAGCCCCGTCCCCTCTCCCCACCGTGGCTCTCCTGCCTCCCCCCCAGCTGGGGACAGGGGCGCCGAGCCACCCACCCCCAAAAATGCTCTCCCACCCTCCGGACCCCCCAGCCTCCGCCGTCTGCACCCGCAGGGCTCTTTCCACGCGTCGGCTCTGGCATCACCCCAACGTCCCCCCCCAGCTCCCTGCGAGCCGCGGGGAGGCCCGAGCACCCCGGGGGGCAGCGGGGCTCCGCCGGGGCTCACCCCCCCGCGCCAGGGGCTGGGCAGAGCCCCCCCGTGGGGGACACGCGTGTCCCTCATCCCGGCACCGAGGGGGTGCCCGGGTGGCGGCCGGGGGGAATTTCCCTGGGAGCCGGCCCAGAAATCCTCCCGGCTTGTGAAACTGCGGATGCTGCCCGGGGCACCGGCGGGCCACGGCCACGGCTGGCTGGAGCCTCGCCCCGCCGGGACGGGGCTGGGGACCGGGACCGGGACCGGGACCGGCGCTGGGACGGAGCCGCCCCGCGCCGGGACCGGGACGGAGCCGGGGACCGAGCCGGGGTCGGAGCCTCCCGGGGACGGGGTTGGAGCCGCACCCCGCCGGGGACGGGCTGGAAGCGAGAACCGGGACGGGGCTGGGAGCGAAAGCAACCGGACACAGGGGCCGGGATGGGGCCGGAGCCTCCCGGCGCCGGGGACGTGGCCAGATCCGAGGGTCTCCAAGGGGGGGCACTCGCCACGTCCCCCTGCGAGCCCCGGGCGGGGACACGGGGGCCGGGACGCGGCGGGGCGGGCGGGCGGGGGGGGGGGGGGGCACCCGCGAGGAGGGGGTGGGGGGTGGGGGGCGCACAGGTGGCAACGGGACCGGAGCTGGGAGGGAGGGGGGAAACGGGGGGGAGGAGGGAGGGGGGGCGGCAAAGAGGGGAGGGGGGCGGGGGTCTCCCGGAGCCCGGCGAGGAGCTCAAGGGGTGGGCGGGAGCGGGGGGGCGCGGGGGTACCTTGGCTCCGAGGCGGGGCATGGGGGCTGCCGTGGGGCCGGGGTGCCGCGGGCCGGGCGGTGCGGGCGAGGCGGCGACCGGGGCCGGGCTGAGCCGCCGCCGCCGCCGCGCTGCCCTTTATAGGGCCGCGGCAGCATGTGGTTTATGAGAAAGGGCTGGCGGGCGGCCAGCCCCCGGCGCGCCGCGGCGCGGCCCCGCTCCGCTCCGCTCGGCCCCGCTCGGCTCGGGCCGGGGGGCGCGGGGCGGCCCCGCCACCCCCCCCCGTATCCCCCTCCCCACCTCCCCCCTCCCCGGCTCCCCCCCATCTCCCCCGCGCACGCAGGCACATGCACGCGCACCCGCTTGCGCGCGTCCAGGCCTTGGAAAGGGGGGGGGGGGAGATGGGGGGGGGGCGTCGGACACCCGCTCGTATGCGCGGGCACGCCGCGGGCACGCGCACACATGGACGCGCACACATGGACACGCACGCACGCAGCTGCGGGCACAGCCCTGGAGCTTGCACGCGCGTGTGCGCGCAATGCACGCCCCTCGGATCGTGCGCCTGTGCACACGCGTCCAGGCACGGCCCCGGCACGTGCACAAGTGTCTGTGCACGCACAGCGCTTGGAATGTGCGTGTGTGCGTGCACACGCGTCCAGGCATGGCCCTGAGGCGTGTACACACCCGTATGCACGTGCACACCCCTTGGAACACACACGTGTGCGTGCAGACACAGCCCTGGGACGTGCACACGCGTATGTGCGCGCACACCCCTGGGATGTGTCGGTGCATACACACACGCAGACAGGCACACCCCCGCATATGTACACACGTGCACACACACGAGCACACATGCACAGCCCTGTGCACACACACACACGCACATACAACGCACACACAGCACCCCACATGCGTGCACAGCCCCCACACCTGCACACGGACGCAGTCCTGCATGGACACCCATGCAGGCACAGACATACACATGTGTATGCCCAAACACACACTGCTGTCGTGTACAATTGCATGAACTCCTACATGCACGTGCACACACACTTGTGTAGCCATGCAGCTGTGTGCGCACCTGTACACACCCATTGTGCACACAGGGTGTAGAAACACAGTCCCTACCTGGGATACAGAAATGTGCTCATACACAAACACACACGCCAGTGCAGCACACGTGACTTTGCGCCTTGCTTTTTGTCCATGCCAGACGTTTTCCTGCAGGAAATCCTGCAGGAGAAAAGCCCTTGTGAAAAACTTCTGCCATGCAGAGGGTTGGAGGTGATTTGGGACAGGGAGCCCACGCTGCACCCGGCAGGGTGCAGGTTGCAGGGCTCCTGGGATGCTGCTCGGGGCAGCGAGTGCCGGCAGGTGTGAGCAGGGCAGGAACAGAGGCATCCCGGGACAGGAGGACGATGAGAGGCCCCAGGGCATTCGGCTGATTCCGGCTCCCCCCAGCTGCTTTTCCTATTGCTGGTGCCAGGCAGCCAGTGGGCTTGGAGGTGTGGGAATGGGTCTGCATGCATCGTCACGCAGGGACAGAGCCATGTATGCATGAACGGATGCGTTCGCATGGGCGTGCGAGGACAGATCCGTGTGTATGGATGGCTCCACGTGTGCATGAACAGCTCCACTTGTGTGGGTGTGCACGAAGGGATCCGCGAGTGCACAGATCTGTTCATGCACTCCTGTGCACACAGGTCCATCTGGGGACACGCCACCACCAGGGACACAAAAGCCACCAGTGTTAAGGCGCTCGGCATGCAGAAAGCCCCACTCTCTGCTTTTGGGGTTTTCCTGCTCTTTGCCTGTTTGTTTTGCATGCAACTGGAAACAATTAGTTGCCAAGAGGCAAAATGTTTGCTTGCAAAGTGTTCGTCACACCAACAGGGAAGCAGAAAGCAAAATGCTCTGCAAACGCAACTAGATGCAAGCCCTGGGCTGCAGCGGTGACAACGGCACAGTGACAAGGGGCCACGTGTCGGTGACAGCCACCACATCCGAGCTTCGAGGAAGTGGCAATATCAGCTCCTCGAGGCCGGAAACGCCAGCAGGGTTTCAGAAGCTGCTGAGGGTTTTTCTTGGAGCTGAGATAACCCAAGAGAGCAGAGGGACGGGGCTGGGGAACTGACGAGGAGCGATGGGGATTTGGGGTCAGGGCAGAGCTGGGAGCCATCCGGGGATGGGGACAGCAGTGACAGCCCCCAGAGGGCATCACATCTGCACCCACGGGAGCCACGTGCGCGAGCGCCCTTCTCACCCATGGGTGCCCTTTAGGATCTGCGCTCGGATAAGCATCGATGCTGGGGATGCTGGGGAAGGGAGAGGAAGGATGCTGGGGTTAAAAGCGAGCTGCACTGCTGAGCACCCCCCTTCTCCCCCAGCTGCCGAGATTGTTCTCATTTTCCACCATGAGCTGTCAGAGGCTTAGCGGCGCCTGGCAGTGGGAGGATGCCGAGGTGGGCACCCAAGGGACGTGGCCGGGTGACGCCGGCCTGGGGGTGACTCACGGGGACCCCGTGCACACGCGTGGGGCCCTTGTGCACCCGCTGAGGGCTGCGCTGCTCCTTCTCTCTTGCACACTCCCCCCCCCCCCCCCCCCCCTTTAAGTGACCGGAAAATTGTCACAGCCCAGAGTCATGGGACAGTGTCGTCCTATCGCTGGTGAACGCGGGCAGGGGTTTGGACGGACGGCGCCGCGCTCGGGTTAATAATCCACCCCCTGCGCGCAGGAGGCAGAGGAAGCAGCCGCCTCTTTTATTTTGGCAGGGAAGTGCTGTCACGCCTCCTCCCCTCCCAAACCTGCCGAAATCCCTGAGTCATGGGGCAGAAATAGACACGGCAGCGGGAGCTTAGGGGTGACCGGCAGCAGCATCTCCTTAGTGATGCCGAATTTGTGGGAGGGGGAACAGGGCAAGGGCCCCTTCCCAGTTGCAAACTGGGACCAGCGGCCCCATCACCACTCTGGTGTTGCCTGGTGGCTGCTGTCACCATCTCCCCCACAGCCATCCCCAAGCCAGGGGCTGTTACCTGGCGGAGAAAGGCAGGATGAGGCCGTGGGGCTGAGGGCGTCGTCCCAGGCTCTGCTCGGCTCTGGGCTGCCGATGGTTGTGGTCCCTGCTGCTCCAGGGACTGGTGGTCCATGTCTGCCGGCCCCCAGCCCCGGGCAGCCCCAAGGGAAGGGGCAGGATGCAGGATGCTCCCGGCTCCAAAGGGCCAGGCACCAGCAAGATCCCATCTGCAACCACGTCTCCTCCTCCGCACCCGAGGTTGGAGCACCCAGGAAACCTCAGCCCAACCCCAGCCACGCGGGGAGCTGGAGGGGGACAGCGCGGTCAGACGTTCCCCCTCTTCCCAGCCCCGATGGGAGCAGAAGCACAGCCCAGCCCGGTGCCTCCTTCTGGCAGGCTTTTTAGGGATGGCAAACACCAAGGGGTTCTTGGGGTGAACCCTGCAGCACAGCCAAAGCCGTCCCAGCTCCCTGCATGGGACATGCAATCAGGCTCAGCCCACGCCTCCATCGGCTTATCTGGAAATCTGCTGAAGTCACATCTGCCCACTCGCCACACTACAGAGAAAGTTATTTCCAGCAAGGAAGTGCTGCGAGCTCCTCATCTGTTCCTTTCCCGCTGATTCACCCTTGGGCTCAGGCGCTCTCTCGGGCTCTGCTTTGCCCCTGTGCCAGTGCTGCTGTGGGACCGGGGTGGGCAGGGAGGTGCATGCCAGGCTGGAAATCCCCGTGGGAATGCCCCGCACCAGTCCTTGAGGAGCCAGAGGAATGTGGCCGGCAGTGCTGGAGACTGCGGGTGTCACGAGAAGATGACGGGACAAGGCTGAAGCCATCACCCCACAGCAGTCAGCGCCACAAAATCCCCCCTCCTTCCCTCCTGCACCCTCTGCCCCTGCTCCTCAGAGGGACCCGACAAACACCCTCGCGCACCCCCTGTGCACGGGGCCCTGCACCCCCTTCCTGGGTGGGTGCTGAGGTCCCCATGGGAGGGCAGCGCTGCAGGACACTGGTGCAGGGCTTTGGGGATTTGGTGGCTGCTGGCGGGACAGGCTGGGAACCGCAGGGTCAGGCTGCATCTGCGAAGAAAGTCCTGTTTATAGTTATCGTAACCCAGGGTCCGGCCGCTTGCAACCACGGTGGCTCTCGGGAGACTTCCCCGCTCCCCCCCCCCCTTCCCCAGCTTGTTGGGGGGTCCCTGGGCAGGAGCCAGCAGGATAAATCCCATCCCTTTCACTCAGGAGCGGTTCCCCACACCAGTGGTGTGTGCCATGTGGCTAGGGGGGACAGAGGACGCGTGATGGCCCCAAACGTGTCCCCAGCGCGTCCCCAGCGCATCCCCAGCATGCCGCGGCTGAGTCACGCCGGGCTCCAGCCCCGCTCTTCCCTCCACCGGCACCTCAAGGCCGAGGAATGCAGCCAAGCCCACGGCAAACGCCTTCCTGGGGCTGCTGCTCGCCGGGACGGGCCCTGCCGTGGCCCCAGCACCCATCAAGATTTGGGGGGGCAGGAGCTGCCACCAGCAGCCCCATGGTTGCAGCGCTTACAGCGTGGCGGCAGGAGGCTCCGCACCCCACGCAGATCCATGCAGCAACATGGGGGCTGCACCCATGGGTGCCCGGGGCTCCCCAGTACAGCCAGAGCTGAGGTGCTGGGGTGCTGGGGGGGGTGGGCAGCCCCCAGTTCCCTCCACCCCCTGCGCAGCCCTGCGCACTGCTGGCTTGGCACCCCCCGCTGCCTGCGGTGCAGCGTGGGCGCAGCCCCAGCACCCCCCGCTCAGCCCGGCTGGAGCCAGGCGGGTGCCACCCCACGGGGGGGCCCGGGGGCTGCGCTGGGAGCAGCTGGGCACAGATGGGGGGGGGGGACGGGACACAGTGCGTCTCTGCGCCAGGAGCGGGGGATGGATGGGCAAAGGGCTTGGGAGCGCTCCAGGGAAGCCCAGCAGTGGCGCCGCGGGGGGGAGAACCGTCGGCACCCAAACCAGGGGGGGTCAGGGGCTCCCGGATGCCGCAAGGGCCAGGCAGGAGCTTTGACACAGCTCTGGCTGCTGCATCCAGGCCGCTCTGCTGGACAACACAATCGCTGTCCTTTGTGTGCACCCAGATGGCCGAATCCCCCCCCGCCGCCCTCGAGCGGGGTGCCTGCACCCCACAGGGGACAGTCCCCAGGCTGTCAGGGTCGCACCCCCGTGCCGGCCCCACGCACGGGGCAGGGGGGGTGCTCTGCTCCACCAGCCCCGCTCCCCGCCATGGAGATGCTGCCCGGGCAGCGCGGGGAGGGTCTGGATCGGGCCCGGCCACCCCGGGCACAAACAGAGGAGCTGCTTGTCCTCCCCGGCAGGGCTGGTTGTTTATCTGCAGCCAGAGCTGTTTACATCAGCCACTGGCCCCGATCACACGCAGGCCCCGTCCCCGCCTGCGCCCCCGCCATGGCCCTGGCTCCCCAGGTGCCGCCGGGGCTGTGCTGGGGACGAGGGAGGAGGGGGACGGGACAGGCTGTGTGCGAGAGCCATGCGAGGGCTGAGTCACGGCCCCAGCCTGCTCCACACCCACCGCCCTCCTGCTCTGGGGCCAGGAGCTCTGCCCCGTGCAGGATCCATCCCCGGGAGATGCTGAGCCCCTTCCCCTGCTCGCATCCGTCCTTGGCAGCTGGGGTGGCCCCCAAAGCAGGGGCATCTCCCTCCTCTGCCAGGCAAAGTCACGCTCTGGGGGACAAGGACCTGTCCCCAGGGTGCTGTGCTCTGTGCTGGAGGTTGTAGAGTGCAGCGGGACTCAAACGCCATCATCTTCCTCGTTGTGGATGGAGACGGAAGGAGACAAACATCGATGGGGCCATCTGGATGGAAAGGCAAACGGACAGACAGGCAGACAGCTCAGTTACCAAACTGACCCCCTTCATGGCACAGAAAGCCATAATTTTACAGCCCGGTGCTGTCCTCAATGTCTGGAGGCTGCCCCATGCCAAGGGGAATGCCAAGGGCCCCGCTCGCCAGGGAAAGAGCCCGCGCCTCCAGGAGGAAGTGGCTCCTGCCAGGAATGCGAGGCATTACTCAGCCTGCCGGCCGTGGATCAGCTGTTTGGCCACTGCGAGGCTGTTTTTCATTAGGAGCAGCGGTTTCACCGTAAAGCTGCCTCCTCCCTCCAGCGCACGGCTCCAGGACAGCCCCCGGAGCCCCAGCCCTACCTGAGGACCGGGGTGCCCGTGCAGCCCGCCGGTGGTTTGGCCCTAATGAGCCTTGGCTGCAGGAGAGTGTGGCTCGACGCCTGGATCCAGCCCCCCCTCCGCCGCAGGGACATGTTTTGAGCTGGTCTCGATGTGCACTTGCCGGCTGGGATGCTCGGAGGGACCACGTGGCATCGAGGGGGCCACCGCTGGCACCCCGCTTTCGTGCGCCCCTGTGGCACACGAGTGCTGCGAGCCCAGCGGGGCTGGCAGCCCTGCGCCCCGGCACCGGCTGAGTCAAACGGGTCGCTTTGGGATGAAAAGGGGAGATTTGGACCCACTACAACTGCGTGAAAGGGAGTTGGGGGTGTTGCACAAAGCTTTCCAGCCTTATTCTCCAGCCAAACTCTCTGCTTGGAAATGGTCTGGAATCCACTTGCTTTTATTAAAATCATCTTTTGGGCTCTGGGAAACCAAATGCCTCACAAGCAACACCAGCTCCAAGGCCCCGCTACCAGGCAGCCCTCGCCCCGTGTCACGAGGGGGGACACGGCGGGACCGAGGAGCAGCCAGGCTCTCGCGGTGCACGGCTGCCGTACAGCACACAGAGCTGCTCCCACGCTCCCTGGTGCTAAATCCGGCCTCCCCTTTCCTCGCAGCTGGCCGAGGCTTCCCCAGCCTCCATCCTGGTGGCCTCAGCTTCCCTCCTGTGGGGACGTTTCCCACCCTGACACCTTCACTTTCTCTTTTTCCCCATCCTCCTCCATGACCCCCATCCACGGCCGAAAGCAGAGCTGAGCAGCCTACAGCGAGGGGGTGAGGGGACTCGGACTGCTTGCACATGGTTGTGGTTGTAGATTCCAGTTTTTGATGCATTTTTTGCTTTTGTTTTTCAAAACAGGGCCCTTTCAGCACGTGAATTGTTCCCCTCAGCCAGGGAATGAGAAAATGCCTGCAGGAGCAGATGCTGCAGCGCGGCCTCGCTCACCCTCCTGCCCGGTCGATAGAGCCTCGTGTGCCCGGCCGCAGGGACATGCACCTACGCCAAGAGCATTGTATCATCCCCGGGACAGCACAAACAACCTTCAGCCACCACCAGAAAAACAGTCTGATGCATCTTGGCATGTGCTGCTACGTCTCCACCCATCCTTCCGCCGGCCCCTCGCATCCCCCGTGAACCCCGCTGCAGGCGGCCGAGATGCATCGGCAGCGAAAAAACACCCAGGGGCTTCTTCCAAACGCCCCTCGCTCGTGCTGGCACAAGGACGGCAGCGGAGAGCAGAAGCCTGGAGGGGGACGTTTGGTCACCCCGACGGGTTCACCCCAAGCTGCGCCGTGCCTGGGTGCACGCTCTGCCCCGGAGAAAGGTGCTGTCGCAATGCAGCCAGCGGAAACGGTGCCCAGCGAGGCTGAAGAGCACGAAACCGTGGTGGGGAACCTGCGAGGGCAGGGGTGGCCCTGGAGAGAGGGCGATGCTCGGGGGCATGGGGGGCTGCTGGGACCCCTCGCCTGCTCGGCCAGACCCTGAGTTTGGGTCGTCCTCTGCACCTCTGCAAGGGTGGGATGCAGGCCGGGGGCACGAGGCAGGACTGGGACAGGAGGCTGAGCGCCTCCGAGCCAGGGAGTGTCAGCACCTCCCAGAGGGATTCCTCCCATCCCAAGCAGTGTAAGAGGACCGGCCCCAGGATCCCTGAGGATCAGGGGGTGGCTCAAATCTGGGGGGCTGAGATGAGCCAAGCAAGTCCCAGCTCAACATGGGACCCACTTGCCCGTCCTTCCCCAGGGGAGGGGGCTCCATGCTGCTCCCCCTGCCCGGCGGTGCAATGGGGCCAGTCTGCCAATGCCCCCCCCACCCCCCTCGGTGCTCCTAATTAAGCATAATGCAGCGGAATTTAATCCCGCGGCCACTGCTGTCGTATCTGGAGGCTCGCGTGGTCTGCTCGCAGCCCTGCTCCATTCCCGAGCAACCACAAGAGTTTTCCATCCTCTTTTGATTAGCGTGCGGTCGCCGCCCCACAGCTCCCCGCCAGTTTGCCCCGAGCGGGGCCGGCAGCCCCCCGCGCACCCGGGGAGGTGGGCCCTGGCCTCACCAAGCGGCCCCCTTCTGACAAAACTCACAGCCTCCCCCCCGGCACGGCTGTCCCATCAGCTGGGGGGGCACTTTTCTTCTGCCCCAAATCAACCCGTTTCTCAGAAAACCATCCCAAGATGGGAGTCAGCTGCTGATCAAAAGGGAGCTGGCCCCTGACCTTCCACCCCGGAGCTGCCAGGCCAAGCCGGAGGCTTTGCTGTGCTCTTAAGCATAGCCAAAGAAACAGGGCTTTGCTCAGCCAAAGGCAGTGGCACCACCCCACAGCCCAGTGATGGGGGCCCTGGGAGCCCCCCACCCCCACCCCTTTGGGGAGCACCCAGCTGGGGAGGGGACACGGCCCCCCCCGCCCATGCTCCCTGATGAGATAAACCCCACCAGGAGCTTTCAGGTCCCGGCCACCAGCAGGTCTCTCCTGCTGTCCCCATGCCCCCAAACCCTTCCCGGGCCCCCCCAAACCCTCCTGGGCCCTGTCCCCGCTCGGAGGAGCTGCAGCAGCCGTGGCTCAGCCACATCTGGGTCTGATTTTCCAGGCAAAGCCACATTTGCCTGTGGGACGGAGAGGCTGCTCTGGGAAGCCCCGCGGGAGCAGAGGACGCAGCCAGATGCCAGGCTCAGGATGTGGTCACTTGGCCAGGAGGAAAGTGGGGCTGGAGGGGCACGGGGTGAGCGCCGCTGGTTTGGGGCAGAGGCAGGAGAAAGCTCCCCCCCCCCAGCCCACTCGGAGGGGCCCAGCCAAGAACAGGCTCAACATGGCCCTGGAGAGGGGATGACGCGGAGCTGGAAGCACGTCCTGCTGCGAGCCGAGGCGCTCCATGACCTCATCACCACGTGCTCCTGATGAGGAAGGAAAAGAGGAAAAGCATCTTTTATAAAAAAATAACCTTTGCCCGGGCTTCTCCTCGGGGAGAGAGTGTGACCCAGGGCCAGCACCATTCACCCTTTCCACGACAGTGAGAGACGGTGAGCCCTCTGGCCACGAGGCGCCCTGACTCTGCTCCCCCATCCCCAGGACACGGGGACAAATACATGGACAGGGGGATGGATATGGGGACACGGGGACGTAGCCCAAAGCCGTGCCGTAGCTGAGATCCACCTCCCCAAACCCGCCTCTGCCATGCCCCCGGGGCACCCAAGGTTGCCACCGTGCTCCTGTGGGTGCCGCGTCCCCCCCGTGTCCTCAGCACGCACGGAGCTGAGCTGAGCGGCTTCGCAATGCAGTGGCCAGCATTGGGAAACGGGGGCAGGGGAAGTCGTGTCTGGGCTAATAAACACATCGAAACCGTTTGTGGTTTCCGCGTGGGCCATGTCCCCCCCCTCCATCCACTGGAGACGCCCCCAGGCTCCCTGAGCATCCCCCGCAGCCAGCCCCATGCCAGCACAGCCAACAGGCAAGCACAGGAAGGGAAATGCCAGTTAATGAGAAGGAAAACAAATTCTTTCCAGGGAGCATGACATAGCGCTGGGACGGGGCCCATCTCCTTCCCCAGGGATGCCCGATTGGTACCCGGCCAATGTGGAGCCGCTGGTTCCTCTTCCCCAGCATTGGGGCGGTTTCTCGAAGGCCCCGGGGCACTCTGCCTTCACCCCATCCCTTCCCCATGTAGCTGGGGCTCAACGTCACCACAAAATGTTTGACCCCAAAAGCAGCACCTTTGCTTCAGGGGGAAAAAACAAACCAACCAACCCAACTCCAGGGAAGCCAAGGGGTTGCCCTGCCTCTCCCAGCCCCAGATGGAAAAATGCAGTTTGAAACTGGGGCCACTCATGGGCTGACATCCCTTTTTGGTGGGAGGTTTGCAAGGAGCGGGGATGGGAGGCACGCGTGCCGCCCCCGGAGGTGCTTCACCCTGCTCCCCGTCCCGTTCCCTAGGTGAAGGTTTTGTTTGGACCAAAACCCTCAGAGGCAGAGCGCTCGGGGCTGCGGACGGAGCCGCTGCGGCACCGCAGGACCGGAAAGCAGAGGGGAGACCTCGAGGAAACGCCTGACTGCCAACCTCCCCCCCAAACGCCCCACCAGCCGCGTGGTGACAACGGGTGACACCGGTGACTCAGAGGCAGCGGGGAGGGAGCACGTGCCCCGTCCCTGCCTCCCTGCCACTGTGCTGGCCCTGGCCCCAGCACACCGAGCCCAGCACCCGGCCCAGGCGCTGCGGGGACAGACTGGTGCTGAGCATCCTGCCCACGGTGCCCACAGCCAGGGCAGGAGGCACCTGCAGCAGGACCATCTCCAGGCTGCGGGTTTCAGAAGAAATAAAGCCCCAAAAGGTGCAAACAAATCGCTAGCTCCTCTTCACACGGCACCTGGCACAAGGGACGGAGCAGGAGCTGAGCTGTTATTGCAATTGAGAGAAGATGGGTAGGATTTAGGAGCAGGACTGGGACAGGAGCCCAGCAGCCTCCCTCCTTCTCTCCAAAAAAAATCATTTACTGAGCCCGGAAGGCAAATTTATCCTCCCCAGTACCAGGGCAAACACTTGGCCACTGTTTTCTGTCAGCTCCCAGGATTCACCCGGACCCGAGTGGCTGAGCATCAGCCAAGCAGTTTTTTCCCCTCTGGAAAGGGAAAAGTGGATCCTGGCGGGGCTTTGCTGGGCAGGCTGGGGGCAGGGGGTAATTCCTGGGAAGAAGCACGCAAGCACCGGGGGGGTGAACTCAGCACCATCCCACCCGCAGCTCTCAGGGCCGGGCTGGGAGATGGGGCCGTGAGCAGGATCCGTCCCCAGTGGTTCTGGAGCAGGTGGCTGCGCTGGGGGATGCTTGGCGTGCTGGAGGCACGGCTCACACCTCCCCGCACACCGCACGCTGCTTTCGGGCTGTTTCCCCCTGGGTTTCACGCATTCCAGCCGGGCTCCGCTGCTGAGTCACACTTGGCCGGCAAAGGGGACCTGGCGGAGGAAAAGGGACTCCCCCCCCCCCCCCCCCCATCTGACACCCTCTCGGTAGCCCAGCGAGCCAGGGCCATGCAGGGACACCCGCACTAACGGGGCGCTGGTGTCACCAGGGGTCCCGGATTAATGGGGCATCCTCACCTTTGGGGTCCCCTCACCTCCAAGGAAACTTTAATGGGACACCCTCGTCCCTGGGTACACGTGGTTCGGGGGCACCCTCCTCTCCAGGTCCACCTTGGCTCAACAGCGCCGCTGCTAACAGGGAACCCTCATCTCTGAGGCACCCTTATTAATGGATCGCCTTCATTAACGCGACAGCCTCCTCTGCAGCACATCCTGCTCCGGTCCCATCGTTGAAGGTTCCCAGCCCTGTTTGGCAGCCCTACGGTGCTGCATCCCTTGGGTTTGGGGGCCAGATGCCTTCGGGGTACCGGAGGTTGCCAGAGGCTGCCAAGCATCACCTCTGCCCCCCAGCGTGTGAGCAGCTCCGGGCCTGGCTTTGCGCTTGCAGAGCAGGAAACCAGCTGTGGCGTGGAAGAAAGGAAAGATTTAGTTTTCCTCCTCCATAGGAATGAGACTGGGGGAAGGAGAAGTGGCTCTGTCCTGGGCGGTCCCAGCAGCTGGTTTACTTTCCTCCCTGCATATTTGGGAGGGTTTTTATTTAGCTGATACAAACGATGTTCGAGATCCTTTTTATTCTAGTTTCCTCCCGGCAACAGTCCGAGATGAGTCAGAAATCAAAAAAAAAAAAAAATAAGGGAAGCAAAGGCAAAGCTCCCACCTCTCACGCAGCTGGTGCCAGAGCTGCCGGTGGAGCCACGGAGGTGTTGGGTGCTCACCCCCAGATGGGTCTGGGGGGACTTGGGGGAGCACTGCTGCTCCCTGCACTTGGGGTGCCGGCATCAATTACTCAAGGCTGGGTTATGCTGGGCGCATTCCCTGGTCTGTGCCGTTCCCGAGCAAGATTTTGGCAGGGGCGAGGACGGGCTTACTCAGGCTGGAAGGGAGCTGGCTCCTCTGGGGAGCAGGGAGGAGATTTAACCCCTCCAGCGAGCTGGGCACTGCTCCCACCCCGCTCTCGTCCCAACGAGTCCTTCCCAGGGACCAAAGGCGACGCCAGCGAACCCCTGGTGCGAAGCAGCACACTTCTTCCTTTGCCCCAAATATTTGGGGTGATGAGGCCAGGGAGGGGAAAACCAAGCTGGGCAGTGAGTCCCCACGCGTGTTTCAAAATAGCCAGCAGCAGGGTTTGGCCAGACACAGCGACCGCTGACCCGTGCATCCCGTTCTCGCCGTGGCCACAGATCCCCACCAGCGCCAGCGCCATCCCTCCAAGAGCTTTTGGCAGAAATGAGCCCAAATCAGTGGCGGGGACTGGGGCCACTGCTGTGCTCCCACTGGAGAGCAAACCCGTGCTGTGCGAGGGAGCAGTGTGGAGCTGCTGCTGAGCGCCTGCTCCATGGCTGGTGTCTGTCCCAGCAACGGGGAGGCAACTCTTGCCAGATCATAATTAATGAATATTATCAAAATACCTGGAGATAGCGTGAAAAGCACTAAACAGAGAATATTCCCCCATCACGGCTTTTTCTCTCCATCAGGGCCACTGGAGCAGCCCCGTGCCGTGGAGCAGTGCCGGAGGCAGACACGCAGCTGCCCCACACCACTGAGCAGCGCTGTTTACAGCCAAAAAACCCCGCAACGGCCGTCAGCGCCCTGAGCGGGACTTTGGCAGGCGAAGCAGGCTTATGCAGGCTGGAAGGGAGCCGGCAATTCCCAGGAGCAGAGGAGGAGATTTAACCCCTCCGGCGAGCAGGACTGCAGGTCAAATGCAACTCAAGCCCCTTTTTCTTGGCACGGGGTCACCCTTGGGCCCTGGGGGAACTTGGAGCTGGGTGCCACCTTGCCGTGCGCGGGGACACCCGTGCTGTGCATCCCCTTGGGTGGTGTCCCCTCCCTGGGGCTGGTGTCCCCAGCTGGGACCTGCAAACCCTTTTCCGCTCTTCTGAGAAGTGGCTGCCTCCTGCGTGCCGGGGCTGGCTGTGTCTGTCCTCCCTGCAGCCATGAGATGTTGCTCACAAAAAAAAAACAAAAGGGGAGAGTTATAAATAACCAGCCTGGTAGCCAAAAAAGCTAGCTGCGAAGGCGACAGAGGATGGTGCCGTATGGAGCATTGCTTATGGGGTCTGAGCTGCCGCAGAGCTGGGCTTTCCTCTCCATCTGCTGCTCCTCAGCCTGCCCCAGACTGCCCATGGCCCCAGGACTTTGCAGTCTGTGCTCTTGATGTCTGGCTTTGCACCACCCTGAAAGCTAGAAGCATGCTGCTTTATTATTTTTTCAGTGCAAGCTTACATTTTCAAGCAGTCGCCCGATTTCAGCATCTGGAGCCAGATGCTGAAGCCTTTTTATGGGCTGGGCTGCCCGTGCGCGTGACCCGTCCTGGCTGGCACCCTCTGCACAGCCCTCCTGTGTGGCATCTCCCAGAGAGGCCTGAGGAGCATCCTGCAGCACTGCTCTGGACATCACCTTGAGGGCACCTGAACCCCAGCACCTCTGTGGACATCTCTTGCTGGCAGGGGCTGAGACGGCTCAGAGCCCCCCCCGGGCTCAGCTCCCTGCAGTCCCATAGACCAGCCTTGGCCAAGGCATCTCCAAGCAGACTGGCAAAGACCAGGGGGGCACCCGCAGGCGCTCTGCAGGCCCAGCTCAGACACACGTATCGCTCTAGGACCATCTGTGCCCCATGATAGCAGTGACGCAGACACTTAGTGGCCCCAGGAAGTTCCTGGAGGCATCTCAGGAGGCCTCCATGGTCCTCTGGCTGGGCTGGCACGATCCGTCCCCCTGTCTCCCAGTGCCTGGATGCAGAGGTGAGACATTCAAGCATCTTCATGCACAAGCAACTGAAAGACACCAAATCTTAAGCTCCTTTCCCAACCCTGTAGGCATATTCAGCCCTTGCTGATGAGAAGCCTGGTGACTTGCAGTTATCTTCTAAACCATCGGTTAACCACCTGGTTTTGCTATTCTCTTACCTTTGCCATGTCTGTCGGTACCACAGCCAGCAAACGCCTTCCAAACCAGGAGGAAAAAGCACCAGCTTTTGTTTTGGCCTATTCTGAAGAAGTTGCTTGGGTCTTGCAGATAAGACAGACTGAGATGTGCCAAAAAAGACAGAGCGAGCATCCAAGTCGTAAGAGGTTTGGAGAATCTTTTATAACAGTTTACACAGAGTGTTTTTAGGACATTGATCAGGCCCTTGCTGGCTGGCAAAAGGTCTTGGATGCTCATGGCATCCAGGCACACGTCCCTCCTGGTGTCCAGCAGAAGCTGCACTGGGCTGAATAAGCCAGGGAGCCAGCTCCTTCTATTCCCTGGCCAACTTCCCATGGAAGTCACACAATAGGGAAGGTCAAACATTTTTCCATTCTGAGTATTTATCGATGGTATGACATTTTTCTGGCAGGAAGCATTTGCCTTTCAGGGAAAAAACAGCCATATGTGTCCACTCAGCAGCCGCATGTCCCCAGTAAACCCCAGCTGCGTTGGTCTGGAAGCAGCACAGGGGGACTGGGGACCATGGGTGTCTGCACCCATCCTGGACCAGGGAGCACCGGGAAGCGCGGGAGATGCCACCTGACGGTGAGAGCAGCAGGAAGGAGGGTGGGATTTGGGTTCACACACTCACCATCCCACTGCTGTTTCCCCTCTCCAGTTCGGCCCCCCTTTTTGCAACCAGCTTTGACCATGTGGTGGTTTTACTCAGCCGGGCAGCTGAGCTCCACCACAACCACTCCCTCACTCCTCCTCCTCAAAGGGAAAGGGGGAGAAAATTCGATGGAAAGGGCTCAAGGCTTGAGATAAGGATGGCGAGATCACTCGACAACTATCATCATGGGCAAAACAGACACAGCACGGGGTCTGTTAAATAATGTAATTTATTATCTATTTCTAGCGAGCTAGAGCAGTGAGAAACTAAAACTAAAAACACCTTCCTGACATCCACCCTCTTCCACCTCCTCCCCCAAAGGGGCGCAGGGGAATGGGGGCTGCGGTCAGTCTATGGCACTTTGTCTCCGCTGCTCCTTCTCGGTCCCTCTCTGCCCCTGCTCCCCGTGGGGTCCCTCCCACGGGATGCCGTCCTTCCCGAACTGAGCCTGCGGGGGCTGCCCACAGGCAGCAGCTCCTCAAGAACTTCTCCCACACGGCTCCGTACCCCGGGGTCCATCCCCCAGGAGCAAACTGCTCCAGCACGGGTCCAGCATAGGTGGCCGCTCCCTCCACGGGCTGCAGCGTGGAGATCTGCTCCGTGTGGGACCCGTGGGCTGCAGGGGGACAGCCTGCTCCACCAGGGGCCTCTCCACAGGCCGCAGGGGAACTGCTGCTGTGAGCCTGGAGCACCTCCTGCCTCCTGCTGCACTGAGCTGGGGGCTGCTGGGCTGCTTCTCGCTCCTCTTTCTCCCAGCTGCTGTTCCCCAGCATTTTTTTTCCCCTTCCTTAAATACGCTCTCACAGAGGCACAAACAACATCGCTTATTGGCCCAGCTTTGGCCAGCGGCGGGGCCCTTATCTAACATGGGGCAGCTTCTGGATTCTTCTCACAGAAGCCACCCCTATGGACCCCGCTACCAAAACCTTGCCACGTAAACCCACTGCAGGCCCAGCTCCTCCAACCTCCAAGGACAGACCGGACCCAAGTGACTCCCCATGGAGTCCATCCACGAGGTGCCCGGCTCACCCCCCCCTCGTCCCGCCCCGGTGGCACTGTGGGAACCTCCTGGCGTGGGCTCCCCCCAGCTCACACCACTTCTGCCGCTTCTCGATGCAGGCGGCATCTGGCCGCCCTTTCACAATTTCCTCCAGCATTACTTGGTCAGGCGTCAGCCCGGTGCACGCTGCACCCACGTGCTCGGTGGCACGGTCCCCATGCGTCCCTGCTCTCAGCAGCCCCGGGCTCAACGCACCGACCACGAGGCCACGTTGGGCTTTGACGCAGGGGAGCGCGTCACCAGTAGGGTCCCCTCGTATTTTGGGGAAGGGAAGCACTTATTGCAATTAAACACAGCGTTGCCTGGTCACAGCCTTTTTTGGCTGCATCCTCTGCATCCCGACCAGCTCAGAGTCATATGTTCACGTCGCCTGCTGCCTCCTTATTCACAGCCTTCATCACCCACCCGGGCTCCTGGAAAGACCCCAGGGAGGCTGTGGTCCCCTCGCAAGCACCATCACCCCATCCTCCCCCAGCCACAGCCGCATTCACCCATGCATGAAAGTAAATCGGATGTCGAGGCTGCATCAGCGATGGGATCAAGTCCCCCAACAGGCTCTGCCTGCTCCACCCAGGCAAAAAGTTTGACTCACTGTCTTCAAGGAAAGCACTGGGGTTCCCAGGCTCTGCAGGGTTCCTTCTTCTGCCAACACCATGAGGGATTCGGTGGCTGAACTTTGCTGACCCCTGAATTTGTGGGGTTTTAGGGGCAGAGGGAAGCACCTGGCATCCCTGGGATGCTGCCAAGGGCCAGATCCTGCTGCTAGGAAGGGTGCTGCTCTGGGGGGGGCACATTGGAAGCTTTTAGGTTAGGCTCACCCCCAGGCTGGGCAGCAAGGATAAGGAGGGATGGGGTGGGATGCAAGGGATGGGCCTGTGGCCATGGAGATGCCAGCTCCTCCTGTGGGGGGGATTCAGCCCAAACACCAAAAAGGAAGCAGAATAAAAGCCTTCCAAGCTCTCCCTGGGCTCGCCGTGCTGCTCAAGCCTCCCCGCGCTGTGCGCAGCAGGGAACGCGCTCCTGTCCCCACGAGGGGCACAGCCACGGGCAGGGACAACCCCTGAGCTCCGGCCTCCCCCCCCGCTGCACCTCTCGTCCACCGCTTCCCCCCGAACCCATCCTCCCGACTATTCTGGGGCCTGGGAAACACCAAGAAGCACCTCCAGAGCCTGCGGCCATTTGCAGCAGCTCAGCCGCCCCCGGCTTGGCTGAAACCTGCTCGTTTGCATGCTCTCGTCGCCTCTAATTAAACCCGGGTGCTGCCACTGCCCGCTCGTCTCCCACCGCCTCTGGAAATCCCCGGGCGCCGCCGCCGGCTGCGGGTGCTGCTCCTGTGCTGGGGCTCGGCTGCGGGTCCGGGGCAAAGCCCTCGCTGCTGGCACAGGGAGCGCAGCCGTGCCTGCAGCGGGTCTGGGGGGCTCCTGACCCTCATCTGGGGGGGGGGTGTGGTGCAGCCTCCCTCGCCCATGGGGGTCAGAGAGGAGTAGGGAAGCAATGGGGGAGTGGCACGGGGGTGGCCCCAGGTATGCCAGCTTTCCTTCTTCACCCCAAAACCTAGCTGCTTTCTGCAGGTGTGCAGCCAACACCATGGGTCTGGCTGCTTCTCTGGAGGAAAAAATAAATAAATAAAAAATTCCATGGCTTTCTCCTTCACCAGAGCTCTTGTCCCACCTGTACGTGGCTGGGACAACGGCCTGGGACTCGGAGGGACCCGAGCAGTCCCTGCCCTCTGCCCCGCAGCCTCCCGGCACTCCTCAGCCATCACAGCTCCGTGGCTGCTGTTTTACCTTTTGGCCTCTTCAGAGCAAAACCTCAACACGTGAAGATTACCAGCCTCCAGCCGGGTCTCTGCAGCTTAGCCGTGGGCCACCAACTGCGCAGCTGTCCCGGCACACCGGCCGCCCGCCAGCATCCTCTCAGCACCCTGCAGAAATGAGAGAGAGGAGCAGCAGCAGCGGGTTCACGGAGAGGAGGTGAGAGGAGGAGGCTGCTCAGGTGCTGCTTTCAAAAGCCTCCGAGGATGCTGCAGGAGGGATCTGGGGAAGCTGGTGCACCAGTAATCCCCTGGAGCTGTCCTCCTGCTCCTGCAAAGGGAATGCCACCCAAGGACTCGCAGGAGCGAGTGGTTTGGTGGGGACACCAAGAGGTCCCTCTGGGGATGAAGGCGGAGGGGAGGCAGCACCCACAGAGGGACACAGCGGGGTGACAGGGATCCAGCGCTCGTCACCTGCACCCGCTTCATGATGCCCTCATGTGGCAACCCTGCGGGGCAGGCGCCAGCACCGCCCAGGCAGGACGCGACCTGGGAGCGTCACCACGGCCGCACACTCACCGTAAGAGAACCAGATGCACCCCAGCCCAGGGTGACAGCGGGGAATGAGCGAGCAGGACACGAGGAGCAGGCAGGGACAGTGACGTCAAGGCGTCACTGAGCATCCCTCCATCTCTCCCCTTTTCACCCCAAAATGGCATCCCAGCCCATTCCCAGGACAGCTGGGACATCGGGGCACATCGTCACTGCCACAGCTGAAGAGGCCACGCAGAGGGCAGGAGGACTTGGTGGATTTGGGCATTGCTGAGAGGGACGTCCCGGCCCCGGGGGCTGTGCCAAGCAGCACACTGAGCCATGCCGAGCTGTGCCGAGCTGTGCCGAGCCAAGCCACTCCTCTGGCCCAGGCAGACAGGTCCGATGCAGTTTCCCAGCCCCCACGGGGTTAACGGCCCCCCACGTCCCTGCCCGGCGGTGAAATGACGAGGAGCTGCCGGTCCCCAGCAATTAGGCAGCAGGTCCGGGTACACCGCGGCCCGCCCCGCTGACGTGGGGACGGACCCAGGCTGCCGGTGGTTAGCGCCGCTGGCCGGCACCCAGCCACCAGAGCCGCAGCTGCTCTCCGTCACCGCGGCCCCGGTGGCACCTGGCCGGGAGCGATGTGTCACCGGCCCTTCCCGGAACCCGCGGCCCTGCTGTCCCTCTCTGCCTGCACACCCCCAAGTCTGCCCCAACCCTGGGGCCGGATCCTGCCCCTGTAGCCCCAGCAGACGCAAGAGAAAAATCCCCGCGCTGGGATCAGGACGTGTCCCTGGGGCTGTCCCCTTCGCATGTGCCTGTGTCCCCCCCCCCCCAGCCTGGAGCAGAAAATTCCCTCAGGGCTCCCACGCAGCAATACAGGCCAGCGCTGAAAACCTAGCGAGGGGACACATACGGGAGCTCCAGGCCGGGCCTTTTCCTCCCCAAAAGCGCCGTGTCTTGTGGCCAACCCCCTGGTTTCGCTCATTTTGACACCCGGGGGTTTCCAAACCCAAAATGGCCCCAGGAAGGGGAATGTGGGGGCAGCAGCCCCCACCAGCACCCGGTGCCCAGCCCTGCTTCTCACGTCCCTCTGCAGAAAAGCAGCCCCCAGGTTTTGCTCCAAGTCCACCTTGTTTGGGATGCCTGGAAATGGCGTTTTCTGACGGCGGGCACTGGAGCGGCGGCCAAGTCCAGCTCCTTGCTCTGTGCTCTGCCCCGTCCTCCGCCTCTGCTCGGGGCCGCTGGGCTGGGAAAGAGCCTCCAGCTCTGCTCTTGGCTCTTCCCAAGGATGCTTTTTGTCCCCGGGGACTTTCCGAGCCTGGGGAAGGGCAATGGGGCCCAGCGGGGCTGTGCACAGGCAAACACCTCTGGTTGTGAGCCAGAGCAGTCAGTGGGGGAAGGAAAAATAACACGTTTTGTAATATTTTACAGTAGTGCCGCAGCTGATGCCATCCCCAGTTTGCCCAGTGGGGTGACTGGGAGGTGTGGGGCAGGAGGATGGGAGGCAGCACGGGCATTGCCAGAGAAAAACCCCGCATGGGGTTTTCACGATCCGTAAAGCGGTGATGAAATAATCCCCCAGCATAAATCCCCGGGGGCTGCTCTCCTGTCCCTGCTGGCACCCAAGGCTGAGCCAGTGTCACCGCGTCCCCTGTGGCCGGGACCGGGTGGTGCCGGCGCCTGGGTTAATGAGTGCCCAAAGGACGCAGGGTTTATGGCCAGCGTGGGGACTTTGCTTCCTCACAACACCACGGCGTGGCACGTCCCCAGGGCCACCGCTGGGGACAGTCCCCGGGGAAGAACCTGGTGCCGCAGGGCCGGGTTGGGTGGGAGGGGGCACCCCAGTGCTCCCAGTAAGGGTCACTGGGTGGCCTCCTGCCTGCTGGGTGATGCAGCGGCACCGTGCCACAGGGCAGCCGGCGCTGGCTGGTGGCAGTGGGAGCCTTGTGGGGATGGCACGCCTGGGCGGCCGCAGATCCCAAACACCACGTACGCTGCCCCAAGCAGGACTGGGCCACACAGGAGGATGGGTGGGAGGCATTTTGCCCCGTACCCCAACCCCCTCCCCGTGCCCCCCCTCTCCTCTAGGTCCCCCCCTCTCTCACCCTTGGGGACAGGGCGGACGAGGCTGGGGGCACAGACACACCCCATTACCTTGCGTGTCTCTGTATCTACTGGGGGGGTTGGCATAGCGGGGGGGGGCTGTAGCCCCGAACCCCACGGGATCTGTGATGCCCCGCAGCAGGACACCCGTGTCCCCCTGGAGCAGTGTCACACGGATGTTCCCAGCAGCAGGGAGCACAGTGGGGCCGGCGGGACCCGGGCTGGCACCGGGCACCTCGGGGGCCCTGCGGGTCCGGAGGCCCCCAAAATTGGGGGGGGGGGGGGGGGCACCTCTGGGGACGGGGCCGCACGGGGCCCTGCTGCCCCCTGGCGGCCAGGGGAGCGGCTGCGCCGCGGGGAAACTGAGGCACGACCCCGACCCCTGCAGCCCTCCCTGCTCCCTGCCCTGCTCCTGCCTCTCCTCCGAGGTGGGGGGAGCCGAGCAAGGGGCGCAGTGGGGACAAGGGCCCCTTCAGAATTGTCGGGGGGGGGGGGGGTCAAGGGGACACAGCGACTGCAGCCCTGCCACCCCTTTATCTGGCCCAGATGCATCAGGATCAGGTCGGAGAAGCCCAAAGCCTCAAACCAAACCCCAAAGCCGCACCGCTCCGCACCAGGCGAGGAGGGATGGTGTGCGGCCCCCCCGGCACAGGGACACGTGCCCGGCCACAGCCCGGCCAGCGCCCACCTCCCCGAGGCCCAGTGGTGGCACAGAGCAGCGCTGGCGCAGGGGGGGCTCCTCCCCGGTGCTCTGGGGGGTGGCAGGGCCGGATCCTGCAAGGGGGAGACCCCCGCGGGACCAAGCGGGGCTGCCTGCCCAGGGACAAAGGACAAAGCCCCACGCTGCGGGGTCACCGCTGGGGACCCGCACGCCGGATCCGGCCCCTCCTTGGCACCCGGGAAGGGCTCCCCACCAGGCCCCCTCCACTTGCCCAGTTTCGGCCGAGCTAGGCGGGCCGGGGTTACCCAGAGGGCAGAGGCGCCGCGGTCTGTGGGAGAAGGGCCACCGGCGTCAGACGTCACCAGGGCTCACCCAGGGGCGGGGGTGAGCCTGGGCTTGGGGTGGGGGCACCCCACCTGCTGGGGGCTGCATCCCCCCAGGTGCCCCCGGGGCAGGGAACCCACGGCACAGGGCAGGTGCCCCAGGGGTGCCCAGGGTGAGCGGGGTGGGGGCGGCTGGTTGTGCCAGGTGCTCACACCCACCCCCCTGTTTCCCTATTCCCCACCCCCCCACACTCGAAGCAGACGCCTTCGGGCAAAGAGCAGCCGGGTGCGGTGCCGACGTCAAGCCCTTACCCCTGCCCTGTGCCACCCTCAGCTGCGCAATTCCAGCCCGGGCACCCGAGGGAACAACACCGGGGTTTGGGTGAGCTGGGACCTCTGGGTGTCCCCCAGATCGGGGGGGGGGGGGGGGATGGGGGGACAGGGGGGGCTCCGGCCACCGGGTGAACCCTGCGGGGCTGGGATGGGGCAGGGGTCCTGGTGGTGACCATTGGCGGGGGGGTGGTGGACACAGGGTGGGTCCTGGGCCACCAATGGTTTTGGGGACCCACGGGGGTGACGCAGCAACCTGGGGACCTTGCTGGGTGCTGGGCTCAGGACCCCGCACCCAGACCGAGCCCAGCCCTCCAGGCCGGACCCTGGACTCTGGCAGGGCGCTGCCCACCCTGCATGGCCCCAAACCGGTCGGGTCCATACCGGGTGCCCCGTATGGGGCCGGGGCAGGGGCAAGCACACTGCCTGCATCCCCTCCAGCAGCCACACACGGCCCCCCCCCCCCGCCGGCGCTGCCATCGCTGCCCAGGAAGATGGGAGACCCCTTCGGCCGCTGGAGCGGCCCCCCGTCCCAGTGAGTGCCCAGCAGGGTGGGTGCCCCGCACCCCCAGCGCTGGGGAGGCGGGAGCCGTGCTGCGGGGCGCGGTGGCCATGGGGCCGTGGGACTCACCGCCATCTGTCTGTCCCGCCAGTAGCGAAACCGAAGACAGCTCCCACCTCTACCACTCCAACAGCTTTGCCCGACCCAGCGGGAAAAGCATCTACAGTGAGTAGCAGAAGCCCCCCGAAACCCAGCTCCCCCCCAGCGTGCCCACCCCTGACCCCCGTGTGTCCCCCCCAGACCAGCGCAAGGACTACAGCCAGAGCCTGCTCAAACCCCAAAGCAATTTCCAGCACCATGTGGAGGTAGGAGCCCCCCCAGGACTACCCCCCTGGTGCCCCACGCTGTGGGGAGGTGACAGGCGCCCCAGGGCACGCCGTGATTCCCCGTGACGTGTCCCCCCCCCAGCACCTGCTCACCATGCGGCTGGACAGGGACATCCGCAGCACCGAGGACTGCCTGGCTCGCCTGAAGGCGCTGGAAGCCCAGGGCCGGGTCTGGGGGCAGGACCTCATCCTGCACGTCAAGAACCAGGAGCTGGTGCTGAGCGATGTGGAGAGCAAGGTACCGCGTGGCCATAGCGCCCCCCAAAAGCTGGCAGCCAGCCAGGAGCAGGCACCCACCCCGGCACCCCCCAGCCCCGGTACCCATCCTGGACCCAGCTCCCCACAAACGCGGTGTTCCCCCCAGCCGTGGCACCCCTGTATGCCTGGCACCCCCCTCAGCCCCACCACAAGCATCAGCCTTCCAATGCCCCCCTGTCCCTGGCACCCCCCCGGCCATGAAACCTACCCCGGACACTTCACCCCCATACATCTCATTCCCCCTCCTGTGGCACCCCACATAACCCTGGTACCCCCGTCATCGCAGCCCTATAAGCTTGGCACCCCCTTTGCCCTGGCGCCTACCACAAACCTAAGTTAACCTACCTAAGCCTGGCACCCCCTTGGCCTTGCTCTTGGCTGGGCACCGCATAACCCTGGCACCCACGTTCTCCCTTGCACCCCAATAACCCTGTAATCCCCCTGGCCCCTTGCACCATTATAACCCTTGCAGCTCCCTACCCCTTGCGCCCCTATAACCCCGTGCAGGTCCCTGCCCCGTGCAGCCCCTATAACCCCGTGCAGCCCCTATAACCCCGTGCAGCCCCTATAACCCCGTGCAGCCCCGTAACCCTCGTGCCCCCTGCGGCGCCGCGGGCAGGAGGAGCTGGAGAGCTACCCGCTGGGCAGCGTGCGGGACTGCGCGGTCCTGCTGGACGCCTGCAGCTACGACTCGGTGCTGGCCGTCAGCGTGCAGGAGCAGGCCCCCCCCGGCACCAGCGTCCTGCTCTTCCAGTGCGACCGCATCGGGGTGAGACGGGGCACGGGGGGTGGGCGGGTGGCGAGGGGGGGGCTGCGCACCAGGGCGGGAGGCTGACGGCAGCGGGGCTGTGCCAGGCCCAGACCCTGAAGAGCAGCCTGGAGAAGCTGGTGAAGCAGTGCAAGGAGGAGCAGCACCAGTACGGACGCAGGTAAGGGGCCCCTCCGTGGGGGCAACCGGGCTGGGCCCCCCCAGGCCTGCCCCTAGCCCAGGCTGGAGGACCCCAGGTGGCAGGGGCTGAGGGGGGGCTCTCCCTGCTGGTGGGGGACCCCCGCTGCGCCCCTCCCCTCCCCATGGGCGTGGGCCCCTTCTGCCTGCTGCCTTCCTCCCTCCCGGTGTAACCCCCCCACACCCTCCTGGGGGTGGGCCCCCTGCTGCCCCAGCCCCTGGCTCAGCACCCACCTTCCCCCGTCCATGGGTGCGGACCCCCGGCACCCCCACAGCCGGGGGCACAGCCCCATACCGCAAGCACCTCAGCAGCCCCCCCCATCCCTCCCTGCCCAGGGCCCCCCCGGAGCAGCTGTCCGACCCGATCCCCCCGTACATGCCGGCCCCCTACAGAGCCCCGGAGCGGTGGGCAGCCACCCCAGAGCCCACCTTACCTGCGCCCCCCCAGCACAGATCATCCTCCTTGGACTACAGTGAGTCGCGGGGGGGTCGTGTCGGGGTGTGGGGAGGGTGCTGGGCACGCCTGGGTCCCCTACAGCGTGCCTCATCTTCCCCGGGAGCAGGGGGGGGCAGCTGGGACCACCCCCCAGCACCAGCCGTCCAGCAGACCACCTGGGTCGACCCCTCGGGCCAGATCATGTCCGACACCGAACGAGACGTGGTAAGTGGCACCCTGCGCACCCCCACCCCCACATCCCCCCCCCGACCCCCCCCCGGCTCACCAGGCCCCACGCTGCTCCCACAGACGGTCCTCAACCACGTGCTGGGCGACATGGAGCTCTTCGTGAAGCAGCTGAAGGATGCGCTCAGCCTGATGGGCACCAAGAACAAGAAGAAGAAGAAGAGCAAAGGTGGGGAGGGGGGTCTGTGCCGGGGGGGGGGGGGAGGTGCCGGGGGGCTGTCCCAGTGCCAGCCCCCCTCTCTGCACCCCTCCAGCACTGCCGCCCGAGGCCAGCTACAAGGACTTTTTCCAGAAGGTGAAATACGCCCTGAACCTCCTGGTAGGTCCCGGCAGGCGGGACGCGACCCCGCGGCTCTGGGGCGTCTTCGCTGGGGCTACGGGGGGGTGTGGGGCCGGGGGGGGGCACACGGGGCCACGCTCTGATTTCTCTCCGCGCAGGGAATCACCCACCAGCACCTAGAGAACCCGGACGCCCCCCAGCTGCTGCACATCATCTTCGATACCCTGTCCTTCGTGAGTGCCCCGGGAGCAGGACCCCCCCCAGCCAGGGGCTGCCCTCGGCACCCTGCCTTCGGGGCAGCTCTCGGGGTGCTGAGGGAGCCCCCCCGCCCGTTACCCAGGTCCTGGACAACTCCCCCAACCCCAGACTGGCGCCGGCGGTGGAGGCACCGCTGCTGATCCCGGAGGCGGTGGAGCTGCTGGAGAAGACCCTGCACCCCCACGAGTACAGCACCTGGAAGATGCTGGGCATCGCCTGGAACAAGACCAGGTGGGCTCTGGGCCTCCGCCACCGAGGGGGGGGCTCCGAGCGCCGCCCCCCGGCTGGGGGCACCCCACTTTGGGGGCCGCACGCCCACCACCGCCTCCTTCACGCCTTGGCAGGGCGGAGTACCCCCACAGCGAGCAGGTGCCCCCCTACATCCCCACCTTCTCCGATGGGTGGCTGCCCCCCCTCATGCTGAAACCGGAGCAGCAGCAGCAGGTAGGGGGCATGGGGGGGTGGGGGCGGCAAGGACACCCCGCTGCCTGCCTCGGTTTCCCCACCTTGCTCTCTGAACACGCGCCCCTCTCTGCTCCCCGCACAGTTGCCGGCCACCGGCCACAAGAACGCTCCCAGCTACGGGAACTTTCCCGGCCACAGGAACGGGGACGTGCCCGGCCACGGGAGCGCTCCCAGACGCGGGGATGTCCCTGGCCAGGTGTAAGTGCTCCCGCTGCCCCACGGACGCTGTAGGGGCAGGCCTGCGGCAACAGCGCTGGGCAGGATCCAGCCAGGGTTGGGGGCACCCCTGGGTGCTCACTGCTGCCGCCCCCCCCCCGTCAGGCCCTTTTCGCCCCCCCCCAGGCTGGCGCGGGCTGTGTACGAGTTTCAGGGCAGGAACCCGCAGGAGCTGAGCGTCAGGATGGGGGACACGCTGGAGGTACAAACTGGGGACCCCCAGCGGGCGTTCTCCGGGGAATCAGAGCGGGACCCCCCCCGCGTGGGGGGGCCGGGGGAGCTGCCCCGTTGTCACCGCCTGCCCTAGGTGCTGGACCAGCAGAAGAAGTGGTGGCTGGTGCAGAGCAGCCTGGGGCACAAGGGCTACGTCCCCAGCAACATCCTGGAGCCGCTGGGGCACGAGGACAGCAGGAGCCAGGTGGGTCCCCCCCGGGCCCCCTCCACACCAACAGCACCCGGAGGGGGGGTGCATGGGGTCACCCCACCGCCCTCTTCCCCTTTCTCCCCCCTCCCAGGTCAGCCCCCCCAACCTGCACATGGGCTCCTCGCCGGCGGAGGTGACAGCCTGGCTGAAGGACAAAGGCTTCTCGCGGATGTGCGCCGTCCCCTGAGTCCCCAGCGCGCGGCCCCCCGTTGGAGGGGTCACCCCCCCGGCTGAGCCAGGCCCCCCCGGCCCCTCACCGTCTGTCTGTCTGTCTGTCCGTCCCCAGCACGGTGAGGTGCCTCGGGGTGCTGTCGGGCCACCAGCTGCTGCAGATGACGCCGGAGGAGCTGCGCGCCGTCTGCCCCGAGGAGTGGCGACGCGTCCTCTTCAAGCTCTCCTCCGTCAAGACGTCCCTGGGGGTGCGTCCCCCGAGCCCCCGCACCGTGACGCCCCCCCCGATGGGTGCTTTCGGGGAGCAGGGGGGCGAGCCCCGGGCTCCCCGCTCCATGCTCGTTCTCCCCTCCCTACAGATGAGCCCCAGGGACTGAGCCGCAGGGAGCACCCCGACGCCGTCCCCGACGTCCTCCTGCTGCCACCCCAGGACAGAGCGCCCCGGGGGGGGCAGCCCCGCAGGACTGGGGGGGCCTGGCAGGAGGGGGTTCCCCAGCCCCCTATGGTGCCCATTCCTCCCAAAAGCACCAGCGGTGGGGAGCTGCTGGGGGGGCACCGGGGACTCCCGCTCTGCAGAAGCGGGGGGGAAGCCGGGTACCCCCCGGGGGGGCCATGCACCGCGAAAGGCTCGTGCGAGCCCTGCAGGGCCGAGCTGCTGCTGTGGAAAATAAAGAGAGTGACAGCACCGGGCTCTGCGCGGAAACGGGGGGGCCCACACCCCTGCCCCACACCCCCCCCGCACCACCCGAGCAGGGCAGGGAGGGGGACTGGGGGTGACACCTCTCACAGGGGTCCCAAGGGGCACGGCTGTCCCCATGGGGGCACAAAGCCCCCCCCCAGCACCACCTCATTAGTGGGCAGATATGTGCTAACGAGCACCCCCCCCCCGTGAAAGGGGACCCAGGGCTCCTTCCCATGGGGACATCCCACAGAGGAGCTCGACCCCTGGCGAGGGGGCGCTGGGGGCACGGCAGGGTGACAGCCCCCTCCCAGCTCGCTCTGCCCCTGCCCTACGGTCCCCCAAAATGGGGAGGGCCAAGCCCAGCGCCTCCCCCCCGTGCCCCCCCCCACACACACACTCAGGAGGGACTCAGGGTGCAGGATCTCCACAATTTATTGTGTTTGGGGTCCTCACACCTACAGAGCCCCCAGCCCCACTATGGGGGGGGGGCAAGCCCCCCCACCCCTACTCCTTCTTGTTGCCCCACTTGGCCATCTTGTTGTTGATGGGCATCTTCTGGAAGCGGCTGGACTTCATGTAGGCAGCGACCTTCTCCAGGGCCTGCGGGAGCAAGGGGAGTGCCGGGGACCCGTCCCCCCCCCAGCCGTGACCTCAGGGGTCCCCACCCACGGCCCCCCCGCACTCACCCCGAAGCGGTCCATGAAGTCCTTGAGGTTCTTGTAGGGCTCCAGGTACTTGGGCTCGAAGATGCTGTTCTGGTCCAGCACGTCGAACATGAGGAAGTCCACGAAGGTGAGCTGCGGGGAGAGGGGGGGGACACACACGGTGAGGGGCAGCGTGGGGACGCCCCCCCCCGCCCCGCTCCCCGGCCGTACCTTGTCCCCCGCAAACCACTTGCGGTCCCCCAGGAAGTTGGAGAAGAGCTTCAGCTTCCCCGGCAGCTGCTCCAGGTACCCCGGCTTCAGCTTCTCCTGCGAGGGCAAGGAGGCGGCCGTGGCTCCCGCCGCCCGGGGACACCCCCGCGTGGGGTCCCCGAAATGACCCCCCCCCACCCTGCAGCCCCCTGGGGGGGCACTCACAAAGTCGGGGTTGTAGCAGACCATGACCAGGCTCATGCGGAAATCCATCACCTGGTTCTCCAGCATGTCCACGCGCAGCTTCTCCTCCTCCGTCTCCCCGCCTGCGGGACGGGGCAGCCGTCAGCCCCCCCCCCAGCAAAGCCCCCCCCCGGCCCCGCAGCCCCCCCAGCACTCACACATGTTGTGCTTGCGGGCGATGTAGCGCAGGATGGCGTTGCTCTGGGTCAGCTTGGTGCTGCCGTCGATGAAGTAGGGGAGCTGGAAGGGACGTGGGGGTGTGGGGACACCGGGGGGGAGGGCGGCAAGGGAGGGGACACACGGCGGAGTGCCCCCCCCACGGCCCCCCCAGCCCCAGGCCACCTACGTTGGGGAAGTCCAGCCCCAGCTTCTCCTTCTCGTTGATCCACTGGCTCTTGTCGTAGTCGGGAGCTGCGGGGAGAGCAGGGGGGTGAGGCCGTGCTGTGCCCCCCCCGGGGGGGCGGGGAGCTGGGTGCCCCCCCCCCGGACACAGCCCCTCCGTTTGGGTCTCAGGAGGGGACGGAGGAGCTGGGGGGGGCCCTGACGCCCCCCGGCCCCATTACACAAGGCCCCCCCCCAGCTGCGGAATCGGAGCGCGGGGCCCAGCCGCGTGCCCCAGGAGAGCAGCGGGGGGGTCCCGGGGGGGGGGGGACGCGCTGCCCCCCCCTCACCTTCCCCGCAGCTGTACAGCTTGTCCTCGTAGGGCGTCTCGGTGTGCTCCAGCAGCAGGCGGATGGCGTGCGCGAGCTGGGGGGGGGGGGCACGCGGAAATGAGCCCCCCCACGGGGGAAACTGAGAAAGCAGAGCCCCGGGGGTCGGGGGGGGGAGGCGGGGAAGCCCTTAACCCCCCCCCCAACCACACCGTGCCCCCCCTCCCCCCCGTGCAGGGCCCCCCCCAAACCCTCCGAGGCACGAGGCACTGGAAGGGGGGGGGAGGGGAGGCAAACAACCCCCCACGGGGGGGGGCTCAACCCCCCCCCCAGCAACATCAGGGCCCCCCCCCCCAGCAACATCAGGCCCCCCCCCAGCCCCCCCCAGGGTTGGGGACCCCCCCGGCCCGCCCCGGCGGGGCGCGGCCCCCACGCACGCCGCGGATGTCCCAGTAGCCCAGCACCGCCATGGCCGCGATCGCTGCGCCCCCCCCGCGCCCCCCCCTTCCCCTTCGCCTTCCCGGGGCGGGGTTTGGCGGGGGGGGGGGGGGGGGGCCTTAAAGGGGAACGCGGCTGCGGGCGGGGGGGGCCGCGAGGCGCAGCCCCCCCACCCTGCGCCCTACGGTGTGCATGGCCCCCCCCCACACACACACACTGGGGGGCTCTGCACTGCCCCGGGCTGCACGGGGGGGTCCCCTTTCTTCTGCCTCCCCCCCCAGCTGCACAGCAGCGGCCCCTGTCCTGGGGGCCCCTTCCGCCCCCGCACGGTGCGTGGGGGCCCTCCAGCCTCCCTTTATCCGGGGGGGGGGCACGGAGGGATGACCCCCCCCCCCCCCCAGGACGCGGGGGGGCGCCGTCACCCCCCCGAGCCGTCCCCAGGGTCCCCTCCCCTCCCAGCACCCCGCGGCGGCTCCACGCACACAGAGGGAGGGTGCGGACCCCCAGCTTTATTCTGCAAGGGAGGGGGCTGGGGGGGGGCACGCGTGGGGGGGGACACGCGTCGCGGTCACTCCTTCTTGGTGCACCACTGCGCTGTCCGCAAGAAAATGGGGGTCTTCATGAAGCGCCCCGACCGCATGTACGCCCCGACCTTCTCCAGTGCCTGCGGGGAGCAGAGGGGATGGGGACGGGACAGGGATGGGGATGGGGATGGGGACGGGGATGGGGATGGGGACGGGACGGGGACGGGGACGGGGATGGGACAAGGATGGGGATGGGGACGGGGATGGGGACGGGACAGGGACGGGGACGGGGACAGGGATGGGGACGGGATGGGATGGGATGGGGATGGGGACGGGGACAGGGATGGGGATGGGACAGGGACGGGGATGGGGACGGGACGGGGACGGGACAGGGACAGGGATGGGGACGGGGATGGGGACGGGGATGGGGTTGGGGACAGGGACAGGGATGGGGACGGGGATGGGGACGGGGACGGGACAGGGACGGGGACAGGAACAGGGACGGGGACAGGGCTGGGAACAGGGACAGGGATGGGGATGGGGACGGGGCTGGGGACAGGGACAGGGATAGGGATGGGACAAGGATGGGGATGGGGACGGGGATAGGGATAGGGATGGGGATGGGACAGGGACAGGCCTGGGGACAGGACGGGGATGGGGACCCTGGGGTGCCCCCGCTCACCTCGAAGCGCTGCAGGAACTGGCTCAGGTTGCCCTGCAGCTCAGGGCAATCAGGGACAAACATGCGCTGCTGGTCTAGCACGTCGTACGCCAGAAAGTCAACGAAGGTGAGCTGTGGCGAGGGGGGGCGACAGTAGGGTCAGCCTGCCGCCCCCAGCCCGCAGCCCCCCCAGCCCCCAGCACCCACCTTCTCCCCAGCAAACCAGGCCCGGGAGCCCAGGAACCGCGACAGCTCCCGCAGCTTCCCCGGCAGCTGCTCCAGGTACGCCGGCTTCAGCTTCTCCTGTGCACAGGGGGGGGCAGAGCTGGTGCAGGGCCCCCCCTCCCCAGCCCCCCCAGCCCCCGGGGGTCCCAGCCCCGTGGCCGGGACCAGGCAGGAAGGGGCGCGTCCCCAGCGCGCCTTTGCAGTGGCAAGAAGAGGCCGCGGTGTGTTTTGTGACGCCCCCGTGTCCCCAGCCGGGCTGGGGACCCCGGGGGGGTCCTGTCCCCCCGTCCCCCCCCCCATGGCACTCACAAAGTCGGGGCTGTAGCAGAGCCGGATGAAGCTCAAGCGCAGATCCATCAGGTGGTTCTCCAGCATGTCCACGTGCACCTTCTCCTGCTCCGTCTCCCCGCCTGCGGGACGGGGCAGCCGTCAGCCCCCCCCGAGACCCCCCCCCGGCCCGAGACCCCCCCCCGGCCCCGCAGCCCCCCCAGCACTCACACATGTTGTGCTTGCGGGCGATGTAGCGCAGGATGGCGTTGCTCTGGGTCAGCTTGGTGCTGCCATCGATGAGATAGGGCAGCTGGGGGAGGCAGCGGTGGGGGGGGGGTCAGCCCTGGAAGCCCCCAGCCCCCCCGTGCGCCCCCACCCCGTGCCCAGCCCCCACCTACGTTGGGGAAATCGAGGCCCAGCTTCTCCTTCTCCTTGGTCCAGTCGCTCGGGTCAAAGTTTGAGGCTGGGGGGGGGAAAGGGAGATGGGGCGAGCAGGGAGGGGGGGGCACAGGGAGGTGGGTGTCCCCCCCCCGTTCCCCCCACCGCACCAAGGAGGCCGGGGGCGCGCGGAGGGGGCTCCCCAGGAGCAGCCGCCCCCCCCCCCCCCGCTCCCTCCCCTCCCTTCCCCCGCTCCCCAGGCACTGAGCCAGGGCCAAAGTCCAGGGCCGGGGGGGGGGGCACAGAAGGCCGGGGGGGGGGCACAGAAGGCCGGGGGGGGGGCACAGAAGGCCGGGGGGGGAGGCAGCAGGGGGCCCCCTCCTCGGGCCGCGCTGCCCCCCTACCTGGCCCGGAGCTGTACTGCCGCTCCTTGTAGGGGGTCCCGGTGTACTCCAGCAGCAGGCGGATGGCGTGGGCCATCTGGGGACAGAGCACGGCGCCTCGTCACCCCCCCCGGCACCCCCCGGCACCCCCCGGCACCCCCCCGGCACCAGGACCCCCCCCCCCCGTCCCCCTCCCCTGTCCCCGGGCTCACCCCGCGGATGTCCCAGTAGCCCAGCGTGACCACCATGGCGACTGCGGGGACAGCGCTGGGGACAGAGCTGGGGGCAGCCGCGACGGGACGGGACGGGACGGGACGGGACGGGACGGGGGGGGCGGGACGGGGGCGGCACCGAGCGGCCGAGCCCCCCCCGCGCCCTCCCCCTGCCCCTCCCCGCCTCACGCCCGCAGCGCCAGCCGCCGCCGCCCCCCCCCCGTGCCTCGGTTTCCCCCCAGCTCGGGGCTGCGCTGTGCCCCCCCCCCCGTTCGGCTGCACCCCAACCTCACAGCACCCCGGCTCTTACTTAAATACTTTTATTTCTCATGCTTTTTTTTTTTTTTCTTTCTTTTTTTTTTTTTTCCTGGTGGCCGTGTAGTCACCAGCACTTGACCTCGGAGCCCACGCTGGGGGCACAGGAGGGGGGGGGACACACTTGGGACAGGGCGATGCCCCCGCGGGACGGAGCCCCCCCGGCAGCGCAGGGGACGGGGGCAGGCAGCCCCCCGGCCCCACGCCTCCCCCCGGGCATCCCCTGGGCCACCAGGTCCCCAGCAGGACGAGGGCACGGGGGGGGGGGCGAGGGGCTCGGTAGGTGCTGCACCCGGCCTGTCCCCACAGCCCCTCGTGGCAGGGCGAGAAAGAGGACGGAGATTGGGGCAGGCCCTCCCCGGGCAGCGGGACCCCCGCCGGGACGCTGGGGGGGCCCCGCACGGCATCCCCGCACCCGGCACCGGGAGGTGACGCCGGGGCCCCCGACAGTGCCCGTGCCCACGTCACCACCCGGAGCCTGGCCCCAGCAGGGTCCAACCCAGCTGAGAGAAAGCAGTGGAAAATAACCAAGAAGGCAAAAAAAAAAAAAACAACAACAACAAAACGCTACCAAGAGAAGGGGGCAAAGCCCCAGGGCGGAGGCACTGGCACAGCCCTGGGGACAGCAGGGGCGAGCAGCCCAGGGCGCTGGGCAGCAGGAGGGGGGCAGCAGCGGCAGAGCCCGGGGGGGGGACACGGGGCCGGGAGCGGGGGGGTCAGCGGGGGGGCAGAGCGGAGGTGATGGTGAGCGCGTCCTCCTCCTGGATGGTCTCCAGCTCCTCGCTCTGCACCGCCTGCGTGATGAGCGTCAGCTCCTGGCACAGCGTCTCGAAGCGGTAGCTGACGCGGATGTCGGGGACGTTGGTGCGGCGGATGTCGTTGCCCTCCGGGCCCTCCTTCAGGTAGTGGGGGCCCAGCCAGTAGCTCTTCACCTGGGGGCAGAACACGGGGAGGCTCCTGCAGCCGCCCGCCCCCTCCCCGCGGAGCGCGGGGGTCCCGGGGGGGGCCAGGGGCAGCGGTACCTTGTGGGAGAAGCCGCTCATGAGGACGCTGTTGCGGGCCAGCTCGCACATGTCGCAGGAGCTCAGCTTCCAGACCTGCGTGGCGATGCTGTACTCCTCCATCAGCGGCTCCTGGGGGGGCACAGCCTCAGCACCCACCCACCCAAAGAGGACGGGGGGGCCCCAGCTTCTCCCACCCGCCCTGGACCTCCAGCACCCTCCGCAGCCCACTGCCCTTTTCTTCCTCCAGGCCCCCACCAACCCCGTCCCGTGGCCATGGCGGGTGCCCCACGGGGGTTCAGGGGGGGGCGGGGTCCCGTGGTCCCCCCCAGCAGCTCACCTTGGTGAAGTGGAACTGGAGGGGGTCGTCGGTGGAGAGGGAGACCATGAGCCCCCGTGAGAGGTACTCGGGCAGGGGGTTGCGGTGGTAGCTGAGGAAGAGGCTGTTGTTGCTCAGCGGGGACATGGCGATGCCGATCTGCGCCAGGTAGTACAGGTACTGCAGCACGGGGGCCTGGGGGGCACAGCGGGGTGAGGGGGGGCCCGGCCGTGCACCCCAGCCGCCCCCCAGCGCCCCCCCGCCCCGCTCACCTTGCGGAGCAGCAAGCCGTGCGAGATGTTCTCCGACACCATGAAGCCCGAGACGAGGTGGTGGATGGGGCCGGCCTCGCCACAGTGCGGGCGCAGCACGAAGGTGTGGAACCCGCGTTTCCTGCCACGGGGGGACAACCGTCAGCGCCCGCCCCCCGCCGAGACCCCCCCCCCCCGAGCACCCCCGGGCACGGGGCCTTACCGTCGGAGGTGGTTGAGCACCGTCATGTTGGCGTACATGTAGTACAGGTAGTAGGAGTAGGGCGGGTTGTCCTCCTCCACCCAGTTCCCTGGCAGGGGGCTGTCCAGGTTGAAGATGTGGTGCTCGGGCTTGGACTCGTCATCCACGCTGTCGAAGCCGTCCACCTGCAGGTGAGACAGCGCCGGGGTCACCCCGCCGCCAAGGACGCCCAGCCCCGAAGCTGTGAGGAAGGGAGGGAGCGGGTCCAGGCTGGGGGTGCAGGTGCCACCGGTGGCCCCCGGCCCCCCTGCAGGAGGCGGCGCTCACGTGCTCCAGGAAGAGGTGCAGCTCGGGGTGCTGGGCAGGGTGGATGGTGGCCTCGTAGAGGGGCAGGAAGATGTTCTCCAGCATCTCCTGGAAGTTGGCTAACTGCTTCTTCGTCCGGTAGACGTCGCTGCTCGGGGACGGACGACGGTCAGAGCCCGGTGCCCCGTCCCAGCCCAGCCAGCCATCGGCTGGGTGCTCCCGGTCCCCCCCCCAGGACACGGCCCAGGTGGGGGGCGGCTGCCCCCCGGCACTCACAAGAGCCGGGGCACCTGCACGAGCCAGCGGACGTTGTTGGAGTGGACGCGGTGGTTGACGGCCCAGCAGGCCAGCTTGTCCCACTCATCCCGGGAGCGGCCGTAGATGGAGAGCCGCAGCTCGGCGTTTTGGTACTTGCTCTCCTCCAGGTCGGACATCACCTCCTGCCAGGGAGGGGGAAGCGTCACCCCTCGGCCACCAGGAGCAGGGACATGGGGGGCATTGCCACTGCGAGCACTGGAGGGAGGGAGACACGGGGCCTCACCTTGATGATGTGGGCGAAGTACTTCCCCGAGACGCGGTTGTCCGTCTTGATGAAGATCTCCCGCAGGATGGACTCGCCGATGGGGTTGTACTTGGCATTGAACTTGTCAAAGCGGTGGAAAGTGTTGCGGTCCTGGCATGGGGGCACAGACGTGAGCTGAGGCTCCCCAGCACCATGGAGCCACCAAAACATCCCCATCCAGAGCTTCGGGCACCCCCACCCCGCCATGGGATACCCCTGGAGATCTCCCACCCCAGCCAGAGACGAGCTGGAGGCCCTGCTCATCTCCAAGATTTGGGGATGTTTCCCCGTACCGCATGGACGTCCAGAGTGTCCACGCTGAGGTCGTAGGCAGTGAGGTTCATGGTCTCGAAGACCTCCTTGAGCGTCTGCTCCTTGCCCTTCTCCACGTGGACGATTTCATCCAGGTGCTTCTTCATGGCCCGCTTGATGAAGCGCAGGAGATGCTTCTGGTTCATGCAGGACGAGGCGTGGATGTGAGTGTCCACCTGCGAGCCAGAGGCGATGCTCAGCCCCGAGAGCCGCCGGGTGCTCCCTGCCCGAGCCAGGGCCACCGCCACGCGCCAGCCGTACCTTGCGGATGTTGTAGAAGTCGCGGTGGGGCACCTTCTTCTGGGCCGCCAGCTCCTTCATCTCGTTGAGCAGGACGTGCATCTGGAACTTGGAGCTCAGGTACTGCAGCCGGCGGTAGCAGAAGGATTTGCTGCCCGAGGCAGGGAGGGGGCATCAGTTTTGGGGAGAGAAGGGAGAAAATCCATCCCCGAAAGGCTGGTGCCCACCAGGAGGAGGGGACACGGCTCTGGACTCTGGGCCCCCCCCACCCCTTGCATGGTGACCATGAGCCAGGACAGACGTGGGAGCTGCACCAGGACCAGGTGCCACAGGCACAGCCACGTCCCCCAGTGCTGTCCCCAAGGTGCCCACCCCCGCGGCGGGGCCCTTCTCCTCACATGGGCCCGTTGATGATCAAAGCCATGAGGAAATTCATGTCTGCGATGAACTCCTGCAGGTCGGGGTACGGCAGGTCCAGCTCCGTGCTCCTGCCGGGCACAGAGACAGTGCAGTGGGTCGGGGGGGGGCTGTGGCACGCGCCCCCCCGTCCCCAGCCACCCACCGCAGCCCCTCGCCCAACCCATCGCAGCGGCGAGCCTCCCCCCCTCACTTGTCGGTGGGGTCCTGCTTGGTGTAGACGTGCACCACGCCATCCACCATCTTCAACCCGAAGCCCAGGTCGGCCGGCATGGTCTGGGGGTCCCACTTCTCGTAGGGGTGCTGCTCCGCGAACGGGGGGTGCACAGGGGCATCTGCGGCCAGGAGAGACCCCACGGTCACGCACCGGACGGCTCCCCACCAGCGTCCCCATCCCCAGCGTGGGGACCCTCCTGTCCCACGCTCACCAGCGGCCACGGGGGTCTCGGGCACCTCCTCGTAGCCGCGGGTCTCCAGGGGCTTCTCGGAGAGCTCCTGCAGGTAGCGGGCGGTGGTTTTGCAGAAGCTCTGCAGCGACAGCCCCATGTACTTCTCCCGCAGGAACAGCGCCTTCACCACGCTCTTGGCCGCGTCCAGCAGGTCCGTGAAGGGCACCTGGGAAGGGACACAGGAACAAAGTGGGGGGGGATTTCACCCCAAAACCTCCCATGGGTGCTGAAGGGTGCCCCTCGAGGGGGGCAGAGGCTCACCCCGCACTTCTCCTCCCCGGAGATGGTGACGCGCTGGAACTCCCGCTCCAGCAGCGCGTCACGGTCCTTGGGGACGTGGTCCACCAGGTCCTCGCTCTGCTCCTTGAAGAGCCTGCGGGCACGGCCGGCGGCCGGTGAGACGGGGACACGGCCTCGCGCCCCCCCCGGGGGCTGCACCCGGCCCCCGGTGGCAGGAAGGTGGTGGCGTCCCCGCAGTGCCACCGCCGGGTGCGGGCAGCTGGGTGCCACATCCCGGTTGGTGGCAGTTGTCCCCCTCTCCACCCCCCTGTGCCCAGACGCATCCCCCAGCCCCACAGGAGCACAACGAAAAGTGGGGGGGGGGACAGAGAACGAAACAACTCGTGACAGAGACAACTCCCAAGCGGAGACAGGAGGGAGGGGACACGCAGCGCCGGGGGGGTGACAGGGCCAGGCTGGGGACAGATCTGCCCCACGCCACCAGCAGGGACCCCAGCTCACCCCAAATCCCCCATCCCTAAACCCACCCCCCCGGGGCGCATTAACCCCTTCACTGCCAGCCTCGGCAGCAGGGCTGGGGGCACCTCTCGGCTCTGTGACTGGGGGAGCGGTGGGGGGAGGCCGGGCCAGAGTGGGGCTGGGGGGACCCCGAGCCCCCGGTGTCACCGAGCCAAACACTCACTGTAAGTCCGCGGCACTGTCAACTTTCAGGAAGTCCTGTTTGGCTCTGAGCAAAATGTCGGGCTCGAGTCTGGGGACAGCGGAGGGGACAGCCGGGAGGGGACAGCCAGGAGGAGAGAGGGGCCATGGCGTTGGGGGGGGGGGAGAGAAAACACCCCATTAATGCCCAGCCCAACAAAACCACACAGAAACCAGAAAAAAAAAAATAAAAAAAGAAAAATAAGACAGCAAGCGCAACACCCACGGGAGAGGAGAGGACACAGAGCTGGCACAGAGGACTGACAGCCCCCAGAGCAGGGCCGGGGTGCCCGCGGTACCCGGGGCGGTGGCTGTCCCCGTGTGGGGGACCTGTCCCAGGGGGACCCCGGCTTACTTCACGTCCTGGCTGATCTGGCGCTCCAGGCGCTGCCGCCGCTCCTCCAGCTGCTCGATGGGGCTCTCCTCGGGGAACTCGTAGGGCGCCGTCCGCATCTCGCTCTCGGCCAGCGAGCGGCAGAACAGCTCCTGCGGGCCCACCGCCGCCGTGAGCTGCGCCAGGTCTCAGCCCGCAGCCAGCCCTGCCATGAGCTGTGCCGGGTCTCAGCCCATACCCACTGCTGCCACGAGTTGTGCCGGGTCTCAGCCCGCACCCAGCCCTGCCACCAGCTGGGCCTGCCCTCAGCCCGTGCCCACCGCTGCTATGAGCTGTGTTCAGTCTCAGCCCACAGCACGGGGACACCGAGGAGGCCACGCTGCCGGGCTGGGGGGACACAACCTCGGGGGTGGAAGGGGAACAGCCACAGGGTTCCCCCCCAGCCCCAACCCACTGCAGAGCCCTGAATGGGGGACACAGGTTTGGAATCAATCAGGTGCGTGGGGTCACTTCCCTGCCACCACGGCCCCTGAGCGGGCAGGGGGGCGGACATCAGGCTGTTGCTGCGTCCCGGGGGAAAGGAGGTTGGTGAAGCCCCCCCAGTCTGAGACCTGGCAAACCTGGGGTGCAGGGAGGACCCACCTCAGCGATCTCCTTGTATTTGCCATCCATGGAGGTGCGCAGGTCGACAGGGAAGTGCTTCAGGCAGTGGGGTGTCCCGGGCAGGGAGCGCGCCGACTGCAGGGGCCGGGTCCCTGGCCCCCCCCGCAACTCTGCAGGCACAGGCACAGCATGAGCATGGAGTGGGGGGGCCGCCTGCGCCCCGCTCCCAGGCAGGCAGGGGTTAACCAGCCCCCCCGCAGCCCTCTGGAACTGGGATCCTGGTCCCACAGTGGTGGGGGAGAAACTGAGGCAGCGCCAGGGCAGGAGCTCCCTCGTCACCCATCAGGGGACGTAACGAGCCAGCATCGGTAGTGAGAGAGGGGCTCGGGGACGGGGCCAGGGCCCCCCAGGGCTCTGCCACGGGTGCCCACACGGGTTGGGTCACCACGCTCCGTCCCTCGTCAGGCACTGGTGGCAGCACGGGTGCCCGTGTCACCCCACGCGTCACCCCACGGCACCGCGGGGCTTGTCCGGTGCCGCCCAGCGAGCCCGGTGCTGCCGGGACATGCCCAGCGCCCTGTGCCACCTGCGACACCGCCGTCACCCGGTGCCACCGGGACGTGCCCAGCACCTTGTGCCACCCGAGCCTGAGAACAGCCCCGACAGCCCCCCCCGAGCCCCCCGTGAGCATCCCCACCGGCGGGGTGCCAACCATCACCCGCCCCGTGCCACCGTCACCCCGTGCCACCGCCACCCAGCGCCCCGATACCCCCAGGGGCTGACCCACGAAGCCCCCCCCCCCCCCCCAAAAGCCGGGTGTGCCGGGGGTGCCCTGGGCCCGCATCCAAGCCAGCGCCGGCCTTCCTCCGCCTCCTCCTCCTCCCCCCCCCCCCCGGCAGCTCGCACAGCCGCTGCGCCACGGCACCGCCGCAGAGCCCCCCCCCGCCCCCCGCTGCCATCCGAGGGGGGGGCACCCGGCACCGCCCGGGACCACCGGCACCCCCCGGCCCCCACCCCCGGCCGAGAGGAGCCCCCGCCGAGCAGCCCCGACGCCACGGTGATGGGCGCACAGCCGCCCCCCCCCCCCCAACACCCCCCCCCAAAAATATCCCCCAAAGCACCCCCCGGGGGCCACCACCCGAGCTCCCCCCCCCCCCCGCAGCAGTGCCCGCCCCCCCCCCCGGGTCGCTGCCCCCCCCCCCCCCGCCGGCGGCCTGGGCCGCCCCAGGGGCTGCGGGGGGGGGGGTCTGGGGAGGGGGCGCCCCTAGCTGGGGGGGGGCTCACCTGCGGGGCCGGGGGCCTGCAGGCTGCCCCGCTTCTTGAAGGGGAACTTGGCCGGGGCGGCCGAGGACATGGTGGCTCCGGGGTAACGGGGGGGGGGCGGCCCCCGGGGCCCCGCGGGACTCTTACGGCGGCGGGGCCGAGCGCTGGCCGCCGGCTCCCTCCCCTGGTTGATGATTGCTGCAGGAAACCGGGGCTGGAGCAAAGTCCCCGGCGGAGGCAGGCCGGAAGCCGGCCCGAGGAAGAGGATGGGGCGGGGGGAGGATGTGGGCGCGGGGCGGGGGGGGAGGAGGAGGAGGAGGAGGAGGAGGAGGAGGAGGAGGAGGAGGCGGCGGCGGCCCGGGGTTGTCGGAGCAACCGGCCCCGCGGCAGGGCGGGGGCTCGCCCCCAGCTGGGGGCTGCAGCCCCCGGGGGGCGGCGCTGCCCCCCCCCCCACCCCCGCCGCAGGCCTCGCCCCCCCCGGGATGTGGAGTTGCCCCCCCAGAATTTGCCCCCCCCCAACGCGTCAGCTCCTCCAGCAGCCCCCCCCCGCCCCCCCGCAGCGCACCGTGCCCCCGGGACACGGCTCCGACCCCCCCCAGCACCGCACCCCCCCCCCGGCCCATCAGCGCCCCGCAGCGAGACCCCCCCCCCCCGAGACGAGCATCACCGCCCCCGGACCGGGGACCCCCTCCCCAGGGCCAGGCCTCGAAGCCCCCCGAAGGGGGGTAACCTCATCCCTGCCTGCCCCCCCGCACAGACAGCCCCCCGGGAGGGGACCTCCCCCCCCCAGCATCACCCCCAGGCCCTGCCCGGGGAGGGGGGGGCTGTCCTGACCCCCCCCCCCCGCCTCCCCCTCCGTCCCCCAGCCAAGCCCCCTCAAACAGGGCAGGGGGCTGGGAAGGGGCTCGTGCTCCGGGGGTGTCCCCCCCCTGCCCCCCCCCGGCCCCGCCTGTCCCTACCTGCGCCGCTGCTCCCGGTGGGTGCCCCCTAATCCAGCACCGGAGCCGGGGGGGGTTTCAGCCCCACCGGGGCGGGGGGGACACCGCCGTCCCCTCGCGTCCCCCAGCCCCAGCGACGGGGACAGCGAGGGGACGGCGCCCTTCGGGGCCACCTGGGGGGACACGGGCTGGTGGGGCCCCCCCAGGCTGAGCTCCGGGCTGTGGGCTAAAGCCGTGCTCCCCCCAGCGCCACCCCCCCCACGCCCGTGGGTCGGGAGGTTGGTATTTTAATTGGACCCCCTTCGTGAGCGCCAAGTTCGTTAGAGGCTCAGAAGGGGCTTTGTGTCCGTGGGGACAGCGGGGACAGCGGGGACAGTGGGGACAGGCCGTCCCCACGCCGCCGCCGCTGCCGGGCATGGCGGGAGCGGGTTCGTGCTGGGGGGCAACACGGGGATGCCACCCCCGGGGACACCGCAGGGCGCGGGGGGGGTCACGAACACACCCCTGGGGTGTGCAGCACCGCCGCAGGCACCCTGCGGGCGTCCCCGGCAGAGCCACCACCGCACCCAGAGCCACCACCGCACCCAGAGCCAGCCCCCGCAGCACGGGGTGGGGGCACCCACCCTGGGGGTCCTGCGGTCCTGCTGGGCTGGGGAGGAGGAGGAGGAGGCGGGGGGAGGAAGGCTGAGCACCGTCCTGTTCAAGAGCTTAGGCAGCAGGAGGGCGAGGGGCCCAGCGAGCGGCGCTCGGCAGTGCAGGATTACGGGTGCTCATTACTGCCTGCAATAATTAGCTCCATTTCCCCAACAGGAGGAAACCCACAGCCCCACCGTCCCCTTGTCACCGTCCCCTTGTCACCGTCCCCTTGTCACCGTCCCCTTGTCGCCGCCCCGCCAGCACCCGGGGTCCCTGGGCGTGACGCGAGCTGGGCTGAGCCCATCCCCAGCACAAAGCCCAGCCCTGCGGCCCCGAGGGGGGACACCCATAAGTGGGGTGCCCCAAACCCACAGAGCCCCCCAGACACCCCACAGGACCTGGGGTGTCCCCATCCCCTGCAGGCAGGGGGTGACACGCCACCTGCCCCCTTACGTAAGGCCCCGTGCCCACCTCCCTGGCCGCCTCCCCGAGATGCTCTTTCTTTTCCGAGCCCTAATCTTTGCCATCTTGGGCTAATTGGATTTCCTGGGTCACATGGAGAGATAAAAAGTCCCCAAATCCGTCAGCCCAGAAATTGGGTTATCCATGGGGAATTAGGAGAGAGCTCGGGGGGCAGCCAGCCCGCGAGCACCCAGGCGAGCGCTCCGGCACCCCCGGCACGGCGCGGGGCAGCGGGCGCCTGCTTCGGCCTTTCGGGGCTTCCCTTTCTCCCCCCTCACCCTCCGCCCGCCCCCGGGGTGCGCGCGCGGCCCCCGCGAAGAGCTGGAAGAGCCCGGGGACCTAGAGGAGCTCGAGGCGTTGGAAGAGGAAGACGAGGCCATGGGGAGCGGGGCGAGCGCGGAGGACAAGGAGATGGCCAAGAGGTCCAAGGAGCTGGAGAAGAAGCTCCAGGAGGACGCGGATAAGGAGGCGAAGACGGTCAAGTTGCTGCTGCTCGGTAGGGTGGAGGGGACGTCCCCACAGGGGGTGGCTGGGCACAGGGAGGACACGGGAACTGCCCCATGTCCCTACCTGGCACAGGGACCCCGTCGATGCGGGGGATGCATCCTCTGGGGACGGGCACAGAGCAAAAGCAACTGGGGCAAGGGGACAGGCAGGGGCCGGGGCTGTGTCCGTGGTGCCAGGGGCGCCGGGTGCCCCAGAGGTGCCGGTGCGGGGACACGCAGCCCCTGGCCCCATCCTCTCCTCTTGCTGCCCCTTTTTGTCCCCAGGAGAGCCCCTTCCCCTCCGCGCCGGGTGGGCTCTCGTTAGTCTGACGAGCTGTTCTTAGCGAGCAGAGGTTGTCCCCCCGCTGGATGTCCCCAGGGTTGTGCCTGGGAAGAGCCAGGGGTGGCATCTGCTCTCGGTGGCGTGTAGATGGGTGGCGGGGACCTAGGGGACACCATGGGGATGGGGAATGGAGTGGCTGAGGCCAGGACACCTTGGTGACACCTGCGGGGGTGGGGGGTGTCAGTGGGACCCCCAGCATCCCCAAACCCTGCCCCACCACCGGGCACAGGAGGGGACCGTCCCTGGGAGGAGCCTGCACCCCACTCGGCCATCGGGGTAACCCCGTGGGGGGCAGGAGCAGCAGCGGGGGCTTAGCCAGGTGAGGGGGGGCCGGCTTCAAGGCGATTAGCACCCTAATTCTAAGCAGCTTCCTGTGCCGCCCTAAGCCGCTTAAAGCACCAAGGCAATCGCCGAGGCAGCGCAGGGATGGTGGCAGCCTCCGCAGGCCTGACACCACGGCGATGGGCAGGGCAGGGGGACAGAGCAGTGCCCATCGCCGTGGCGTCAGGCCTGCGGCGTGCCCCAGCCACCTCTGCGGTTTCCTTTGACTCCTTTCCAGGGGCTGGAGAGTCGGGCAAGAGCACCATTGTGAAGCAGATGAAGTGAGTACGGCTGTGGCGAGGGCTGCGCCCCGTGGCTGGGTACCCAGATCTGGGGGGGGCAGGGACAAGGACTGAGCTCTGGAAACCCCTGGCAGGGGCACAGGGGCCGTAGGACCTGGGGGTCTCCCCAGTGCCATGCTGGTGGTGGGCTCCCAAAGAGGGGTGATGCTGGGGAGAGAGGGGGCACCCCAGGGTGCCGGGCTCTGGGGCTGAGGCTGGTGTCCCCCCCCCAGGATCATCCACCAGGACGGCTACACGCCCGAGGAGTGCATGGAGTTCAAGGCCATCATCTACGGCAACATCCTGCAGTCCATCCTGGCCATCATCCGCGCCATGTCCACGCTGGGCATCGACTACGCCGAGTCGGGACGGGCGGTCAGTGGGGGCGTCCCGCCCCGGGGGACGAGGGGAGGGGACGGCGCGCGGGGACGGTGGCGAAGGGCTCTCTCCCGCAGGACGACGGCCGGCAGCTCTTCAACCTGGCCGACTCCATCGAGGAGGGCACCATGCCCCCCGAGCTTGTCGACTGCATAAAGAAGCTGTGGAAGGACGGCGGGGTGCAGGCTTGCTTTGACAGAGCCGCCGAGTACCAGCTCAACGACTCGGCCGCGTAGTGAGTGCGGGGACGTGCACGGGGGCCCCTGCCTGCTGCGATCGCTCCCGGCTCCAAAATCCCCTCCCTGCGTCTGGGAGCAGCCGCAGCCCACCGCTCCATTCTTCATCCACCCAAGGGCCCCACCGGTGCCGGCTGGCCGCAGCCCCCCCGTGTCCCCATGTCCCCCCTGCGTGGGCAGGGTGAGGCCAGCTCAGGGCCGTCTGTGCCCACCCGCGGTCTCGCTGCGCCCCGCAGGGTGCGGGTTGGAGTCACGTCCTTCACCGAGCCCCAGCCCCAGACACCCCTAAGAGCCCAGCTGTCACCCGGGGCTGGCATCGCTCCCCCCGCGGGGACCGGGACGTCCCCAGCCCCTCCACAGCGTGTCCCCTGCTGTCCCCGCAGCTACCTGAACCAGCTGGACAGGATCACGGCCCCCGGGTACCTCCCCAACGAGCAGGACGTGCTGCGGTCCCGCGTGAAGACCACGGGCATCATTGAGACCAAATTCTCTGTCAAGGACCTGAATTTCAGGTGGGCGCACACACGCACACCCACACACGCACACCCCCACACACACACCCGTGAGCACGGGCAGCCCCTCCAGCCCTGACGGTGGGGACAGGGCCAGGGATGAAGGTACCGAATGTCCCCCTGATGCTCCGGGGCCCCCGGCCCTGCCTAGACTAGGGATGAGAGATGGGTCACTGCATCCATGCCCCCGGGTGCTATGGGGGCACTGGGACCATCCCAGCGGGGGTGGCAGGAGCAGACGTGTCACCGCCCCGTCCTTGTCCCCTCCCCAGGATGTTCGACGTGGGAGGGCAGAGATCCGAGCGCAAGAAGTGGATCCACTGCTTCGAGGGGGTGACCTGCATCATCTTCTGCGGGGCGCTGAGCGCCTACGACATGGTGCTGGTGGAGGACGATGAAGTGGTGGGTTCGGGGCCGGGGAATGGCTCAGCAGCGATGGGGGAGAGGAGCTGGGTGGCAGCACCCACGCGGGGTGGCCGCAGTGGGGCAGGAGAATGCTCTGGGTGCCTGGGGCACAGCCACGGGACCGGGGGCAGCAGGCCCCAAGAAGATGCAGTATTTCTCATCAAAAATAAGGGGCGAAGACAACCAGGAAGAGCAGGCTGCCATCTCCCCTGCTCCGGGGCTTGGGGCAAAGTCTCCTTGCCGCTATCTCCCGCAGCAGACCGTCCCGCGGACGCTCACCGGTGTGCTGAGCTGGGCGCTGCCAGAGCCAGGCTCCGCTGCCTGGGAGAGGCTGTAATGCTTCCCCTGCACAGGACAGGGCAGGATTAAGCCAAACCTGGCCCTGCAGGTGGCCCAGTCACCGAAGCGATACAGGAACGCTGCCACAACGGGGAGCTGGACAAGGAAAACCCATCCCCATCAAAGCACCTGCCTGCAGCGGGCAGCCGCAAAGGTCCAGCTGGATGGAGCCTCGTCCTCCCTGCAGCGAACCGGGAAATGCGCCTCTGCTCCCAAACCAGGGCCTCCCCCTTCCCGTGCTCCTTCGAAGCCAAGCCGTGGGTAACGGCCGAGGACGGCAGTACCCCGGGGAAATCCTGCAGCATCGCAGCACCGCCTGGCTGGCGCGGATAGGGGCACGGGGCCCTTGCTCGGGGCTCCTCCTGCCAACGATTCTCCCAGCGGGATCAGTGCAAGCCGGTGCTGCTGACCGTCAGGACCAGAGCCCCAGAGCCCCACAGTGCCCGCAGCTGCTTCGCAGCTCCAGTGCTGCTCCCCGCCATGAGCAGCACCCCAACGTACCCGGGTCACTCGCGCCATGGTGCAGGGGCTTTGGGGCTCTTCAGAAGAGCAAGGGGGCTCTTTGGAGGGTAGAGCCATTTGCCGCCGTAGCAAACGGCGCAGCCCCAAGCGTTGCTCCACTGCTGCTGCTCTTTGTTTTGCAGCAGCAGCTTGGGGCAAAGCACCCGTCACAGCACTGGGGCACAAAAGATGGTTTGGTTGTAACCAAGCGCCCGCGCTCTGTCCCGTTTGCTTTCAGAACCGCATGCATGAATCCCTGCACCTATTCAACAGTATATGCAACCACAAGTTCTTCGCCGCCACATCCATCATCCTCTTCCTCAACAAGAAGGACCTTTTCGAGGAAAAGATCAAGAAGGTCCATCTCAGCATCTGCTTCCCCGATTATGATGGTGAGTGGGTCCGGTCCCCCTGGGGGCTGGCCTTCACCGGGTCCGTTATGCTGGGAGCAGTCCCTGGAGCCGGGAGTGAACCGGGGGCGAGGCCAGCGTGACTGGTGCAAGCCATCCGGAAGGATGGAAGCAGGGTAAAATGGCTTCTTTTAAAACTGAGTTGGTAGCTGCGGTTAGCACCCAGCTGGGAGGCAGGCTGCAGGTCTGACTGCCGGACACGAGCCCCAAGCGTCCCCAGGTCCCCCGGCCCCGAGCGTCACCACCCCGGCAGAGGCACCCGCAGCGAATCGCCCCCTCCCTCCGCAGGTCCCAACACATTTGAAGACGCAGGAAATTACATCAAGACCCAGTTCCTTGATCTCAACATGCGAAAGGACGTGAAGGAGATCTACAGCCACATGACCTGTGCCACAGACACACAGAACGTCAAATTCGTCTTTGACGCAGTCACGGATGTCATCATCAAAGAGAACCTCAAGGACTGCGGGCTCTTCTGAACATCTGCAGGTACTCCCCGAGGCGGCCGGCGGCCGCGAGCAGCAGCCTTTGAGCCGCCAAAAGCGCTGGGGAAGGGGGGGCTCCACAGGCAGCGGGGTGAGGGCAGCCCCCGAGCCCGGGGCTGGGAACCTCCGGGGGCGAGGGACGCGCCGGCGGCAGCAGGAGGGCAGCGCTGCCTGAGCACGGCTTCGCCCCGCTCCCCGAGCGGCCCGGTTATTGCTGCAAAGCAGCCTGACAAAACACGTTCACACCCCTGCTTTGTGGAGAGAGATGGAAACAACAGATTACAGCCCAAACTATGCACTTAAGCAAGATCAGACGTCTTTATCTCGGGCCTCCTGTTGCCACAACACGGCGGGCGCTGCCGCGCAGGCACTCGGCTGCCCCGCGTTGCCCGCAGCGTGTTGGTAGCCGGCTGGGAGCCGCTGGCAGCCTCGGCCCCAGGAGTAACGCCAGCAGCACCCCGGGCAGGGGGAGGCACGGAATCACGAGCAGCACTCTGCTCCAGGTGGCCTTTCGGCTGGTCATCAGTTTAACTAAGGTTTAATTAGGGTTGGTCTGCTTTCTACCCATCTCCCCAGTGCCAAAGCAGCTTCCAGCCGCTGGCTGCGACGCTCTGCTCACTGCTCCCTGGAAAACAGCAGCAGGAGCTCCCCTTGTGCCTGACTGCTAAGACGGCTGCAGGGGAAATGGGGCGGGCAGGCGGCAACAGGACGGGGCGAAGCCTTGGGCCAGGGCTCCCCACACCGACGCAGCCCCCTTCTGCTTGGAGCAGGCAGCAGGCTTCGGCCGCGAGCCCGCTGCTGGCACCGCGGGAAAGATGAGCGTATCGAGGGCTGGCAGCAGCCGGGGGGCCCTGCCTTCTCCCAGGGTTACCGGCAGCAGGGAAAGCTACAGCAAATGATCAGCTAGGGAATAATAGGTTTACACCACCCTCACCTTCCAGCTACGTGCTGCCGGCCGGGCCCTGCTGTTTGAGCCGATGGTGCAATGCAGATTTGCCTCTACAAGAGCCCTTCCTGGGCGTTACGCTAGGAACACCTTCGCTGTGTTTAACACCCTCTTCTTTCCTCCTCCCTGCCAGAAGAGAAAATGACTTCAGCTTCGCATTGCCGTTCTGCTGAGCAGAGCCAAAAGGATTAAAGAAAAAAAAAAAGCTACCCGGCCCCCACTTTTTCTATGACCTGCCCAACCAACCACCTGCGTTCAAGCCCGTAATAGGAAGGGGCTGAAGCCGAACTTCCTGCTCCCTTTCACAGCCATTTCCTCTTTTTAAAGAAAGAAACCCCAGCTCCCTGCAGTGCTTGGAAGTCAGCGTTCATAAACGAGATGCGGAGCGGTTTGACACCAAAGAGCACGCAGGCCCCAGTGCAGCAGAGAAATTAACGCCGAGCCGCCGCGCGCCCCCCCTGCGCAGCCGAAGGGGGCACCGCCACGGGACCGGTGCCAGGCACCCGCTCTGCCCTCGCCCGCTTTGTCAAACCTTAATTGGGTTGAGCGGGGAATTTCTGGGCAAGGGGGGTGCTGCCTCCGAGTCACGCCTGGTGGCCAGCCCTGTGGCAGGAGGAATTAATTATTTTGTGCTGTATACAAGTCCCGAGACTTGGGTGAATTTCTCAGAAAATTCTTCCTACCGGAAAAAGGTCAAGAGCTGCCGCCCCCGGTTGTGCTCTCTGCCCCCAGACAGCCTTAAGCAGACGAGCGGCCGGTCCTGGCCACCTTGCCCCGTGCCCACCAGCCGGGGCAGGGGATGCAGGAGCACAGGCGTTGGGGGCCAAGGGACGCCGTCACGCCTCCAGCGAAGGAAGGGGTCGGATAAAGAGGAAATGGTTACTTGAAAGATTTTCATTCTGCTACTTAGAGCGGTATTTGCTCTTACTGTTTGTAAATAAATTGGTGTCGGTACTGTAGACAAGTCCTGTATCCTCTCAATGTCTACTGCAGGGTCACCTATACGGCTTCACTTAACAGTAGGGGAAAAAAATAAAGAAATACGCATGACATGGATGTCTCATTTCTCCCACTTGGATGTCTCTGCGATGATTGCTCCTCCCAAGCCCCTTTCCCCTGTCAGAACGCCTGAAGCAAGGAACATTTTGTGTTCTTTGCCCGAGCTGCTCTCCCCACGCGCTGCGCACACGGGTCCCCCGCCACCATCAGCTGTGCCGCATGGAGCAGGGCCACCACCGCCCTCCTGGTCCAGGGGGACACACGGGTGCCACCAGACCACTGCCAGCTGGAATTAAGCCTTCCCAACCCCCCCCCCCAAGATAAGGGATGTAGACGGGGCTGCCCTCCCGCCCGGCTCCAGACAATGGTGAGGAGCGCCGCCTGGTTGGAACGCGGTTACAGGGGAGCTTTGCATTAATTTGTTTAAAAGACAAGGCGAGCTGTGTCATGCATTAGAGTGAAGCTCAAGTAAAGCCTCGAGGCCTTGCTAAAAGGGAATTGCCAGGCAGGCAGTAGAGCTCAAGGTAGCTTGGGAAAAAATTTCCGGACTATAACCGCAGTCCGTGGAGCTGCTGGGCACTGCTGCACGCTTGGCACCCAGCAGACACGGTGGGACGGCCATTGCCCGCACCCAGAAGCATCCCTCAGGTATCTCACTCCCGCAGTGCTGCAGTTCTAGGCAAGAAGCTTCAGAACGGGTTACAGGCACGTCGCCTAACAGCAGCCCGGAGCAGTGAACAGCCGGACGCATGTCTGCTCTCTGCCCCCTGTGCCAGCACAGCCCCAGCCCTCGGGAGCAGCAGAGAGCACCCAGAGCCGTGTGTTGCACGGCCTGAGGAGCCTTCCCGGCACACCCCACCAACTACGCCCAGTTCCCAGCGAAGTGAGTGCCTTCCTTCAGCCGGATGGGCAAAGCGCAGAAGGGGAGAGAACTTGTGGAGGAATTACAAAAACTAGGGAAAAGGCTCAACTGTTTACTCACCGTTTTAATACTGCCAACAACTATAACAGATTGAAACTGTACACATGACAAACTGGGAAAAGAGTCTAAATGCAATGGTTCAGCAAAGGAATGTACTGACTGGTTCTGAACATTACTACAGTAAAAACAATGGCAAACAAGAATTTGGCACCACATATACAAAGTAAAGGCATGCTGTCAATACAGTTTAGGAGTCTCCGAACAGAAAAAGCCATGGTAAATGCAGAACAAAGTGCACCCTTTAAAAAATTGCCCACCGGTTTAGACCGAAAATGCACAAGAATCTAAGTGGTTGATTTAGTAGCTCTGTAGCAGCACACATTTTCCAACTAATTTGGAGCTCGGCATTTCAGCTCTCCAACTGACGCAGCCCAGGTACATGTTCACCACGAAGCTGGCTTTATGCTTACCACACAGTATAAATCCCATTTGGATATCAGCATAAACCAGGTTCACCCCTAACCAGAAACTAAAAAGACTTGTATATCCTGCTGCAGAAGCTTCTTTAAAAAGCCTTATGGTAGCAGGACGGTAACAAACTACACATCAGAAAAAGCCAAAGCTATCGCCGTAAGAGCTCTAAGGATCCATTAAGTAGTTGCAGAAATATTAAATTCTGACCATACCAAGTGTTAAAAACAAAGAGTTCCTGCTAAGAGGAATACTTTCTGCATGATCTGGTCACATGTGCATAGTTAAGTGATTTTTTTGTTTTTATTTTTAAAACAAGATTTGTTTGCAAATAAAGAAATAAAATTTAGTAAAGTTATAGTTTTCTTGATGGAAAAAACCTTAAAAACAGACTAGTGGTGGCTTGTTAACCAAAGAAAGAGAGAAAGCTACATATCGAAGGTCTGGAATCCAGCACCTTAACTTCACAACAGCTGTACACATTTGAGATTACGCCATCCAAACGATGCCAGGATGATCTAGTCACACTAACGGTTGTTCCATCTTGACCTAACTTCAACATCCCATATCAATAAAAAGGTCCCTAATACAGAGGATTGTGCTAAAGAATGCAACGATTCTGCATGCTGTTTTCGTTTCCCTGGTCCTGTTCATGCTTGCAGCTGTCCCCATGAGGCAGCAAAGAGTCTGGTTCTCAAAACGCCACATCATAAGAACTGAAAAGAGAACACGGAGCATTAGTGCGGTACAAGACAAAGCCAGACCAAGCTGGTGTGCAAAGCTTAAACTCTGCGCGCAGCCAAGCAGCTTAGCTTTACCTTCTTCCCACGCCCCTTCTCAATAGAGTCCACATTCCTTCAGGTTGTTCTTAATGATAACATCTGTAACAGCATCGAACACAAACTGCACGTTCTTGGTGTCAGTGGCACAGGTGAAGTGCGTGTAGATCTCCTTGGTGTCTTTTCTTCGGTTCAGATCTTCAAACTGACACTGGATGTACGCAGCTGCTTCCTCGTATGTGTTGGAGCCTGAGAAAGATAAGAGCCCTTACTTCAGCCAGCAGTTCACAGCAGAGAGTTTTTGCACAGATCTTTTAAGCACATATTAAGCTGCTTGCAACCATCTGTCTTATCCAGCTACAAATCCAAATCCACCATTAACCCCTTCCTGCAAATCTGAAGTCTATTCCCAGCTTCTGCCCAGTGACCTTGGACAAGTCGTTCCCTGCTGCAAGTCTCCGGCTGCTCCCCAGCCCAGCCCCTGCGCCCAGAGACGGGAACATCACCACCACGCCTCTTTGCGAGCGACCTGCGAGGTCCAAAAGGGAACGCTGCGCATCGGCTACCAAAATGCTTCATGCTACAAACAGCTATACTGCAAGAGTGACAAGGACAGGAACAACCAGACTTGAGGGAAGGGCAGCTTCAAAAATCTGAATGCCTCAAGCACTGACCACGTAACGCACCATCCCTGTGCAGGCGGCAGCAGGGAAGGGCTGCAGAACAGACTATTGCTGAAACAGACACCAGAGTGAACAAGGGCCTTACCCAGGACGTGGATAAGCTTGATAGCCTCTAAAATTGAGGTTAAATGGAAGCGTTGTCCTAGTACAATGTGGAAAACAGTGACCTTGACTTGCTGAAGTGCAACACTGTTAAGTGTCTTTGCTTTTCACACTCCAGGCCATAAAACACATGGACAAAGGCTGTTCCAAACCACAGACATGCACAACCACGTCCCTCCTGAGACAATGAGTTATCAGCTAGCTGGACAGCTCAAAGATGCTGCCCGAGAGACAGAGTCAAGGGAACAGGGAAAAAGATAATCTTGGATCGTGTAGGCTTTAACTGACTCATTGCTGGCCCTGGTGATGCAAACAAGATGCCATTTCACGAGCCCAACCTTACCTGTGTATTCTGGATAGCAGATCGTTAGTGGGCTTTTCTTAATCTTTTCCTCAAACAGGTCTTTCTTGTTCAGGAAAAGAATGATCGACGTGTCTGTAAACCATTTGTTGTTACAAATGCTGTCAAACAGTTTCATACTCTCATGCATCCGGTTCTGAAAAGTAAAAGAAGAAGAGGGGGATGCATCACTCCAGAGTTATTTGGGGAGGATGGGGCGGGGGCAGACAGGCTTTACTGCAAGGGCCAGACTAAGGCACCAAGCATTACGCTGCTCAACACGGATATCCTCGCTGTCACCGCATCAGGAAGAGCGCGTGTGGCCCTGAGCAGAGGCCGGTGCTGCCTCACCCCGCCGCTCCCCCAGCCCGTGCCCGATCCTCCACGGAGGAGCTCACACCTCGGGGAACAGGCTGCGGGGCCAGCACCGTGAGCCACCCTCCTGTACACAGGCCCCGGGGAAAATCTTATTTGTGCATTACGGTTTTCTGTTTCTGGGGCAAGATACCGCAGGCTGCTGCAAGGAAGCGCTCTTCTTTACAGCTCCCGGGTCACTTCAGGGAACAACCGCCACAGAACAAAGGGAACGATCTAGAGACGTGCCCGTCCCACACAGGATAAGGTCTGCACTCGCTTCCACCTCCCTTCTGCTACAGGGCCACCCAGCCAGGCGTTACTAACTCCTCGATGACATACCATTTCTTCGTCCTCGGCCAAGACAAGGTCATAATCACTGAGGGCCACACAGAAAATAATTGCTGTCACGCCTTCAAAGCAGTGGATCCACTTCTTCCGCTCTGACCGCTGGCCACCAACATCAAACATCCTGGGAGAGGCAGAAGAAAAGTCTCAGGAGCTATGGAGACCTCTCTCCCTGGCCACCACCCCGTCCACAAGAGATGGAGAGGCTCAGCTAAGGACTTTCCAACAAGCAGGAGTTAGGGAAAAACAGGTACGCAGCCTTCCATCAGCAGGGCCAACAACGCGGAGCCTCCCTTCCTCAGGAGAATTCACTGAATTCTTTTTAGAGCAATTTCAGCAGGAAGAACTAGAGGTTCACCTACATCACTATCCAGAAGTCTGCTGATTCACCAGGGCATGCTTATTTTGTTCTCTGTCTCCGATTTCCTTAGCAACAATCCATTTGCTTGACTGGACTCCAAACACCTACTCACAGCCAGCTCTTCCAGTTCATTTACACTGCGTCTGACAAAGGCTTATCTGGAACACGCTACCTGCATGCTACTGCTGGGACTCGGAAGAATTAATGAGGTTAAGAAACAGCTTTATGTATTTTTTTTTTTAAAAAGAAGTGTCTGTTGTCTACTGAAGTTTAAAGGCTTCGGCTACTTACAGAATTTCTGGCTATAGAAGAGATGCAAGCACCTTGCCTGGTTACAACACCCCGCTCACCGAAGCATTTTGATGAGATGCAGGGTTGCCCACTATGTTCTGATGCGCTGCGACTTAATTAAATCAAGCCAGATACAAGTCAATATCCAAGAGCTATGGAAATCATAAACATCGATTTGTTATCACAGCAAACACAGAGACAAGAGACACTATCCAGTGTGGGCCAAAAGCAATACAACTTCATGACAGCAAACAAGGGAGCCAGGAGAGCAGTTCAGCTAACTCCAATTTTCTGTTTAAGGTAAACCGTCCCAGCGGACCACAGAAGGAAAGATGAAAATCTCTGCGAAGACACCGGCTGTTTACTTAGCTTGCATTATTCGCCATTACTCTCTGCTGTTAGCGCAGAGACATCCGAAGAGGAATAGCATCCCTGACAACTCAGCTTCTCCAAGCTAATCCAAATTCAAGTCACGGTTATGCTAAAGCTACCTCAGCCCATTATTAATGTCTGAGATTTAACATCAAGGCTTCCGTCGCAGGAAAGATGGCAGCTTCAGGGTTTAAGATGCATTAATGCTTTCCTTTGCGGAGCAAATCCCTCTGAGATGAGACACCTCGTGTGGCTCTGGGGAGGTGGGGGAAAGAGCAACCTCCCTCCGAGGCACGTGCATAAAGTGCTCAGCCATTTCACTTTGAAAGAAGGGCTACAATGATTAAACCAAATATGCCTGCTACCTCCAGCTCACTCTCCCATTAGTCAGACGTGATGATTTTTAAGTGATGATTTCTGAAAGAGCACCACACACTGCAGCTGGAAATACTAACCCCAATACATCGTGATGGAAGACAAGCTTTCCCTAAACGAACCAGAAGCCATATAAATAGTTCTGAGACGCAAAGTGTTTGGGCATTTTTGTTAGAACAGTTCATAAGTTAGGACATTTCAGAAGCCAAACTGTACCGCTCTCCCAAACAGCGTGCAAATGGATCGAGTTTTATAAGCAACACATGGATTTTTGCTATAGCTCTTCCAAACTGTTTTCAAACACAAACTAAAAATAAGCCAATAAATGCTTATTTCAAGGCTTTGAGCAACAAAGGCTTGAAAACATTGCTACAGGATGGAGGGAACTCGCCCAAGATACAGACGCTGCATTTTCCTACACCCCCGTCCTGTGACAGCGCTGCCCACCCCCAGGGCCCCAGGCTGGTTGTTAGGAGCGCGATCGTGACCCAAAGCGAGGATTTTCTAAGGAGCAGACCAAGAGCAGGGAAGACGGCTCGACTGCACGCTAGCAGCTGCTGTGAGGTTAGAGGGAGCTTGGTTAGTGACACTGAAAGGGACACTGCCAGGACCAGACCTGGGAGCTGAGCCCCTCAGGGGCTGAATTTAGGAGGCAGAGAGGGGAGGCGAGTCCCAACCTCTGCAGCGTCACACGGAGGCAGCCAGTCCCCAGCCCTCCTGCATGCCCCGCTCCTGCCCTGCAGCAAGTGTCAGTCAGCAGTCGTCACCAGCTTCGTGAACACCATGCACCCCAGAGCCAAGGCTGGGTCTTCAGGGAGAGCCCTCCTCTTCCACTTCAAAGAAAGGGGTTAAGTTCAAACTCAAAACCCAGGAGTCAGTGTCCTTTTAGTATTTTTTTTTTCTGATCCTGTAAACAAGCAGTCAGTACCTGTGTGCGCGATTCCAACATAAAAGCAGCTGAAAAGAATAGAAGAAGGCAAATAAAAGTCAAACCAGTATCTCCAGTGAGCAACGCCAGTAGAGAGGGAGTACAACGGAGGCGAGGACACTTAAGAGCACGAGGCGTTTTGCAGCGGGGGTGCGGATCTCACCGCCGCGCACCGCGGAAATCACCGCAGCCCACAGGGACGCACGCTGCCCTTCACTTACTTGAAGTAGAGGTCCTTGAAGGTGAAGTGCGTTTCCACGATGCCTGTAGTTTTAACTCTGGTCCGCAGAACATCCTGCTGAGTCGGAATGTAGGTCGGCTGGGATATTCTATCCAAGTCATTTAGGTAACTAAACCAGAAGAGACAACACAAGATGCGCTTTTTTTAGCCTCCATGCTTGCTGTGAATCTTTTATAAACTGCAGAAGAAAGTCATCACAGAACTTATTCATCCTCTTCACACAATGCAGACCTCAAACACACGGCAAACAGACAAACCCCCTTGGGTCTGCCTCGGGGTGGTTTCTATCGTTTTTTTACCCCCCTCGTGGCCGTGCAGCACGTGCAGGGTGAAGTTCAGCTGGTCAGGAGCAACGGCTTAATCAGAGGCTAGCACAAGAGGTACTGCTGATGCAGAAGCCATGCCAAGACTGGTATCTCTTGGGGCAATTCAAAGTAGTCAAGGTCTTTCACATCAAAGCACAAGGCAATAAATCCAGTGGCTCACTTTAAAGGGCAAGGATACATCAAACGAACTAGCAGGAAGGAATTCAGCGTAAAGACCAGCCCCCACGGCAGGCAGATTCATGCACCTACTTCAGCAACAGCAAACTAACGACCGGAGGTGCCTTAATCCCAGCTTTTGGGGGGATGCAGCAGAAAGTTGTAACTCTTTCAAGCAGCAAACACGGCACGCTGGGAAGCCCGCGTGCCTGCGGGCAGCCCCACAGAGCGCGCCCGCTGCCCAGGGCTGCTGGAAGCGCCCGTTTCTCCATGGCACCACAGCACCGTGCCCACCGGGACCCCGACTCCATTTCAGCTTCAGCAGATTCCCTTTGAAGTTTGGCTCTCGGGTACATCGTTTCCTGCAGCACCATAAATCGCGCCCTAGCCAGCAACACCTCCGAGCTCGTTTTTGCCTGTTACGAGGACGGCGAAGCCTTCTGCTTCCACCGGTGAGAAGAGATGACTGCAGCTCCATTCGGAAGGGACCCGAGGCGAGAGCATTACCTCTGACAGCTATGGGCACACCTTCACCCCGCGTGTTTTATAATCAGCACAGGACTGTACTGCCGTCACGGTGGCACGATGCTGTTACGCTATCTTAACGACCTTGCCTTGCCAAGCAAGCAGCATCACAGGTCAGGGTTTGCTCACAAGCGAATGCTGCGCCCAAATTTCACTCGCCTTTGTCGCCGAGCAGGCAGCGCACCGAGCGGCATCTCCCTCCTCTGCCAGGATCGCCGGCGGGCGCTGGCAGAGCGCTGACCTATTTTCTGAGCCCCAGCAGAACCCAGCCCACCCGCCAGCCTCCTGCCGGCGCTCGCCCTGCACCGCGGGGCTCTCCTCCGAGGGCTGGGATCTGCAAGTGGTTTTAGCCTGGGTTTTAGCCCAGGACAGGCCAACTCCCCTCACTCCCTCCTCCGGTCCAGTGGGATGAGAGGTTTGCAAACTGCTCTTTCACAGCAACGCGGCGCCCGTAACTCACGCCTGGGATCGGCTTTAGATTCAGTTCGGTAAAACGGAATTTGGAAGGTAGCTATCTTCATTAGGTTTCTGGTAAGTATTTCTGCTGAGGACGTAACTTGCCCAAGCGTTTATCCTCTTTCCTACCAGTGTTAGTTTAGCTGGGACACGGTGGTTGAGAACCAATGGAAGAGATGGAAATGAAACCTGAGAACTGACCCAGCAACTTCTGACAGCTTGGCTTTGATACAGGTCACAGGGCTGCCCCACGTCACGGAAATGATAAATGTGCAAGCTGAGGCTGTAAAGCATCTGCTCCTAATTGCCAGCTTTCAGGAGTTTGGGCCATGAAGCTGGTATAATTCCCACTTAAGGCTTTTTAGGCAGCCAGGAGGAGTGAATAGGGGCATCTCCCATCAGCTGCACTGCAAAGTGCCACTCGAACACCTGCATATCGATCAGCGGAACAAGGTGTATCAGGTTAAGCAGTGCTCCATCTGCAAGTTCCCTTAAAAATAAACTCGGCCAGATTAATTCAGAGGGACTCCAAGGGCAAGCAAATACCAGGCCCCATGACAATGCCGAAGCAGTTGGATTTTTGAGCAGGGGATTTTTTGGTACTAGATCCCATGTACACGCAGCCCCCTCCAGCTATCCGGGGCTCGCCAGGGGCAGAAGCCACCGTGCCCGCCGCGCGCCTCCCAGCTGCAGAAGCCCAGTCCGTGCCGATCGCCTCCGTTTCCCTCCACGACATACTGAGTGGAACTTGAAGAAGCTGGAAAAGCACGGTCTGAGACTCGTGGCTTCGAGCTACTCATCACCCAGTTTGCCTCAGAGTTTACAGATGTTCCTCTAAAATATTGTTTCAAGAACTAAAAACGTACACCTGACTGAATCTTGCCACATCTCACGCAGCTCGCAGCCCTTTTCACAACCTCCTCTGTCACCGGGCTGCAGTCACACGCTGAGGCTGCGACACTTGTTCCCCACCTCGCACCCGGGTGTTTGCAGAACCAGCTATTTCTCATGCTCAACACCACCTTGCAAATGCAAGCTTGCAAAAAGGTTGGTTTTTGTTTTTTTTTACACTCTGAAAACGAGGCTTTGGGCACAGAAATGCTGACCAAAAGCCTGCAGCATAACCCGTACTTGCGTTAGTGACCCTCCAAGCCTTCCCAGGACGTGCTGTGCTGGTCCGGCCCCGGTTCGATACCGATGCGTGCGTGGACGTGTAGTTGCAGCCTGATCAGCTTCAGCACCATCCTGACTGACGCTCAGGCCAACTGCTCTGCTAAGGAGCACTGGCAGCAGCGGCAGGGCTCTCCGGAGCGGACAGCTTTCAGGAGGTGAATAAAACACAATTCCCCTCCTCCACACACTCACACGAGCCCTGGAGTGGCATTTTCCTAACGATTCAGTCATGTTTCCTTTCAGTGCTGGAAAAAATGCTCCCAAGGCCAAAAACGTCTCTGAAAGATTCATACAAAGCATTTCTTACGAAAGGCGCTCGCAGGCAGCGCTGCGGGAGGGAGGGAGGGGCGGCCCCGGCAGCCGGGAGGCAGCGCCGCAGACAAAGCCTGCCTCGGACCCGCTGCCAGGAGGCGCAGCCTGGTGCCCAGCTGGGTTTGTATCTGCAGCCACCGAACGCCGAGCTTTCCAGAAGCCTTAGCACAAGAACCCGTCCGCGTCAGCCTGAAAATGCAAACGGTATTCCTCCTTCCATAGGCGGTCGGTTCACACAGACTTGATCTACAGCCAAGCCTTCCTGCAGCAAGAAGAGAACGGGTGAGGACCTGGTGAATCCTGTATCTAAAGGACGTCTGTTTTGGAAGTCTGTCTCCTCTTTCCCTGCATCTTTGGGTGGATTTTGGCAGAAGACGACATTAAGCAAAGCAGAAAACAAGGTAACAGAGCAGGATTTCCAGGAAAAGGGAATGCTGCTTGTTACCTTTATCAATACAAATGCTCATTTGGAGCAGCTCAGACAGACCCTAAGTCTGCAGCACAGGCCTGCTGATGAAAAACTCACATCTGAAACTTGAACTGTGATCCCAAGGTGGTGCTACTTGAGAGGAATCACAAGAAAGCAGCACCAGGAGACACATGGGAGGGCTTCTACTTGAAAGTGAAGAAAATACAATAAAAAGAAATCTAGGTTTTACCCAGCAACATAACTGTAAGGGAATTCAGGCCAGAACCGGCACTTGGGAGCGTGACAAGAAATGCCAGAATATGGAACAGTTCATCCGAAAGTACGCTAATTGCCTGCAGATAGCTCCCAACAGTATCTGCAGATTGGTGCCTGCACGACCTTCGGAAAAAGCAGCAATAGCAGCAAGCAAAATACTTTAGAGCACTATCCGCTTACCAACGCTTACAAGTATCAGATGGAGGCGACTGCAGAGATGTGCAAGACAATAAGCCTTAGCATCCACACAGGTTTTCGTTTGCTGTAGCTGTGACACCAAGAATTGAGCACAGGGTTCCCAAATGCTTCTCCACAGCACCCACCGGAGACAGGAGAGGTGATCTAGGGAGAGCTGTTTGCTCGCGTCAGAGGTAAAGAAAACAGGAAACTGCCATATGGCAAACAGGGACGTTCGGAACGTCACACCAGAAGAGCACGGCAGTTGCTGGAGGGACGTTATCAGATGGTGCCTAAGAGAAGACACTGAGCGTTTCTGCCAGTGTTTGAATACCCCCAGTTTACACCAAGAGTTAACTCAACTGTTCTAAAAACCAAACCACACACAAGAGAAAACGTGCAGAAGGCTCGGGTTCCAGGACAGACCGCTTGGATTGGTGTCACCAGCGGTTATCTTCGGGAGTTTGCCCCCGCCCTTTGCACGTGCACAACAAGCACACCGTTACGAGGGTGACCTCCCGCGCCACGGGCAGGATCCGCACTGCACAAGGGGAACGGCTCAGGCAGGCAACAGCGGGAAGAAAAGCTTTCAGAAGAATTTGACGCAACCCTGAAAATCCTGGCACTCTGCCACAGCTCTCCTGTCAGTTCCTGACGATAAGTCAAGCCGCCTCATTTTCACAAGTGATCATCTGTATCTTGCTCTTTTTCCTTTTCGGGTGTCTCAGCAGAGGCCCTCAGCTCTGATCTGACGCCAGGAGCCCAGCACCAGGCTTGACGCACAGTGCAGTGCAGAACTGCAGCTGGAAAACCAGCCGCCCCAACAAGGGCACCGGCTGCTGGCCCTGGCACTTCTCTTTGTAACAGCCACCGAAAGGCGCAGAGGTGACGCTCCCCCAGCAGAACTGCACACAAAAGCTACTACCTACGTGATCACCACCACGAGAAGGGATTGGAAGACATCCGTCCTTTAAGCATGGACAAGAGAATTAATTAAGAAACACCAGAAGATAAGGCAGGTCAGGGGCCACACGCTGAGCAAAGAGGAGCGAACGCTGGCCGCACGCTCCCTTGGCCGCTCGTTCTGTCCGTCAGCAAGGCAGGGGGCCCGTGGAAGAAACCAGCTCCTGACCTGCGTGACTGCGCTCTGCGCCCACTCGCAGCATTTCCTAACCGCGGAGTTGCCTGGCGACTGACTCAAAAAACAATGCTGTCTTCATGCAACTTCCTGCGGTCTTAGGACAGGAAGCAAAATTCTGACGCCTGTATCAGAAAAATGCCACACGGGTCATCAACAGGCTGAAATCTCTCTGCTGCAGATTTGACGCCAGCCCATTAGAGCAACTCTTCCCAGCAGGTGTCCACACGTACCCGAGATGGGACGTGACGCAGATACTGAGGAACGGGAACAACCCACTAAAACCCGGTCTTTGAAAAGCGGTCAGGTGAAGTCATGTAAGCACTCAAGCAGGCTTACACCCCCTCTTCCCAAAGCCGCCTTGTTGCTGGCCCCTCCATGCCCTGTTCTCCCGCCTGCCTTCATTCACATCATCTTCCCAGGCAGACCACCAAGACACAAAGCCAGGGCTCCCCACCTTAGCTCCTCCTTAAGCTCCACTCAACCTCTTACGTCTTCTGCCTCAGATCCTGTGTGCAAGAAGAACTTCAGCTTTCTTTCTCTCCCCCACGTCTTTTTTATTAAATCTATTCTCTCACTGATTCTCATCTAACCTTTTTTCTCCCTTTGAATCTGAAGCTTCCTCCTCGTATGCTGCAAAGGTACTCAAGAATCTAAGCCTCTTCTTGTCAACTCACTCACCTTGATCTAAACCCATGATCATCTGCCGAGGTGTTACAATTTTAGCAAAATTCTTGCTTATTTTCAAGCTAAAATTTGCTCTGCACAGAGAGCCTGCAGGCAACTCAGCTGTGACTCATCTAAAGTTTCTTTATAAAGCGCTTCCAAACTAATTTTCCAAGGCATAAAACTTGGCCAAACCGAAGAATTTTCAGGTGGACATCAGGAAGCATGCCTGACCCCAAAGTCATCCCTTCTGACTTTTAAAACATTTGCTCTAGAGAGACCGAGCGTGCAACTTTTTCCATAAAGAAAAAAGCAACAACCGCCTTGTTTTTCAAAAGCAACAGTTTCCCTTCCCTGCACTAACCTGCCTCTCGGAAATAGATGAGGCATTCTGGTCAAAATTCTCATTAATTCCAGCCAGCTGCCAGCAGCAGCCTACAGCGTTCCTCGCTATTTATCTAGTCGTAACTTTCCAATTGTTAAGCGATTGTGTGCATGTTAGAAACAGAACAGTAAGCAGGTTTATAGCTCGCCTGCAGCACTGCCTTTGTGATGTTAAGCACAGAAACAGAAGTGTAGCGAGAGCTGTTAAGGAAAACAACTATATGAATATTGAATTGCCAGTATCGGGAGAGCCCAGTATTGGAAATTGGTGGTCACTGCGAATTTGGTAGTTAAATCAGAAGCTCAGTTTCAGGAAGTGTTACTCCCTTCTGCAGGGAAAGGAGTAAAGGTCGTGTCGCTGACCATCTGCTGCAACAATTGATCTTGATGCAAGGTGGTACGTTGTTCTTCCACTACAGATTGCCAAATTCACCTAGGCTCAAAACAAGGAATGCTTTTTCTTTTTTCCAGTCTTATACGCAGGAAAAAGATACAGGAAAACTGACTTTGATCAGCTAAAGCACAAAGTCAGCTTGAGAGCCAAGCCCTGAGAAACACCAGCCCAGCTAGACTACGATTTCTGTCCGCCCACTCTGGAAGCGGTTTCTGTCTGCTTGCAGCCATGAAGTCCTTTCTGAGGACCAGTGTTTGGTTTGCTGTGAAGAACCCAGAAGCCAGTAACGGTCTCTTACTATGATGCAGAGTCATTAAGTTGATATTCTCTTGATCTGCTGAAGCAGGCCTGAACCCCAGCATCTCTCCATAACCGCTTGATCACACCAGCTAGCTCAGCAGTCATCACTCCCTCCTCGGCGCTTCCAGCTAACACAAACAGCTGACGGGCGTCGTCCTGCAAGAAGAGGCGAAGAAAAAAAATAGAAATCAAAACTTAACACCAGAAACTGTCTTAGAGGCTGCAGCAACTGCACTAAGGAGTCATGTTCCCCTCTGCCACGCAGTCTTCTCCCCCAAATCACCAAGTTATTTTTCGTCCTGCAGTCAAAGTGGAAAAAGGCTGACCTGCATCCCACACTGACGTTTACTTCTGCAGTGATCAGACCTGCCAGCTTCCTTTCAGGAGATGTAAGAGACCTTTCGCTATCCCAACAAGTTCTCAACTGCAGCAGACTGTCTCCCTCCTAATATCTGCTCCTCTCCAACGAGTATCTGTGTCTGTACTGCCCAGCACGTACCATCAAAGCTTGGAAAAGAGTCAAGTCTGCCTGCTACTCCAAAGGGTACCTCCCTAGCACTAGGCAACAGCCACCTAAATTATTTTAATCAAGGTCTAAATCACCGCAATAAAGAGCTGGAGCTCAGTTATGAGTCTTTGCACGTGCTGCACTTATGGGTACAGTGCTACGCTGACAAGTCATACGCTGTGGTTTGCTGGGAGGCAGTAGATTTAGTTACCCTGGGTCTCGTCCTAGAAAACTGTAACAAGTTGTTTGCCCTTCAGGGTAGTTCGGGGCACTGGAAAATTCTTGGCGTTCAGCTCTTGTTCTGCTTTTGCAAAGCAAGCTAAGCCTAGGCAGGTCAACCGAAAAAGGAACTTGGATTTTAACATCTTCCTCCTTCCAGCCACATTAGCCAGGCTGAGATCACCACTCAGCCCGCACAAGCTCAGAGGAAAGGTGGAGCAGAATGCCAGGGTGGGTTTGGAGAACAGTTGAGTAACAGCCTAGGTTAGCGTGCAAGTGAACATATGCCCTTCAGCAAGGACACTTTATACCTTAAGTTCCAAATACCTGCAGTTGCAACACAAAGAAGCAAAGTGTGTTACTTCACTTACCGTGTATTAACTGTAAGCACAAGGAATCAGTGCAAGTCAGCAAACGTCACAGGCTGTGCAGCCACCGCCCAGAATACACAGTTCCCATCTCCTACTCATTTTCAGGAGCTTCTGACTTCCCATTCAGCCTGTGCCTTCCCCCACCATGACAATTAAGACTTCTCTTCAGTTTCTACCAGCTTGAAGCACTGGTGGTGAGCACCGGTAAGAGCACAAGGAATCGGCAGAACTGAAGGGTAAAGCAGCGCCTCCAATCCTCAGAACGCTCAGACAACGAGTGTGATCAAGGCTTATTTAGTTCAGCTTAAAGACTAACTGGCACAACGCCTTGAAACACTACTGGGGACTGACGTCCAGAGTCAAGCAATTTAAACCAAAACTAAGAGCTTTGTTAAAAATTCAAATACCTTAGACAAATGCTTGGGGATTTTTATTTATTTATTTGAGCATTCAAACTACAGACCGTGAAGCGTCCCTCCCACTAATGCATCCTGTAACAAACGTGCTTCCACTATGAGCGTCACGGACAGAATTTCCAGGATTCATTAACACAATTCACAGCACCAACTCAGACTAAGGGAAATAAGTGAAATACTTACTGCTCTGGCAACTTCCCCAAAGTCTATCTTTAGCCTTCCCATGGCTCTTATGATTGCAATGATGGACTGGATAGTATTGCTGTAGACAACCACTTTATATTGTTTGCATTCTTCCTCCGAATAGCCATCCTCATGAATAATCCTGGAAGAAAACCAAGCCGTCACTCCCAAGCCAAACCAGAAGGGCACCACAGACTGCTTATTTCATCTTGCACTGAAATGCAGTTCCCATGACTGCACTCTCACTTACTTCATCTGCTTCACAATGGTGCTTTTGCCAGATTCTCCAGCACCTGAAAAGCACAAACAAATCCCAGTTAGCAACGACATGAAGTTAGAAAGAAAAGCAGATTGCGCCCTCCTCACTTCCAACAGAGGGGTTGACAGGGTTCGGAATGAGATGCTTCCTGTGCATCGCTGCCGCTAGCAGAGCCCCACAGCAGCTGCACCCTCCTCAGGTTGGATTTACAGATGCTGATGGTCATCGTGCGTCCATCTGCTCAAAAAGCAAAGTAGAATTGCTGGACTTCCAGAGCACGCTTCCTAGTCAGCGTGGGGAGCTACCTGGGAGGCACGTCTGAAAAGCTGGGACGAGGATTTGTCTAACAGACTGTCTGCCCGCCACCCCTCGTTTCCAGCTCGCTAACTCCAGTCCGAGGCAGCCCCGCAGCTAAATGCATGGATGCCATCAGGTCCTGCCCGCCGTTACCCGGCCGAGCAAGATAAAAGCACTGGCCTTGAATAACCGGGTGGATAAACCCCAGATCCCGGGGCATTTTCACAAGGAACAGCTAACTCAGAGCGATCTTGTACAGCATCCAGGGGAAGGGGCAGACCCACAAGAGAGCTCAAAAACGTGCATGCATTGTGCGTGCAGATCCAGGTGAAGCAGCTTGAGACATTAAAGGCCAGAACCGTGTTACTGTCGGAGCGGGAACACCGGGATGGATCCTGCAAGGTCCCTCGGCCACTCTGCGGTCAGCCAAATGCCGCCCATAATGTTCCAAACTGGAAAAACCCAGGCGCGCCCCCGCGCCGCATTACTACAGCGCAGCGGGAAGCACACCACCGTCGCTGCTGAGCCAGGTGCCTCCCAAGCACCGCGGCAGAACCCCACGGACGCCTGCCCAGGCTTGAAGTGGCAGCTCCCGGGCACCCGTGAGTCACGGGCAGGAGGAGCGGGGACCTGGCCTCCCGCTGCAGCCGCTCGCCCCGCGCCGCTTCCCACGGGGAGCACAGCACGGGACGGGTCGGGCACCTCCACCACGGCACACCCACCCACAGCACGCGCACGGCAAATTGTAATTGATTAACGAGTTCTGTTCTCCATCGTTTCCCACTGTACAAGCTTTATTATTCTGGGGAACTGAGGACAAGGAGACCCGCAGGTTTAACTGGGAAATGAGCGCCTGCCACAGGACGACTTCCCGCTGAAGTACCTGGCCTGCGGGCGGCGGCACCGGCCCTGCCTGCATCGCGGGCGGCTTTCCTTCAGAGGACGGAGCAACCTGCCTTGCTGAGCCCCTGCACACCCCGGGGGGCTGACTTATTCCTGCCCGCCAAGTATGAGGCTCCTTTCGCCAACGTCGCTTTCAATCCAAGGCATCACAGAGCGCTCTGCACCCGCTTCCCAGGGCGCAGCAAGGCCAGCAGCCACCTCTGCCCACCGGCGCAGCGGGCACCGGCTCCGTGCCCCAAAGCCACGGCGTTATCACGGCTCGTTACCACGACTCGTTACCACGGCTCGCCGAGCCCCGCGGCAGCAGCAGCCGGGCGGCACTGCCCGCACGAGGCCCGTGCCAGAGATGAAGCAGGCAGAAAGCAGGCAGAAAGCACGCCCGAGTCACCGCGTGCCCGCGGACACCCGGCTCTGCTCTGCCCCGTGCGAGGCGCAGCAGGAGCTGCCTGCAAACAAGCAGGACCAGCCGCGGGTTTCAGGCTCCTCGGCCCAAAGGGCTCGCCCCGAGCTGCAGAACTGGGTTTGCTGAAGCCCGAAGAATGAAGCTGAGCCTGTCTGGATTTGGTTACGTGACTAAGGGTGTCCTGGCTGGGCCAGGGGACGCAGACTGCCGTTCCCTTCCAGCACAAAGACTTCGGGTGCCCCAGTGCGCACGGGGGACTGGCGGAGCGGGGACCCTGAGCGGCATTGCTACCAGCACGGAGAGTTTTGCTGGAAGAGGAGAACCCCCTTTAGGTTATCAGACCGATGGGGAAAGACCAAATTTCAGGTATAAAAGGAGGCTGTGAGAACTGGGCTGTGGTGTACTTCTCTAGAAAAAAAGTAGATGAAGTGCTCTTCCAGAACAAGAGCGTTTCCCAAGCCTCGGGCAACATCCGGAGCGGACTACGCTGCATTCCAGTTCCACTCCTGTATCCCTGAAGCCTTGGGAAAGCCAGCTCCCAGGAACAGCACCACGAATCGGGCACGAAAGCAGTGCTGCTGCTGAAAAAAAAGAGAATTCACTGCCCGGTCTCGCGGCTTGATGCCACGCTGGCACAGGAACCGAGAAATCCAGCTCCCGAAGACACGAGGTTGCTTTGTCGGCTTTGGGAGCGCGATAGGTGTGCTACTTCCTCGCCTGGAACTTCGTACATGTTCCAGCTCGCTCATTTCACATTCCCCACTCAGCCAAGAGGGTTTTGGTGGAGGAAAGGGCAATACTGGAGAGAACCTGGAGGAACGCGAAGTACCTGCGAGAACGTTGGGGTAGGGCTTACAGCGATGGCTGGGAAGGAGCAAACAGGACGACTGCTTGCTGCCGTTACGCAGCAGCCGGACGCAGGCTGCCGTTCACCGGCTGCGAGCGCGCTGCGCCAGCCTGAACCCAGGCCTGCCGCCGCCCTCGGAAGAAGGCAGCAATCGTCCCAGGACCGAGCGAGGACCACGCTGTCTGTACAGACGCGCGCTTCTATTTCCACTCCCAGCGCACCCGTCAGTTCCCAGATGTTGACGTGGATTCCTGAGGCTCTGCTGCTGTATTAAATTACGACAGAAAGCTTCCCCGACATCAGACAAGGTCATTTTCAAGCTGAACGTGCATTTCCTCCTAGGGAGCTTCAAAGCCAGCAAGCGGTCAAATACTTTTACAGCTCTCGGTGGCTGAAGACAGGGGATGCAGATCAGGTTCTTCCCCCAGCGAGAGCTTTCGCAGCAGGACAAGCCGTTGGATGACGGGTTCTCAGGCTGTCAGCTGGGAGGAAGCTGAAGTCAAACGACGCCTGCACGCGCTGTATCGCAGGGCTGTGCCTCCGTCCCCCGTATGCAGAGTGGCAGGACAGGGGTTTCTGCTGCTTCGGAGAAGTGACGAGGGACACGCTGGTGTCTGAGCACCACAGTGCCGCTGCCGGGGCCGTGAGGCGCTCTGCTCGCTTCGGCTGGGCACGGACACCTTTAAGCACCGATTCTGCAGCCACCGCTCTGAGGTTATCCGCCTCACCATCCCCCTCGGGGATGGCAGCACCAGCAGCTGCCCTGCGCAGTACGGAAACTGCTTCCGAGATAGGGCACGTGGTGCAATTTAAATCAATTAGCCTTCGGTCTAGGCTGAAGGGTTACCAGATTAGAGTCTCTCGTGACAAAATACTTCCATGTCTGGAAACCAAAGAATTCAACTTTCAAATTATTCCTAAGCATAAGTCAATTTTTTTTTTCCTTCCCTCAAGTCTCAAGGAGAAGATACTGCCAACCCAGCTCCAGGCAGGCCAGGCAGCATAAAACAGATTCCATCTTTAAGGCTGTTGAAGAAACGCTAGCAAGAAAGAACAACGAGGCGTGCTTTCAGCAGAATCCCCCACACCTTTACTCAGACCTCCGAGGGAATTAACACCTCTCACCCAAGCGAACCCCGGAGGCCTGAAGCACACAGTGCCACGGGGCTCCCCAGCACAGCAGCGCTCCGTCCGAAACCCGGAGCTTGCGGGAAGCATCCTCCCGCTGAGCGGGCTCTTTCCTCCTGTTGCCCCCCCCAGGACGCCCGCCTCTCCTCCGGCGGGCGCGCTTCTGGCAGGGGCACACCCAGAGCAGCGCCCTGCTGGCTGCACAGCGCTGACAGCCCCGGGGAGCGCGCACAGGGAGCCGTGAGGCTCCGCGCACCCGGCGCCTCCGCCCCGCTCCGCGCACGGGCTCCTCCGCCAAGCCCCCGTGTTTCTTCCTGCAGGTGAGCGTCCCCCTCGCTCGGCCGTTGCGATGGGAAAGCCTCGGCGCCGCCGCCTCCCCGCAGAGCCCTGCGCGGGGATTCGGAGGAGGCTCCCGAGCACAAGCCCTGGCCCTTTTCTCGTCGCCAGGCTCGCTGCCGTCTCCTCGGATTGCCTTAAAACAACGCACCGCTGCAGCAGGCATCGCCGAACCTGCGCTGCCTGTCAGCCGGGTGACAAAACAGCATCAGACACAATTGTGCCGTGCCGACACAGCCAAGGCGGTTATACAACACTAATTCGAGCCACGTTCGTTTAACTCTTCCCCTTCCCATTTCCAACCCCACGCACCCCAGCAGCGGCCTCAAACAGCAGCAGCCCGTGCTTCTGGGGAGCGCGGCGCCCGTTCCTCACCCTCCGGCTGCTGAGGGGCAGCAAAAAGCGAGCGGCGCCCTCTCCCCCTTTCCCTAAGAGAGGCGGCCCAGGACAGGCTCCCCCGGCTGCAGCTGCCACCTCCTCTGGGAGGGGATTCCCGAGGGAAATCTTCCGCTGCTCCCAGCCTGGCCCCCCGTCCCTGCACCTCGTTAAGCGCTCATTTAGAAGCGCCTGCCCTGCAGCACCGCAATCCCTCGCCAGGAGCTCCTGCTGGGGCAGCAGCTGCTTTCCAAGGCGATGGCTGGCGTCAGGCACCGTCTCCTCCAAATTGCTCAGGAAAAAAACCCAACGCGTTAACGCTGCCCTGGTCTATCCCATGACACCAGTGCGGCGTGCTCCTGTGCAGCCCGTGGCATTTTCAGGGCCCCCCTCTCGCTGGCCACCTGCGCTTTTATCTCACCCCCTCCCAAATGTTCACAGTTGTTTGTATTTTACTTAGTTTCCAGCCCTAGCTTGAACATCTCCAGGTCTCATCTCTGTCCTCTGACGCCTGCAGTTTGTTTAAACATTTGCACGTCCCGCGCGCGCTGCTGCTCTGCCTCGTTCCAAGTCACTTGAGGGGCTGCAAGGGGTCTGCACAAAGCGGTGCGCATCAGGCGCGGGGTAACCGGCGCTCAGCGCACCCTGTGCGCCCGGGCGCACGCAGCTTCATTTACCCCGGTGCCTGCTGGTGGCACTTGCAGCGGGGCTTAAGCCTCAGTCCTGTACCTTTAGCAGGAAAAAGAGCAGGAACTGGATCCTGCTTTGCAAAGCGCAAGCGGGCGGCGTGGCGCTGAGGTGCTCGGGGCCCGCAGGCCTCCAGGAGAGCCGGGGCGCTTTGAGGAGCTCAGAAACCAGGAACTGAGCCACTGGATGTTACTGGGCCCAGGAGCGGCAGGCTTGGAACGCCGCTCGAGCACTCACTGCCGAGCACAAAGCCAGCCTCTCCTTTCTGCTTTGGTTGCAGGGCGCTCACCTTTCGCCACGAGAAGCCGGGGCTGACCGGAGCGGGGCCGCCGTGACTCCGTGCAGAGAAGGCTTCGCAAGTCCGACGCCTGCCGGCTTGGCAGCAAGGAACGCGCTCATCCCACAGCTCCGCCCGCGCGCCCCGGGAAGGAAGGGCGATTCCCCCTCCCGAACCTCCTGCGGCCTTGGGCAGAAGCGGCTCCCCGCCGACCGAGGCGCGTTCGGCAAGACCTCCCTGCAGCCACCGCTCCTCCGCTCGCCCCGCGGGGCCAGCATCGCTCCCCCGGAGGCCGGCCGGGGGGAAGGCCCCCAGCCAGCCCCCGCTCGCCCCCGGGGTGGACGGGGGGAACCCGAGGCAGCCCCAGGCCGTGCTGCGACGCGCGGTGCGGAGCCAAGCGGCCCCGCACAGCCCGGAGCTCACAAGACCACGGGGAAGCGGGCGATGAGCAGGGCAGCAGAACACGGAGCGGACCGGGAATGCCAGGCCCGCGCGGCTGCGCTCCAGGTGAAACGGCCGCTTTTAAAGAAATTACCTCCTCATTCACCCCGCTGAGGAAATGGGAAAGGGAGGCCAAAGACTGCCTGCGCCTCCCAGACACGAGCACCGAGCCAGCGCCCTGTTTCAGGCGGTATTGTAGGTAACGTGCTTTTTCCAGAGCTCGATCAGAACTGCAGGCGAGGATTTCCCCCCCCGCCCCCCAGTTAAGGGGAGAAGCCCTGCAGCATCTGAAAGTTTCAGGAGAGAAACCAGGTTGCTGCCAAAACAAATTCTCCCTCGAGACGTGGAAGGGATGCACCTGGAATATCCATTAAAGCGCAGACATTTAGCAGGCTGACACGCTGCTGATCCCCAGCCTCTGGAGGAGGCCGCGCACAGCTTGTAACTGCAGCAACAGCCTGCGCCCGCTGCGAAACCGCAGCAGGGGCTTGGCAGAAACCTCGCTGCCCGGACGGGGGACGCTCAACCCTCGCCGAGCCCCAAAACCCACCGAAGCTCCCAGGGTCTGCCAGAGCCAACGGCCCGGGAACGGCCCCGGGGGCGACGTGGGGCCACCCGGCTGGGCAGGAGCAGGGAGCCGGGGGGAGCCCGGCCCCCCGGAGCAGGGGCTGCTGCAGGACTCGTGAGCGTCCCTGGGGGGGACGGGGACGCCACCTCCCCAGCAGCACAGATGTTTCCTTCTGTCAACATTTACTCCGGCCCCTCCCTAGCAAACAGCCGGGGACATTTCGCCTTTCCACGCAAACGCGCTCCTAGGAGGCGGTTTTCCAGGAGGCTGCGCCCCGCGCACCCCCGGCCCGGCACCAATTCCAGCCCCGACATCCCCGCCTGCTGGGCGCGCCGCCGGCCTCGCTGACGCCCACATCTCCCCTCGCAGGGATGTTTCGGTTATTTCAGCGCTTGGATAGCGCGAGGCCGGGGGAGCTCGGCTGACTGCAGGACCCGGCAATCAGGAGAAGGGGACGCCACAGGAAAAGAGGGCGGCCGTGCCAGGCCCCGGGGGAGACAGCTGCTGTTAGAAAAGGCAACGGGAACCAGGACAGCTGAGGCTGACACGCTGCGACAGCAACGGCCACGCGCTGGGAAAAAACAAAGCACGCAACCGAAAGGGCACGCGGCTGGCTGGGGCCCGGCCCGGGCCAGCAGGAGCCGGGGGTGCGGGACGAGCCGGGGGTGTGGGACGAGCCCCGTGGGCGCGGGACGAGCCGGGGGTGCCCCGCACGAAGCAGAGGATCCTCTGCAGACAGCCCTTCTGAAAACCTCACCACCGAGAGCCCCGGCACCACCGCGACCCCGGAGGCCCCCGCCGCAATGTGGGGGTTCCCGACGCAGCCCTGGTGCTGCACGCAATTGTGGATCTTTTCCATACGAGCCCCATGTCACCCCCCTATGGAAAAGGGAGGGAGAGAGTCTTGCCTACGTTATTTGGCCATCGACGTTTGTGTAAGCCCGAAAAATTAAGGCTTGAAACCACAAAGCTGCAAATGGCTCACAAGCAACACGGGCCCCTAAGCACCCAAACCTTACGCCTTTTTCTTTTTGCCTTGAACCTTTTCGGGGCATTAGCCCGATTTTACAGAAAGGCTTTGAACGCCTGAGCGCTGCCTTAAAGCGTCGGGGGAGATTTTTAAGGCAGCCTTGGAGCGGCTGCCCCACGTGGGGCTCACGGGGAGCTGGGGAGAGACCTGGGGCAGGGCCGGCACCTGCAGCACGCGGGGCAGGCGGCGTCACCCCACGGCCGGGCGAAGCTCTCCCTTCGAGGCTCCTCGCCCAAACGTGACCAAAACTCCTCGCCCGACCGTTCTGGGGGGGGCTGGAGGCGGCCCAGGGGATCCCGCGTCCGCCCAGCGGGCTCCAGGCTGCCCGCGGCCATCTCTCGAGGGCGGCCGAGCGACTGCCCCCGGCACCGAGGAAATGCACAAAACCAGGCGGAGACAAACCTAAAGAAATCAAATAAAAAGGAAAAAGCTCCCTTTTGGTAAAATTAAAAGGTAGAAACTGGGGAGAGAAGGAACGGCCAGCTCTGGAGGACGCAGGCTGCTTTGTCCTCGCCCGCTGTTGCGGCAGGGCCAGACCCCGGTGCCCACGGACCCGGCGGCGAGGCAGTGAGCGTCCCCGGAGCAGGGCGGCAGCGGGGCACGGGGAGGCTCCTGCACGCCAAGCGCCGAAGGCTGGCCGCAGTAACATCTGGGAGACGGCGTGAAGCAATGGGAACGGCCCGAGCCCTCGCGATGTCCGGTTTACCTTTGATACACCGTTTTTTCCTGCAGAAGGAAAGCGACCAACCGCAGCTGTTTTCCTCCACGGCGAGAACCAAATCAAAGTTCACACCTGACCGACGGCCGCGTTGCCTAACCCCCACCCCGCAGCGCAGAGGGGGGCCGGCGGCGCTGACCGACTGCTGCGGGCCACGAACCAGGAGGCCCAGGAAGGAAAGGGACGCGGCAGGAGGGGCGCGGCGGCAGGCAGACCCCGCCGCGTGGCCCCCGAGGTGGGAGCCGTGTCCCAGAGCGGCAGAGACCTGGGCCGGGCAGACGCGGGGGGAACGCTGAGGGCAAGGGGCTGCAAAGAAAAGTTCCTCGCTAGCACGGCTGCCCGAGCGCCTCGTTTTTCCTTGCAACCTGGGTGGACTGAAGGTGAACGCCCACTGACTGTGACGGCGGGACAACAGCCCTGAGCTGTTACAAACGCTTATCAAAACAAGCAGGTGGGAAGGGGCAGCCTGCCGGCAGCCTGCCAGCCCCCTGCCAGCCCCCCGCCGGGGAGCAGCGCGCTCCTGGAGCACGGAGACCCCGGCACCCGGAGCCCCCCCGTGCCTCCGCCCAGCCCGGGGCCCGGCTCCTGCTCGCCGGTTGCTTTCAGAGCTGGCCCAGTTGGCGCCGCCGCGGTAAGGAGGGACGGGCGAGCGAGGCAGAGCGGTCACCAAACGCCAGCTGGGAGAACGCGGAACCGGAGACGTGCCTCCGGCGGCGGCCGGGCCGCTGGGGATCGCTGTGCGGGGCCGGGAACAAAAGGCGATGGCGCGGCGAGCAAGGGAGGCGCCGCCCGGCTTCGTGCGGGGTGCGCTGCGAGGCCACCCGCAGCCAGCTCGAGCGCCAGCCCCCTGGGGCTGCTCCACCGAGCTCCCGTGAGGGAGGAGCACCTCGGGTGCCAGAAGCGAGGAGCACCGCGCCTCTGCGGCTGCGTGCGAGCTCGTTGCTCAAAACTTTAAAAGAGCCACGTTCAAATTAAAAAAATCCCTCTTTGTTTAAAAAAGAAAAGTTATTTCGATGCTCTGCCTCCGTGTTTGATGGAGCTTGAACCCCGTCCAGAGAGCCCTGGGAGGAGGGGATGCAGTGCTGAGCCCCCCGCCAGCCGCCCCGCGGGGCCGGCCCCGAGCCTCCGAACTCGAGGCGGATTTCTGTGAAACGGAACCGCCCCGCGGCGAGCGCTTTGTGCGTAAGCGGCCCTTCTCCTGCCTGCAGCCGATCCTGGGGGGTGAAGGCAGAAGGGTTCGGATCCTGCACCCGATCCCCACGAGGAGCGGAGCGGCAGCAGCAATGCGGGCACGGCCCAGGCAGCGGTGGGCGCACGGAGAGCCTTCCTCAGCCCCGGCCGGGCACCAGGCGCCACGAGCCGGGTTCTCGCTGACGCGGCAGCTCTCCCCAACCGTCCTCACCACACCGAGGGCCTAAATCGCCTTCTGGAAGCGTAACCCCGCCTGCTGCGCCGGGGAGAAAACTCTCGCGTGGCCAGGGGTCACGAGGAGCGCTCGGGCCGCGAGGGCAGCACGCGGCAGCCGCCCCGCAGGGAGCGCCGAGCGGCTCCGGAGGCGAGGGGCGGCCGGGCCCGGTGCCCAGCGGCCCCCTGACACACCGGCGCCGAGAGAAGCCCGGGGAAGCCGCTGCTACGGACCTGGCGGCAACGGCTTCGCCTGGGTGTGCGTCCCCAGAAGGCCCCGCTCCGCCCTTCACGCAGGCACAGCCACGTCCGGCTGAGCAACATGCGGTGAATCGGGGAAAAAGGGGGGCAAGACAGCCTCGGAGGAAAGCGGAGGTCTCCCGGAGCAGCGGAGCCGGCGGTTTGCTTGGGTCGTTATGCGGATGAGGGCTATTTTAGAACGAACTTACGCTTTTAATTATTTCTGCCTGAATTAGCAAGAGCCCTTCAGCGTAATCGCGCGGGGCACCCGGACGCCGTAACCCCGCAGCGGGCTGGGCACGGGCACGCCCTGCGCACGCTCCCCTTGGGGCCGGCTGCGCCCGCCCGCCCCGAGGCCTTTCGCACGCTTCTGCTGCGCTTCTCCGCGGCGTGCGACGGGACGGCCGCGCGCACCCAGCGGCGACTTCGTGCCTCGGAGTCGCCCGGAGCCCCCCCGAGACCCGGCGCGGTGCCTCTGGAAGGCACCAGGGTGCGGGGCCACCGGCCCCTCTGCGGCTTGCCGCTCATCCCGCCTGGAAACCCCCCCCCCAGCCCCCCACGCCAGCCGAATCGCGTCGCGTGCCCGCGCCTGCAGAGCGGCGCTGTCCCGGGGCGAGCCCTCGCCCACCGCCACGCGCTCGGACCCTGCCCGGCCCCGCACCGAGCCCCCATCGCCTCGCAGGCAGGGGGCGGCAGGACCCGGGCTCGGCTGCTGCGCACCGCTCGGCTTTCCTTCTGGGAGAGGCCAAGAAGCCTCGCAGGGGTTCCTCAACAGGCGGCGCCGTGCAAGCGAGGCGTGCCGGGTGCCCCGAGACCCCCGCGTGGGAGCTGCCGCCCAAACCTGCGGCTCCCGGACCCACCCCGGCCAGCACCCGACCCCCTCCGGGGTCCCACCTCAGTCCAGGGGAGGCTCTGGGGAGCAGGGGGGGACACGCCAACCCTCTCCTGCCTCCTCTGCCCACGAGAGGACGCGGTTTAAGGAACAAAACCCCTGGTGCTGGGCGCGGCGCTCGCTCCCCACCAGCTCCCAGGGCTGGCAAGGAACGCGCGGAGCCTTCCCCCCCCCCCCACGGGGCTCCGCAGAGCCCCACGCAGGGCGGCGATTTTCACAGGGCCGGGGAAGAGCATCCGGAGCCCGAACTTTTATCTCTAGAGAAGTGCATTTCTGCTCAACTTCCCTGCACCAGCAGGGCGGCGAGAGGCTCCCTCTGCTTACACAAACACCGCGGGAGCTGCGCCGAGCTAGTGACACGAGGCAGCGCTTATCCGGGCCATCTGAACGCTGCGCCATGAAAGAAACGCGTGCTCACACAATGGAAAAAGCTCGTGAACTTTTCCGTCAGCTCCTCCATGCCTCCCCGAAAGGACGTTTGCTCCCACCGCGGGTTATCTCCTGCTGGCAGCTCGCTGCCCTGCTCTGCCTGCCCGGTAACAGAGCTGCGCGCGGGGTGGGCGCGGCTCAGCGCCGCCAACCCCCCTTTGATCGCCGGGAAGCCTTCCGCTGATTTTTCGGCTAGAAAGCCGTGCCGGTGGAGGCAGAGCGCAGGCCACGGCCGAGCGCGAACCCGACCCGAGGCCCGACGCAGGTCTCCTCCCCAGCCGGCCCAGAAGAGCTTCGCCGGGCTTCGACGTACGCGACCCCACCGCCGACGGCGCGCCCGCAGGCATTTCGCTGCCCCCACAGCCATCAGAAACCCCAAAACGCAGCCGCTGCTCGGGTTGTGGGGTCTCACCCGGGCTCCAGGTTAAGGCGCTCCGAAGACAATTACCGGGCAACCTTTCGGGGAACCCCCCGCCTCTGTCACCCGCTGCCGAGCTCAGGCAGCCCTGCCCCAAAACCCTTACGGGCCTTCCCACGGCGCCACAAAGAGCCGCACCGCAGAGAAAACCTGGCACGGGAAACCTGAAGGGAGAACCGAGCCGTGCGGGCGCTCTCCCTGAGGACGCGCAAGCGTCGCTTGCTATCGACAGAGCGAATCCCCGCAGAATAAAGGGTCGGCCTGACCCTCGGCCAGGGCGCTCTCCGTGCACGCGGATCACGGAGCTCAGGGCGCTTCTCGCAGCGATACGAGCAAAAACCAGTTGGAAGGGGGAAAAGAAGCGGCCTTAGGAGGAGGACCCCTGGGAAGGCAGGAGCGGTTCCCCGCCCGTTGTTCTCGGAGCAGGAACCAGACGCCTTTGTAGGGGCGCTCAGGAACCCCGCCCGCCCCCACCTGAGGTGGGACCCAGCAGCGCGGCCCCAAGCGGAGCCCCGGGTGTCACAGCACGAGGGGCGCCGTGACCCAGGGGCGCCGTGACCGGGCGAAGCGGCAGCGTGGGAGCAGCTCCGCGGGCCCCCTTCCCGCGGGCACCTCCCGGCACGGCCCCAGCGCGCAGGGCAGCACCGGGCGGGTGACCCCAGAGCACCCGCGGGCTCGGCCAAGCGCTTTGAGGCCTTCCCGCCCCGCACGGCTCCCGCTCGCTGCACGGCGCCGCCGCTGCGCCCCGAGCTCCGCGCCCCGAGCGCGTTTCGGCCGCCGACCCGAGGGCGGGGGGGGGGGGGGGGCGCCGCTCCCTGCCCAGCCCCGGCCGCACCCGGCGGGGGCAGCACGGGGCGGGGAGCCCGGCCCCGGCCCCGCTGCGGGCACTGCCGGGCCCGGGCAGCCCCCGGGCGAGGCGCTCACGGGCAGCGCCGCCGGGAGCGGGGCCCCTGGGGGGACGGAGCCCCGGGGGGGGGGGGGGGGGGGGGGGGGGGCCGGGCCCGGTGTCCGCGGGGCTCCTCCCGCCCCCGCCGCTCCTCACCGAGCAGCAGCAGCTTCACCTCCTTGGCCGCCTTCTCGCCGTCCTCCCGCAGGTTGCGGTCGATCATCTTGCTCCGCTCCACCGCCGCCTTGTCCTCGGCGCTCAGCGTGCAGCCCATGGCGGCGGCGGGCCGGGGCCGGGCCGGGCCGGGCCGAGCGGAGCGGAGCGCAGCGGGGCCGCGCCTCTCGCCTCCCTCCCTCCCTGCCGCCTCCCCCCGCCCGGGCGGCGCCGGATTTCCGCCCGCCCGCCGCGACCGTTACGCGCGGGGCCTGCCGGGAGCTGGGAGGAGCGCGCCGCTTCCGGCCCGGGGCCGCGGGGCACGACGGGAAGCGGGGGCACGCGCTGCGCTTCCGCTCCGGGTGGGGGGAGCGGGGCACGACGGGAGTTGTAGTCCCGAGGTGATGGGGGGGGCCGCGGGGCCCTCAGCCGCCCCCCCCCCCCCGGCCCCACGCCCGGTCAGGCGCTGGGGGCCCAGCCCCGAGGGGCACGGGGGGCACCGGGAGCCGCGGCCCCAAGCAGGGCAGGGGCAGGCAGAGGACGGAGGCCGAGGACGAGGCGCGGCGGGGCTGGGACCCCCCCGTCCCGAGGAGCCCCCCCCGGGACCCCAGAGGCCGGGACCGGGCTGGAGCTCCAGGCACCCCCCGGGGACCCTCCCGCGGGGCTGCCCCCCGCTGCCACCCGCCCCCGCGGGGCCCCGGCCTCTCCCGCGCCCGCCCGGGGGGAGCCCGGCGGCCTCGCGCACCCACGGGTGGGGGCGGCCGGGGCCGGGGCACGAGGAGGGCCCGGCCGCCGGGAACGGCCCCGGGAGGTCCCAGGCGCGTTGGCGCTGCCCCGCGAGCGAGCCCCCAGAGCACGCAGACCAGCTCTCCGCGTGCAGCCGTGTTTGAGCCGAACGCAACCGCGGGGACGCTACAGCTCCGGGTTGAGAGGGGCGGCGGCTGGCACGTGGACCCCGTCGCCGCGCCGCTCCGGCCCCTCGGCCCCGTCCTCGCCGACCTGTCCCGGGATGCGGAAGTCGACGGGGGGCTGGTCCCGCTTGGGGCTGGGGGTGTCGAGGCGGGGCCGGGGCTCGGCGGGGCAGCCGGTGCCCTGGAGGAACTGCAGGAAGTTCTCCTCGATGGAGCCCTCGCGGCTGGGCAGCCGCAGGTCCTCCTCGGGCGGCTGCTTGAAGAAGCAGGTGAGGAGTCGGCCCAGCTCGCCGCGGATCTGCCGGTTGAGGCACCCGTAGAAGAAGGGGTTGGAGGTAAAGCAGAAGTAGCCCAGCCAGGTGACCACGGTCTCGGCCGCCGGCCCCGCCAAGGGCTGGGCGCTCAGGGCCGTGTAGAGGTGGAAGGAGAAGTAGGGCAGCCAGCAGAAGAGGAACTGGCCCCCCACGGCCAGCAGGATGGCAGCCGCCTTGCCCCCCCCGAACGTCCTCTGCGGGGTGGTGCGGGGGGCCCCCGAGGTGGTCACCATGGTGGAGCGGCTGCTGAGCGACTCGGAGCGCCGCCGCGGCGTCTCCATCCAGGTGGGCAGGGGGCCGTGGTGCATGGCCGCCACCCGCGCCACCTTGAACATGCTGCAGTAGACCACCACGATGATGAGGAGGGGCAGGAGGAAGTAGAAGGCGGCGAAGAAGACCACGAAGAACTTGCAGTAGGGGCCGCGGCTCCATTGCAAGGAGCAGCCGCGGCCGGCGGGCGCCGGCGGGCGGTCGGGGGACAGCCAGCCCAGCACGGGGACGAGGGAGGTGGCCACGGCCTTGAGCCAGACGCCGACCAGCACGCAGGCCACCAGCCCCACCGTCATCCGCACCTCGTAGCGCATGGGGTGCACCACGTAGTAGTAGCGCTCCACATTGATGGTGGAGATGGAGAGGATGCACATGCTGATGAAGCAGACGCTGAGGAACAGGTAGACGCGGCACATGGCCTCGCCGAAAACCGGGCTGTCGAAGATGGACGAGCCGGAGAGCATCTCCAGCGGCATGAGGGTGAGGGCGGCCAGGAAGTCCACCAGGCAGAGGTGGAAGACGAAGACGAACTTGCGCAGCGCCGGCGTCTTCACGATGACGGTCATGACGGCGGCGTTGCCCACGATGGCCGTCAGGTCGATGAGCAGCATGAAGAAGAGCCCCACCGACTTGGAGGCCACGTCCTTGGGCTTGCCGTCGGCCGTGCCGTTGGGGGGCATGGGGCCCGGGGAGGGCTGCAGCGCCCGCGCCGCCCTAGAGCCGTTCCAGGCCCACGGGGCGGGCAGGGAGGGCTCCATGCTGTGCCGCCGCGCCGGTGCTCACCGGCCCATCGCCCATCCTCGGGGCCTCCGGCGCGGGGCCGCGGGGCATTGCTGGGTGCTCACATCGCCGCCGCCCTACGCCCGACACCAGCTCCAGGCCATCTCCCGGCCCCGCTGTGCCGGGGCAGGATGGGTCCTGCCGAGCCCGCGGCACTCAGTGCACCCCAGGGTGCCCCCCGGCCCCGCTCATCTCCCCGCTCCTCTCCGCCGGGCAGAGCCGCGTGCCTGTGGGGAAGGGGAAGCCGTCAGCGGGGTGGCACGGCGGGGACGGCGGGGACCGCGGGGCAAACCGGGGCCCGCGAGCCCCCAGGCGGGTGTCCCAGCTCGGCTGTGACTCCCAAGCGCAACCCCCGCACCCTGGGCACTGCTGGGTTCCCCCACATCACGACCCCTGCGCCAAACCCCTTTTCCAGAAGAACCCTTCCTCCCCTGAAAAATGAGCGATTCTGGGGCTGAACCCCCCCAGCTGCCCTGCTTCGTCCCCCGACACCCACCTGCGTCCTTCGCCCAGAGCCCCGGCACCGCTGGGACCGCCCTGGGGACACCAGGTCCTGGGCGCCCGGGTCCCCCCGTCACCTGGGGGGGCCGCGTGTGACCCCACACCCCCAGCCCGTCCCAGAGGGGTTGCCCCCCCCCCCCGCCCCCCCAAACACAGCCCAGAGAGGGTGGGCACCGGGGCGGGGGCCCTCCGGAGACCCCCCCCTCCCCTCCCCACCCATGGGTGCTCCCCCGGGGCAGGCTGCGGGAGGTTCCCCGAGCCCGGCCGGTGCCCCTCGGCGACGGAAGGGGGGTGCAGGGGGTGCCCCCCCCCGCCTGACCGCCCCCCCCCCCCCCCTCCGCCGCCCCCAGCCCTGCCTCCCCGACCCCCCCCCCCCCCCGGCATCGCTCCGCCGCCGCCCCGGCACCTACCCCGGGGGGGGCTCCACGGGCCCCCGGCCGGAGCCGGGCGGGGATGCTCGGGGCCGGGGCCGGTGCTGGAGCCGCTGCGGCGAGGGATGCTCCCGCACCGACCGGGCTGCTGGGTCCTAAGCGCCTCCCGCCCGCGCCGCCGCTCCCCGGGACCACCGGGCCCCGGGCCGGGACACCGGGGGGAGACCGGGCCCCGCCGAGCCCCACCCCCCCCCCAGCTGCGGGGTCCCGGGGGGGGGGTCGCGGCTCTGCCCAACGCCCCCGGGGGATGGGGGTTGGGGGGGGGGGGGGAAGTGGCCCCGCTTGCGGCCCCGAGCATCGGCCGTGCCTCAGTTTCCCCAGCCCCCCCCCGAGGCTGGGGGGTCCTCGTGGGGGCGGGGGGGGCGCTGTTGGCCCGGAGGGTCCGTTCTGAGGGCGGGGGGGTCGCTGTGAGGCGGGGGGGTCCCTGTGGTGCCGGGGTGGTCCCGGTGGGGGTGTGGGGGTGAGGCTGGGTGCTGGGGAGGGCTCTGGAGGCACTGGGGGAACTGGGAGACGGCGGCCCCTGGGGGCACGGGGGGAGGCAAAGGGGGGGGCACGGGGCAAGGGGGTGCAGGGGGCACCTGGGGGGGGGGGAGCCGGGGCCGTGGGGCAGCCCCACAGTGGGGGGCACAGAGCGGGGATGGGGACGGGTGCAGGGGCACAGGGCCAGTGGGGTGGGGGACCTGGGGGGGGTGCAGGGCACCTGGCTCTGCTCCCCCCATCCCAGCGCCCCGTCCCCTCCTCCCAGTTCAGCGATGGAGCCACTGGGACGGGGGGGGGAAGGGGTGGGCGCCCCCGCCACGCGCCGTGCCTCAGTTTCCCCAGGCGCCCGGCCAGCATTTTGCAACGTGGGGGGGTCCCCAACCGCTCCCCGGGGTCCAGCCCCCCCCGAAGGCCTGCGCAGGCTGCGAGCTTCCCCCGGCGGTGCCCTGGGCCCTGTCCCCCGGGTGCGGGGGCGGCCGTGCCGGGGGCAGGCGGCGAGCGGGCACCGAGTCCCTGCCGCAGGCCCGGCGGTGACGTGCGCACCGCTAGGCCGCGGGCACCCGAAAACACACCCGGCCGCACCGGATTAGGAGCGTGGGACCTCGGATGGACCGGCACCGCCGGCACCGGCACCCGGCTGCCCACCTACCCCGGCGGCACCCCAGCGGCGCTTCGGTGCAGGCGGGGGTTCGGCCGTACTGCTCCCCCCCCCCCCCAGCACCCAGCATTTTGGGTGCAGAGCCAGGCCCAGCACCCCAAGAACCGTCCCGGAGCTGGGAAGCCACCGGGAGCGCCGCTCCCACCCCTCAGCACCCAGCGGGGTGCCCGCAGCGGGGGCCGCGCACCCCTCGCACACGGGTGCGTCCGGGGGGGTGGGGGGAGACCCCAGGCTCCCCCCCCCCCGGACCATGCTACGGCAGGGAAACTGAGGCACGGGGCACGGGGGGCAGGAGGCGAGGCTGCCGTGGGCAGGGGGGGGCATCCCCAGCGGTTCGGGGGGGCAGGGGGGCTGCCCCCCAGAAGGTGCTGGCCGCTGGCCCCCACCCCGCCGCCCAGCCCGACCTGCGCCTTGGTTCCGAGGGGCTGATGGGGCACGGGGGGGGCACCCAGCGCCCAGCACCCAGCGCCTGGACACCCCCGCACCCAATCGCCCCCCCCGAGGCCCCCGATGACCCTGGCAGTGGCAGCCCCGCTGCAGGCGCAGGGTGAGCGCGCGTGCGCATGTGTGTGCGGCGTGCGTGTGCGTGTGTGCAGCGTGCGCATGTGTGTGCGGCGTGCGCGTGCGTGTGCTCACACGCGTGTGAACCTGGCGTGGCGGCACATGTGCGCGTGCGATCGGGGGCGCGCCCGCTCGTGTCTCTGGGCCGTGCGTGCGTGCGCGTGGCTGCAGCGTGCGCGTGCTCGGGTGTGCGCGTGCCCGCGCCTCCCCCACGTGCCAGCACGCGCGTGCTCCCGGGTGGCACCGCACGGCCGGGTCCCCAGGGACGGGGACGCCCGGAGCCCTCTGGGACCGGGGGGGGGGGGTCAGGAAGGGGGGTGTGGGTGCCGCTGCCTGGGGGGGGCTCAGTGCGGGGCGGGGGCCGGGCTGGCAGCGGGCGCGGGGCAGGGATTAGCACCCGGATTACGGCAGAGAAATTGAGGACGATCGAAGGGCAAAAATCCTGGTCTGGCGGCAGGGGACAGTGGCAGCGGGGGGGCGGGGGGGGGCAGCCCTGGTGTCACCCGGCTCGGGGCGTGCGCACGGGTGCAGAAGCCCCAGCTGGGGCAGGGAGCGGGCAGTGGGAGCACGGGGGGGGGACAGGGCGAGGGGCACCCTGGGGACACCCCGCTGGGCCTTGCCGGAGCTCCCCTTTGATTACCCCCCCCGCCCCCCCCCGCAACTAAAAAGCTGCATCGTCACGGCGCTGTTTGTTCCAGCTCCTTTCCCTCTAATTTTGGACCCAAAAAACCGGCACAAATGTTTGCGTCTAAAAATACGCCCGGGAGGCAGAGAAACAACTGTGCACATCGGGGGGGGGAAGGGGGTCACCCCCTGCCTGCCCGGGGGCGGCGGCACCCAAGGGTGCGCCTCGGTGGGGTCCCGGGGCAGGGGGTCCCCCCCTTGTCCTGGGGGTGGCGGGCGGGCCGGTGCGGGCCAGCGCTGCCAGGATGGGGATGGTACTGGGGAAACTGGGCTGGGACTGGGGGGTCTGGGCCAGCCCTGCGGGGTGCGAGCCGGTACGGGGGGATTGGTGCTGGTACCGGGGGACCTGGGCCGGGCCCGCGGGGGCTGCGCTGGGGCTGAGGGACCGGGGCGGGGGCTGCAGGTGGGCCCAGCACAGCAGGACGGGGTGGGGAGGGGGGGATAGGGATGGGATGGGGTGGGATTGGGTGGGATGGGGATGGGGATGGGGATGGGGATGGGATGGGGATGGGGATGGGATGGGGATGGGGATGGGGATGGGGATGGGGATGGGGATGGGATGGGGATGGGGATGGGGATGGGGATGGGGATGGGATGGTGGGGATGGGGATGGGATGGGGATGGGATGGGGATGGGATGGGGATGGGATGGGGATGGGATGGGGATGGGATGGGGATGGGGATGGGGATGGGGATGGGGATGGGATGGGATGGGGATGGGGATGGGGATGGGATGGGGATGGGATGGGGATGGGATGGGGATGGGATGGGATGGGATGGGATGGGATGGGATGGGATGGGATGGGATGGATGGGGATGGGATGGGGATGGGGATGGGGATGGGGATGGGATGGGGATGGGATGGGGATGGGGATGGGGATGGGGATGGGATGGGGATGGATGGGGATGGGATGGGATGGGGATGGGGATGGGGGTGGGGATGGGATGGGATGGGGATGGGATGGGATGGATGGGATGGGGATGGGATGGATGGGGATGGGGATGGGGATGGGGATGGGGATGGGATGGGATGGGATGGGATGGGATGGGATGGGGATGGGATGGGATGGGGATGGGGATGGGGATGGGGATGGGGATGGGGATGGATGGGGATGGGATGGGATGGGATGGGATGGGATGGGGATGGGATGGGATGGGGATGGGGATGGGGATGGGGATGGGGATGGGATGGGATGGGATGGGATGGGATGGGGATGGGGATGGGATGGGGATGGGGATGGGGATGGGATGGGGATGGGGATGGGGATGGGATGGGATGGGGATGGGGATGGGGATGGGGATGGGATGGGATGGGGATGGGATGGGGATGGGGATGGGATGGGGATGGGGATGGGGATGGGATGGGGATGGGGATGGGGATGGGATGGGGATGGGATGGGGATGGGATGGGATGGGGATGGGGATGGGATGGGGATGGGATGGGGATGGGATGGGGACGGGGATGGGGATGGGATGGGGATGGGATGGGGATGGGATGGGATGGGGATGGGATGGGATGGGATGGGGACGGGGATGGGGATGGGATGGGGATGGGATGGGGATGGGATGGGGGATGGGATGGATGGGGATGGGGATGGGATGGGATGGGGATGGGATGGGATGGGGATGGGATGGGGATGGGATGGGGACGGGGATGGGGATGGGATGGGGATGGGATGGGGATGGGATGGGGATGGATGGGATGGGGATGGGGATGGGATGGGATGGGATGGATGGGATGGGGATGGGATGGGGACGGGGATGGGGATGGGATGGGGGACGGGGATGGGGATGGGATGGGGATGGGATGGGATGGGGATGGGGATGGGGCCGGGGACCGGGGCCGGGGGGGGTGTGGTTGCGGTGAGGATTTGGCGGGGGGCGGCCGGGGCCGGGGCCGGGGCCGGGGCCGGCCCACGAGGGGTTAAGCGGGCGGCGCTGCCATTGGCCGCGTGCGGCGCGGCGGCAGCCAATCAGGACCCGCCGTGCGCGGGGGCCGCCGCGCCGGGGCCGCCCCCAGGCCGCTGTCCCGGGGCGGGCGCGCTGCAGCCCCGCGGGGCCCGGCCCGGCCCGGCCTGGATCGGTTCGGATCGGATCGGATCGGTTCGGTTCGGTTCAGCCCTGTTCGGCTCGGCTCACCCCGGCACGCTTCGGCCCGGCCCGGCCCGGTTCGGTTCGGTTCGGCCCAGCTCGGCCCGGTTCGGTTCGGCCCAGCTCGGCCCGGTTCTGCTCGGCTCGGCTCCGCTCGCTTTTCTCGCCTCAGCCCCGTTCGGCCCGGCCCGGCCCGGCCCGGCTCGTGTCGTCGTGCCTCGGCCCGGCCTCCCCCGCTGCCCTCCTCGGCACCGGCCCGGCCCGGCCCCGGGCCCCGGTAACGCCCGGTCGGGGGGGGGGGGGGGAGGGGAGCGGGGCATCCTCCCGCCCGCCGCGGGGGGGCCGGGGCCGCGGAGCGGGGCTGGGGCGGGGCGGGCGCGGGGGGCACCGGGAGCGGCGCGGCCGGGCCCGGTCGGTTGGGGGGGGGGGCGGGGGAGGCAGCGGGAGCCCGGAGCCGCCCGGTGGCAGCGGGAGAGCAGCGGGCCTGGCACCTGCCGGGACACCGGGTGGCACCCTGCAGCGCCACGCCGGGTGACAAAGCCACGCCGCGCCGTGACACCGGGTGAGGAGCAAGCCCGGTGCGCGCCGTGACACCGAGCCGTGACACCGAGCCGTGACACCGGCTGGCCCAACCCCCCCCCCCCCGCGGTGTCACCGGGTGGCCGGAGCCACCCCGCGCCGTGACGCTGGCAGCCGAAGGCTCCCCGCGGCGCAAGCCGTGACCCCGGGCGCCCGGCGCCCTGCGTGCCGTGACACCGCGCGCCCCGGCGCATGCGGTGACGCCGGGCCGCACGAGCCACCGCGTCCCCGTCCCCATCCCCGCGGCGGGGCCGAGCGCGGCGCCGGGGCCATGGCGGGGCCGGGGGCCCTGCTGGCGGTGGCGGCGCTGGCGCTGGCGGCGGGGGCGGCGGGCGGGAGCTGCCCCCCGCGCTGCGTCTGCGCCTCCAACATCCTGAGCTGCTCGCAGGCGGTGCTGAGCGCCGTGCCCGCGCCCCTGCCCCGCTTCACCGCTGTGCTGGACCTGAGCCACAACAACCTGAGCCGGCTGCGCGCCGACTGGGCGCCGGGGCGGCTGGCGCACCTGCACGCCCTGCTGCTGTCCCACAACGGGCTCGCCTTCGTGTCCACCGAGGCCTTCGCGCACGTCCCGCACCTGCGGCACCTCGACCTCTCCTCCAACCGCCTGCGGGCGCTGGAGGAGAACCTCTTCAGCGACCTGGCCGAGCTGGAGGTGCTGCTGCTCTACAACAACGAGATCGCCGCCGTCGACCGCACCGCCTTCGACAACCTGGGCCGGCTGCGCAAGCTCTACCTGGGCCAGAACCACATCGCCCGCTTCCCGCTGGAGCTGCTGCGCGAGGGCAGCCGCCTGCCGCAGCTGGCGCTGCTCGACCTCTCGGCCAACCGCCTGCGCAGCCTCCCCGTGGCCGAGCTGCAGGCGCTGCCGGCCTGGCTGCGCGACCGCCTCTACCTGCACGGCAACCCGCTGGCCTGCGACTGCCCGCTCTTCCAGCTGGTGGCCCGCGGCTGGCGCCGCCGCCTCAGCGCCGTGCTGGACTTCCAGGAGGAGCTGCGCTGCCTGCTGCCGGCCCCGGGCCGCGCGCCCGTCGGCATCCTGGCGCTGGCCGGCCGCGAGCTGCTCAACTGCAGCGAGGCGCGCGAGGCCGTGCTGGAGGCGCACCTGGGCGACACCGTGACGCTGGGCTGCGACAGCCGGCTGCGGGCGGCGCACAGCCGGCACTGGGTGACGCCGGGCGGCGAGCGGGTGCCGGAGGAGGCCGGCAACGGCAGCGCGGCCGTGCTGGCCAACGGCAGCCTGCAGCTGCGGGCGCTGCGCCCCGAGGACGCCGGCACCTACGCCTGCCGGGTGGCCGGCCCCGCGCTCAACGAGACGCTCTACGTGGAGCTGCTGGTGCACAACTTCACGCTGCACGGCCCGCACGACGGCCTCAACACCGCCTACACCACGCTGGTGGGCTGCATCCTGAGCGTGGTGCTGGTGCTCATCTACCTGTACCTCACCCCCTGCCGCTGCTGCTGCCGCGGCGCCGACAAGACGCCGGCGCCCCGCGACGACAGCCTCAACTCCTCCGTGCTCAGCGCCACCCCCAACCACGCCGCCAGAGAGCCCCCCCAGCCCCACGGCGCCGCCGGGCCCCGCGCCCCCCCGGGGGGGCAGAACGGCAGGTTCAAAGCGGGGGGCACCCCCTCGGCCGTGGCGGTGGCGGCGGCGCGGGAGGGCCCCCGGGCGCAGAGGAAGGTGTCGGACCCGGACTCGGTCAGCTCGGTGTTCTCGGACACCCCCATCGTGGTGTAGGGGGGGGCACCCCGGTGCTGGAGCCCCCCCCACCCCCCCCGCACCCTTCCCCCGGTCCGCGCTGGATGGGGTGCAGGAAGGACAGCCGGCCCGGCCCCCCCGCCGCGTGCATCGCAGCCGCGGGCCCCGCAGAGGTCGCCTCCGCCGTGCCGGACACAAGGGACACGGGGACTCTGGCGGGGACGGCGCGACCTGGAGCCCCCCCGGGGGTCCGGGCACCGCAGGACCCCCACTGACGGCACCCGGGGACACGGGGCCGCCCCTGCCCCCCCGCTGCCTGGGCACCCCAGGGCCAGCAGCCAGGTGCCAGCCGCCCCTCCCCACGGCGCTGCCCCCCCGCATGTTTATCGCGACGCATGACCCCCCCGGGAAGCATGTCCCCAAGGCCACAGCTGCCACCCAGACCTCCGGGGGGGGGCTCGGGGCACGGCCACCCTCGGGGACCCCCCGCCGCCCCCCGTTCAATGCACGGCCACGAGCAGACCCCCGCCCGGCGCCCCCCTCGGGGTCCCGGCCCGGGGGGGGGTAACATCGCCGCCCCACGCGTGGGGGGGGTCCCGGGGCCGGGGATCGCCCCCCAGCCCCCGCCTGCCCGCGCAGCCCCCCCCCACCTCCATCCCCGTCCCCCGGCCGCGCTGCTGCATCGGTGACAATAAACGTGAGCTCCCCGCCTGCTGCTGTGCCGCGCGCCGAGACCTCGCCCCCCACGGCCCCCCCACGGCCCCCCAGGGCCCCCCAGGGCCCCCCAGGGCCCCCCCAGCACCCCAGGGACCCCCGCGTGGGGCGGGGCCAAGCCACGGGGGGCGGGGCCACGGGGCTGGTGGGAGGGGCATGGCAGAAGGGTTGGGGGCGAGGAAAGGGGCGGGGTCTTACCGGCGGGGGGCGGGGCCTGTGCCGGGGGGCGGGGTCTGGTGGTGCGGGGGGCGGGGCCTGGTGGGGCGGGGGGCGGGGCCTGGGCCGGGTGGGCGGGGCCTGGTGGGCGGGGCCTGTGCCGGGGAGCGGGGCCTGTCCGCCCGCAGGGGGCTGCGGCGCGGGGACAGCGACACCACGGGGCTGCGGGGACCCCCCCCAGCCCCCCCCCCCCCCCCCCCCCGTCCCCCCCGGCTCCCGCTCGCCCCGCGCCCCCCCCCCCGTCCCCTGCGGCAACCGGGGACCCCCCGCCCGGTCCCCGCGGGGCTCCCGGGGGCGCCGCCTTCCCCCGCCGTCCTCGCGGGCCGCGTCCCCTGCAGCCGCCCCGGGCACCGCGGGGACCTCAGGGCGCCCCCCCGGCCCCCCCCCCCCGCCCCGTGCAATACGGGTTTAATTTTTCCTTTTTTTTTTTTTTTTTAAAAAAAAAGAAACAACAAAAAAAAACAGCAATAGGAATTCTTATAAATATCCGCAGCCGGCGGCGGCCCCCGGCCGGCGTGGTGGCCCCGTGCTGGCCCCGTGGTGGCCCCGCGGCCGCTCCTGCCCCGGGACCCCCGGCCGCGGCCACCTCCTCTCCCCGGGGGTTGGGGTAGCAGCAACGGAACAGGAACAAAGAGTCTTGAGGTATTTTTCTGGAGGTTTTTTTTTTTTCTTCTTCTTCTTCTCCCCTCGGGTTCTTCTCCCCTCGTCGGCTTCTCGGTGCTTCCCGGCGGCGGCGCGGGGCTCCCTGGCGCACAGAAGCCCCGGGCGGTGACGGAAGCCCCCGGCCCCTCCGTTAATGGGCTTTGGACTGCGGGGAGGGAGAGGCGCCGGTCAGCCACGGGGTGACCCCGGTCCCACGGTGTCCCCCACCCAGGGACAGGGCGTCCCCGCGGTGTCCCCCCCCCAGGGTTAGCGTATCCCCGCGGCAAACCCTTCCCAGGATTAGGATGTCCCCAGAGGGTCCCCATGCCAGCCACCCCCAGAGGGGTGACACCGGCAGCCCCACAGCACCAGGATAACCCATTAGGACCACGGTGTCCTCCACAGAGTCCCCCACCTGGTGCCACCGTCCCCAGTCTGGGACGTGGGTGTCCCCTAGGGGTGTCCACGGCATCCCCAGCCTGGGGCCAGGGTATCCCCAGAGGGTCCCCCTGGCATCCCCAACATGGGACACGGATGTCCCCAGAGGGTGCCCGTGGTGTCCCCCACATCGGGACCACGGCATCAGCACGGCATCTCCCCTGCCAGCCCCCACCACACCGCGTTGTCCCCATGGTGTCCCCCCCAACCAGGACCAGGGTGTCCCTCATGGAACGGGCACACACAAGTGGCCCCGAGCCCCAGGAGGAGGTGGGTGCCACCCCATCCCCCATGGGTGCCGGTGGCCCTGGGGGGTCCCCAATTTCACTGCCCTGTGAGACCCAGTTGATGCTGCTCAGCTCCCGTGGTCCCTAATATGCCTGGGGGCACCCCAAAAACCCACTCCCGCCCCCCAGATCTGAGTGGGGACCCCCCCAGCACCCCCACCCCCTCCTCAGCCCTACCTTCAGGGCGCTCCGCTTCTCCTCGAAGCCCAGGGGGGTCCCCGGCTTCTTCCTGCGGACGGAGGAGCCCGGGTCGGGGGGTGCTGGGCCGGGGGCGGGTGGGGGGGCTGGCGGGGGGGCGGCGTGCTTGGGCTTCCCGGGCCGGCAGTACGTGGCCGTGTTCTTGCGCTTCTTGGCCTCGTCCTCTGAGATGCAGCGGGGGGGCGGTGGGGGCACCCCGGCCCCGTGCAGCGGCGAGCCCCGGGGCTCCGGCGTGGCGCTGGGGGGGATGCGGCAGTCCGGCGGGGGGCCCCGCTTCAGCCGGCCGCCGGCGCACACCGAGCCATTGAGGGCAGCGGTGGCAGACGATGACACCGGGGCGGCTTTCGTCTTGCCGGGGGGGTGCAAGACCTGGCAGCCGGGGCTTTTGCTTTTCGCCCCGTCCCCGGGGCAGGTCCGTTTGTAGGGGGGGCTGGCGGCGGCGCCCAGGGGCTGCTTGCGTTTGCGGGCGACGGCGTCCGGCTCCGTGCTGCCCGCCGCCTCCTTGGCCCGGGAGGATTTGCTGGCCTTGGTGGAAGGCAACTTGCTGAAGGAGGGCGAGGGGATGTTGGCCGGCAGCGGGGAGGTGATGGACTGGCTGCCGCCCCCCCCGCACTCCGGCTGGCTGCAGGCGGCCGCTGCGTGCGGGGACCCCACCGTGTAGTTGATGCTGGCAGGGACCCGGCTGTCCCGGGGGCCGGCGGGGGCTGGGGGGGTCCGTGTGTGGGGCGGGGGGGCCGGGGCGGCGGGGCCGCAGGGAGGGCCGGCGGGGCTGGGGGGCGCCGGGGCGGTGTGGAGCTGGGGCTCGGCGGCCGGAGGGATCTTCCTGTGGGGTGGGACAGGGGATGGTGAGAGGGACTCCCACATCGCTGCTCCCTGCCCAGGTGGGACCCCCCCAGTCTCTGCAAAGACGGAACCAGTCCAGGCAGTGGCTACCCCCAGCTGCAGGGGGGCACCCCCCACCCCACAGAATCATTAATGTTGGAAGAGCCCTCCAGGATCACCCGGTCCAACCACCCCCTGCCACCAGCACCCCCTGAGCCCTGTCCCCAAGCACCGGGCCCGACCTCTCCTTGAGCACCCCCAGGGACGGTGACTCCCCCACCTCCCCGGGCAACCCGTCCCAACGCCTGAGCGCTCTTTCTGAGCAGAAACGTCTCCTCATTTCCCACCTGAACCTCCCCTGGCACAACTCAAGGCTGTTCCCTCTGGCCCTGTCACTGGTTATCTGCAAGAAGAGGTTGACCCCCAGCTCCCCACACGTGGCTGCAGAGAGCAGCGAGCTCTGCCCTGAGCCTCCTCTTCCCCAGACCAAACCCCCCCAGCTCCCCCAGCCGCTCCTCACAGGACCTGTGTCCCAGGCCCTTCCCCAGCCTCGCAGCCCTGCTCTGGACACGCTGCAGGGCCTCGGTGTCCCTCTGGTAGTGAGGGGCCCAAAGCTGAACCCAGCACTCGAGGGGCGGCCTCAGCAGAGCAGAACACAGGGGGACCACCACCTCCCTGGCCCTGCTGGCTGCGCCCTTCCTGACACAGCCAGGATGCCGTTGGCCTTTTCGGCCACCCGGGCACACTGCGGGCTCGTGTTCAGGCGAGCATCGGCCAGCACCCCCAGGTCCTTTTCCTCTGCACGGCTTTCCAGCCACCGTGCCCCAAGCCTGCAGCGCTGCACGGGGTTGTTGTGCCCAAAGCACAGGACCCGGCACTGAGCCACGTTGAGCCTCATTCCGTTAGCCTCTGTCCATCGACCCAGCCTGTCCCGGTCCCGCTGCAGCGCCTTCCTGCCCTCCGGCAGATCGACTCCTCCCCCCAGCTTGGTGTCAGCTGCGAACCTACTGAGGGTGCGCTCGATTCCCTCATCCAAGCCATCGATAAAGATATAAAAGAGGATGGGCCCCAACACAGCACCCCCGCACAGACCTCACCCTGCAGCTCTGGCCCCGCTCGGTGCCCTGCGCACCCCTGGGTCCCTCCCGAAGCGCCACGCTGGCCGGCAGGGTGCCCCCCGGCCCCCCCTCACCTCCACATGTGCGAGCTGAGGTGCCGCTCCAGCATGGAGCCCAGCGCCGAGCAGAAGCGGTCAAGGCGCCGGTTGAAGACGTAGCAGCCCGGGCTGACCAAGCGGCTCCCAAAGGTGCAGAACTGGGGGGGGGGGGGCACAGAGGGGGGGCGTCAGGGTGGGCACCCCCAAAGCCCACCCGAGCAGCACGAGGGGGCACCCCCCAAACTCACCGCTTGTGGCCGCGGCGGGCGTGCCGCATAATGGCAGTCGGGGCGGTGGGCGTCCTCGGCCCCCTCCTCCTCGCTCTCCTCGCTGGACCCCCGGCTGCCCCCCTTGGGCAGGGGCAAGGGGAACAGCCCCGCGTCCCCCTCCTCGGGGTCGCTGTCGGAGGAAAGCCTGGCCCTGCACCGGAGAGGGGCGGTGAGAGCCGCGGCCGCCGGGCATGGCCGGGGCTGATGCCGGCGGTGGGGACGGCGGGTGCTCACCTGGGGGGCGGGCAGTGGGAGTGGGGGGGCCTGGCACGGCAGGGGGATGCGCTGGGCGGGACGGCGGGGGGCTGCGGCAGCGCGGGGGCGGCCGGGGCCGGGCGCTCGGGGAGCGGCTCCTTCCTCACCGGGCTCTTCTCCTTCGGGGACTCCCGGCGGGAGCTGGCCTTCAGCTCGGCCACCAGCACGTCGAAGTCCTTGGCGCGGCCCTGCACCTCACGGCGCTGGTGCACGGAGTGGATCTGCGGGGCGGGGGGGGGGTCACACGAGGTGGGGGGCACCCTCCGGGAGCCACCGCGGCTCCCACCACCCGAGGCCTGCGTCCCCCCGCCCGGCGCAGCCGAGGCGCTACCTTGCAGGTCAGCAGGCGGGTGCAGATCTTCTTGGTGTCGGGGTTCAGCACGCCGCACTGCCTGTTCAGGTCGCACTCCTTCCCTGCGGGCAGAGCGAGGCAGTGGGATGCCGGGGGGGCTGAGGGGGGCGCGGGGCTAAGCCACGCACGATGACCGGGCTGCCGCCGCCTCTGCCAGCCCCGCAGGAGGCTCCCGCGCTGCCCGAGCCCCCCCGGTGAGATCGGGCACCGGGCTCCCCGCCGGAGCCGGGCGAGACCCCCCCCGGCCCCCGGCCTGCGCCTAGGTCGTGCCGTGGCATCGCTCACTGTAGCCTGAGAGTGCCCGCGAGCGCCGCAGCATCTGTCCGTGTCCCGCTTGCGGGGCTCAGCCCTGGCTCGCGCTCTTGCTCACGGCGCAGGGCTCGCGGCTCCCGCGCCGCACGCAGCTCTTCCGGGCGCCCCCGCGGCGGGGGGCCCCAGACCTGCCGGGTGAACGGGGCCGCCGTCAGGGGCCGCCGCGGCTCCTCCGCGGGCGGGCGGAGGGACGGAGCCGCCGAGGTTACCTACCCCGCCGCTGCGCCGAACCCAGCCGCCGAGCAGCCGGACCCGGCCTGGGAGCCCGCGCCATGGCCCGCAGCTACGCGGCCCCCACCGGCACCCCCCGCCCGCGGCCGGCGGGGAAGCGGGACTCACGCGCCGGCTTCTTGTGGGACCTGGGGGGCGGCTTGCAGGCGCCCGGCTCCTTCTCCCCCGGGGCGGGCACGCTCTCTGGCTTGCGCACGGGGCCGGCGGCGGGCGGCGCCGAGTCCCCCCCGACCCCAGCCGGCACCGGGGGCTCTTTCGGCAGCGCTGTCGGGGAGGGTCTCCCCGGGGGGTCTTTGGAGCTGGAGGAAGGCTGCGCGGGCAGGGCTTTGGGGGGCACTTTGATCCCGTGCCCGTCCGGCTTGGGGAGGCTGGGGATCTTCTCCAGGTTCACCACAGGCATGAACAAGCTGGGAAGAGAAGGGGCCGGTGAGAGGCGCCCGGCGGCACCGGGGGGGCCGTGCCGCGGCCCGGCTGCTCACCAGAGGTTGTCCTTCTGCGCCTTGTCGGGCAGCGGCTGGGTCCGGCCGCGGGCGCCCGGCGGCTTCTCCCGCAGCGCCTTGGCCGCCGGCTGCCCGTTGACGGCGTGGCACTTGGGGCTGCCGGCGGCAGCCCGGGCGTACAGCTTGCTGAGCGGGCCGTGGCGCCGTTCTGCCGGGGAAAGGCCCGCCGTCAGCCCGCCGCAGGGCTCTGCGGCCCCCCGCCCACCCTCCCCGTGCCCCCACTTACCGCAGTGCTTCTGGAAGGCCTGGGGCTTCACCACCTGGCTGCAGTGGTTGCAGACCACCAGGTAGAACTCGTCGTGCGCCGGGCAGTGGCCGAAGATGGACATGTCTGCGGGGCAGAGGCTGGTCAGGTGCCTCAGGGCACGCGTGGTCCCCGAACCACGGGTTTTCTCCCCAAAGTGGGGAGCTTACCTTCCTTAATCAGCGTCATGGCGTCCAGTTTCTTGCTCCCGCTCTTGCTGCTCTCCTCCGGCTCCAACCCTGCTGGGGACCAAAACCCGTCAGCGGCACCCGGCTGCATCCCGCGTGCCCCAGCGCGCTGCCGCCTGGGCCGGATCCTGCACCAGCACCCAGCGGCTGCCGGTCCCACCCGTGGAGAGAGCTCAGGACCCGAGGGTGCCGGGAGCGGCTGTTGGCTCCGCCACCCGCGCCTCCGTGGGTAAAACCTGGGCTGAAGCGAGTGGGTGAGCTCCTGCTGGAGCGCCATCGCTGTCACGAGCCGTGCCGGCCTCAGCTCCCGCCTGCCCCGTCCCGCAGCCAGCACCGGGCACAAAGGCGCGGGTGCTGCCCTGTCCCCACCCCTGCAGCTGCAGCCACCGTGTCCCCTGGCTGCCAAACACCGGCCAGCGCTCCCAAAATGATGCAAAGAGCGAAAATTACACATGAGGACGGGTCCCTCAGCCGACCTCGGGATCAGCTGATGCCGTGGGGTACCCGTGGCCCCACATCCCCTACCCCCCGTCCCAGGCTCAGGGTGGCACCCGGTGGGTGACACTCAGCTGCTCAAGGCCTGGACCCCACGAGGGCTGGGGACAGCGGGTGGCAGGGACCGCGGCACCACAGCAGGCACCAGCGGGGGCTCCTGGGCCCAAGGGGAAGGGGCAGAGACCACTGAGAGCACCCGAGAGAGGGGCTGGAGCCCAAAGCCACCGCGGAGGTACCCCGCTGGCAGGTGCCGGGCCCTGCGGTGACCGCGGCCATGGGGGCTCCTGGGGACAGCCCGCCCGGCTGCGACACGCTCAGGAGGTGGCCAGTGCCGCCCGTGTCCCCACCAGCTGTGCCAGCAGCACCCGTCCCTGCTGGCCACACCAGGCGGCTGTCCCAGCACTGGGACACGCTGTGTGGTGTCCTGCACGGCTGGGCCATACTGGGCACCCAGTGCTGTCCAGCCGTGCCGTACTGGGCACCCAGTGTCACCCAGCCGTGTCGTACTGGGCACCCAGTGCTGTCCAGCCGTGCTGTACTGGGCACCCAGTGTCACCCAGCCATGCCATACTGGGCACCCAGTGCTGTCCAGCCGTGCTGTACTGGGCACCCAGTGTCACCCAGCCGTGTCATACTGGGCACCCAGTGCTGTCCAGCCGTGCTGTACTGGGCACCCAGTGTCACCCAGCCATGCCATACTGGGCACCCAGTGCTGTCCAGCTGTGCTGTACTGGGCACCCAGTGTCACCCAGCCGTGCCGTACTGGGCACCCAGTGCTGTCCAGCCGTGCCATACTGGGCACCCAGTGTCACCAGCCGTGCCGTACTGGGCACCCAGTGCTGTCCAGCCGTGCCGTACTGGGCACCCAGTGTCACCCAGCTGTGCCGTACTGGGCACCCAGTGCTGTCCAGCCGTGCCGTACTGGGCACCCAGTGTCACCCAGCTGTGCCGTACTGGGCACCCAGTGTCACCCAGCCGTGCCGTACTGGGCACCCAGTGCTGCCCAGCCGTGCCGTACTGGGCACCCAGTGTCACCAGCCGTGCCGTACTGGGCACCCAGTGCTGTCCAGCCGTGCCGTACTGGGCACCCAGTGTCACCCAGCTGTGTCGTACTGGGCACCCAGTGTCACCCAGCCGTGCCATACTGGGCACCCAGTGTCACCAGCCGTGCCCGTGCAGTTGGAACGGGGGAGCCGGTCGGGGCAGTGCCGGTACCGGGGCTCCCGGTTCCCCGCGGGCACTGCCGGGTGCGCGGCCCCGCTCGGTGCCCGGTGCCCGCCTCCCCGTGCCCGACGCCCGGCTCCCGCACAAGCGCGGCGGCGGCACGGACCCGCGGTTCCGGTGCCCGGTTCCCGCTCCGCTCCGCTCCGGGTGCCCGCTGCAGGACGCCCGCCGCCCGGTGCGGGGCGCCCGCCGCCCGCCGCCCGGTGCCCGCTGCCCGCCGCGCGGCGGCGCTAGGACCGGGGGGGGGGGGGGGGCGGCGGCGGGCGCGGCCCCGTCCGGCGGCGGCCCCCCCCCCCGCCCCCCGGCGCCCCCCCCCGCCCCGCCGCCGCCCCTCACCCGGCTCGGCGGGCGGCCCGGCCCGCTCCACCCAGGCGCTCCAGCTCTGCCCCGCGAACTCGTCCAGGCTCGGCAGCCGCCGCTCCGCCGCCGCCATCGCCGCCGCCGCCGCGCGCCCACGCGCCGCCATCGCCGCCGCCGCGGGAGCGCGCCCCCCCCGCCGCCGCCGCCGCCGCCGCCGCCCCCGCCCCGCGCGCCCCCGCGCATGCGCCGCGCGCCCCCGCCCGCCCCGCGGCCCCACGGGCGGTGTAGTCCCGCCGCCGGCCCCGCCCCGGGGCTCCCGGGGGCAGCGCGGGGCCGGGGGGCACCGGACCCCGGGGGCACCGGACCGCCCCCCCCCCCCCGCTCCCCCCGCCGGGCCCCGGTGCGGGGCGGCCCCGCGGCGGCGAGCTCGGTGCCGGGCGGGTGCCCGCGGTCGGTGCGCGGCTCCCGGCACGGCCCCGGGCAGCGCGGGGCGAGCGGGCACCGGGCCGGCAGCGGCACCGGGGCGGGCACGGGGGCTGCGAGGGGAGCCCCTGGGGGGGCCGGGAGCCACGGCTCAACGGGGAGCTGGGCCCCGGGGCTGACATACAGCCCTATAGGGACCCGCACCCGGGGCTGACATACGGCCCTATAGGGACCCGCACCCCGGGCTGACATACAGCCCTATAGGGACTGGCACCCAGGGCTGACATATACACTATAGGGACCCACACCCGGGGCTGACATACACCCTATAGGGACCCGCACCCGGGGCTGACATACAGCCCTATAGGGACCCGCACCCCGGGCTGACATACGGCCCTATAGGGACTGGCACCCAGGGCTGACATACACCCTATAGGGACCCGCACCCGGGGCTGACATACAGCCCTATAGGGACCCGCACCCGGGGCTGACATACACCCTATAGGGACTGGCACCCAGGGCTGACATACAGCCCCATCAGGACCCGCACCCGGGGCTGACATACAGCCCTATAGGGACCCGCACCCGGGGCTGACATACACCCTATAGGGACCCGCACCCGGGGCTGACATACAGCCCTATAGGGACCCGCACCCGGGGCTGACATACAGCCCTATAGGGACCCGCACCCGGGGCTGACATACACCCTATAGGGACCCGCACCCGGGGCTGACATACAGCCCTATAGGGACCCGCACCCGGGGCTGACATACAGCCCTATAGGGACCCGCACCCGGGGCTGACATACAGCCCTATAGGGACTGGCACCCAGGGCTGACATACAGCCCTATAGGGACCCGCACCCGGGGCTGACGTACGGCCCTATAGGGACCCGCACCCCGGGCTGACATACACCCTATAGGGACCCGCACCCCGGGCTGACATACGGCCCTATAGGGACCCGCACCCGGGGCTGACATACAGCCCTATAGGGACCCGCACCCCGGGCTGACATACAGCCCTATAGGGACCCGCACCCCAGGCTGACATAGAGCCCTATAGGGACCTGCACCCGGGGCTGACATACAGCCCTATAGGGACTGGCACCCAGGGCTGACATATACCCTATAGGGACCCCCACCCGGGGCTGACATACGGCCCTACAGGGACCCGCACCCCGGGCTGACATACAGCCCTATAGGGACCTGCACCCGGGGCTGACATACAGCCCTATAGGGACTGGCACCCAGGGCTGACATATACCCTATAGGGACTGGCACCCGGGGCTGACATACACCCTATAGGGACCCGCACCCGGGGCTGACATACAGCCCTATAGGGACCCGCACCCGGGGCTGACATACAGCCCCATAGGGACCCGCACCCGGGGCTGACATACAGCCCTATAGGGACCCGCACCCGGGGCTGACGTACGGCCCTATAGGGACCCGCACCCCGGGCTGACATACACCCTATAGGGACCCGCACCCCGGGCTGACATACGGCCCTATAGGGACCCGCACCCGGGGCTGACATACAGCCCTATAGGGACCCGCACCCGGGCTGACATACAGCCCTATAGGGACCCGCACCCCAGGCTGACATACAGCCCTATAGGGACCTGCACCCGGGGCTGACATACAGCCCTATAGGGACTGGCACCCAGGGCTGACATATACCCTATAGGGACTGGCACCCGGGGCTGACATACGGCCCTATAGGGACCCGCACCCGGGGCTGACATACAGCCCTATAGGGACCCGCACCCGGGGCTGACATACAGCCCCATAGGGACCCGCACCCGGGGCTGACATACAGCCCTATAGGGACCCGCACCCGGGGCTGACATACACCCTATAGGGACCCGCACCCGGGGCTGACATACGGCCCCATCGGGACCCGCACCCGGGGCTGACATACAGCCCTATAGGGACCCGCACCCGGGGCTGACATACGGCCCTATAGGGACCCGCACCCGGGGCTGACATACGGCCCTATAGGGACCCGCACCCGGGGCTGACATACAGCCCCATAGGGACCCGCACCCGGGGCTGACATACAGCCCTATAGGGACCCGCACCCGGGGCTGACATACACCCTATAGGGACCCGCACCCGGGGCTGACATACGGCCCCATCGGGACCCGCACCCGGGGCTGACATACAGCCCTATAGGGACCCGCACCCGGGGCTGACATACAGCCCTATAGGGACCCGCACCCGGGGCTGACATACGGCCCTATAGGGACCTGAACCCGGGGCTGACATACAGCCCTATAGGGACCCGCACCCGGGGCTGACATACAGCCCTACAGGGACCCGCTCCCGGGGCTGACATACAGCCCTATAGGGAGCTGGGGCCCTGGGTTAACGTATAGCCCTATAGAGAGCTGGGCCCCCAGGGCTTCAGATATACCCACATGGAGAGCTGGGCCGCACAGCTTAACGTATAGCCCTGTAGGGAGCTGATCCCCCCCCAGCTTATGTATATCCCTATAGAGAGCTGCCCCCCCCCGCTCACACGTACCCCTACAGAGGACCCCCCGGGCTTACGTACGTCCCCCGAGAGAGCTGGGCCCCCGGGTGCCGTACGTGCCCTCACATGGAGCTGAGCCCCCAGGGGTCCGGCCCCCCGGCCCGGAGCAGCACAGCAGTGCCAGGTCCCCCCCCCCACAGAGCCGGACACGCAGGGGCGCCATGCACCCCGCACGGAGCTGGGTACCCAGGACCTTTATGCGCCTCCGTACAAGGGCGGGCACGCGGGGTACGGACCGGGACGCCCGGACCCCTGTACACAGCCAGACAGCAGCGGTTAATGCCCCGACCCTGCGCCCCCCCAACCGGGGGCGCACGTCCCTGCAGCAGCCGCCCCCCCGTGCCCCCGGGGCCCGCGACACCCCGTCCCCGGGCTGGTGGCCGGCGCGAGGTGCCCCGGGGACAGGCGTCCCCCCCCCCCCCGTGTCCCCCTGCCGCTGCCACCCCGGGGCGGCTACTGCTTGTCGATGGCTCCCTGCTCGGCCGCGCTGTCGCGGGGCGCAGCCTGCGCGTGCCACGCCGTCTCCTTGAACACGAACCAGCAGTTCCCGGCCCACAGCAGGAAATTGATGAAGCCGAAGAGCTGCAGGGAGAGAAGAGACCCGCGGCGTGGGGCACCCAGGGGTGTCCCAGCCCCGGGGACCCCCCGCCCCCCACCATCGCCGTGCCAGGGGCTGCGGTGCCACCGCCCGCCCCGGGGACCCGTGTGGCTGGGGGGGTCCGTGCTGTCCCCGGGGGCAGGGGGTGCAGGACGGGCCCCCCGTCCCGTGCCAGCAGCAGGCTCCGTGAGCAGCGCGGCTGCGGAGCGCGTGTGCGACGGCTTCCCACTGCCCTCTCCCGGCTGAGCTCAGGAATCCCACGTGGGTGTGTGTGCACGAGGGCTCGCGGGCACGGCTGTGCGTGCGTGCGTGCACACGTGTGCACGGTGTAGCTGTGTGTGCGTTCCCGTGTGAACACGTGCGCGCGCAGGTTTGCCGTGTGTGTGCGTGTGTGGCCCAGCAAACAGATGAATGCGTGTGCCCGCATCCACGTGTGCACGCATGTACACATGCACGCGCGTGCACGCAGCTCCCGCGCACCGTGCCCTCACCACGGAGATGTTGGCCAGCCCCATGGCCGGCGTGGCGCCCGCGTTGCACACCACGTCCTGGCCCTGGCACACGCTCATGGCGGCGATGAGGCTGGAGGGGCGCGTGGCCGCCTTCACGTCGCTCAGCCCCTTGCCCCACGCGGCCGCCGCCACCAGCCAGAGGAAGGCGAAGCAGACGGTGACGCAGAAATCCTGCCGGGACGAGGCACCGGGCTCAGCCCCTTCCCTGGCCTGCGCCGGCTGTGGGGCAGGATCCGGCCCCGGGGCGCAGCCACCTTACCACGAAGGGGAGCTTCTTGTTTTCGCCGTAGAGGGAATGAAAGCGCAGGTAGAGCACCAGAGCCGCCATGGCGTAGAGGAAAGAGAAGACCCCCAGGGTCACGAAAAATTCGGCGGGGGCGGAGAAGTCACCGACGAGGTGCAGGGTCCGGGTCTCAGACTCGCCCTCGCAGTCCGGCATCTCGAAGGGGATCTGGTATAACCTGGGTGCGGGGACGGCGGCGGGGTGACGCCGGTGGCCCGGGAACGGGCGGCGTGCTGGGGACAGCTCTGCTGCCCGAAATAACTGCTCTGGGGCATCCCTGAAGGATGGAGGGGAGGAGGACGGGGCATGGACCGCAGCCAGGTCCGATCCCTGGCGACCGAGGGAAGGGGCTAACGCCGCAGCTTGTGGCTGGCACGGCTCCCTCCTCGCCCTCGCTGCTTAACGAAGATCCCTACGGGAACAGGATGCGGAGCCAGCAGGAGGACGGGTCCCCCCCGAGGGATGCCCCCCGGTACCGGGGGGCCCCGGCAGCTCCCACGGCCATGCCTGAGCTCCTGCGTGACGCAGCAGAGGAGGCTCCTCCAGAGCAGCCTGCGCTTCTAAGCCCTCACCGATGGGGTGGACAAAATCCCACATCCACCCAAAATGCACCAAACCCCTGTGCTGGGCAGGGTCCCTCGCTGGATGCGGCCCCTCCCTGGCTGCGGTGCCACGGCCACAGCGTCGCAGCCAGCACTGAGCGCTGGGGACGAGGTTTAACCCCCAGCCGGCACCCCGTGTCCCCCCCCGGCCACATCCAGGTCTCTGCGGGGCCACGCTGGATTCGCTGGGGGGGAGCCCGGTTTTGCCCCCCTCACCTGAAGGGGTACCCGAACTGCACGGAAATGGCGCTCATCTCCTTGGTTTCGCCGTTGCACTTCACCGTTGCCCCGGTCTCGCCGCTGAAGGAGCCGCACGCCCCGAAAGCGAAGATGGCGAAGAGCTGCAAGAGGGGAGCAGCGGTCGGGGGGTGCACAGAACCCCGGGGACCCACCCGGACCCCGCAGCTGGCTGGGTTTCCCCCTGGCGCTGAGTCACGGCCGCGGCGGGCAGGGCGCGCTGCCACCCCGCAGCTGTCGGCCGCGTGCGCCAGCTCCCGGGCTGCCGCCTGCACCGGGCGGGGGGCGAAACGGGGGCAAAATGGGGGCGAAACGGGGGCGAAACGGGGCAGCGGGGGGGGGCGAGGACGCCGGGAGCATCCCCACCGAGGGACCCCGTGGCCTGTCCTGCCCTGGGGGTGGCAGCGTCGGGGAAGCAGCCCGGCCAGGCCAGACGCCGTGGGGACGGGCAGGTCCCCGCGCACACCGGGCAGCTCCCGCCACCGCCGCGGGTGTTTCCTCGCCGGGGCAGGAGCGCCCACGGCCGCCCCGCGCTGCGCCGCACATCTCCGGCACGGGACATCCCCGCGCTGCCCCGCTCCGGCGGGGCCTTGGCTCCCGTTCGCTCTCCGGGGGCTTTCCACCTGTGTCCCGTTTTGGGCTGCCCTCGCATGGGGGGGCCTCATCCTGGGCAGGAGCCACAACGGTGGGGGGGGCTTCGTGCCTCCCCGGGTGGACACTCCGGAGCTGCGGGGTCGGCACCGGGGGAGAAGCCCCCTTGGCCCCGCTCCTCCGGGCAGGAGACACCCAAAGGTGTCGGGCCGCGGCCCCGCGGGCCAGGTGGCCGAGCTGCCCCGTGCCTCAGTTTCCCCGGAGCTGGAGCCCACGGCGTGGCCGTGCTGCAGAAATGCCGCCCTCCCCGCGGCCCTGAAATACAATCCCGGAGCCATTCATAGCACGGCGGGGACCGGGGCCATGGAATTGCCCCCCCCCATGCCCAGGGTGCCCCTTCTTGGGGCTCGCTGCCCCCCTCTGCCCCCTTCCCTGCACGCCCGCTGCCCCCCAGACCCCACGGGAAGGAGGGGGCCCCAGCACCCCGAAGTCTCCGTCCCCTCCGGCGTGGCCACGTGAAGCCACCTGCTCAAGGTCACCGGGGGGGCCGCGGGGCCCGAACCGAAGCGGCCGAGCGGCCCCGCACCCAGAGCCCCCCGAGAAGCTCCGGCTGGGGTCCCCCCGCCCGTAGCCGCTGGGGTGGGGCAGGATCCGGGTGGGCTGGGGACTACGGGGTCCCCGGGGGGGGGGGGGGTCCCGCAGGCTTTAGGAAAGCGACAGGGACACCCCGAATCTGGGCTTGGGGTTAGGGCCCGATGGGGGCCGCAGGGCGGCAGCACCCGCGGGTGCTGGGGAAGGGGCCGGGGGGGTCCCGCTGCGCGGGGGGCGGGGGGCACTCACCCACTCCAGCACCTTGACGAAGCCCAGGGGCTCCAGGAGGCGGCCCCAGCGCATCCCGCCCAGGACCCGGTCCTGCGGGAGGGAGACAGCGGCGTGAGCCGGGGCCCCGGGGGCTGCCCGGGGGGAGCCGCGCCGGGCACCGGGCACCGGGCGGCCGCGGCGGGCACCCGCCCCCCGGCACCGGGGGTCGCCCCGGGGCCCCTACCTGCAGCCGGGGCGCCTTGTCGCCGGCCGCGGGGGCTCCGGGCTCCGACATGGCGGGGCCGTCGGGGCCGTCGGGGCTGCCTCCGCCGCCCGCTGGCGCCGCGCCGCTGTCAGAGCCGCCCCGGCGCCGCCACCGGGAGCCCCACCGCCCCCGGGCAGGCAGCGCCGCCCCGCCCCGGCTGCCCCCGGCCCGCCCCCGGCCCGGCCCCCGCCGACCACCGCGCCCGGGACGGCCCCGGCCCGCCCCCGGCCCCCCTCCGCCCCCCCCCCCCCGCCGGGACGGGCGGCCCCGGGGCTCCGGGCAAGGGCTGGCGGTGGTCCGGGGGCTGCCTCCGGCCGTCGGTCGGTGCCCCCGGCGGCCGGCCGGACCCCGCACCCCCCGCCCTGCCCCGCTAACCGGCAGCCCCGGAGCGCAGCGCGGGGCCGGGACCGGGACCGGGACCAACGCCCCCCCCCCCCCGCCTGGAGACCCCCGCCCCCCCCCCCCCCATCCCGAGCAGCTCCGGGCCGGCGATCGGGGAACCCCCGGCCCCCCCCGGCCCCCCCCGCCCCCCGGCCGCGTGCTGCCCGTACCGGGGAGGAAGCGCCACGGGGAAGCGGAAGGGTGGGGGAGGGGCGGCCCCCCGGGACTCCGGGGCCCCACGCCCGGGGGGGAGACCGGGGGCTCGGGGGGCCGGGCAGCGGCGACAGCCCCCCGCCTCGCCGCCCCCCCCCCCGGGGCCGCCCGGGACCCCCCGCCGCGCCCAAGGGCCCCGCCCCCTGCCGGTACGGCCCCGCCCCCATCCCGTTGGCCCCGCCCCATCCCGTTGGCCCCGCCCCCACAGCGCGCTGGCCCCGCCCCCATTCCCGCTCTGACCCCGCCCCCGAGGCGTGGCCCCGCCCCCTCCCTCTGGGTGCCCCGGGGCTCCTCCCCCCGTCGCGGCCCCGCCCCCTCCCTCGCCTCAGCCAATCCTCGCCCGCACCCGCTGCTCCCCCTCCCCTCCCCTTCCCGCCGCGCCGAGCCCGCCCTCCCCGCCTCCCTATTGGCCGCGCTTCCCGCGCGGCGGCCCAATGCGCTTGAGGCGCGGGCGGAAGCCGCGCGAGCGGGGCGGGGCCGCGCATGCGCGCCGCGAGGCGGCTGGCCGGAAGTGGCGGCGCACCCGGCTCGGGCACAGCGGCTCCCGCCTCCGCCGCGCTCCGGCCTCGGCTCCGCGCCCCCGCCGCTGCCGCCCCCCCCAGCCACCGCCGCCATGTTCCTGACGCGCTCCGAGTACGACCGGTGAGTGCCCGCCCGGCCCCGCCGCGCCTCGCCCAGCCCCGCGGCCTGCGGCTGAGTCAGCGGCCTGCGGCCGGCCCGGCCCTGCCCTGCCCGCGGGGCTCCGCCGGGAACGGGGGCGGCGGGGCCGGGCCCGGGGGCGTCTCGCGGAGCCCCGGGGCCGGTGGGGTTGGGGGAGCCCCCCGGGACCGGCCCCCTCACCCCAGAACCACGTCCCCGAGCACCGGGCCCCGCCTTGAGCAGCCCCGGGGCGGTGCCTCCCCCCTCCCTCCCCCCCCCCCCCGGGCAGCCCCCCAGCGCTTGAGCACTGCTGCTGGGCAGAAATGTCAGAAATGTCAGAAATAAACGTCAAAATGTCAGAAACGGCTCCTCGCTCCCACCCCAACCCCCCCCGGCACAACCTGCGGCTGCCCCCCCCCTCGTTCTCCTGCCTGGCGCGGGCCCGGGGAGCAGCGCTGGGGGGGGGGGGGGGAGCGCAGGGGGGGCGCCCAGGGAAGGGCCGGGGCCGCGGCTGAGGCAGAGCCCCCGGCCCCCTTGTCGCCTCCGGAGCTCTGCCTTTTGCACCATCTCTGGCGTTTTTCTTGCAGGGGTGTGAACACTTTTTCTCCGGAGGGGAGGCTCTTCCAGGTGGAGTACGCCATCGAGGCCATAAAGGTACCGCCTGCTCTCCCGGCCGTCCCGCCGCGCCGCTCGGGGCTCCTCCGCAGCGGCTCTGCCCGGAGGAAGGCCGGGCGGGTTCCGCTCTCCCACGCTTTGGTCTCGCTCTGCAGCGAAGCAGGCTTTGGCTAGCTTCCCAGAGCAGCGCGGCACTGAGCAGCACCGGGAGGACGCCGCTTTCCCATAGGTGCTGCTCCTGCCTGGGGCTGCTGGCAGCTCTATCCTGGCCTTTTACGTGCAGTCTGCAGAGCAGGAGCTGTGCCAGAGCGCGGTCCCTTCCATCCAGCTGCGCCTCCCGCGGCTCCGCTTGTCTGCTTTGTGCTCCTCGAAGCACGGGCAGCCCGGAGGGGCTGGGCCACGCTGCCCTCTGCCTCCTCGCCACCAATTTGCTCACAAAGCAAACGCAGTCCAGAGATGCTAATCCCCAAATCAAACCGCTAGAAGCTGGCGGCGAAGCGAGAGGTGCCAAGTGCTCACGTGCCGTGACTCCAGCTGCAGAAGGTGGCACCTGTGGGGTTCCTAAATGCTCCTCGAACAGCAGAGGAGCGCTCTGCTTCCCCTTTACCATCCTCGGCCAGCGGAGCGTTGCTTTCTGCTCCGTGTGCTTTATGATTGTGGAACCCCTTTTAAACCACAGCAACAACAAAGCAGCAGCCCTCCTCTGGGCGGGCTGCCTTTCGTGTTCTTAGCTCAGAGTGGGTCGCGGTTTGCTCAGGTGAGGCGTAAAACCTGGCAGGGGATGAAGCTGAGAAGCTGTCAGCAGCCCTCTGTGTGAACTGGGGGGAAGGGGGAGTGCGGGGTGGGGTCTGCCGGCTTCATCTTCCCTCTGCTGCTTTAGTTCGTTAAAGCATCCTTTAAATGAGGAGGCGAAAAGCAGTAATTCGTGTCGCTTAAGGCCCGGGGAGGTGAGAACTCTGGAGCGGAGGCCGGTCCCCATGCCACGTTTTATAGTTGCAAATACTTCTGGCAGAGTAGAAAGCGTCTGGAAGCTGTTAGGCTGTGCTGGTCTCCAGACGAGCTGACAAGCTGCAGACACGATTGTTTCAGCTCAGGGGGCTCCTGGGGGGCTCCTGGGACATGCCCGTGTGGTGCCTGCGCCCCGGGGTGTGGGATGAGTTGTTCACGTGCAGCGGCCTCACGGACGGAAACACCCCTGCAATAACGGCAGGCGTCCTTTTCTCACTTGGGGCTCGTGCCCAGCTGTGGCAGGCGCACGCTTAGAGGACGGGGGCTGTTGGGCCGTGCCTAAACCCACGAGCGCTGCGGGGGGGAGACCCCAGCCTGCCTCCGCTTACAGACCCGGGGGCGCTCACTGCCACAATTCCCCCGGCTGCTCTGAGCCGAGCAAGCAGCCCCGCGCGACGTCTGGCGCAGTCACCCCGGGGAGGCCCCGAGCTCGTGATGTGACAGCCCCGAGGCCTCGTGGCTGGCTGGGGTGGGGCCGCGCTGGGTGCTTCCAGCACCCGCACGTTGGGGGAAAACACTGCAGGGGGATGAGCTCTGCCTGGAACGCGGAGCGTGGTGTGCGCGCGGTTTGCTCTCCTCCACACTAAATTTTGTGGACAAAAGGCGTTGAGGAGGAAAGGAGCTGACCGACAGAGCGGTGCCTGAGCCGGGAGTGCAGGCACCGCCAGAACTAAAGGCCGTTCTGCGAGCTCCGTCTCTCACATCAGTGCTTCTTGTGTCTCGCAGAGCCGGGTTCACAAGGCCTTTTAAAATCATACGGCTTTAAGCGGTAAAACTCGATGTTGCTCGGGGAAGAGGTTGAATTATTTGCCCTGACGCCGCTGGTCCTGAGGAGCTGACCGGCAGGCGGGAGCACGGGCTTCGCCCTTGCAGCTCCCCGCTTCGAGCTGTAACGGAGCGCAGCTCTGGGCGGTTTTGCGTGCAGGTTTTCTGCCTTGCCGATGTGTCCGGCTCCGAAACAGCGTCCCTACAAGTGGCATAAAGCGGGATCGGTGCTGCACCGTGGTGTTTATGCTCTGTCGTGGCTGCCCCGCGCTGGGCGTGGTGGTGTAACGGTGGTTGTTTGCAGCTCGGCTCCACGGCCATCGGGATCCAGACCTCGGAGGGCGTTTGCCTGGCCGTGGAGAAGAGGATCACCTCCCCGCTCATGGAGCCCAGCAGCATCGAGAAGATCGTGGAAATAGATTCCCACATAGGTAAGGGGAAAGGAGAAGCGCGCGTCTGCTGCCCCTGGGCACGGCCCTCCGGTTCTGTGGGGGTGTGCAGCAGAGCTGTCCCCTGCGAGCTCCAGAAGCTGCGCCTCAGGCCCGGCCTTTCCTGCGGGCAGCTCAGCCGAGCCCAGCGGGAGCCCTCAGCCCTCGGCGAGCAGCAGGTCCTGGCCGCTGGTTTTCCAGGCCGCAGGCCAGCAGGACATAGCTGCGGGAGCAGGAAGGGGCAGCTGAAGCACCCCTGCCCCCCGCCTTCCATGACCTCCCTCGTGAAGGCTCATCCCAAAATTAGCTCCGGGAGGGCAGGGAATTACTGCAATGTAAAGGCTTGACTCTGGGCCAGGTCCTCCTGGGGCACTGATGCCCGGCCCTCTGCTCGCAGCAGCCTTCCGCACCCTGGGGGGGCCCACGGAGCTCTCGTTACCAAATATGTCACGCGAAGAGCGGGAGACCTCCCAGATGGCCGCGTTGCCGACGATATGGGTCATGGCAGCTCGGGAGCCCTCGCAGGGTCTCATTTCCTCCTCCCGTGCGCCCTCCTCGGAGCAGGGAGCGGCTTCGTGCCGCGGGCTCCCACGGGGGCTGCTCCAAAGCCCCCAGCGCGGAGCGAGCCAGCCCTCCCCGCAGCAGGGCCCGACACCTTCCCCTCCCCGCGGGCTCGCGGCTCCTCCGGGACGGCCTCGGATGCGTCCCCGTGAGCCGATCCGGACCCGGGGCGGGTGGGAGGCCTGGGAGACGCCAGCTGCGCGTCCGTCCCAGCGGGCGCCGCTCGAGCGGGAGCGCTGCCGCCCTGCTCCTCGGCAGCGCCGCTTCCCTCCCCTGCTCCCCGCTCCCCGGCGAGCCACCGCGTCTCGGGGCGCTCCCCGCGGGCTTCGGGAAGTCGGGGGGGGGGGCAGAGCGCCTTGCAGGTCGGTGAGGAGCTGACGCGTGCTTTCCCTCTGCTTCCAGGCTGCGCCATGAGCGGCTTAATAGCTGATGCAAAGACTTTAATCGATAAAGCCAGAGTGGAGACTCAGGTAAGGCTCGATGTTTCTCTTCGCAAAACACCGGCGCTGGTCTCCGGGGCGGCTGCCGTGGGAAGGTCGCTGCCTCGAGGGAACCGGTGTGGAGCGGGAGGCCTGCGGGGAGCCTGGCTTCCCACGCGGGGCTCCTGCAGAACGAACAGGCGGCGTCTCCCATGCTGCGAGTTTTCCTTTCTGGTGCTGAGCGTTTGGTGGGGCTCTTCGGGCGTGGTGTCCAGCGCCCGCGTAGCCTCCGAACGCTGGCGGTGCCCGCCACCGACTGCGTGGTGCCTGGTGTGTCGGGCTGCGTTTTGTCAGAAGATTGGCTCGGTTGTAATTTTGGCCCCTTGAAATTCCTCTGTGCTTTAGGTACTGGGGTCCCGGCACAAATCACTGCTCTGTATTTAAAAGCTTATCCCGGGGGGGCTTTCCGGTGTGCCAGCACTGCTCCTGTGTCTGGGGAACCGGATCGCCCCACCCCTTCGGAACGGGCCCTGGAAGCACGGGGACGGGGTGCCCTGGCCCTGCGTCTTCCTCCTGGGGATCCCTTGGGGTGGCTGCAGCTTTTCTGTGGGATCCATCCCGAGCTTCTCAGCGCGTCCTGCACCAACGGCTCCTTTTGGTGCTCCCATCCTGGGGCCCAACGCGCAGCGCCCCGTGTGCCCCCGCCCGTCGGGAGCGGCCGGGCGAAGCTGCCTTTGTGGCTGCGCGGGGTGCTGCTCCGGGCCGCTGCGGGTGGCCCAGGCTCGTCCTCGCAGGGCAGCGAGGCGATAACTTGAATCCTCTCTTTCCCTGCAGAATCACTGGTTCACCTACAATGAAACCATGACGGTGGAGAGCGTGACGCAGGCCGTCTCCAACCTGGCGCTGCAGTTTGGGGAGGAGGACGCGGACCCCGGCGCCATGGTGTGTAGCGGCAGGGCTGGGGGTGCTCCACGAGCCTGCTCCCGCCTCTCCTCCGACTTTGCCGTCGGCCTTGCCTAACCTGTCGGCTGCTTTCTGTTGCAGTCTCGCCCGTTTGGTGTCGCGCTGCTCTTTGGAGGAGTTGATGAGAAGGGACCCCAGCTGTAAGTTCAGCTCTGTGATCCAGGCCAGCTTTGGGAACGGAAACTTCCCGGCGCTCTTTAATGGCTTGGTTCTGCGGTTTTCTTTAAGCTAAACCCCTGGGGTTTATCCCATTGTGTACCTGACGTGTTTGGTAATGCTTTTAAGCCTGCCTTTCAAAACAAGGGTTAGGGCAGCGCTCACGCAGCCTGCTCCTCCAGGGTTGAAGAGTGTGCTGTGTCTGCGGCGAATCTCGGCTTTTCTCTGTGTGGCCTCCTGGGCAGGAGGGAGGTGTTAGAGCTCTCCTTGTCCTGGGTTTATTCTTACCTTTCCCTAAAGGACCAGCAGAGCCACCGGTAACATAATATCTGCAGCCTGCTGTAACATTCCTTGGGGAGGTGGAGTGCTTGTAACCTGAACTCCTGGGCTTGAAACAGCCTCACAGCCTCCGCTGGAGGTGGGATTGGCTCCGCAGAGCCAGCCCAAAAAAGTCTCCCTCCCGAGAGCAGTAGTGAAAACGTGCTGATTTTCTTAAAAGGGAAAAGGGCAAAAAACACTCAGCTATGAGCATGGAGGGGAGCGCACAGCTCCCTCCGAGCCTACCAGCCCCCCGGGGGGCTGCAGGAGACCCCTGGGCGCTCCTCAAGCCTCCTCTGAGTGCCAGGAGGAGCAACCTGCAGCCGCGCTTGGTGCGGCAGCCCCCGAGGCCGGGCGCAGCGAGCGGCTGCTGTGAGCTCGGCCACGTGCTGGCAGACGGGCTGCTGCTCCCGCGGGGGCCCTGTTCCTCCCCAGCTTTGAGCGGTGCCGAGTGCCCCGTGGGGAGGCTGCGGGCCTGGCGGAGGAGGAGAGGCCCTCGCGATGCCGCAGCGCGGGGCAGGGTGCGCCTCTGTTCACTGTCACCTGTGTTCCCGGCAGGTTTCACATGGACCCCTCGGGGACGTTTGTTCAGTGCGATGCCAGAGCAATTGGGTCCGCCTCGGAAGGCGCGCAGAGCTCCCTGCAGGAGGTTTACCATAAGGTAAAAGGCCGCGGTGGGTTGACATCGCACGAGTTAGAAGTAGCTCGTGACTCACGAGGGTCCGCTCGTTTCCTTACCCACGAGCGATTTGCGAGACTCGAGTGCTCTGGAGGAGGTGCGTGAGCCTGGCAGGGCTGGGCTCGGTCCTTGGCAGCCGAGCTGGTGACTGGACGGCAGCGGGGAGCTGCTGGTGAAGGATCTCCACGGCGAGGAGCGCTACAGCCGGCAGCTCCTCTCCGGGCTGTGGCTGCTGGGGCAGCTTCGTGGGACATGAGCCCAGAGCCCGAGATGCCGGTTCTGCCTCCAGCGGGTGACAATTGAGTCCATGTCAGGAAGCCCGCTATAAATAAAAGAGCTGCTGTACGAGCACGGCCAGGCAGCAGCAGGGCTCAGTGTGGATGCAGCCCAAAGCATAAGGAAGTAACGCGAGAGATGTTTCGCTAGGCTTGCAGATCTGTTGAGCCAGCGGAGTTGATGGCTTTTGTACTGCAAGTCCTCGGCCTGTTGGATAAGCAGTAAAACGTTCCTTCCCTCTGTGTCAGAGGAAATCAAATACTGTAATGAAAAGCGTAATTGGTGCAGTTGATTGCCTTGAGGACTTCCAGCCTAAGACTCAATAATCTGATTTATTAAGTAGCAGAATTGCCAGGGTTCTGGGCTCCGTGGCTTGTTCGCCAGCTCCCGAGCGCAAAGTTACTGCAAGCACAGCCATCGTCCCTCTGAACATCGCACAGCCGTCAGGCTCTAGTTCCCCTCGCGCAGGGATTTACGATATGAAAGCAGGAAGACCTCTGCCAGGAGTCCAGCTTTTCAGAGCTTCCAGCGGAGCTCGGGGGGGAGCTGCTTGACAGACAGTAACTGGTGAAGGGAAGCGGACCCTCGCGCCCTGGTCCTGCCAGCAAGGTTTGTGTGCCCAGATTAACAGTCCTTAAGCTTTATAAAAAGTTATACAGAAACAGAAAGTCGCCGTCCTTGCAATTGCCACTGTCCTGCCTGAACAGTGCACTTTGATCTCTTGTTGATACTGTAGATAATTTGATAAGCTTTTAAGTTTGCTGCCAGTGACAGCTTAAAGGATTTGAGAAAAAGAGCGGGGAGAGCAGCGCGCTTCTGGAGTCAAAGGGGTAACGACAGAACGAGTGCTTGCTCGAGCATCAGCAGTGCAATTAACGAGTGATTTGTTTTACAGTCAATGACGCTGAAAGAAGCGATCAAATCTTCCCTTGTCATCCTGAAACAAGTTATGGAGGAGAAACTGAATGCAACCAACATTGAGGTAACTATGGCTGTTAACAGCACGCAGTTGTGGCTTGCGACGTAAATAAGTCTGCGCGGCGTGTAGCCCGGGCTTCCTCGGTGCAAATCCCCCTGGCCGCACAGCAGGCGTGGCAGGAGCGTGCTGTGTTTTAAACGCCCAGGTAAGGAAGTTGCCTGCTGGAGAGGAGGGCTGCCTGCGCTTGTGGAGCGAGGGCACTGCCCAAGCCAGCGGCTGGCTGGCTGCGGATGGTCTTGTGATTTGAAACTGCTCGTTGTAGTACGTTGCGGGGTGCACTGGGAGGCTTTTGGAGCTTTCTTTGGTTTCTGGATGTGTGCGGCCAGGTGCATTTGCCTCGCTTGAGCGGGGTGCTGGTGCAAGCAATTCTCCCTGGGCTGGGGCTGGGTGGGAGTGGAGCGCCCCCGACCTTACGCAGGCAGGCAGCCAGCGAGAACCTGTCGTGCCAGCAGGATTGCTTTTTCTTCCCCTGGGTTTAGCCATTCTTTTTTTCCCTGGTACTTGTAATATTAGAAGGAATGAAAATTATACAGCTTCTGGACTTGCTATATTCAGTCCTGGCTGGGTGCCAAAAATCTGTCGGACAGAAGGACCAAAGAGGGGAAGCCTCCAGGAACGAGTGTGCTTCGCTAACCTCCGGCTCTTGCCTGCGAGGGCTCGCGGAGCTCAGCCTGACCCCGGCGTGCAGCTCCCGGAGGTTACGATGGGAGCAGTTGTACCTGTCCCCTCAAACCTCGACTGTTAGGCTGTGACGGTTCTCCTCAGGTAGCAAAGGTAAAACAAACAAACGAAACCTTCCCGTTTGGTAGTGATAACGGGCAGATGATGAGCAAGGCTGGCATATAGAGTTTGCTTCTATTTCTGGCGGGTTATGAGACACGAGACCTTTTCAGATTGTGGCGTTCTGACTCAAGCTGCTCTTCTCCCGCTGTTCTCCCCTTCCTTTCCTCTGAGCACTGGGGACCCGTTTCCCAAAGACCCTGGAAGTGCGCACCCCATCGTTTTTACAAAACACTCCTGCTGGGGACCCTTCTGACGTGATTAACTGGCTTCCTTTGAAGGGAAGGGGCCCGCAGGCAGGGAGCAGCACGCTGAAAACTGAGATGCCCTCTCCAGAAGCGATGCCAGCCGCCTGAAATCTGCTTCCCCAGCTGCACTCCCACCACGGGCAGATCAGTTCTCTCCTGATCAGCTTCACGGCTCTCCTGCAAGATCCGCAGTACAGTGCAAAGGAATTGAGGCAGGGTAGCATGTACAGTATCCTTATGTCGTGTCCCCGTTTGACAGGGCTTAACTGTGCTTGGCAGAGCTCTGAACGTATTGAGGAATCGTATCGGGGTGAAGTACGAGAGGAATGTGCTGAGGATTAAAAGGTCACTATTGACTCAAGTCACCCTTCTGGTTGAAAATCCTTCACCTGAAGTTGCTGCTTTGCTTTCTAGCTTTTGCAGAAGTATGTGGTGCTTCACTTCATTTACTCACGCCACTTCTCTTTCTTGTGTGGTTTTTTTCCACCTAGCAGCAAAGGGAAGGGGGAGTGTGGTCACGGAACAGTTAAATCCGTTGGCAGCCACGTTCAGGAACCTTAAACAACGTTATGCTTTTTAAATTAATTACTCCCCTGCGAAGCCTGTAAGGCAATAGCTAAGCAAAGTTTTGGTATGCGGGCAGTGAGGCGCAGGCTCGAGCAGACATGGAGAAGTCCTGGTGTGGGTAGCAGGCTGCAAACACGCGTGCTCGAGGCTGTCGGGTCCATCAGGGCCGGTGGCAGCGCACGCAGCAATGGCTCGAGGTGCCTGTGGTAGCACCCGACGTCTCTGGGAACGCCCGCTAAGACCTGGGCTGCGCAGGGGTCTCGCCCTGAGCGTGCAGGCTGTTCCTCCTCGGTGAAGGCAGGCGCTTGCCCTCCCTCTACCCGCGCCGTTTGTCGGGTGACCTCGCGATCCAGGAGGGGCTGTGGGACGTGCCAGGACCCCCCGAGCCGTGCTCACTGCAGCCACGCACGCGGATCCCTCGGCAGCGCAGATGCGGGCGCGGTGCCGGGGGCATCTGCGAGCGAGCTCTGGAGCATCCCCGGAGCTCCTGCAGCTTCTTGGCTCGCCCGCCTGCAGCAGCTGCCTGCGCCTTGGGCTTCTGCGCCGTGAGCTAGGTGCAAACAAAAGTCCCACTTGCATTCCTCTGGCAGTCTCACAATTCTTCAAGTATCTCTTGTTCTGGTGCTTGCCCTGTGAAATGTCGCAGCTGTCTGCCCTGGACGCTGCCTCACGCCGTTCCTGGCACAGCGGCAGGGCGCTGAGTTGTCCCCCGCGCCGTCCCTTGGGCTGAGCCATGTCAGACGTTGTCTCGGCAGCGTTTGGCCCGCTTGGTAGGGCACCAGGCAGTTGCAGGGTGCAGCCTGGTGACCAGCTTGCTTACTGGTGGTGGTCAGTGATCAACAGGCAGTTTGCCTCAGTTTTGCAGAGCACATCTGCATTCCCCCTAAGAGTATTTTGCTGCCTCTGTCCCCTTAAAGCCAATAATGGGCCAGGATTTGTACCCTTGGTTGCTGGAGGAGAAGAGGCTGCAGCGCGAGGAACCCCTCTCCCAAGCAGTGTTTGATGAGGAGCTCGTGTTAACGGGGTCTTTTTCCACAGCAAGCAGAAGCAGGGCCTGAGTGTTCCCAGTAGATGTTCCCTGCTGCTGCTACTATGAGGAGACTGAGTCAATTAAAAGCTATTTCTGCGGCAGGCAGCTATTTTAGGGAATCAAAGAGCATGTTACGGGGTGGAATGATCTTGCTGGGCTGGCAGATCAGGCCGCCGAGAAGGAACAGCTGCTCTGTCTGCCGTGGCTTCTCTCTGTTCCCTGCCCCATGCTGTCACTTCATGTATGCAGGCGCACTTAACCCCTTGCTCCTTCTCTTTCAGCTTGCCACCGTGGAGCCTGGGATGAAGTTCCACATGTACACGAAAGAGGAGCTTGAAGAGGTCATCAAGGATATTTGAAAGGGAGAGAGAGACTCCCTCAAAGGCTCATTCCCCCGATCAAAGAACCGACTCTCAGTTCCTTCCAGTACCTGTGATTTTATTTCCAGCAGCATCTGTAATTGCTCTTCTCAGAAGGCTCCTGAGGTTTTTTTTTACAGTTTCTGTACATAACTGATCTCTACATTAAGAGGAAATGATAATAAATCATTTTGTTACTCTACCCTGGGTTCCTCGTAACGGGGGGGCGCTCAGACCGGCCACGGGGTGGGTGAGGATGGGGTCGTGCTGCAGCCGCAGCGCGGGGCCGGGGCTGCGCTGTCCCTGTCCCTGTCCCTGCGGCACGCGGCGCTCGCCCTGCGCCGGTCACAGGTCTCCCTCTCGTGGAGGACGCGGAGCTGGGCTCTGGCCCAGGGAGGAAATCCACAACGGAGAGGGTTTGTGTTTCCTCCTGGGGGGAGCCTGGAAATGCCCCTAACAACAGTGACGGAGCGGGGGTGGGACAGATCTGGGTTAATGGGGCAACCCTTGCCTAAATGGGGCAGACACCGCTTCCTTTGGGGAGCGGGCTGTCGGGCTGGCAGACTTCTGCTCATCTCCTTAACGGGGCTTACTGCTTTTGTTTCTGGTTACCTCCTGCAGCCATCTCCCTCCTGATCCTCGAAACGTCGTCTCAGCCCCTGAGGCTGCTGCAGGCGCGGCAGGAAGCGGGGCTTAGCGCAGGGCTGCGCAGCCTCGGGCTCTGCCCTGCGCCTGGTACCTCGGGAGGGCAGCCCGGGCCGTGGGGCCGTGGGGCCGCTCGCTCCGTCCTGCTCCACGAGGTCACAGCCTCACCCCGAACAAAACGGCCTTGTGTGCTGCGGGGGAAACAGCTGCCGCCGGGGGGGGAGCGCCCTGGCACGGGGCCGCTTCCAGCGCTCCGTTGGGCTGAAAGCGCTGGCTTTCTGCTCAGCTTGGCGGCGGGGACGGTCTGCGTGTCCCTGCAGCCTGGCAAAGCCACGCGCAGCAACCTGCTGCCGCCGACGTCCCAGCTGCCAGCCTCGGCCCTCTGCAGAGGGGAAAAGGCCGGGCCTGTTCGTTTTGTTCCTCTTTTGCTCCTGCCAAACGGACGCAGGAAGGGAAGCTCTGGAAGACCGGTGCTGGGATAACGCCAGCGCTCAGAGGAGCTGAGCCCCCGCCTTGTGGCACAGCAGCCACCGGGATCGGTGGGGTCGGCCCGGCCCCGCAGGCGGAGGAACAGATGCGGGGAGCTGTGGACTTCGCCCCGCAGGGACGCTTCCTGCAGCCGCGCCTGGCTCTGGCTCTGCCCACCGACCCCCCGAGCTGTTGCCCCGGTCCCCCGGTGCTGCCCCCATCCCCAAAACGAGCCCGGGCAGCGGCGGGGGAACGTCCCTCGTCCAGCCACCGCCCCGTGGGCCGTGCTCATAAAACCGCCCCGTGAGCGAAAGCGGGGCTGGTATCGGCCCACGGGGGCGGAAGAAACGAGCGCCCCGCAGCCCCCCGCGTGAGCTCGGCCCCGCTGCCCCGCGCCGGACCCCGCGGCGCTCCTCCCAGGCTTGTTTGTGTCCCAGAAAACACAAAAAGCTGATTCTTCCCGGCGCGGTCCTTCGTGCCCTGCCCTCGTCACACGGCTGCTGGCTCCGCGGCGGCTGCTCCGTGGCAGTCCGGGCTCTGGGCCCCGCTGAGACGGGCGAGGGGCTGCGGCCGCGTCCCAGCCGGGCACCCCCGGGGATCTCCTCACGGCTTTCCCCCAGCGAGCTCTGGAAAAGCCTTTTTCAGGGGGGAAAAAAAAAACAGAAGGCTGACGCGGCAGGAAAACGCGGGTTCCAGTTCTGCGAATGGCAAAGGGCAAAGCGAGCACCGGGCCGGGCAGCTCCCGGGCCCCGCCGCGGCCACGCCGATGGAGCCGGGCACGGGGGGCTCCTGCGGGGTGATGCCACGGGGGCGGGTGTGACGTCACACGGCGGGTGTGACGTCATGGGGCAGGTGTGACGTCATGGGGCAAGTGTGATGTTGTGGGGCAGGTGTGATGTCGTAAGCCAGGTGTGATGTCACGAAGCGGGCGTGATGTCACGCGCCGGGTGTAATGTCACACTGTGGGTGTGATGTCACACAGCAGGTGTGATGTCGTAATTTGGGTGTGACGTCACGCCATGGGGTCATGCCTCAGAACCTGGGGTTTATTTCCCCAAACCTGGGGTTATTCCCAAAACCTGGGGTTATTTCACAAAACTTGGGTTTTATTTCCCAAAACCTGGGGTTTATTTCCCCAAACCTGGGGTTTATTTCCCCAAACCTGGGGTTTTGCCCCAGTCCCGGCCCTTGTGCCCCAAACTCGGCAGTTACGTCCCCAAACCTGGGGCTGTGTCCCAAAACCTCGGCCTTTGCCCCAGCGGCCGGGACTGTCTCCAAACCGAGGGTTATGCCCCAAAACTCGGCTTTATGCCCCAAACCACGGGGTCACGCCCCAAGACCTGGGTTTATGCCCCAAAGCCGAGGGGTATGCCCCCAAAACCCGGCGTTATGCCCCCAAACCAGAAGCCGTGTCCCAACCCCGGCCCTTTTGCCCCAAACCCCGCGGTTCTGCCCCAAACCCGCCGGAGCCCCCCCCCCCCCCCCCGCTACCTGCCGCCTCGGCCAATCAGAAAATCGCTCCGCCGCCCCCCCCGGCGCCGCCAATCAGAGCGCTGTCGCTAGGTGGATTAGAGCCCGGGGTCAGGAGGGAAGGGGGCGGGCTCGCGCCCATCGTGCTACGGCCGTTGGCCAGTGGCGGGAGGAGGCGGGCGCTGACTGACGCGGGGGGCGGCGAATCGCGAGGCGCGCGGGCGCCGTCCGGCGGGGGGGCGGGCCGCGGCGGAGAGCGACGGCCGCGGCGGCCAATCGCCTCGGGGGGGCGCGGCGCGGGGGCGGGGCGCGGCGCGGCGGCGGCCAACGGCGGCGGGCGGGGCGGGCGCGGGGGCGGGGCGCGGCGGGTGCGGGCGCGGGGCGGCGGCGGCGGCCGGAGTCGCCATGGGCCCGCGCGGGGCGGCGCTGGGGCTGGCGCTGGCGCTGGCGGCGGCGGCGGCGGCCGCGGGGCTGCGGACGGGCCCCGGCGGCGGGCAGGCGGCGGCGGCGGGCGGCGAGGCCTGCGGCGGCCTGCGGGGCGTCCCGGCCGCCCTGGGCAACAACACGCACCCGGTGAGCGCGGCGGGCGGGCGGGGCGGGCGGAGGGACGGACGGACGGAGGGACGGACAGGGGGACGGACAGGGACGGGTGTCCCGGCGGCTGGGGCGCGGACGGGCCGGGGACAGTGGGCTCCACCCCCCCCGCCTTGACAGCGGGCGGACGGACGGACGGACAGACGGACAGACGGACAGACGGACGGGCTGGCCCTCCCTCCGCCCGCCCCGCCGGGACGGACGGACGGACGGACGGACGGACGGACAGGCAGCGCCTCCCTGCCCGGCCTCCCCGGCGCAGGCCGGTGGCCAGTGGCGCTAGGACGGACGGATGGACGGGCAGCCTGCCCCCCCGGGCCGACTGACAGACGTGCCCTGGGAGGACAGACGGACGGACGGACGGACGGACAGGCGCCGTACCGGCACGGGGGCACCCCCAGTGCGGGCAGGGACGGACGGACGGACGGACAGAAGGACGGACACCCCCTTACACCGGGGCGGGCAGGGGAGCAGACACGCGCTGGGACAGACGGACAGACGGGCTGGGGGCTGGCGGCTGGGGGCTGGGGGGTGGCAACGGCCCCGTCCTGCCCGGTCAGGACAGACAGACAGACGGATGGACGGGCACACAGACAGACGGATGGACGGGCACACAGACAGACAGACGGACGCACAGAGCGCCCTGTCCCCGTGGCGCAGGGTCCGGCGGTGCCACCAACCTCGGTCACCCCCCGGGTCCCCGCCACCGCCCGCTGCAGGGTGCGCCCGTTCCGCCGGCCGGGCCGGTCGCTAATTGCCGCTAATTGGCACCCGGCTGCGCTGCGACGTGGGGCGCAGGCGGTGCCGCGTGTCCCCGGTGTCCCCAGCGCGCTGCCGAGGCGCCGCGGCCGAACCGCCCCCGCCGCGTCCCCCGGCCGCGGGCACGGGCAGGGATCCCCGCTCAGCCACCCGCCTCCCCCCGTCCGGCGCTGCGTGCTGCCCGGCGCCCCGCTTCCATTTCTTCCCCCCTTTTTCCCCCCCCTTTTTACCCCCCCCGCCTCGTGGGGAGGGGACAGGGTGGCACAGGCTGGCGCGGGCGCGGCTTGGGCAATGGGGACAGCGGCGGCGGTGGCCTCATTTCCTCCCCTTCCTGGGCAGGGCTTCCCTGCGCCGCTGGCGCAGCCCGCGCCCCGCGTCCCCAAAGCCGCCCGCGCCCCGCGTCCCCAGCCCGACCCCCCGCTGGGGCTGGGGACAGCCGAGTGGCACCGAGGCGGCCGCGTGCCCCTGTCCCCGGCCCCGTGCCGCGGCCTCGAGGCGGGCGGCCTCGGTCCCCGCACCGGCTGAGGGACGCTTCTCCCTTCTCCTCCCTCAGTGCGTCTTCGACGACCTCAGCGGCTCCGTGTCCCTGTCCTGGGTGGGCGACAGCACGGGGGTAAGACGGGCCGAGAGCCCCGGGGGCTGCCCGGGAGGCCTGGGGGTGCCGGCACCTGTGGGCAGCCCCCCACCACGGGGGGGCTGTGGGACCTGGTGGTGCCGGGCCCCATGTCCCAGGTGGGGGGCTGCTGGGGGTGCCGGCGCTGAGCCCTGCCCGCTGCTCCCCGCCAGGTCATCCTCGTCCTGACCACGTTCCAGGTGCCGCTGGTGATCATGAGCTTCGGCCAGTCCAAGCTCTACCGCAGGTGAGCCCCCCCAACCCCTCCCCAGATATTTTGGGGTTGCCGCACGTGGTGGCACGGTGACCCCCCTGCCCGAGGGCCCCCGGCGGTGCTCACGGCGCGGCCGCGCTCCCCCTTGCAGCGAGGACTACGGGAAGACCTTCAAGGACATCACCCACCTCATCAACAACACCTTCATCCGCACCGAGTTCGGCATGGCCATCGGACCCGACAATTCGGGGAAGGTGAGCGGAGGGGGCGGCGAGCCGGGCCCCCCGGCAGCCCCGTGCCCTGGCCTCGGAGGCTCTCGGCGCCGTTCCTGGTGAGCGTCCCCGGGCCTGGGGCTGAGCCCCCCTCGTGCCCCCCCCAGGTCATCCTGACGGGCGACGTGTCCGGCGGCAGCCGCGGCGGCCGCATCTTCCGCTCGTCCGACTTCGCCAAGAACTTCGTGCAGACGGAGCTGCCCTTCCACCCGCTGGTGCAGATCGCCTACCACCCGCAGAGCTCCGACTGCCTGCTGGCCCTCAGCACCGACGTAAGGGCCGGAGCCCGCGCGGGGGCTGCTGCCAGGCGCCGGGGCTGGTGGTGAGCTTCGGGCGTCTCTTGCAGAACGGCCTCTGGGTCTCCAGGGACTTCGGGGAGAAGTGGGAGCAGATCCACAAAGCCGTCTGCCTGGCCAAGTGGTGAGTGGCCGCTCGGCACCCCCCGCGCCGGGAAGCGCCGCGGCAGCGCCGTGCGCTGCGGCACCCCCCTGTGCGCCGCGTCCCGCCCGCGCTCTCATCCCCGTCTCTTCCCAGGGGCGCGGACAACACCATCTTCTTCACCACCTACCTGAACAACTCCTGCAGTGAGTACTGCCTGCTTGGGGCGCTGCGGGGGCAGCTGCGGGGACGGGTGGCGGAGCCCCTGGGGGGCCGCTGGGCTCCAGCAGCGTTAACCCCCCCGTCCCTTCTTCTTAAGAAGCTGATCTTGGGTTACTGGAGCTGAAGAAAACCTCCGACTTCGGCAAAACCTTCAAGGTCATCGGCACCAAGATCTACTCCTTCGGGCTGGGCGGCCGCTTCCTTTTCGCCTCCGTCATGACAGAGAAGGTGGCTGCCCCCCCCCCCCCCCCAAATCCCAGGGCACCAGTGGCCCGTCGCCACCGGCAGCTCCTCCGCGCCCCCTCTGTCCCTGCTGCCACGCGAGGGGAGCGGGGCTGAGGGTGCTTTGGCTCCGCAGGGCACCACGAGGCGCATTCACGTCTCGCTGGACCAGGGCGAGACCTGGAGCATGGCGCAGCTGCCCTCGGTCGGCCACGAGCAGTTCTACTCCATCCTGGCTGCCAACGACGACCTGGTCTTCATGCACGTGGACGAGCCGGGCGGTGAGCGGGGACGGGGACGGAGCTGGGGCGATCTGCGGATGGCTGGGGACATCCCAGCAGCAGCAACGTGAACTAAAAGCCGGCTCCGCTCCGAAGCGTGGGGCTCTCCAGCTCCGCTGGCCGGCCTGGGCAGGGCTGTGCCTTTGAGGAAGGAATTTCTCATTAAGACATTGCTAATTAGCAGGCAGCGGGTGCAAGGAACCTCGTTCCTCTTTGCGGTGTGCGGGGAGTGTGGCCACGCTCTGGGGCACGGGAGCTTCTCCTCGCCCTCGGTTCCCCTTCCCGCGCGGAGCCGGGTCGGTGCCCGGGGAGCCCCCGTTACCTCTGCCCCGTTCCCTCTCCAGACACGGGCTACGGCACCATCTACACCTCCGACGACCGGGGCGTGGTGTACTCCAAGTCCCTGGAGCGCCACCTCTACACCACCACCGGCGGGGAGACCGACTTCACCAACGTCACCTCGCTGCGGGGCATCTACATCACCAGCGTCCTCTCCGAAGGTGAGGACGCGGCGGTGACACCCCCCTGGGGTGGGGGCACTGGGGGCTGGCGGTGGCTCCGTGGGGCCGCGCTCGGTGTCCCCCCAGCCCTGCCATCTCCCCCTGCCCCCGCCAGACAACTCCATCCAGTCCGTGATCACTTTTGACCGCGGCGGGGAGTGGGTGCCGCTGAGGAAGCCGAAAAACACCACCTGCGACTCCACGGCGAGGAACAAGGAGGAGGTGGCTCTGTCCCTTGTCCCCAGCTAGGGGCTGGTGCCCACGCGGTGCCCGGGCTCCGTGTCCCTCCCCTGTGGGGGGGCTTCGGCCACAAACCCCTGCTGCGAGCGGGGGCTCTGCCCTGCGCAGGGCTGGTGGCCGCGCGCGGTGCCGGGGGGGCTTGGGGGCACGAGGATGCGGGAGGGCAGGGCCCGATCCTGCAGCCGCTGCCTGGGGGCTGGGGCTGCACCGCGGGGGTGCTGGGCGTCCCCCAGCAGGCCGGGGGTCCCGCTGCTGCCCGAGGCGAAGGGCCCGTTCCGGCGGCTCCTGGACGGGCTCGGTGCTTGCGCTTGCAGTGCAGCCTCCACATCCACGCGTCCTACAGCATCTCCCAGAAGCTGAACGTGCCCATGGTGCCGCTGTCCGAGCCCAACGCCATCGGCATCATCATCGCCCATGGTACCGCGCGGGGACGGGGACGGGGACGGGCGGGCGAGGGTCCCCGCGCCCCGCTCACGCTGCCCCGGTTCGGCAGGGAGCGTGGGGGGGGCCATCTCGGTGATGAGCCCCGACGTCTACATCTCGGACGACGGGGGCTACACGTGGGCGCGGATGCTGGAGGGGCCCCACCACTACGCCATCCTCGACTCGGGCGGCCTCATCGTGGCCATCGAGCACACCAGCCAGCCCGTCAACGTCATCGAGTGCGTGCTGCGGGGCCGCCGGGGGCTGGGGGGGTCCCCGTGCGGCAGCGGGGGGTGCCGGGGAGGCGCCTCCAGGGCGGGCGGTGGCCCACGTTTGGGCGCCGCCGCGGGTCCCGGCGGCGGTGGCTGCGGGTCGCCCCACGGTGGCTCCGGTCCCCAAGCGTCCCCTGCGTGCCAGGTTCTCCACGGACGAGGGGCAGTGCTGGTACAAGTACACCTTCTCCAAGGACCCCATTTTCTTCACCGGGCTGGCGTCCGAGCCCGGCGCCCGCTCCATGAACGTCAGCATCTGGGGCTTCCGGGGGAACTTCTTGTCCCGCAAGTGGGTCTCCTACACCATCGACTTCAGCCAGCTGCTGAGCCGGAGCTGTGAGTGCCGGGGGGGGGGACGGGGACACCCCCGGGCCCCGGGGTGGTGGCGGCGGCGCCACCCGCGGGTGCTGAGCCCCGTGCCCGGCAGGCGAGGACAAGGACTACACCATCTGGCTGGCGCACTCCAGCGATCCCAGCGACCCCAGTGACGGCTGCATACTGGGCTACAAGGAGCAGTACCGGCGCCTGCGCAAGTCCTCGGTGTGCCAGAACGGCCGCGACTACGCCGTGACCACGCAGCCGTCCGTCTGCCCCTGCACCCTGCAGGATTTCCTCTGGTAGCCCCCGGCCCTGCCTCGCGCCCCCTCCCTGCCCCTCCGTGTCCCGGTGCCGCCCGCCCGGTGCCAGGGGTCCCGGGGGGGCGCTGAGCCGCGCTTCCCCCCCCCGCCCGCAGCGATTTCGGGTATTACCGCCCCGAGAACCAGTCGGTGTGCGTGGAGCAGCCGGAGCTGAAGGGCCACGACCTGGAGTTCTGCCTCTACGGCCGCCGCGAGCTGCTGCGCACCAGCGGGTACGGCCCCGGCCCGTTCCCCCACCCCGGCCCCGGAGCAGCAGGGGGGCACGGGGGGGGTCCCCGGGGCTCATCCTGCGTCGCCCCCCCCCCAGGTACCGCAAGATCCCCGGGGACAAGTGCGCAGGGGGGGAGAGCCCCAGCCGGGAGGAGACGGACATGAAGAAGAAGTGCACCAGCACCCTGCTGAGCCCCAGCCAGCTGGTAGGTGACACGCGGGCATGGCCACCGCCACCCGTGGGTGCCACCGGCCTGGTGCCCCCCCCCCCCCAGCTTTGGGGAGGCGCTGCCCCCCCCCCCCCAGCCCCGTCCTTGCCCCCGCAGGCGGCGTCCCCCAGCTCCGTGCCCATCGTCCTGGCCGTGGTGGCCGTGCTGCTCGTCACCGCCGTGGCCGGGGTGCTGCTCGTCAAGAAATACGTCTGCGGGGGCAGGTGAGCCCCCCCCGGCCCGCGGGGCACCCCGGGGACAGGGTCCCCACCTGTCGGGGGGTGTGGGAGGGGTCCCCTTCGTGCTCCGGGGCGCTTCTTGCTGCTGCTGCCCCCCACCCCGTAGCAGGAGGGGGGTGTCCCCGTCCCTGGGGGGGCCACGCGCTGCCCCCAGCCCCCCCGTGCTGTGCCCCCCCCCAGGTTCCTGGTCCATCGCTACTCCGTGCTGCGGCAGCACGCCGAGGCCAGCGGCGCCGAGGGGACGGAGGGGACGGACCCCAGCTCGCCCCCCCGCAAGGGGGGGGTACCACGACGACTCGGATGAGGTGAGCGCCCCCCCCCCCAAGGCCCCCCCCTCCTGTGGGGGTGTCCGTGGCTGACGCTGCCCTTCTCCCCCCAGGACCTGCTGGAGTAGGGGCGGGGACGGGGACGGCGCCGAGCTGCCCCCCCCGGCGGGCAGGGCCCGGGGGGGCTTCGCTGCCGGGGGGCACGCGGGGGGGCTGAGTTAATGCTGCTTTAAGGTTTCTTTCTGGCTGGTGGGGAGTCCTTTTTGTTTTGTTTGGTTTTGTTTTGTTATGTTTTTGTTTTGCTTTTGTGGTTTTGCTTTCTTGGCGCTTTTTTGTTCTTTTTTTTTTTTTCCCCCTTTTCCCTTTTTCCATGAGTTTCTTCAAGGCCCCCCCCGACCCGGGGGTCCTCCACCTGCGAGCCGTTCCCCAGCGGGGAGCAGCCCCCCCCAGGCCCCTCCCAGCCCCCCTTACAGCCAGCACCACCTGGGGGTGTGCCCCCCCCCCCCCCCCAGCAGCCCCCCCCCCCCCCAGCCGGGGTCGGGCCCCTCAGGCTGGGCCGTGCAGCAGTGCAGGGGGACTCCGGCAGGGAGGTGGGGGCCGGGGGCTTCCCCCCCCTTCTCCAAAGCAATACCCCCGGGCTGCCCCCGCTGCCGGGGGGGGGCACATCCCAGCCTGGCCCCCCCCAGGCTGCCCTTGGCCGAGGGAAACGCAGCAATAATGAATTCAGGCTTGAAGCTCTTTTAACAAGGGGCCGAGGGGGGGCTCGGTCCTTGCTCCCCCCCCCCCCCCCAGCTTTTACCCCGCCAGGTTTTGGTCCCAGCACTGTCACAGTCTCCTTACACTGGAAATGCCCCCCCGGGGGGGTCCTGGGGCTCTCCGTGCCCCCCCCGGCCGGGGCGCAGGGTGGGGGGGCGCAGCCACGCCGCTTGCATGTGCTTCAGCAGCGCCGCGACGGGGGCAGCGTGTGCCCCCCCCCCCGAGAAGCCATAGCCCCCCGCCCACCCCCAGCCCCTGGCCACGGGGGGGGGTTGGTGGGGGGGGGGGGGGCGAGGTGTGTGTAGAGCCCTGTAAATAAACCTGGACGTGTAATAACTTTGTACTGGCATTTTTCTGTATATTTGCAATATTTGGGTTATTAGAAATAAAGCCAAAACGGACCGTGTGTGACCTGATCTGTGTTGGGGGGGGGGCACGGGGGGGGCACCTCTTGCTGGCAGGGGTGGGGGCTGCTGTCAGCTGATTAAAAAGACCGAATTTTATTGCAGTTTAAGGCAACGCACCACGACCCAGCTCACAGGCACACGACACGTCCATGCACGTAGAAAAATAATGGGGGGGGGGGGGGGGGGGGGGGAGATGTAGGGACCCCCCCCCCGGCCCTCACTGCGGGGATAAAGGGTGGGTGACCTGGGGTCGGGGGGGGGGGATGACATGGGTGGCCCCTGGGGATGGGGGACGGGACACAGGGGGTGCCCCAAAGGCTCCCCGTGAGCAGTGGGGGGCTCCCCCTTCTCCCCCCCCCCCCCTTCCAGCTCTCATGGGTCAGGGTCCTTGTGGAGGGGGGGGGGCGCAGGATGTGGCCTATCCCCCCCCCCCCCCAGATCCAGTTTCTGTGGGGCAGGGAGGGACCGGGGGTGCCTGGCAGTGATTTACCCCTCGGCTGAGGACTGGGGGGGGGCTCCGGCCACGTCCCCACGTCCCCACCCGTCACCGGGGCCGCAGCGGGGTCCTCGGGGACGCAGCGGGGCCGGGAGCCGTCAGGGCTGGGGGGGCGGCGGCGGCGGGGGGCCGGGGGGGTCGGGGCTGGGGGGCGCGGGCTGGGGCTTGATGCCGCGCGCCTTCATGTAGGAGATGAACTGCTCGGGGATCTCGGCCAGCACGTCCTTGGCCAGGCGCGCCATGCTCAGCACCTGGTTCCCCGTGCGGTCGATGTAGTCGCGGAAGGGGACAAACTGGGGGGGGGGGGGGGGGGGGGGGGCATCAGGCACGGCCCCATGGCACCCCCCCGCCCAGGTCCTGGAGCACCCCCATGGCCCAGTGCAGCCCTACCTCCCCGCGCACCCCCAGGCCCCCGTGTCTCCCCAGGCCCCCGTGCGTCCCCATGTCCCGGGGCACCGCGCTGTCCCAAAGTGTCCCCAGCACGTCCCCGTGCCCCTGTGCACCCCCCCCCCAGCTCCCCCCCCCCTTCTGCCTCGCCCTCACCCCCAGCGCATCCCCAAATCCCAGCCCACCCCGCATCATCCCGCTGTGCCCCCCCCCAAGCCCAAGTGCCACCCCCATGTCCCACTGCACCCCCCCCATCCCCACACATCCATCATCCCCGTCACCCCACCCCCCCCCAGTACTGGGACCGGCCAGTGGCCCCCAGGACAGCAGGGGCCAGTGGGGGTCCCTGGGGGGGGGGTCGCGCTGTGCCGGGCTACCTGCACGATGTCGCGCTCAGCCACCTTCCCGCGGGAGGAGATGCGGATGTCGTCCCCGTCCAGCTCCACCATGGCTGCAGGGCACAGGTTGGGGGGGGGGGGGGGGGGGAGGTGAGCGGCACCGGGGCCCCCCCAGCAGCCCTGGCCCCCCCCACCCCCAGCGGCACCGGGGCAATGTCCCGCTGACACCGCACGCAGGCAGGGCCGGTTCGTCAGCGGGATCTCCTCGGAGAGCTTTAATTCAGCTTTTTGGCATGCCCCCCCCCCCCCCCCACGTCCCCCCCCCCGAGGGAGGCGAACCCAGCCATAACGAGCGCCGCAGCTCATAATCAGCGGCTGCGGGCGGCGGCGCGCCACGCTGAGCCGGAGAAAATTAAACTCGGATTTCCCCGGTGGCCAAAGGCAGCTGCAGCCCCCCCGTCCCCCCCCAACCCCCCCGCAGGCCCCGCAGCGCAGCCTTACCATCGAACTCGGCCTGTCCGACCCCCACGATGATGATGGACATCGGGAGCTTGGCAGCCTGCCGGGCCCGGAGTGTGGGGGTGTGTGTGGGGGGGGGAAGGCACCGGATTTATTGCGTGCTGCTGCCCCCCCCCGTGTCACCAGCAGCACCCCGCGGTCCCCAGGGTGCCCGCAGTGACCGTGTGGGTGGCAGCAGGCAGTGGCGTGCGACACCCGCGGGGCCCCCACATCGCTCCCCATCATGTGCCCCCCCCCCCCCCCGGCACCGAGTGCTGCTGCTGCTCGGCGTGGGAGCGCGGACGCTCGCGGCGCTTCGTCTGCGTGCCCGCTGGGCCCGGCGCTGCCAACACCTGCGCTCGGTGCCGCCACGGGCGTCCCGCGCCCGGCACCGCGCACCCCGCCCCGGTGCCGCGATGTGGGTGCCGTGTGGGTGCCGTGTGGGTGCCGGGCTGTGCGGCCTGCCCCGGGCCTGCGATGTGCATCCCGCGTGGGTGCCGTTCTGTGCCTCCCGCGTGGGTGCTGTGACGTGCAGCCCGCGTGGGTGCCGTTCTGTGCATCCCCTGTGGGTGCTGTGACGCGCATCCCGCGGGGGCGCCGCGCTGAGCGTCCCACCTCGGAGGCACAGAGCGCATCCAGTGCTCGCCCCTGCGCTCTGCATCCTGCCTCGGGGCCCCGTGCACATCCCTGCCCCGGCCCCACCGATCAAAGCACCAGGGACAGGAGCCCCTCATCCTCCCGGGACCCCCAGCCTCCAGCCCCAAACTCAGCACGACCACGGCAGCCGGAGCCCTGCGCGCCCCCTGCGCCTGCTGCCAGGCCAGTGCCACGTCCCCCAGCCCGGCCGGCGCGGCGCTGGCAGCTGGAGGCAGGGGCCGAGGGCCCCCAGCAAGCCCCAGCGCGGGTGATGGCACCGAGCTGCCCCCAGCCGCCCCCGCACTGCGGCTCTGCCACGAAATATTAAAAAGCAGCAAGCAAGAAGCACGAAAGCTCCTCGCCCTCCTGCCCTGGCCAGCAGCCGAATTGCTGGGAAGCGTGGACCCAATCCTCCTGCCCGGTGCGTGGGAGGGGGGGCAGAGGACAGAAAAAGCTCATTTATTAGGTTATTGCACCCTGCACCCCCAGCCCCTTTTTGTGCACCAGCATCCTGGGCCCCCCCCGAGCATCTGCCTGGTTGGAGCACCCCAGCACAGGGCACCCCCTGTGCCCGGCCGATCATTGCACCCCAATACCCTGGGGGTGTCCCTCAGCAGGGAGTGCACCCTGGTGCTTTGGGGCACCCCCTGTCCCCAGCAGGCCATTGCACCTTGCAGCAAGCCCGCGCACCCAGCCTCACGCTGCACCCCAGCGTTTTGGGGCACCCCGTGCACCCAGCCGGGCACCGCACTCCCCCCCCCAGCCCCGCGGCGCAGGACTCACGTTGACGATGGCCTCCTTGGTCTGCGCCATGTCCGAGATGACGCCGTCGGTGATGATGAGGAGCACGAAGTACTGGGAGCCGTCGGGCACCGCCGCGGCCGAGCTGCGGGACAGCCGCTGAGCACGGGGCAGGGGAGGGGGGCCGGACACAACTCCCACCATGGGGGGGGGACTCGGGGCAGGGACGTCCCCGTCCTTACCGGGCCACGTGGTTGACCACGGGGGCGAAGTTGGTGGGGCCGTAGAGCTGGACGCTGCGCAGGCTCCGGTGATAGGCCTCCAGGATGCCCTCGATGCCGCTGCACGAGGGGTTGGCCGCATCGCCGTTCTGCGGGCATGGCGCCGGGTGACGGGGCCGCCGCCGCCTCCCCCCCCCCTTGCCCCCCCCCCCCCGCGGCGCCCCGAGGCTCAGCCTCACCAGCGGGAACTCGTGGGACACGCGCCCGTCCGGCGGGATCTTGGCGCCGAAGCCGAGCGCCGGGAACATCTTGTCACTGTCGTAGTCCTGGATGATCTCGCCCACGGCCTTGAGCGCCATGGTGTAGGCGTTGAGCTGGTAGGGGCTCAGGTAGTGCAGCGAGGTGGACTGCGAGGGGTTGCCTGCACCGGGGGGGGAGGTGGGGATCAGCCCGTGGTCCTGTGCCCCCCGACCCAAACGCATCACCGTAACGAGCCCCCGGGAAGCAGCCGGCGGCTCCGCTCACCGTTGGACGCGGTGAAGTCGATGGCCACCGTGAAGTTGATTTGGGTCCTGGGAGGGGAAGAGCGGCTCTGAGGAGCTGGCGGGAGGCCCAAGGACTGGCCGTGCCCCCCCCCACCCCGCCATTCAGAGCACCCTCTCTCAGCACCGAGGTTTCACGAGGGACCCAAGGGACCCGCTCTGGGCACCCCACTGGGTTCCGGGGACGCCGCTGCCCGCTGAGCCCATTTCACGGGGGGGGCGCCGAGGCTCACCCGCCCCTGATGTAGTCCAGGAAGGTGTGGTCGGACTCCACGGCGAAGGACAGCAGCGTCACCTGCCAGGGACAGCGGGCTGAGCAGGACGGCGGCGGCGCCCCGCGCCCGCCCGCCCGGCCCTCACCGTCCCCGAGTTCAGGTACTTCTTCTTCTTCATCTTCTTCCGCGGGTTCACCACCTGGGAGAGGGGAGGCCGGGGGGGGGGCACTGCTGGGCTGGGGGGGGGCCGGCCCCGCACCAGGGGGGCATCCCAGGGCCGTGACACCCAGGGGTGCAGCACGGGGACTGCAGCGGCACCCATGGGTGCAGCGGGGGCACCGCGGTGCCACAGCGCCCGTCCCCGCGCCCTGTCCCCCTCCTCACCTCGTAGACGTTGAACTGGCTCTGCCCCCGCGCCAGCTCCCGGTAGCTGGTGGTGAACTCGCCGATGAAGTCGTGGCTGCGGGGCGGGGGGGGGTCACCGTCACCCGGGGCGCGGGGACGTGGCGCGTGGCCCCGGGGCCCCCCCGGCTCACCTGCCGTCACGGTCCCAGTCGTACACCTCCACCTTGATGGCCCTGCGAGGAACGGGGCGGGGGGGGGGTCACGGCTGGCACCCGCAGACGCGCCCCGCGCTCGCCCTGCCCCGCGCCATGGGGGTGGCAGCGGGGACAGCGGGGACAGCCCCGGCGCCCGCTCCCGGCGAGTTTGTTTTGACGCCTCCGTGGGCCTTTTCTCCTTCCTCCTCCTCCTCCTCCTCCTCGGCCGTTTTCGGTGGGATATTTTTATCCGCCGTTGCCACAGCAACGTCCGACACGGGGCCAAGCCGGCGGCGGCAGCGCGACGCCGAGACACCGCTCACCGGGAGCCGGCAGCGGGGCTGAGCCGGGGGGGCCGGGGCGCAGACCCCTTGCTCAGACCGGGAGCCTGAGGCGGGAGGAGGGGGAGCGGGCGCGGGGCGGCCACGGCGGTGCCGAGGCCCCGGGGCTCACCGGTCGTAGTCGCCGTTGCAGAGGGCGCGCACGGGGATGGCGAAGGCCGGCCAGACGGGGTTCAGCGTGTTCCTCACCACCTCCGTCTTGTGGCAGATGGTGAAGCTGCGGGGACGGGGGGGGGACACACAGGGTGGTCACCCCCCCCAAGTGGCTGACCCCCCACCCACCACCCAGGGGTGGCTCTTGGAGACACCCCCCCCCCCCCTCCCAGCGCCACCCCCACCCCGCTGGGATGCACGGGGGGGTCCTGTGCCAGCCTCGGGGCTGTGACCCCCCCCGGGTGGCAGCAGGGCTGCGTCCTGTCGTGTGTCCCCCCCCCCGCCCCCCCAATGGCCGCGTCTCGGGGCTGCTCACGTCCCGTCCTCGTTGCTCCGGTAGAAGACCATGAAGGGGTCGGACTTGCCGAAGAAATCCTTCTTGTCCAGCTTGTTGGCGCAGAACTGCAGCGTGGCCACGTCCTGGGGCGAGGGGGTGTCACCGCCACGGACCCCCCCGCAGGCCTCGGGGTCCCGACGGGAGCAGCCAGGGTGGGGGGGAGGCTCCAGCCCCCATCTTCACCCCACAGAAGCGTGGAGGAAGGCCCCAGGCACAGCCGTGGGGCTCTCACCCCCCCCTCCCCACTCACCCAAGTGGCACAAGAGGGGGGTCCCCAAACTGCCCCCCCCCACACACACACCCCCGGGGCCACCGCTCACCCTGCAGTTGCCCAGCTCCTCGGCGAGGAGGATGATGGTGCCGCACTTCTTCCCGGGGATGCCCCTGTGGGACCGGCGGTGAGGGGGGGCACACGGTGACACGGGTGTCCCCGCTATGGGGGGACGGGGGGGTGCGCAGTGACCCGTGTGCCTGGGGAGCCGGGGGGGGGGGCACCCCAATGCTCACCCGTTGGAGAGGGCCGGAGCCGGCTTCTTGCCGCGGGGGGTGCGCGGTGACCGTCCCCATCCTGCGGGGACACGCAGCGGGGTGACGGGGTGGGGGGGGGACAGCCCCCAGCCAGACCCCATGGGGAAACTGAGGCAGGGCTGGGGGGGCGGGGGGGGGCCACTCATCCTGTGGGGGAGCAGCCCGGAGCCACGCTATCTGCACCGGGCTCTGCTCTCCATCCCTGACACTGCCAGGGCGCAAGATAAGGACCCGGGCGCCATCACCGTCACTGTCACCCGCGGGACGCCGGGCACCCGGCCCGCTCCGACCCCCCCCGCCCCCCCCCGCACCTCCCAGCCCTGCTCACGTCAGCGGCTTCTCCAGGCGGCTGCCGGCCGAGCCCACGATCTCACCGAGGGTGCAGAAGGCCTGGCCCAGGAAGTCCTGCGGGAGTTTGGGGTCAGCACGGCGTCCCCAACCCCATCCCCATCCCCGTCCCCATCCCCGTCCCCATCCCCGTCCCCATCCCCATCCCCATCTCTGTCCCTGTCCCGTCCCCATCCCCGTCCCTGTCCCGTCCCCATCCCATCCCATCGTCCCTGTCCCTGTACCCCGCAGCCCCACGGGGCTGGTGCCGTACTCACATGCTTGGAGAGGTCGGGGCTTTTGGAGTCCACATCGTACCTGTGGGATGGACGGAGCGTGGCAGCGGGGACGGGGACGGGGATGGGGATGGGGCCTGGACACAAATGGGGATTGAGATGGGAGAGGGATGGGAGTGGGAGTGGGACAGGGGGCACGTGGGGATGGGGAATGGGGAACGGGGATGGGGAACGGGGATGGGGAACGGGGATGGGGATGGGGAACGGGGACGGGGATGGGATGGGGTTGGGGAGCGGGGATGGGGAATGGGGATGGGGAATGGGGACAGGGAATGGGGACGGGGATGGGGATGGGGTTGGGGATGGGGTTGGGGATGGGACCGGATGGGACCAGCCCCCAGCACCCGCCTGGCTCAGCCGTGGCAGCGCAGCCGGGTGCCTGGGGGGCCGTGGGGCCGTGGCACTCACAGGTCGAAGCGCAGGTTCTGCTTCTCCTCGAAGAAGTAGTCGAGCACGAACTTGCGCACGAAGTCGGGGTTCAGCGAGTTGTCGATGACCTCGGTGCGGCCGAACTGGGGGCAGCGCCGCGGGCGTGGGGCCAGGCGGGCCGGGGGGGGCCGGGGGGGGGCCAGGTGCCCCTTTGTGCGGCAGCGCGGGGCTGTGCCGCCCGGCCCGCCCGCTCATTACGGCCCGGAGCCCCTCAATTAACCAGCGGCTAATTACAGGGCACGCGGCGGCGGGGCGGGAGCGGGGGCTGCGGGAGCACCCCCTCCCCGGGGCTGGCGGCGCTGCTTGGCCGCCTGCCCAGCACCCCAGCATGCTGATTGGCTGCCTGCCCGGCACCCCAAGATCCTGATTGGCCGCCTGCCCGGCACCCCGACATGCTGAGTGACCAGTTTGGCTGCACCCCGACATGCTGATTGGTTGGCACCCCGATATGCTGATTGGCCAGTTTGACAGCACCCCAACATGCTAATTGGTTGGTTCGGCAGCACCCCAACATGCTGATTGGCTGGCACCCCAACATGCTGATTGGCTGGTTCAGCAGGACCCCAACATGCTGATTGGCCAGTTTGGCTGCACCCTGACATGCCGATTGGTTGATTTGGCAGCACCCCAACATGCTGATTGGCTGGTTCAGCAGCACCCCGACATGCTGATTGGTTGATTCGGCAGCACCCCGACATGCTGATTGGCCGGTTTGGCTGCACCCCGACATGCTGATTGGTTGATTCGGCAGCACCCCAACATGCTGATTGGCCGGTTTGGCAGCACCCCGACATGCTGATTGGCTGGTTCGGCAGCACCCCGACATGCTGATTGGCCGGTTCAGCAGCACCCCAACATGCTGATTGGCTGGTTCGGCTGCACCCCGACATGCTGATTGGCCGGTTTGGCTGCACCCCAACATGCTGATTGGTTGATTCGGCAGCACCCCGACATGCTGATTGGCTGGTTCGGCTGCACCCCGACATGCTGATTGGTTGATTCGGCAGCACCCCGACATGCTGATTGGTTGATTCGGCAGCACCCCGACATGCTGATTGGCTGGTTCGGCTGCACCCCGACATGCTGATTGGCCACGCAGCGGGGCAGGGCCGGACGCTCACCTCCCGCCACTGCTTGGTGTCGAGGCCCTGGGTGTAGAGGACGCAGACTGGGGGCAGAGGCGGCAGCGCTCAGCGCGGCCCCGGCCCCCCCCAGCCCCCCGGGCCCCCCGGGCCCCCCGGCCCCACTCACGCGGGTCGGACTTGGAGAAGGTGTCCTTGTCCAGGAGCTGCCTGCGGGGAGAGGCCGGGCCGGTGGGGAACTGAGGCACGGGCACGGCGCTGGGGGTGTCCGCGCGTCGGGGTGCACGGCCGTGTGTCGGTGCACACCCACGTGTCGGGGTGCGCACGGCCGTGCGTTGGGGTGCGCGCACAGCCACGTTTTGGGGCGCACCCCCATGTGTCGGTGCACACCCACATGTCAGGGAGCACATGGCCGTGTGTTGGGGGGCACACCCTCGTGCCAGGGTGTGCACACCCACACGTCAGGGTGCACACAGCCACGTGTCGGGGCGCACACCCCCGTGTGTCGGTGCACACCCACATGTCGGGGCGCACCCCCGTGTGTCGGGGCGCACCCACATGTCGGTGCACACCCACATGTCGGGGCGCACCCCCGTGTGTCGGGGCGCACACCCCCGTGTGTCGGCGCACACCCACGTGCCGGGGTGCGCACGCCCGGGCTGCGGCAGGGAGCAGCGGCTCGGGGAGTTTCTCCAGTCCCCGACGGAGTGGGAGGAAAATAGGTCGGAGCGGCCGCGGGCAGCGCGGCCGGGGGGGGCACCCAGCGCCGCACCGGGGACCCCCCCCGAGCACCCCGACCCCGCGCCCCCAGCCCTCGCGAAGGGGTTTGGGGGTCCCGGGGGGGGTCCCAAAGCGCAGCGGGGCTCAGCCCTCGCTCAGGGCTGGGGTCTGGGGGGGGACCTGAGGCAGGGAGGGGGCGGTGAGGCCCCCCCCCGGGCAGCGAGCGCGGTGCCAGCACGGGGGGGCCCGGGCGTCCCGGGGCGCGAGGCGATGGGTGACAGGCGGCGGCGAGCCCCGGCAGGCACCGGGCACGGGAAGGGGGCACGGGGGGGGGTACGGGGGGGGGCCTGTGCGGGGAGCCCCCCCCAGAGGGGGGCAGGATGGAGAGGAGGAGGCTCAGGGGGACGGGGTGGAATGGCCCCCCCCTCCTGCACACCCCCAGAGCCCCCACTCCCTGCCCCTCCAGTTCTCCCAGTGCCCTGCACCCCTTTGCCTCCCAGTGCCCCCAGTGCCTCCCAGTGCCCCCCCCGTGCCTCCCAGTGCCCCCCCCGTGCCTCCCAATAACACCCCCGTGGCTCCCAGTGCCTCCCGCCGTGCCCTGTGCTTCCCAGCGCCATCTGCTCTCCCAGTGCCTCCCAGTGCTTCCCAGTGCTCCCCAGTGCCCCGTGCTTCCCAGCCATCTCTGCTCTCCCAGTGCCCCCCAGTGCCCCCCAATACCCCCCCATGCCTCCCACTGTGCCCTGCGCTTCCCAGCGCCATCTGCTCTCCCAGTGCCCCCCAGTGCCTCCCAGTACCCCCACAACCACTGGGTTCCCCCAGCACCGTACACCCCCTGTGCTCCCCCCGGCTCCCCAGTGCCTCCCAGTACTCCCAGTGCCCCCCTCCTGCATCCTCCCCGACTCTCCCAGTGCCCCCCCCGCCCCCAGGTCCCCCCGGTACCGTTCACCCCCTGATCCCCCCCGCTCCCCAGTGCCTCCCAGTGCCTCCCAGTGCCTCCCAGCTCATCCCAGCGCCTCCCAGCACCGCGCGGCACCAACCGCCTCCCGCTTCCCCGCTGCCCCCGGTGCCCCGCGCCCGGTGCCGCTCCCCCACCTGCAGGACACCGTGAGCTCCACCTTGGTGGCCGGGACGGTGCCGGTGCCGGTGCCCGGTTCCAGCGCTCCCAGGCCCGCCATGCCCCGGCTCCGCCCCGCCCGGGGCCGCCGCCGCCGCCGCGCTGCTCCCGGGGCTGCCCCGGTGCGGCTCGGGGCTCCCGGTGCCGCGCGCTGCCGCAGCGCCGCCGCCCCCGGGGCTGCCCCCGGAGCCTCCTGCGAGACCGCCCCGGTACGGCCCCGGTACGGCCCCGGTACGGCCCCGGTACGGCCCCCGCGCCACCCCCGGCATCGCGCGGGGCTCCCGGTGCCCCCCCGCAGTGCTCCCAGTACGGCCCAGTGCTCCCAGTGCCGCTCTGCTGCGCCCCCGGCATCTCCCAGTGCCACCCCACTGTGTCCCCAGTGCCTCCCAGTGGTGCCCTGCTATGCTCCCAGTATGGTCCAGTGCTGCCAGTGCTGCTCTGCTGCACCCCCAGTATCTCCCAGTGCCACCCCAGTGTGCCCCCAGTGTCTCCTAGTGCTCCCAGTACCGCTCTGATATGCCCCCAGTAACTCCCAGTGCCACCCCGCTGTGCTCCCAGTACAGCCCAGTGCTCCCAGTGGTGCCCTGTTGTGCCCCAGCGCAATCATCTCTCAGTGCTCCCAGCGCCACTCTGCTGCATCCCCAGTATGGCCCAGTCCTCCCAGTGCTGCTCTGCTGCAGCCCCGGTATCTCCCAGCGCTGCCCCACTATGCACCCGGTGCCTCCCAGAGCTCCCAGTGCTGCTCTGCTGAGCCCCCAGTATCTCCCAGTGCTACTCCACTGTGCCCCCAGTGTATTCCGCTGCTCAGTGGTACTCTGCTGTGCCCCCAGTATCTCTTAGTGCTCCCAGTCCCACCCTCCTGCATCCTCAGTATGGTCCAGTGCTCCCAGTGGTATCCTGCTGTGCCCCCCAGTATCTCCCAGTGCTCCCAGGGGTCGGTCCTGCTGTGTCCCCAGTACAGCCCAGTGCTCCCAGTGCCACACTGCCATGCACCCATTATCTCCCAGTGCTGCCTCATTGTGGCCCCACTATCTCCCAGTGCCACTCTACTGCATCCCCAGTATGGCCCAGTGCTCCCAATGCTGCCCTGCTGCACCCGCTTTGTGGCCCAGTGCTCCCAGTGCCCCCCAGCCCCACCACCTGCAGGCCCAATGTCCCCCGGTGTCCCTATGTCCTGTGTCCCCCCATGCCCTGCTGCCTCCCAGTGCCTCCCAGCGTGCCCAGTTCCCCTGTGCCCCAGTGCACTGCGGTGCTCAGGGTGTCCCCCCAGTCCCCATGGTGGGGCTGTACTGGGTGCACTGGTCAGCTGTACTGGGCCCATGGGTGACATCTCTGCGTCCCCACACGTGATATCGCCGTGTCCTTATGGGTGACATCTCCGTGTCCATGTTTGACGTCTCCGTGTCCCCACGGGTGACATCTCTGTGCCCGCGGGTGACACCTCCACGCCCCACGGGTGACACCTCCACGCACATGGGTGGCACCTGTGTCCGTGGGGGATAGCTCCACGTCTGCCGAGGTGACAACTCCACGTCCCATGGGTGACACCCCTGTGCCCTCAGGTGGCGCCTCCACGTCCCCATGTGATATCTGTGTCCCCTTACGGGTGACACCTCCGCACCCACAGGTGGCACCTCCATGCCCCGTGGGTGACCCCCCCATCGGTGTCCCCCACGGGTGACACCTCCGTGTCCTGCAGGTGACACCCCCCCAGATGACATCAGTGTCCCCCAAGGGTGACACCTCCACACCCCATGGGTGACCCCCCCAATCAGTGTCCCCCATGGGCGTCCTGTAGGTGACCCCCCCCATCCCATATCAGTGTCCCCTGGGTGCCAGCTCCATGTCCTGTAGGCAACCCCCCCCAGATGACATCAGAGTCCCCCCAAGGGTGACACCTCCACACCCCATGGGTGACCCCCCCAGTTGGTGTCCCCCATGGTTGCCCTGTAGGCGACCCCCCCCATTCAGTGTCCCCCTGGGTGCCAGCTCTGTGTCCTGTGGCTGACACCCCCCCCGGATGACATCAGAGTCCCCCATGGGTGACACCTCCACACCCCATGGGTGACCCCCCTCCCCAATCAGTGTCCCCCATGGGTGTCCCCCGGTGCCAGCCCCGTGTCCTGTAGGTGACCCCCACCCCCATATCAGTGTCCCCCCAGCTACCAGCTCCGTGTCCTGTAGGTGACACCCCCCGCCCCATATCGGTGTCCCCCGGGGTGCCAGCCCCACGTCCTGTAGCCGCCCCCCACCCCCCCTCCCCATACCGCTGTCCCCCCGGTGCCAGCCCCGTGCCCCCCAGTGACACCCCCGCCGCACGCCGGGGCCGTTGCACGCCTTTATTGCCCGCCTCAGCCGGCGGGCACGGCGCGCAGCACCTTGACGTCGTCCAGGGGCCGGTCCTGGGCGCTCGTCTCCACCATGCCCACGCGGTTGAGGACGCCGATGCCCTGGCACACGCGGCCGAAGATGGTGTGCTTCCCGTCCAGCCACTGCGCGGGCGCCAGCGTCAGGAAGAACTGGCTGCCGTTGGTGTCCGGCCCCGCGTTGGCCATGGCCAGGATGCCGGCGCCTGCGGGACGGACGCGGAGAGGCCCCCGCTTGGGTCTTTTTTTTTTTTTCCCCTATTTTTTTTGGCAGGTTTGGTGAAGGAGGGGGGGAGGGGGGGAGTTTCTCACCGGTGAATTTCAGCTCGGGGTGCAGCTCGTCCTCAAACTGCTTGCCGTAGATGGAGGCCCCGCCGCGGCCTGCGGGCACGGTGGTCAGAGCCCCCCCGCCACGGGGCACGGGGGTCCCGGTGTCCCCATCATGGGGCTGGGGGGGGCCCAATGTTCCCTCATGGGGCTGGGGGGGGCCTAGTGTCCCCATCACGGGGCTGGGGGGGGCCCAGTGTCCCCATCACAGGGCTGGGGGGGGTCCCAGTGTCCTCATCATGGGGTGTGGAGTCCCCCATGTCCCCATCACGGGCTTGGGGGGGTCCCACTGTCCCCATCATGGGGCTGGGGGGGGGGTCCTGGTGTCCCTATCATAGGGCTGGGGGGGTCCCGGTGTCCCCATCATAGGGCTGGGGGGGGTCCCGGTGTCCCCATCATGGGGCTTGGGAGTCCCCCATGTCCCCATCACAGGCTTGGGGGGGTCCCAGTGTTCCCACCGTGAGGCTGGGGGGGGTCTCTGGTGTCCCACTGGGGAGCTGGGGGGGGTCCCAGTGTCCCCAACCCACAGCTGGGGGGGGGGGTCCCGGTGTTCCCCTAACAGGGTTGGGGGGCCCTGGTGTCCCCAGCACGGCCTCGGGGGCTCCCGGTGTCCCCATTACGGGGCTCCCACCGTCCCCATCCCGCGGCTGGGGGGGGTCCCGCTGTTCCCGCCGGGGGGTCCCGGTGTCCCGGCGGCGCTCACCGGTGCCGGTGGGGTCTCCGCCCTGCACCATGAAGTCCCTGATGACGCGGTGGAAGCGGGTGCCGTTGTAGTACCCGCGGCGGCACAGCTCGGCGAAGTTCTTGCAGGTGCGCGGCGCGTGGCGCCAGTACAGCTCCAGCACCAGGGTCCCCATCCTGCGCCGGGACGGACCCGTCACCGCCACCGGAACCGGTACCGGAACCGGTACCGGGGGCTGAGCGGCCCCGGGGGGGACAACGCAGCCGGCACGGGGGGCACCGGGGAGGGCCCGGTACCGGGGGGGGGCGGGGGGATGACGGTACCGGGGGGGAGTGGAGGTGGAGGTACCGGGGGGGGGCACCGGGGAGGGCCCGGTACCGGGGGGGGTTGGGGAGGGCACGCAAAGGGACCGTGGGACCGCGGGGAGGGACCCGGGGGGGGTCCCGGTACCGGGGGGGGAGCAGGGGGAGGCTCCGGAACCGAGGGGGGTTGGGAGCGGGGGGTGCCGGTACTGGGTAGGGCGCAGAAGGATCCCGGTACCGGGGGGGTCCCGGGGGGATCCCGGTGCTGGGGGGGTCCCGGGGGCTCCCGGTACCGGAGGGGGGTCCCGGGGGGAGGGGTCCCGGTGCCGGCGGTGCCCGTTCCAGGCGGGCCCGCCCCTTACGTGGTCTCCATGGTGACGGTGGGCGGCTGCCAGGAGTCGGGCGGCACGGCCGCCATGCTGCCGCCGCCGCCGGAAGCGACCCCCGGGCGCCGCGCGCGCGCGCTTCCGGGGACCCGCCCCCTCCCCCGCCGCCGGCGGCCAATGGGGAGCGAGCGCGGCGCGGAGGCGGGGCCGAGCCGCGCGGTGGGCGGGGCCAAGCCTCGCGGCGCGGAGGCGGGGCCAATCGGCGCGGCGCGGGCGGGCCGCCGCTATTGTGACGTCACGGGAGGGAGAATTCGAAGGCGCGGGCCCCGCCCCTCGCCCCGCCCCCTCGCGCAGGCCCCGCCCCTCGCCGGCGCCGAGCGGGACCCGGGGGCGGCGGTGAGCGGGGGGGGGGGGGGCGGGGGGGGGCCGGGACCCCCCGGGGCGGGGGCGGCGGCGGGGGGGGGGGCCGGGACCCCTGGGGTGGGGGGGCGGGGCCGGGAGCCCCGGGGCCTTGGGGCCTTGGGGCTGGGACCCCCCTGTCGGGGCTGGGACCCCCGGGGTTTGGGGGGGGGGCTGCGGGGCCGAGACCCCCCCGGGGCTCGGCTCCCGGCCCCCCCGTGCCCCCCCGTGCCCCGTCCCCGCGCCGCCCGGTGCCGTCCCCGCGGCACAAAGCCCGATTGTGCCCGGTGCCGGCCGAGCCGTCCCCGGCGGGAGCCGTGCCCGGGCCGGGGGGGGGCACGGGGGGGACCGGGGGGGGACCGGGGGGGGGGGGGGCTCGGGGTCACCGCCGTTCCCCCCAGGTCGCCCATGGGCCGGGGCCCGGTGCCCGCCCGCCGACCGGAGGCGATGACGGAGGAGCGAGGTAGGGCAGCTGCCCCCGGGGGGGGGGCCCGGCCCCCCGGGGCTCCCCCCGACGGCCCCCCCCATGTCCCCCCCCGTGTCCCCCCCCGTGTTCCCCCCCCCAGACGTCCGGTTCATCACCGAGGAGAGGTTCGACTTCGGCGCCCTGTCCCCCTCCGACAGGTGAGGTGGGGACGCGGGGGACACGCGTGACACCCCCCCCACGGCCGGGACAGGGGGACACGGGGGGACAGGGGGTATGGGGGGACACAGGGGGACACGGGGGGACAGGGGGGGACAGGGGGACACGGGGGGACAGGGGGTATGGGGGGACACAGGGGGACACAGGGGGACAGGGGGACATGGGGGGACTGGGGGGACATGGAGGGACATAGGGGGACAGGGGGACATGGGGGGACACGGGGGGACACAGGGGGACATGGGGGGACAGGGGGGACATGGCTCCCCGCGCAGGGCAGGTGCCACCCCACGGCCGTGGCACCGGGGCTGTGTGGGACACCTGGGGACACGGGGACGTGCCACACGGCGCCTGGGGTCGCGGCGTCCCATGGCCGGGGTGCTGGGGGGCAGCGGGGACGTGCCACCCCGCTGGGGGACGGTGTCACCGCCGGCCGCCACGGGGCTCCCGGGCAGGGCTGAGGCTGGCCTTCACCCCGCAGCCGGGAGGAGGAAGAGGAGGATGAGGAGCCCCCGGGGGGGGCCGCGGGCGGGCGCTGGAGCCCCCTGAGCGGTGCCCGGCTGGAGGAGATGGTGCGCGAGGCCACGCGGCTGGCGGCCCAGCTGCAGCAGTGCCGCCTGCCCCCCCTGGCCCCCGGCCCGCAGGGAGGGGGGGGCAGCCCCCGCAGCCCCCGCCGCGAGACCTTCGTGGTGAAGGACAGCCCCGTGCGGGCGCTGCTGCCCACCGTGCCCCCCGCCCGCCAGGTAGGTGGCGGCGCTGCGGGGGGGGGGGGGGGGGGGGGACATGTGCGGGGTCATGGGGGCACGGGGTGCGGGCTGCACCCCCCCCCCCATCCCGCTCCCCACCATCTCTTTGCTTCCAGGACACCCCCGGCTGTCACCCCCCGCCGGCACCCAAGGGACCCTCACCTGGCGGAAGGGGGACCCTTGGCCGGGGCGGCCCCCCCCGGCTGTGCCCCCCGCGTGGGGCAGGGGCTGCAGCACGGGGCAAGTCCGAGCCCCTCCGGAAAGGGACGGCAGGTAACGGGGTAACGGACCTGGGGGGGGACGGGGGACAACTGGGGCAGGGGCAGCTCCTTGGCACAGGGACACGGCCCTGGGGCATCGTCCCCTGGGGACCCCCGTGCCGTGGGGACCCCCGCGCCGTTGGTTATCATCTCATGGGGACACCCCCGCCATGGGGACACCCCTCCCTTAGGGTCACCCATCCTATGGGGACAGGGAGCAGGGACCCCCAGCCCCCCCCTGGACACCAGCACACCCAAAGGGGCTGGGGGCTCAGTGGGGTCCCCCCCCCCCCCAACCCTGCTGTCTCTCCCAGGCCAGCCAAAGGCGAGGGGTGGCGGTGCTGCCGCCCCCCCGACCCGTGCACCCCGCGCCAGGGCCACCACCGCTGCCGTCCCTGTCCCCAGCAGCCGCCCCCCCCCGCCCAGCGCCATCCCCAAGCCCCCCAGCCGGGCTGGGACGTTGGGGACGGCGCCGGGCGGGAGGGGACCCCCGCGGGCCAGCGTGGCGGCACCGAGAGGTAAGGCTGGGTGCGGCCCCCCCCCAGGGACACGGGGACCCCCCAGGGACACGGGGACGGCCCCTCTGGGCCCCCGATGGCGCGGGGCCGCCCCGTGCCTCAGTTTCCCCACACCTGCTCTCCCCCCAGGTGCAGGGGCGGCCCCCGGGGGGGCTGGCTCAGGGTGCAGAGCAGCCCCCCCCGGCAGCCGCCTGCGCCCACCCCGGAAGACGACGGCCAGCAGCACCCCGCGGTGACGGGGTTGGGGCGCCCGGGGAAACCGAGGCACGGGGCAGGGGGGCGGCAGTGCCCCCCCCAAAAGGAGGAGGCAGAGGCTCAGGTTGGATTTTGCTTTAATTACAAAAGGTCGCACCAGCAGTAGGAAACCCCCCCGGCCCCCCCCACCCCACGCACCCAGGGGTCCCTCACCCCCCCCAGCGTCCAGCACCCGGTGCCACCCCCGCCCCGGTGGCACCGCCTGAGCCTCGTCCCTGGGGGGGCGGGGTGGCAAGACACCTACCCCCCCCCCCCCGCCAACCTGCCTCCCCGTGCCCCAGCACAGCCGAGGAGGGGGTGACTGCACCCCCCCCGGCCATGTGCCCCCCCCACCCCCCTCCTGGGGGGGGTTGGCACGGTGAGGGGCCCCCGTATATCCTTTTTTTTTTGTATTTTTCATGTATTTTTTAAATAAAACCCTCCATCGGGCATCAGTGCCGTGGACAATTCCTGGGGGTGCCCCATGGCACCGGGGGGGGGCACCCCATGCCGGCGGAGCTGCCCCATGGCCCCCCGAGGTGTATGGGGGGGGCAAACCCCTGCCGGGCGTGGGGCAGGGTCCAAAGTGCAATGGGGGGGGGTGCGACTCCGTGCCCCCCCCCCCCTCCCAGTGCCACCCCCCCCGGTGTCCCTGGAGCAGGGGTGGTGCCCGCCGGGTCCCCGTTAGATGGAGGTCTCGTCGCTCCTGCCAGGGGGGGTGGGCACGGGGGGGGGGGGGGGATAAAAACGAGACAGACAGATGCATGATCACGGGGGGGGGCGGGAGCGGGGGTGCCCGCCGCGCCCGCAGCACCCGGCGCTCGCCCCGACAGACAAGGGATGGGAGAGGGTGGCGGGGGGGTGGGTGGTGCAGGAGCACCCCCTCTCCCCCCCCTCCAGCCCCCACATGTTAATGGAGAAAATTAAAAAACAGAAATCTGGGCGGGTGGGGGGGGGAGGAGAGAAGAGCAGGGTTAGTGCGAGCCCCCCCCCAGCTGCCACCTGCGGGGACAGAGCCGGCACCAAGACTGGGGCCAGTGCAGGTGCCCCCCCTCCATGGACACCCAGAAGGCCCCTGAGCACCCAAGGGACACCGCGGCACCCGCTGAGCACCCTCACACCCAGTGGGCACCCAGTGCGCACCCAGGGGGGTACCGGCACCCGCTGGGCACCCTCGCACCCGCTGGGCACCCTCACACCCGCTGGGCACCCTCACACCCGCCGTGCACCCTTACACCGGGTGAGCACCCACTGGGCACCCAACTGGCACCCGTGGGGCCCAGGGGGAGCCCTGGCACCCAATGGCCACTCCTGCACCCGGTGGGCACCCAATGGCCACCCTTGCACCCACCGGGCACCCAACAGGCCCCGTGGCACTTCACTGGCACCCGCTGGGCACCCCTGCACCCCGCCGGCCCTCCTGCACTCAACGGGCACCCAGTGGCCACCCTTGCACCTGAGCGGCACCCAAGGGGGAACCCTGGCACTCTCCTGGCACCCAGTGGCCACCCTTGCACCCAACGAGCACCCAACGGGCGCCCACCGGGGACCATGGCACCGCGCTGGCACCCGGTGGGCACCCCTGCACCCGAGGGGCCCCCCGCGTGCGCCCGGCACTCACTCGGAGCCGGAGGAGTCCTCGTCCACGGTGCCCGCCCGGATGCTCATGGCGATGGGCGCCGCGCCGCTGAGCTGCTCCTGCAGGCTCTGGCGGGGCCGGGGCACCCCGGGGGCCCCCCCCGCGGCTGCCCTCGCTGCCCGAGGAGGCGGCGGTGCCGGCGGGGGGCGGCGGGGGGGGGCGCGGGCTGCGCGGGGCGCGGGGTGCTGCGCTCGCTGATGGGGGGCAAGCTCTTCTTCTTCAGGATGCCTGCGGGGACGCGGCCGTCACCGGCAGTGCCGCCCTGGGGCGCGCCCCCCCCGCCCCCGGCACCCATGGGTGCTGCCGCCCCGTACCTTTGTGGGGGTGAGGCAGCGGCAGCAGCGGGGGGGGGTCTGGGGGGCACCTCGCCCCCCGCCGCCGGCTCCACCCGCAGCGTCTCCGAGCCCCCGTGCCCGTCGCTCTCGCTGGCCGTCGTCACGAACTCCCCGGGCCAGTACGGCCGTGCCGGGGCCACCGGGCTGTCACCTGCGGGTGGGGACAGGGGCGCTGAGCCAGGGTGCACCCCCCCGCCCCCCCCCGGGACCCGTTAACCCCCCCGGGCCCCCGCTGTGGGATTTACCCGTGGGTGCAGGCGGCTGCTCGGGGCGCAGCAGCGCGTCCCAGCCGGCACCGGCGGCCTCGTCCTCGCTGTCGGAGGAGTGCGTGGAGCCGAAGGAGCCGCTGGGGTCATCCTCCAGCGACAGGTCGCTGTCGGAATCGGTGTCGTGCTCTGTGAGTTGGGGGGGGGGGAACGCAAGGAAATCAAGGGGTGCCCCCACCCCGCGCTCCCCGCGGGCTGAGGACGGACGAGCTCGGCGCACCGACCGTGCTGCTGCTGCTCCGCGGCGTCCAGGAGGAGCCCGCCCGGCTCGGCCAGCGCCGGCTGCACGCGGCCGCCGCTCAGCCCCGCGTCCTCCCTGCAAGACAGCGGCGACGGGGGCGTCCCGATGTATGTGTGTGTCCCCCCCCCCTCCCCGGCACGACCCCCCCACCCCCCCGCCCCGTACCTGCGCACGAAGGGGATGTAGCTGTGCTGGCTCTTGGCCGCGCTGTGCAGGGAGCCCGTGGAGTCCCCGAAGGGCGCCTGGTAGAGCCGGCCGGCCACGTAGGTGGTGTCGCAGCTGTACGCCTGCGCGGGGACGGGGACGTCGTGGCTGTGGTGGCACCCCCCCGCCCCTTGTGTCCCCCCCACCCCCCCCAATACTCACGGTGGTCAGGGTGGACTTGGTGGCCAGCGCGGGGTCGGGGCCGCGGGCACGGGCGCAGCTGGAGCGCAGGCTCTGCCGCACCTCCCTGCTCAGCACCACGCAGAAGAGGAAGATGAGGGGGCCCTGGGGCGGAGGGGGGGGGGATTGTGAGTGGGGGGCATGGAGGGAGCCCCCACCGGCACACCTGGGGGCCATCGGCAACCAGATGGGCAAGGGGCCCCCTTCAGGTGCCCCCCATTGGCATCCAAATCGGGGGAGGGTCCTCCCGTACCCACTGGGTGCCCCCCACTGATACTTCAGGTGGGTGAGGTACAACTGGTGACGACTGGGTGCCCCCCATTGGCACCCCAAAGCAGGTGAGCGTCTCCCCATACCCATTCGGTGCCCCCCATTGGCACCCCAAAGCAGGTGAAGGCCGCCCCCCCCACCGGGAGCTCCCCCTCCCCTCACCCACCCCTGTGCCCCCATGGGTGCCCCCGGCAGCTGCAGGGGGACAGGAGCCGGAGCGGGGTGGTGCCGAGATCTCGGGGCGCAGCGGGCGGCGCTGGGCGTGGGGTGGGGGCACGGGGGGGGGGGGGGGGCTGGGGTACCTGGAGGCAGTTGGAGATGGCGAAGAGGTAGTGGAAGAGGATGGCGTCGCTGTTGACGGCGAGCAGGGCCAGCAGCCAGGCCAGGCTGGGCAGCACCAGCACCACCAGCGCCGTCTGCAGCCCGGAGCTGGGGGGGGGGGGGGGGGCCACATCAGCACCCCCCTGTGCCATGCGGCAGGCACCCGCGTGGGGCAGGACCCCCCGGGACCCCCCTGCTGCGGGGACACTGTGCGGGGCTGCCCACGGGCACCCTGTGCTGCTGCCACCTGTGGGCAGCCCCTGTCCTTCGTGTGCCCCAGCACCCATGGGTGCTCTGTGCTCTCCGTGTCCGTGCCACCCGTGGGTGCTCCCTGTCCTTCATGTCCTTTGGGTATCTATGAACACCTTCCTGTGCCCCTGCTACCCATGGGTGCCCCCAATGCCTTTCTGTGCTCCCGCAGCCCATGGGTGCCCCGTCATTCATGTCCTCCCAGCACCTCTGAGTGCTCCCTGCCCTTCACGTCCTGCCACCCATGGGTGCCCCACTCCTTCCTGGCACCCATGCCACCCTGTGCCCTCTGCGCGCCCCCGGCACCAACGGGCGCTATCCTTTCTGTGTCTCTACCACCCACGGGTGCTCCCTGCCCTCCCCACAGCCCCGGCACCCACGGGTGCCCATCGCCCCGTGCCCCCACCCCCGGCGACTCACCCCGTGCCCTTCTTCTCGAAGCCCTGGGGGGCGGCGCAGGAGGCCCTGGCCGCCAGCACGAGGAAGAAGACGCCGACCTGCGGGGCAGGGGGCGAGCGGGGGGGGGGTGAGGTGAGCGGGGGGGGGGGGGGGTCCTACAGGTCCCCAGGGTCCCCCGGGTCCCCTACGCACCGCCACGGCGCAGGCGCTGGGCCCCGCCAGGCTCCAGACCAGGCTGTCGTGGATGGAGAGCCAGCAGAAGTCGGGGTTGCCGTAGCCCTCGGGGTCCAGCCCCACCGCCAGCCCTGCGCAGGCACGTGTTGGGGCGGGGCCTCGCAGGGGGCGGGGCCTCGCAGGGGGCGGGGCCTCGCAGGGGCGGGGCCTCGCAGGGGGCGGGGCCTCCGCGGGAGGGGCGGGGCATCGCAGGGGCGGGGCCTCCGCGGGAGGGGCGGGGCCTCCGCGGGAGGGGCGGGGCCTCCGCGGGAGGGGCGGGGCCTCGCAGGGGGCGGGGCCTCACAGGGGGAGGGGCATCCGAGGGAGGGGTGGGGAGGGGGAAAGGGCAAGGGATGGGAAGGTGGCTGTGCTCTTGGGGGCGGGGCTAATGCGCACGGGGGCGGGGCTAATGTGCGCGGGGGCGGGGCTTATTCACTTGGGGCGTGGCCACGAGGTGGGGGCGGGGCCATGCTGCAGGGTGCCGGTGCTCTCAGGGCTGGGATGCGTTGGAAGGGGCGGGGCCATGCGCTAAGGGGCGGGGTTAAAGCCCTGTGGGCGGGGCCGAGGTCCTTGTGGGTGGGGCGGGGTCTTTGAGATGGAAGGCGCTGGGGGCGGGGCCATGCTGGGGGAGGCGGGGCTATGCGCTTGGGGGCGTGGCCAAGAAGCCGGGGGTGGGGCTATGCTCGTTGGGGGTGGGGCTTGGCCAGGCACCACCACGGAACCAGGACCACAATCAGCTGATTGGGGGAGGTGGGCAAGGGGGCGGGGCTATGCACGGGGGGGCGGGGCCAGGCACGGGGGGCGGGGCCAGGCACGGGGGGGCGGGGCCCTCACCGGTGATGAAGGCGGGCAGCCCCCAGCCCAGCACGTGGTAGAAGCGCATGGGCCCGCGGTCGACGTGCCGCGGCTCGCTGCGGCGCCGGTAGAGGTGCAGCGCCTCCAGCAGCGCCCAGCCCACGGCGCTCAGGTGCAGGAACTGCAGCAGGATGGCCACCACCGTGCACGCCAGCTGCGCCGCGCCCACACCGTCACCGACGGCGCCGCGTGGAGCTGCTCCCCCGGGGGGGGGAGGCCCTCCCGGAGCCCCGCCCACCGCAGCCACACCCCCACAAGCCACGACACGGAGCCGCACCCACCAGGGAGCCCCGCCCACTGGGACAGCCCCACCCTCCAGGGAACCGCCCACCGCGGTTCTAGGCCCGGTTAGCCCTGCCCCTGGTTGGCCCCGCCCCTGGTTGGCCCCGCCCCTGGTTGGCCCCGCCCACCAGCTAGCCACGCCCCTTCGTTGACCACACCCCTTGGTTAGCCCCACCCCATAGCCCCGCCCCATGGTTAGCCCTGCCCCTCCCGTAATCCCTCCCCTAGCACCCCAGGCCCGTGGCCCCGCCCCCGAGGGAGCCCCGCCCCTGACGGAGCCCCACCCCCTTTAGCTCCGCCCCTCACCATTCCATTCCCCATCAGTGCCACCTGCAGCCCCGCCCCCATCTCCCCGCCCACTGCTTAGTCCCGCCCCCATCCCTCCCCCACAGGCCAGGCCCGCGTGGACCCACCCCTTGTAGCCCCGCCCCCTTGTAGCCCCGCCCCCTTGTAGCCCCGCCCCCTTGTAGCCCCGCCCCCTTGTAGCCCCGCCCCCCGGTAGCCCCGCCCCCCGGTAGCCCCGCCCCCGCACCGGCAGGTCGGCCTGGTTGATGCCCAGCAGGAAGACGAGCTGTGCCAGCAGCAGGGCGGTGGCGCCGTGCCGCCGGATACTGTGGCGGTTGGAGCGCAGCCCCCGCAGGGCGCCCAGCACCAGCACGGCCAGCAGCAGCCCCGCCAGCGCCACCCCCAGCGAGGCGTAGGTCAGCGCCGCCAGCGGCAGGATCTCCCCGTTCTGCCACGCCGGGGGGCGGGGGGTTGGGGGGGTCAGGACACGCCCCCAAGCCACACCCACGCCGAGCCACGCCCCCACCCCTCGGGAGCTCCGCCCCCTAGCCCCGCCCCTATGGGGAGCCCCACCCACCTCTGGACCCCACCCCTATGGGGAGCCCCAACCTTTTTTGGGCCCCGCCCCCTATATGAACCCACGCCCACTTCTGGACCCCACCCCATAGGTGGAGTCCCACCCACCTCTGGGCCCCGCCCCCTATACAAAGCCCCGCCCAGTTCTGACCACGCCCCCTATATACAGCCCCACCCACCTCTGGGCCCCGCCCCCTATACAAAGCCCCGCCCAGTTCTGACCACGCCCCCTGCATACAGCCCCACCCACCTCTGGGCCACGCCCCCTCTGTGACACCCCGCCCACTTCTGGGCCACGCCCCCTACACGAAGCCCCGCCCACCTCTGGACCCCACCCCACGGGGAGCCCCGCCCACACCCCAGCCCCGCCTTCCGATCCTCACTCACACCCCACGGCCCCCAGGCGCGTGGCCCCGCCCACCCCGCAAGCCCCGCCCACCCCGCCTGGCCCCTCCCCCTCGCACAGGCCCCGCCCCCCCGCCCCGCACCTCTCGCCGGGAGATGTCCATGAGCACGGCGAAGCTCGTCATGTGGTTGCACTGGCAGCTGACGTGGCTCTGGTTCCGGAACACGACCTCGCAGCCCCGCGCCGACCAGCCGCCCGCGCCGCCCGCCCTGCGCGCCCAGCACCGTGGGGCCCGGCACGGGGGTGGGGACGCCCCGGGCTGGGGACACCGCCGGGGACACCCCGGGCTGGGGACACCGCCGGGGACACCCCGTGCTGGGGACACCCCGTGCTGGGGACGCCCCGGGCTGGGGACACCCTGTGCTGGGGACACCCTGTGCTGGGGACGCCCCGGGCTGCGGACACCGCCGGGGACACCCCGTGCTGGGGACACCCCGTGCTGGGGACGCCCCGGGCTGGGGACACCCTGTGCTGGGGACACCCTGTGCTGGGGACGCCCCGGGCTGCGGACACCGCCGGGGACACCCCGTGCTGGGGACACCCCGTGCTGGGGACGCCCCGGGCTGGGGACACCCTGTGCTGGGGACACCCCAGGCTCGGGACACCCCGGGCTGGGGACGCCCCGTGCTGGGGACACACTGGGCTGTGGACACCCTGTGCTGAGGATGCCCCCCCCCCCCCCCCCCCCCCCCCCCTCCATGCCCCTGCCACCCACTCGTGTCCCCAGGCTCAGGGCGGCCACCCCACAGCTCTGTCCCCGCACTACTGGCACCAGGGCTGCCACCCCCAAGCCCTGTCCCCGTGCCACCCACGGGTGGCCGGGCTGCACAGCACAGCCCCAGCCCCTCGCCACCCTCCCGTCACCCCCACGGACAGCACCGTCCCCTGCCCATGGTGCCCACCCCGTGTCCCCATCCCGGCCCCGTGGCCCCGTGCCCCCCCCCACCCCCCGGGGGTGCCAGGCCGTCCCCTCCCTGTCCCCGGCTCACAGCAGCGAGTGGTTCCAGAAGACGCAGATGGGCTTGGAGCGCTCCTGGGTCTCCAGCAGGCGGAACTGCAGCGTGATCGGCTTCTCCAGCGCCCGCGGCGCCCGCCCTGCCGCCGCGTGCACGCTGATGCTCACCACCGGCGTGTTGATGATGGGCCGCTTGGGCACCCTGGGGCACAGCGGGGTCAGGGCCGCGGGTACCCACCCCACAACCCCACGTGTCCTTCCAGCAGCCACGGGCGCCCCTGTCCAGCCCCTCCCTGGGGACACTTGGGCACCCCGTGTGTGTCCCCTGGGGGCTGCCCCGTGTCGCAGCACCCCCCAGCTCCCTCCCTTGCCCTAGCACCCTATGGACACGCTGTGCACCAATGTTTGGGTACCCCACAGCACCCCCCCCACCCCCTGTGCTCCCCATGTCCCAGACCCCCCCCCCCCCAATGCCCTTGGTGGCCCCTATGTCCCCACGGCCGTGGCACCTGAGGCTGCGCTTGTCGGTGTCATACTGCTCGGGCAGGAGCCCGGCCAGGGTGCGGTAGATGATGACGCTGGCGATGGCCTGGCCCTCGCTCAGCTCCGGGTGCCGCTTGTGCCGGGTCACCAAGGTCACCTCCTCCTCCTCATCCTCCTCCTCCTCCTCCTCCTCCTCTGCAGCCTCTTCATCCTCCTCCTCCTCCTCCTCCTCCTTGTCCTCCTCCTCCTGCCCTCCCGGGCTCGGCAGTGGCTTCCCGTGCCCCGTGGGGTGGTCTGGGGTGGGCGGGCAGGGGATGGTGGGAGCCTGGCGCCCTGGCAGCCCTATACTGAAGACCCTCAGCCCTGCCAGTCCCTTGGCCACAGCGGGGTCCCCAACCCTGCCAGCCCCATATCACGGCCCCCCAACCCTGCCAGCCCCATGGCCACACCGGGGTCCCCAACCATCCCATCCCCACGGATGTGCAGGGGTCCCCCGTGGCCCTGCCCGCCCCATGGCTGTGGGGTGCCCCCCCCAACCTGTGCCACCCCCCCCCCCCCATTCCCAACACCCCCCAGGACTCACGCCTGCCCTCGGGGGGCCGGAAGACGCTCTCGGGCAGGATGACGGTGGTCTCCAGGTCGGGGGGCTTCTCTCCCCGCAGCGCCTCGTAGCGTGGCAGCCGGGCGCCCGCGAAGCTGCCCTTGTCCAGCCGCACCACCGACACCACTGCGGCACCGGGCGTCACCGCCAGCCCCGCACCGGCACCCGCAGCCCCTGGCACCCAGCGCCCACGTGGGCAGAACCCCGCTATGTTACGTGTCCCCTGGGCACGTGTGGGGCCGCGTCCCCAGCAGGTAAAGGCACACGTACGGCCTTGGGCATGTGTGGCAGCATCACTGGTGCATGCACACACACACACAAAGTGCCCACGGTCCTGGGAGCACACACGTGTCCCCTGGGCACACGTGGTGGGGACACATGATGCTCACGTCCCCAGGTGTGCACGCATCTATGCCCCTAGCGATGCAGCTGTCCCCAGGCACACACAAGCCCCCTGGGCACACGTAACGGGAACACAATGCTCGTGTCCACAGGTGTGCGCACGGCCATGTCCCGGGGCACACGCGTGTCCCTGGGTGCACACGTCCCCATCCTTGGGCACACCGGGGTTCACAGCCCCAGGGCACACACATGCCCATGTCCCCAGACACGCACACAGACCCACGCCCCCAGGGGCACAAGTGTCCCCGGACCCACAGCCCTGGGCACATGCGTGCCCATGTCCCCAGGTGTGCATGTGTCCCTGGACACCCCCTCCCCCCCAGCACCCCCACACCCATGGGCACACACCCGTCCCCGTCCCCATCCCCGTGCCCTCACCGATGTTGGGGGTGACGATGGTGAAGGGGCTGAGGTAGGTCTGGCGCATGTTCTGCGCCAGGGCGCTGGCGTAGTCCTCGAAGTGCTTCAGCAGCCAGGCCGTGCCGCCCTCCGTCTGCTGGATCAGCTCCCAGTGCCGCTTGTTGCTGGCGTCCAGCAGGGCGCTGCCCACCCGCAGCAGGTTCTGGGGGACGGGCAGGGCTGGGACAGCGCCTCACGGTGCCCGCGGCCGCGGTGCCCGTCACCCCGGCGTCTGGGCGTGGGTTTTCCCTCCCCCTCTGCTTCGCTGCGCTGCAAGGCTCTGCGGTGGCGGGGGGGGGCCCGGCACTGCCAGGCTTGCTGTGCCCCCCATCCCGAGTTAGGGGGGGTGCCCATCACCCCGGCACCTCGCTTTACCCTGGGGGGCACCAAGTCCACCGCGCGCAGAGTTCAGCTCCTCCCTGGGATCAGGGCGCCGCGGGGGCACCCAGCGCTGACGGCTGGTCCCCAGCACACTCGAGCCCTGCACCCCCCCACCCCGCGTTCCAAAGGGAGCCCATCACCCTGGCCTCTGGGCCCCAGCCCCGCTCCTTGTCCCCTGGGGAGCAGGGTGAGGAGGAGGTGCCCTGGCTCTGCCGGCTGGTCCCAGTGCATCTGCCACCCGGCTGGTCACACCACGCACCCCTCTCCAACGAGGGGACCCACGTGTGTGCCCTGTCCCCCCCCAGTCCCAGCCCACCTCCCCAGGGCCGGGGGCGCGGCGGGGTCCCCCCCGTACCTCGGTGAAGTGGACGTCCTGTGTGGCAGCCAGCCGGAAGCCGCGCTGGGCGCTCTCGTGCTGCAGCAGGCGGGCGGCCAGCCGGTACGCCAGGCGCACGTCGCTGCCGAAGTAGGCGGCCGTGTGGCGCGTGGCGTTGTGCAGCTGCAGGGCCACCCGCTGCGACTGCGCCGTGTCCAGCACCGACTCGTTGCGCACCAGCCGCTCCGCCTGCCGGCATCACCGTCCTCAGCCCCCGCCGCCACCCCCCCGCCCCGCTCCCTGTCCCCCCACCCTCTCCCAACCCCGGCCGGGGACGCTTACGAAGCCCTTGAGGGCGGCGAAGGCCAGCGAGGTGCAGTTGAAGAGGTTGGGGGGCAGCCAGCCCTTGTGCTCGTCGCAGTGACGCACCGCCGTGCCTGTGGGGGATGTGGTCAGCGGGGACACGATGGGGACACCGGCACGTCCCCATGTCCCCTGTACCCATGGGGACCTTTGGGCACAGGTTGGCATCAGGGCATGGGATGGCAGTGGGCAGCTCTGTCCCCATGTTCCCCCCCACTCCCATGGAGCACTCTGGGCACGGGGCGGCACTGGACAGCCCTGTCCCTGTGTTCCCTTATGCCCACGGAGCCCTCGGGGCACAGGGCGGTGACAGGCAGCCCTGTCCCTGTGCCTCCCACATTACCAACGTGGCCCTTGGGACATGGGGTGGCACTGGGCAGCCCTGTCCCCGTGTCCCCCCCTTACCAATGGAGCCCTTGGGGCACGGGGCAGCAGCGGGCAGCCCGAAGCGCGTCCGTGGCCACCAAATGCTGGCCTCAATGGCACGGGGACAGCTGTCGTAGTTGACTGCAAAAGCCAAAGGGGCCGGGTGTCAGGGCTGGGTGCCGCTGGGGACGGTGGCACCCGGGTGCCAGCACCCACCTTCGCAGCCGCTCGCCGTCACCTCGGCGAAGGGGTTGTCGCAGCGGTCGCAGTGGCGCCCGATGACGCCGGCCTTGCAGGGACACTGCCCGCTGGTGGCGTCGCAGAGGCGGGACAGGGAGCCGGTGGGGTAGCAGTCGCAGAGCAGGCAGGCGTCGCTGCCCGCCGGCCGGTAGTGGTTCTCCTGGGGACGGGGGGGCACAAGGGGGCTCGGTGGGGCTGCAGCAGGCAGGGGGCCGTGGGGCCAGGCTGGGGGCGCGGGCGCTCACCTTGCAGCGGCACTCGCCCGTCGTCTTGTTGCAGTCGGGGTCGAAGCCCTTGGCGACGTCGCAGCTGCAGGGGCCGCAGGTGGGGTGGCCCCACCACCCCCGTGGGCACGGCTGGTCCACCCTACGTGGGCGGCACGGCACAGCATGGCACAGCACGGCACGGCACGGCACAGCACGGCACGGCATCGCACAGCACGGCATGGCATGACACAGCACGGCACGGCACAGCACGGCATGGCACAGCACGGCACGGCACAGCACGGCACAGCACGGCATGGCACAGCACGGCATGGCACAGTGGCACGGCATGTCACACGTATTGTGCATTGCCACTGGGCTCCTTGCACAGCCACCGTGCCCTCCTCACACCCACCCTGCCACTTGTGTAGCCACCTTACCCTTTGAATGTCCCCCAAGAGCCACTGTGGCCCTACATGGGACATGGTGGGGACATGATGGCCACCGTGGCTCTTGCATGGCCTTTGTGCTCCTGCTGTGCCCACTGCGCCCTTACGCCGCAGCTTGCCCCTCTCATGCCCACTCTGTCACGTGCAAGGCCACCACGGTCCTTGCATGGCCACCATCCCCTTCCATGCCCATCCTGCCACTTGCCCAGCCACCATGTCCCTTGCACGGCCACTGTGCCCCTCCTGTCCCCAGCACATCCTTGCACACCCACCCCTACCCAGCAAGAGGGATGGGGCACGCGCGAGTGTGACGGGCACCCGAATGGGTGTGCCCCGTCCCTCCCCGCCACTCACTTGTGCTCGCAGTATGGCCCGAAGTAGCCCTGGGGACACTCGCAGACGTAGCCGTGGGTGGCACCGGCTCTGCGCACGCAGGCACCCCGGTGCTCGCAGGGGTCGAGGGCGCAGGCGCTGATGCAGCTGTCACCGAAGTAGCCTGCGGCGCCGGGCACGAGGACGGGCACAGTTGGGGACACGCGCCGGGCAGCCAAGGCAGAGTCCCCAGCTGGTGTCCCCTGAGTACGGGGGACACGTGGTATCCCCAAAGTCCCCTGTCCCTTGGTTAGGGATGGGTAAGAGTGGCTGTGAGGGGGTAGCGGTGCCCCGGGTGGCAGTGCATGGGGACACTTACAGGAATACGGCAGAGCTCAGGGAGGGTGACAGTGACCATGGGGACAGTGACAAGGGTGGCAGTGACCAGGGAAGGTGGCGGTGCCTTGAGGTCTGTGCCTTGGAGGTGGCAGTGCCAAAGGCAGACATGACAGCGGGTGGCAGTGCCCGGGGGACAGTGACAGGGGGTGGCAGCACTTTGGGGACTGTGCTTGGGGGTGGCCACACCACGGACGGCAGTGCCCAGCGGGTGGCTGTGCCTGGGGAGGTGACAGCACTGCGGGTGGCAGTGCCGGGGGTAGCAGCGCCTGGGGAGGTGACAGTGCTGGGAGGGGACGGTGGCCTCGGGGGGTCTCACCCGGGTGGCAGCTGCAGGAGAAGCTGTCCCAGTCGTCACTGCAGTAGCTGTGGGGGGGGCACGGCCCCGAGTCGCAGGGGTCGGGCAGGGCGCAGCCCCCCTCCACGTTCACCCGCGCCGCCGGTGCCACCGCCAGTGCCACCGCGCTGGCCGCCGTCTCGCCCACGCGCACGCCCTGCGGCACCACCCGTCACCGCCGTGCCCGGGCCCCCCCGGGCCCCCCAGCCCCAGTCCCTGTGCCCAGTGCCCCAGGTTATGTCCGAATGTCCCCACGGCTCCGCAGCCTGTGTCCCTGTCCCCATGCCCATAAGTCCCATGCCCCCACTCCTTAAGCCCACAGGCACCGTGTCCCCGTTCCCACGTCCCCGTGACCAACACCATGCTCCGTGCCCACAGCCCCACATCCCCGCGCCCATCCCCGTGTCCCACAGCACCGTGCCCATGTCCCCCTGCCCTGCGCCATGTCCCCCTGCCCTGCGCCATGTCCCCCTGCCCTGCGCCACGTCCCCAAGCCCCCGCCCCCCGCCCACCTGCCAACATCCCTGTGCCCCTATGACCAACGCACCCCCACGTCCCCACGTACCTGCAGGCAGCCGCGGAAGCCCTGCTCCACCTGGCCGCTGTCCCCCGCCAGCCCCCCCACGCTCAGCGTCCGCAGCCGCAGCCCCTGCAGCCCCCCGGCCATGTCGGCCACCGCCTGTGGGCACAGGGGCACTGAGCGCTCCCAGCCCTGTGGCACTGGGGGGGGGTCCCGGCCCCAGGACACCGCAGGTACTGGGGGGGTCCCCGTCCCACGCCCTGCTCCAGCGCCCCCGCGTCCCCATCACCTGGTGGCGGCCGTAGTCCAGGGCGAGGAGGAGGAGGGTGGCCGGGGGGGCGCGGCCGGGGGCCCCCCGCAGCTCCAGCTGGAGGTGGTGCCAGGCGCCGTCGTTGACCCTGGCGTGGGGCAGCCGCAGCCAGGCCAGGCGGGACCCCCCCTGCCACACGCCCGCCTCCGCCTGCCCCTCGCTCAGCTGCGGGCAGAGGCGTCAGTGCCCCCCCGGTTCCCCCGGCACTGCCCCCCATGGAAACCTTCCCCCCCCCCCCCCCATGGTTCCCAGCTTCCCCTTGGCACCCCTCCTTGATAGGTGATGGCCCCCAGGGCGATGCCCCCTGCACAAATCCCCCCCAGGTAATCCCCCCTCCAGGGCAATCCCCCTAGGGGGAGCCCCCCGCTCCCAAGGGCAATCCCCCCCTAAGGACAATGGCCCCCAGCATCGTCCCCCACCAAGGGCAGTAACTCCCCCAGGACAATGTCCCCCCAGCACTGACCCCCCAGCAGTGCCCCCCCCAAGGGCAACACCCCCTGGCATTGTCCCCCTGGACAACAGACCCCACAGCAACCCCCCTGCCAAGGGCAGTAGCTCCTGACCCTAAGGATAACCTTAACCCTGCACAGTACCCCCCCCACCCCGTACTGCCCCCAGAGCAATATGACCCAGGGCAATCCCTCCCCCATGCACGTGCCCACCCCCCATTCCCACAGCCCCCCCCAGAGCAACAGCCCCATGCCCACAGACCCCAGGGCAGCACCCCCTATGCCTATAGACCCCAGGGCGACACCTCCCATGCCCGTAATCCCTGCACCCATAGACCCCGTGCCCATAGCCCCCCACCCCAGGGGGGTACCCCTGTACCCATAACCCCCGTACCAATAATCCCCATGCCCCTAACTCCCCGTGCCCATATCCCCTGTGCCAATACCCCCCGTGCCCATACCCCCGTGCCCATAGACACCATGCCCATATCCCGTACCCATACCCCCCCGTGCCCCCACCCTTGCCCCGGGCGCACCTGCAGGGTGAGGGTGGCCATGGGCCCGGCGGAGGCGCGCAGCAGCAACCCGCGGGGCTGCCGCGTGCGGAACATCAGCCCCAGGTGCCAGGGCAGCGTCAGGGGCAGCGCCAGCCCGCTCCAGGCCACCAGGCTGCTGCCCAGGAACCGCTGGGGGCTCGCCATCTCTGCGGGGGCACAGAGCGACGTGGGCGCCCACTGCACCCCCCGCCCCCAGCCCCACCATGCCCCCCCCCCCCGGCCCCAGCCCCCCGTTACCTTCCTGGCACGTCTTGCCCCCGAAGCCCAGCGGGCACTGGCAGCTGAAGCTGTCCCACTCGTGCACGCAGGTGCCCCCGTTGTGGCACGTGCCGGCGTCACACACCGTCTTCTTGGCGGGGCAGCCTGCGGGAGGGCGGGGGGGGGGGAAACGGGGTGGTGCGGGGCTGGTGTCCCCCGAGTGGCGGGCGATCCCGGCACTGTGCCCCCCCATCCAGCCCTACAGACTGCAGTCCCCTGACCCACCGTCCCTGGGCACCCCAAGTGCCCCGTGGCACGGTGATCCCTGGCCACCCCCTGCCCCACGGCCCCCTGCCCACAGCTTGGCACGGTGCCCCCGCCTGGGCCCCCATCCAGACCCAGAGCCAGGCACCCCCCTAACCCCACATGCCCCAGCCCCACATCCCCATGGGGCCTGGGGCCGCAGAGCCCCCTGAGCGCTGCCCAGCCCCATGTGCCCCAATCCCCCCTGCCTCAGCACCCCCCGTGCCCCCTATCCCCACATCCCCGTGCCCAGGGCGCACGGCCCCCTCCAGCCCCCTGCTCCTGCCACCCCCAGCCCCACGTCCCCACGCCGAGGGGGCACGGGGAGCTCCGGGCATTTCCCCAGCCGAGGCCCCCCCCAGCCCCGGCAGCCCCCCCACCTGGCACGGTGCCGTTGTTGGCGATGAAGGCGGCCAGGTCGACCGGGCGCTCGTCGATGTGCAGGTGCCGCATGCAGCCCACGAAGTGGCGGCTGCGGATGGGGAAGCTCTCGGGCAGGGTGGGCACGCCGCCCAGCAGCAGCGGCCCCGTCAGATCCAGCGACCTGCAGCACCAGCGTCACCCGCGGGGGCCCGGGGGGGCGCCCCCAACTCGCGCCTTCACCCCCCCCCCCCCGACCCCCGGCCTTACTTCTTGGAGCCGGACTGGGTGCCCTGCGCCGCGCACGAGTAGTTGCCCAGCATGGGGCCGAACTTGAGGGCCATGCCTGTGTCACAGTCGTCCACCGCCACCACGGCCACCTTCTGCTCCGAGGGGCCCTGGGGCAGCCCTGACTTCCCCAGCACGGGCTGGGGGCACGGGATGAGCCGTGGTGCCAGTGCTGCCCCCTCCCCGCTGGCCTTCATCCCCCCATCATCCTCCCAGCTGGGCCCCAGCCCTTCTTCCCTCCATCCCCGAACCCACACCTCTGCCCCCCTCTGTCCTCTTCCTCCATCCCCAAAAGAACATCTTTACTTCCCTCCGTCCTCTTCCTCTGTCCCCAAAGCCACATCCCTACTCCCCTCCATCCTCTTCCTCTGTCCCCAGACCCACATCCCTACTCCCTTCCGTCCTCTTCCTCCACCCCAAACCCACATCCCCACTCCCCTCCGTCCTCTTCCTCCACCCCAAACCCACATCCCCACTCCCCTCCGTCCTCTTCCTCCACCCCAAACCCACATCCCCACTCTCCTCCATCCTCTTCCTCCATCCCCAATCCCCCACTCCCCTTCACCCTTTCCCTCATCCACCCAAGCCCCCACCCCTGCTCTCCTCCATCCTCCTCCTCCCCTCCCAAACCCCACAACCCTCCCGCTCTCCTCCATCCTCTTCCTCCATCCTCAGCCCCCCGCCCCACTCCATCCCCCCTTTACCCACCCCCAAACTCCCTCTGCTCTCCTCCATCCCGCTTTTCATCCACACAAATCCCCACCCCAATCCCCTCCGTCCTCTTCCTCATCCCCAAGCCCACATCCCCGCACCCCTCCATCCCCTTCCTCCACCTCCAACCCCCTGCTCCCCTCCATGCCCCCCGTCAGCCCCCACCTTCCCGTCCCTCTGTCCATCCCCCCAAGCCACCCCATGCAGCCCCATCCCCCTGTCCCCCCCAATCCCCCCAGCCGTGGCAGCCTGGCGGCCCCCCCACGCCCCCACCTTGTTGTAGTAGTGCAGCTGCACCCGGTGCCACTGCCCATCGCTGACACCGCCCGGCACGAACGGGGACACCGTGGTCGTCGTCTCACCTGCGGGCACCGCGCGGCACGTCGGGCTGTGGGCACGGCCCGGGGGCAGCGAGGGGGCACAGGGAGGGGTCAGGGGGTGACAGCGGGGGGGGGGGGACGGTGCCAGGGGGCAGCGCCAGGGATGGGACGCACGGGATGCAAGGTGCAATGCATGGGATGCAGTGCAAGGGGTGTGGATGCAGTGCCAGGGATGTGGGCGCATGCAATTCAGATGCAGCACCAGGGATGCAACGCATAGGACGCAGTGCCAGGGACGTGGCTGAAATGTATGGGATGCAGTGCCACGGCTGCAGTGCCAGGGATGCAGCGCAAAGGATTCACTGCCAGAGATGCGGTGCCAGGCAGTGCCATGGATGCAATGCTTGGGATGCAGTGCCAGGGATGCGAGGCACGGGACGTGGATGAAATGTATGGGATGCAGCACTGGGGATCTGGTGCCAGGTAGTGCCAGGGATGCAACGATGGAGATGTGATGCACGGGATGGGGATGTGGTGCCAGGAATGCAAAGCATGGCATGCGGTGCCAGGGATGCAGACACGGTGCCAGGGATGCGGACACGGTGCCAGGGACGCGGTGCCGGTGCCATGGTGCCAGGCAGAGCCCGGCTGCGGTGCCAGGAGGAAATGCCGCAGATGCCGTGCTGGGGAGCGGCGGGGCCGTACCTGCCGAGAAGGTGAGCTGGATCTGCTCGCGGACGATCTCCAGCGCCACGAAGTCGTGCTTCTCGTTGAAGCGCCCGTTGTAGAGCAGCAGCGCGTCCCGCTCCTTGGTGGCGAACCTGGGCCCGGGGACAGGGGCTGCGTCCTGTCCCCAGAGCGCTCCGGGCCCTGCCCCATCGCCCCACGTCTCCCCGGCGTGCCCCACGCCCCGGCTGCCCACAGGGATGCGCTGCCGCCCCCTGCCCCGCTGCCCCCACCCCATGCCGTCTGGGAGCCCCCACCCCTGCCCCGTGGCCCCAGGCCATGTCCACGGGGCCTCCACCGTCCCCAGTGGGGCGCCCACCACCCCATGCCCCACTGCCCAACCTCACGTCCATGGGTCGCTCCCCCCCCCCATGCCCCATTACCCCCCCTCCATGCCTCCTGGGCACCCCACTGCCCCCTGCCCCATTTTTCCTCCCCATATCCCCTGCCCCACTGCCCCCAGTGACACCCACGGGGCGCCCACCACCCCACACCCCACTGCCCCCACGGGGCGCCCACCTCCCTGCCTCACAGCCCCATGCCCGTGCCCCCCCATGGGATCCCCCCCCTCCCCGGGGCTCACGTCAGGGCGAGGGTGAAGTGGAAGCGCTGGCGGAGGCCGCGGAAGGTGACGAAGGAGCGGGGGGGGAAGCTGCGGGTGCTCATGGCGCAGAAGGGCTTCTCGTAGTGCCCGGGGGGGCACTCGCAGCGGAAGCCCCCCACCAGCAGGTTGACGCAGGTGCCCCCATTGCGGCAGACCCCCGGCACGCAGCGGCCGCGGCGGGCGCTCAGCTCGCAGTGCTCCCCTGCGCGAGGGCACCCTGGCACCGGCCCCCCCGGCACCGGGGTCGTGTCCCCCCCCCCCCCCCCAAGCCCTGGGGGTCCCCTCCCCGCCTCCCCCCCCCATTTATTCTCCAAAGCCTCTTTATCCCCAGCTCCATCACCGTGGCAACCGCCTCCCGTCGCCACGGCAACTGAGACAAAGCCTCCCCCCGCCCAACCCCCTCCTCCAGCTGGCTGCCCCCCAACCCCGGGGGGCTGGGGGTGCCTGGGGGTCCCCAGTGCCACCGCTCCCAGGGCGACCCCGTGACTGTGGCGTCCCCCCAGCAGAGCCACACGTGGGGGGGGGGAGGCAGACGGCCACGTGGTGGTGGCAGCCTGGCCCCAGGGTGTCCCCAGGGTGTCCCCAGGGTGTCCCCAGGGTGTCCCCAGGGTGTCCCCAGGGTGTCCTCTGAGTGTCCCCCCCAGACGTCTCCCTCTGCCCTGACATCCTGCAGGGACCGCACTGGGATGGAGGGACAGAGGGGACAGGGAGGAGGGGACAAGGAGAGGACGACGGGAGGGGGGCGGTGCGCAGAGGGACCCGGAGGGCAGGGGGGGCTCAGGGGGTAGGGGCAGAGGGGCTGGGGGCTGGGGGGAGGGAGGGGGGAGGCAGAGGTGCACGAAAGGAGGAAGGCAACAGTGGGAGACAAAGGGGAGGATGGGGATGGAGGATGGACGGAGGGACGGGGAATGGATGGACAGAGGGACGGATGGAGAACATGGAGGGATGGGGAATGGATGGACAGAGGGACGGACAGACGGAGGACAGAGGGACAGAGGCTGGACAAGGGAGGGCTGACGGGGATGGATGCTGCAAGGGCTGGAGGGGCGCACCGCGAGGGGACGGCCACGGCGCGCGGAGGAGCGGCAGGGGCGCAGGGCCGGGTGCGGAGGGCTGAGGAGGGAGGCCGGGGCCGGGTGGCGGTGGGGCAGCAGCAGGAGGGACGGAGGTTGGAGGGCTGGCAGGGAGCAGGGCGAGGAGGGCCCGGGGGGGGAAGCAAGGTGGGGACGGGCACCGCGAGGAAGCCCGGGGGACGGCGCCGAGCTCTCACCGGTGAAGTCCTCGTGGCACTCGCAGGTGTAGCCGCCCTCGCGGCTCCGGCAGCGCCCGTTGCTGCCGCAGGGGCTGGAGAAGCAGAGGTCCACCTCGGTCTCGCAGTAGTCGCCGGTGAAGCCGGGCGGGCAGCGGCAGCGCAGGCCGGTGACGGGGTGGATGGGGCGGAAGAGGACGGTGTCGGAGGCCAGGAAGGGCGCCGAGCTGTCGAACTTGAGGACGGAGACGCAGCGCATGTAGTTCTCGCAGGGCTCACGCAGGCAGATGTTGTCGTCGAAGGGCAGCACGCGCTGCGCCGAGATGGCGGCCAGCAGCGAGCGGTTCAGGTACAGCCGCTCCTGCAGCTCCTCCGAGGAGAAGAAGCGGGCGCCGCGCGCCGAGGCCGGCAGCCGCACCGAGAGGCTGACGTTGAGGATGCGGGCGGCCCCCACGTCCGTGTCCGTCTGGATGTTGAAGAGCACGACGCGGTGGCGGGGGGCCGCCAGCACCGCCGCCACCCCCTCCAGGAAGAGGCTGAGCAGGGGCGAGAGGAAGCGCTCCTGGGACATGTCGGCCAGCCGCAGCGTGATGCTGTTGCTCAGCATCTCGTCCGTGATCACCGTCACCCGCAGCGTGCACTGCGCCGTGGCGCTGTGGACCCCATCTGCGGGCAGGACAACGGCCGCGGTCACCGCGGTGGCACCCGGGGAGGGATGGCCATGGGGCGACCGCCCAACCGGTGGTGTTCGCCACGGGGGCACCCGATGGGGATGGCCGCGGGGTGACCACCCACCTCCCTGTGGTAGCCACGGTGGCACCCAACGGGGATGGCCGTGGGGCAACCACCTGGCTTGTGGTGGTCGCTGCGGTGGCACCCAGTGGGGATGGCCACGGGGCGACCACCCAGCTCCTCATGGTCACTGTGGTGGCACCCCCTGGGCACGGTCACGGCGTGACCAGCCACCTCCTTTTCCCCTCCACGGCGGCACCCGATGGGGACGGCCACGGGGCACCAACCCAACGGGTCCCACCCTGGGGTCGGTGCCTGCAGTGCCTCCTCCTCCGCCTCCTCCTCCTCGCTGGGGTGGCGGAGGGACAGACGGACAGATGGAGGATGGGCAGAGCGCCGGCAGCAGACAGACGGACGGATGGAGGCAGCCCGGGGACAGCCCGGGGACGTGGGGACTGCGGGTGGCACCGGACAGGGGGACGTGGGCTCAGGGAACGGTGACAGGCGGTGGCCCATGGAAGTGGCCGGTGGCCGGGGGGGGGGGAGCGTTGCCATGGCGGTGGCAGCGGGGGCCCAGCTATGGCCGGACCCTTTGTTCCCCAGCCCCTGTGCGGGGGCGACATGGGGGGGCTCCCAGCGACCCCCTCCCCACCCCTTTGTGCAGCGGGAGCAGGAGCAGCAGACGGGTGGCTGGGGGATGCGGGGCTGGGGACGGGGGACATCGCGGCACCGGGCAGTGTGCTATGGGGGGGCTGGGGCTGCCCCCCCCCATCCCGCTGGGGCTGGGGAGAGAACTGGGAGGGGGAGCTCTGTAACCAAGCTGTCCCCCCCATGAGTGAGGGCCCCCACGTGCCCTCAGAAGGGGTTAAGTGGGAAACTGAGGCAGGGAAGGGCTGGGGGGGAGAGGATTTGGGGAGGGGGAGCCAAGCGCCCCCACCCTGTTCCCTGCCCCCAGATTCCCCATGGCCGAGCACTGAGAACCCCCGGTAACCCCCCCCCGTGCCTCAGTTTCCCCCAGCACAGTGGGACATGGCGGCTGTGCCCCCCCCCCCCCCCGCCGTGTGCCCCCCACTGCGCTGGGTGAGCCCAGACCCCCAAAGCTCCCTGGTCACAGCCCCATCAGGGTCCCTGTCCCCTGCTGTCACTCCCACACAAGACAGAGGCCCTGGGGGGGGGAAGTGCAGGCCCAGGACCACCCCCCCCCCCCCGACATGGAGCCACTGGGGCGGGAGGGGCCTGGCCCCATGAGGTGTCCGTGACTCAGTTTCCCTCCCTGTCCCCAGGGGGGTCCCCAGGCTCCTGTGTGTGCCACATAGGAGCCACTCCCCTCCCCCCCCTCCAAGTTGCCCCCCCACCCCCCTGCAGCACCCTCCCGTTCCACCCCGGGCCCCAGACATTGGGTGCTGCCCCCCCCCAAACCCACACTGAGGTGCCAGGACCCCCCCAAACACATGCACTGGGTCCCAGGGCCCCCAAACCCATGCAACAGGGTTGTGGACTGTCCCCCCCCCAAAAAATCCACGCTCTGCAGTATTGGGCCCCTCCCAGGCCCCCCAGGACTGAGGCTGGTGGTGGGGAGGGCAAAGGGGGTGCTGGGGACCCCAACTGCCTCCTGCCAGGACCTGTGGGCTGAGGGGGGGGACAGACAAAAGGTCCCCAGGATGTCCCCAGATCTGGAGGGTGCTCCCCAAAACCTCCCTGCACGGGGCAGGAGGCAGCGGGGAGCACCTCCGGGGGTTTCCCCAGCCCTAAACTCTGGCAGAACCCCCCCAGACCACCCTCCCCTCTCCCCAGGTTTCCCCCCAGGGGGGTCTTACCTGAGACGGAGACCCTCATGACGGCCTCCAGCGGGCGGTTGTTGTCCAGGGCCGGGCTGAGGCGCAGGTCCCCGGTGCGGGGGTCCAGCAGCACCAGGTTGAGCTCGTTGCCCTGCTCGAAGGCGTAGGTCAGGCTGTCGGAGACGTCGGGGTCGCGGGCCGGGATGCGGCCGATGATGCCGCCGGGGAAGCTGCCCGAGCGGTTGGTGATGTAGTTGTTGAAGACGATCTCGAAGTTCCTCAGCTGGGGGCTGTTGTCGTTGGTGTCCCGCAGGCGCACGTGGACGGTGGCGCGGCTCACCAGCGGGGCCGAGGTGGCCTGCACCACGATGACGTACTCCGCCTTGGCCTCGTAGTCCAGGTCGGCCAGGGCGGTGAGCTCGCCGGAGAAGATGTCCAGCTGGAAGACCTCGGGGATGTTGCCCTCCACGATCTGGTACATGATCTGGGCGTTGGTGCCCTCGTCAGGGTCGGTGGCCGTGATGCGGGCCACCACCAGCCCGATGGGGCTGTTCTCCTCCACGAAGATGTCGAACTCATCCCGCTCGAAGACGGGCGGGTTGTCGTTGACGTCCAGCACCGTCACCTGGATCTCCACCGGCGTCCGCCTGGCTGGCACGCCCTTGTCGACAGCGTACGCCCGCAGGGCGTAGAGCGGCACGTTCTCCCGGTCCAGGCGGCGCAAGGTGCGGACGATGCCTGAGGTGGACTCGATGATGAAGTCGCCGTCGCCGTCGTCACCGCCCTGGAAGGTGTAGAAGACCCTGCCGTTGAGGCCCGAGTCGCGGTCAGTGGCCGAGACCTGGAGGACGCTGGTGAAGGCTGGCACGTCCTCGTAGATGGAGCCCTGGTAGGAGTCGCGGAGGAACTGGGGCGCGTTGTCGTTGACATCGCTCACCAGGATCTCCAGGTAGGTGGTGTCGGACTTCTGCGGGATGCCGTTGTCGCGGGCCGTGATGGCCAGGGTGTAGGACACCTGGTCCTCATAGTCCAGCTCCATCTGGGTGGTGACGGCCCCCGTGTCGGGGGCGATGCGGAACTGGGGGATGCTGTCCTCCATCAGGTAGGTGATGCGGGCGTTCTCGCCCGTGTCCTCGTCCGTGGCGCTGATGACCACCACCGTGGTGCCCACCGGCCGGTCCTCATTGACGTTGACGGTGTAGTGGGAGCTCTGGAAGACGGGTCGGTGGGTATTGGCGTCGGTGACGTTGACGACCACCTGGGCTGTGTCCTGGCGGGTGCCATCGGAGGCGGCGATGGTGAGCAGGTACTGCCGCTCCAGCTTGTAGTCCAGGGGCAGGGCGAGCGAAATGAGCCCGCCGCCGCTCTGGCTGGTGATGGAGAAGCGGTTGCGGGTGTTGCCGCTGGAGATCTGGTAGGTGATGACGCTGTTGGCGTCGCGGTCGACGGCGGAGACAGTGAGCACGCTGGTGCCCACCGCCGCGTCCTCGTTCAGGCGGGCACCGTACTCCCGCTGCGTGAACTCGGGGCTGTTGTCATTGACGTCCAGGATGGTGACGCTGACGCTGGCCGAGGATGCCATGGGCGGGCTGCCCTGGTCCTGCGCCTCCACCCCGAAGCTGTAGAAATCCACCACCTCCCGGTCCAGCTCAGAGGCCACCACGATCCACCCCGTGCTGTTGTTGATGGCAAAGGGGAAGCCGGCGCCTGTCTCAAGGAGAGTGTAGACCAGGCGGGCGTTGTCACCTGAGTCAGCATCGATGGCTTGCACGTGGATGACGGAGTAGCCCACGGGCACGTTCTCCAGCACGGTGGCCTGGAAGGGCGTGCTGACAAAGATGGGCGCGTTGTCGTTGACATCCAGCACCTGCACGGTGACCAAGCCGCTGATGTTGGAGAGGGGTGGGCGGCCGCCGTCCTGCGCGCGGATGCGCAGGGTGTACTCCTTGCTGGCCTCGTAGTCCAGCGGGCTGACCACGTCCAGCGCGCCCGTCTGCGCGTCGATGTAGAAGTGGCCGCGGGTGTTGCCGCTGACGATGCTGTAGTGCACCAGGGCGTTGCTGCCCTTGTCGCGGTCGGTGGCCGTCACCCGCAGCACGGCCGAGTTGGGCGCCACGTCCTCAGGTACCTGCGCGATGTAACGCTTCTCGCTGAACTGCGGCGCGTTGTCGTTGTCGTCCTCCACCACGATGCGCACGGTGGCGGTGGCGCTGCGGGGCCCCGGCTCCTGGCCCTGGTCCGTGGCCTCCACCAGCAGCTCGAACGCCTCCACGACCTCGCGGTCCACAGGGCCGCGTGTGCGGATGACGCCCGAGCGGGGATCGATCTCGAAGACCTCGTTGGCCCCACCAGCGTTGAGGAGGCGGTAGAGGACATTGGCGTTGGGGCCGGCGTCGCCGTCGGTGGCCCGCACCGTCAGCACCTCGTAGCCCACCTCCAGGTTCTCCCGCACGCTCTCACGGTACTCGGGCTGCTCGAACGCTGGGTCGTGGTCATTGGCATCGCTCACCGTCACCGTCAGCGTGGCCATGGCACTGCGCCGCGGCACCCCGTGGTCCACCGCCGTCACCCGGAAGACGTGGGTGCTCTTGCTCTCGCGGTCCAGCGGGGCGGCCGTGGTGACGGCGCCGGTGACGGGGTCCATGGCGAAGAGGGCGTCGGAGCGGCTGTCGAAGAGCGCGGCCATGGCGTAGTGCAGCCGCCCCGCCTCGCCCGCGTCGGGGTCCACCGCCGTCAGCCGCGCCACCGCCGTCCCCGCCGGCCGGTTCTCCGCCACCGACGCCTGGTAGCTGGAGGGCTGGAACTGCGGCGCCGTGTTGGGGCTGCGGCGCCGGCGGGAGCGCCCCGTGCCCGCGGGGACCCGCGTGGTGCTGGCGGCCCCAGGGCTCGTGGCGGCCCCCGCGGTCGCGGTGGCCCCGGGACTCGCGGTGCCGCCGGTGCACGCGGTGCGCTCGGTGCTCCCGGCGCCTCCACGGCCTCCGGCACCCCCAGGGGTCCCGGTGCCGCTGCGCTCCCCGGTGCCACGGGAAGCCCCAGCGCTGCCGGTGCTGGAAGCGCCGGCGCCTGCCGCAGGCCCAGAGCCGCCGCCGTCCCCGCCGCCGCCGCCGCCGCCGCCGGGCGCTCCGGGGCCGGGATGAGGCCGGGCGCCGCCGCCGCTGTCCCCGGTGCCGCTGGAAGCGCCGGTGGCCGAGAGCGGCCGCGTTCCGCCGCTGTCCCCGGTGCCGCCGTGCGCCCCGGCGCGCGGGGTGGGCCCGGCCCCGCCGCTGTCCCCGGTGCCGCTGGAAGCGGCGGAGCCGCCGCGGCGCGGGGGCAGAGGCAGGAGCGCGCCCGGCGGCGCGGCGGGCGGGCAGGTGCCGGTGCCGGTGCCGGTGCCGGTTCCCGGGGGCGGGCGGCGGGGCTGCCCCGGCGCGGGCAGCAGCAGCAGCGCGAGCAGCAGGAGCGCGGCCCCGCGGGCGGGCGGAGCGCCCATGGCGCGGTGCGGCCGCTGCCGCCGGTGCCCGCTGCGCCCCGCGCCCCGCGCCGCCGCCGCGCCCGCCGCCCGCGCGCACCCGCCGGGGCGGGGCCGCGCTCGGCACGGGGCCGCGCCGCGCTTAAAGGAGCCGCCGCCACCCCCCCCGCCCCAAGACCCCCCCGCACCTCCCCGCACCCCGGCACCTGGCGCGCGGGCACGGCTGGAGGGGGGCGCACACGCGGGGGGCGCGCACACGCCCGTGCAGACACGCGCACGCACGCCCACGCGTGCACACGCGTGCACACGCGCACATACGCGCACCCACGCGCACAGGCATGCACACACATGCACGCGCCCACGCACACGCGCGCCCACGCACGCACATGGCACGGGCACGAGGGGGGGACACACGTGGACACACGTAGGACACGCGTGCCGTGCACGCGCGGCACAGGACACGCGCGTACGCGCACACTCGGGGCACGCACACGCGCGAACCGCCTGAGTGCAGCACCCCCTGCACCCACCCTGCACCCAGCTCCGGACCCCCCGACACGGTGCCAGCCGCAGCTCCGGGGCCGGGCCGGGGGACACTGGGGGGCACCGGGACAAACCGGGAGGGGGCTGTAGGGGGCATGGGGGGGGGGGGGGGAGCACCGCGATGGGCCGGGGGGGGCTGCAGGCGGGGGCACCCCCGTCCCGCTGCCCGCACGGGGCCGCGCCGCGGTGCCAGGCAGACGGCGCGGAGCCGGGCCCCGGGGCGCAGAACGGGTCGGACGGGTGCGGGGGGGCGGGAGGGGGGGAAGGAACCGGCGCCGAAGCCGCCCGGGGACCCCCCCCGGCCCCCGCCCAGGGCTCGGTGACTCAGCCGGGGCCGCTCCCCGCCCTGCCCGGGGGCCCCCCCCGGTGCCCTTCAAAGGCGCTGCCAGGCGGGGAAGCGGGGCGAGGGTGAGCAGAACCGGCTGGTCGGGCTGCGGGGGGGCCGGCGCCGGGCCCCCCCCCCCCCCCCCAGCTCCCGTGGGTGCAGCCCCGGCTTTCCCACGCGCGGCACGCAGCCGGCTGCCGCGGGAGGCACGGCCCAACCCCCCCCCCCCCCCCACCTTCCCACCCCCGGCTTTTGGGAAACTGAGGCAGCCGCCCCCGCCCCCACCGCTGCCCACGGGGGTCCCGGGCGGCAGCTGGGCGAGCGGGGCCCCGGCCCCTCGTTGAATTACAAATGGGATCCGCCGAGCGCCGCCTTTGTCTGCGCCATTGTGTGGGGCCGGCGGCGGCCCCGCGCCCAGCTGCCGCTGCGGAGAAAGGACAGAGGAGGGGAGAGGGGGCCGGAGCCCCCCCCCACACCCCCCCATGCTGCAGCGCTACCCCGGCCCCCCAGCAACCACCCCCCCGCTTTGCGGGGACCCCCAGAGGGGCACAGGCAGCGCGCCGACACGTCTCAGCAGCTTTGCTTTATTGGATTGAAGGAGAGGAAAGTTTCTGCCCCCGGGATGAGCCCGCAGGGCAGCGACCCAGGGGCGCGTGGCCCCGCTCGGGGGGGGGGACGGGGACGGGGGGGCCAGAGCCCCGGTACTGTCAGTTCTTCATCCCGGAGCTCGGTGCCGGGGGGGCCGGGCGGTGACCAGCAGCTCCCTGACGCAGACGGGGCCCCGAAGCAGAGGTGGTGATGGATGGGCGCAGCCCGAGCCGGGGAAGAAGCCGAGATGATTCAGGAGGCCTCGACGGCGGCCCCGGGGCCAGCGTTTAGGCGCTGTTCACGCCCATGTTCTGCATCTGCTCCTCCAGCACCCGCTCTCCTCCTGCCGACTTCTTCTTGCTGCCCTCCTGCTGCTTCTTCTGCTTCTTGGAGAGCTCCTGCTCGATGGGGGCCGGCTTCACGAACGGGATCATCTCTCGGAGGTCTGGGGGAAAAGCAAGCGGGACAGATCGCACCAGGGGCACGTGGGGCGCCCAGGGACCCAGCGACGGAGCCCGGGCAGGGCAGGGCGCCGGCTGCTACCTGGGGGCATGAAGTCGCGCAGCCTCTCAGGTACGAGGATGCCCTCCTCCGTCTGGTAGTTCTCCAGGATGGCGCAGATGGTCCGGGTCGTGGCGCACATTGTGGCGTTGAGCATGTGCACAAACTCCACCTGCAGCAGGGACACGGGGAGGGGGGGACGCAGTGAAGCAGAAGACGGGGAGAGCAGGACCCCCCCCCCCGCCACGCGCCCTCACCTTGTCCATCATCTTCTTGGTCTGCCCGTAGCGGATGCGCAAGCGGCGCGCCTGGTAGTCGGTGCAGTTGGAGCAGGACACGAGCTCCCGGAAAGCCCCTGAGCCCGGGAACCAAGCCTCCAGGTCCAGCTTCTTGCTGGCGGCATGATTCAAGGCGCCTGCGAGATGGGAGGGCCGCAGTTAGCGGGGTCCAGCCCAAACAGGCCCCCTGTCAGGGCCGCGGCGGAGGCTAAGGCTTGAAGGCTGCAAAGCGGCTTCAGCAGCACCGTGCCAGCGCTCTGCGCTCGTCCCAAGGCAGCCGTGTCCCTGCTCAGCAGAGCAGAGGCTGGAAGGAGCCACTACACGGGCAATTCCCCTGGGAGGAGTCACTCAGACTGCCCTTCCCTTCCAGAGGGACAGTGGGGACGCAGCAGGGACACGGTCCCAGCATGGTGGGGTGCCCACGCAGTGTGTGTCCGTCCCGGTGGGCCCGGAGTGACGCGGAGCATCGCTGCAGGAAAGCAGACGTCCCCTTCCCTCTGCGCCCAGGGCCAAGGCGCCGTCTCCCCGGACCAGGCCTAGGGACTGACACCGTGGGAACGCGAGCCAGGGATGCTCTCGGACAAAGAAAGCTGTGCCAGGAAGTGGGTCAGGGCACGGTGGCACCCGAGGCGCTGGCAGAGGCGCCTGGTCTGCTCCCAGGCCATTGTGGCAAGGAGATGGAGCGAGGAAGTCCCCACCCCAAGGGCCCTCCCGGTACGCCGGCACCCCACACGGCCCCGCGGCGGGGACCCCTACCCGAGACGATGTTAACGATGTGGTAGGGGATGCCCAGGGACTGGTAGAAGTCCTCGGCCGTGGCGATCATCTCATCAAACATCTCCCACGACTTGTTGTCGTGCGGCGAGGCGTAGACGAACTGCTCGATCTGCGGAGAGAGCGGCCCCCCGTCAGCTCCGGCCTGGGAGGGGGCACAAATGCCCCGCGGGGGCTCCCCGCTCCTCTCACCTTCTCGAACTGGTGGACGCGGAAGATGCCGCGGGTGTCCCGGCCATGCGAGCCGACCTCCTGGCGGAAGCAGGTCGACAGCCCCGCGTACTTGATGGGCAGATCCTCCGGCTTCAGCCACTCGTCCCGGTGCAGGGCTGCGATGGGCTGCTCCGAGGTGGCGATGAGGTACTTCTCGTCGATGGAGCTGTCCTCCGCCTTCTCGCTGCCCTTGCCAATCACCTGGGGAGCAGGGGGAGCCGTGGGGACAGGAAAGAGCCTCTGTCCCCCGTCCCCAGCTGTCCCCGCACCTCTGGGGACAAAGCCCCCCAGCCCCGGCGGATGCTCAGGGCAGCCAGCACAGGCACCCGCGCTCCCTGGCAGCGAGGCTTCCCAGGAGGGGAACAGGACGGCTCCGAAGTGGGTCGAGAAAAGGGGAGCAGCTGCTGCTCGCTGCTTGTTCGGCCTCCTTTGGAGGCCCCAATGGCCTCCCGCCAGCTCCCGATGGCGAGGCTGGGGACGAGCTGTCACCCGTCACCGCATCGCCTTGACAACTGGCTGCGTCTGCAGGCCGGGCCTTCCTCGTCCCCAGCGGGCCTTCCTCGGAGGAAGACAGACCCAGGGACGGGGAGCAGCAGGGAGCCCATGCCACGGCCTCGCCAGGGCAAAGGGACAGCAGCTGGCTGCCTCCCGACAGGGGAAGGCACGCGGCAGAGGCCGGGCTGGATGCGGGTGCCAGGCGGCGAGACGCAGAGAGCCAGAGGGCGCCGGGCTCACCTTGTACAGCTCCTCGTCGAACTGGCTGAGCTGGGCCACCTCCTGCATCACCTCCTTCCGCATGAAGAAGGGGGTGTAGACGGGAGTGTAGCCCTTGGCGCGGAGGCTCTGCAGGGCGTACTGGATCAGGGCCTGCTCCAGGAACACCAGGGGACCCTGCGGGACAAGGGGAAGCCACCGCCGGTCACACGCGCCCCGCTGCGCCGTCCCTGCTCACCCGGCAGCGCCGCAGGGCCGGGCTCTCACCTTAAGGAAGTAGCCCCGGCTCCCCGCGACGACGGCTCCCTTCTCTCCCTCGTAACCGTCCACCATCACCACCAGGTCCACGTGGGAATACTTCTTCCTGCAGCTGCAGTCACCCCAGATCCGCTCCACCTTGTTGTCCACATCCTGCACAAAGACAAGGAGCAGAGACCATCACCTGTCCTCCCCGGGCTGTGGTGACACCAGTCTGCTCCTCGCCGCGCTGTCCTGGGCCCAGGCTGGGAGCCGGGCCCCCCCCAGCCTCTTCCCTTCCCCTTCCCCGCTCCCCGGCCCCCTCCGGGGCCAGGCTTTGCCACCTGGCAGCGCCTGAACCCAGACCCCTCGAGCCAGAGCTGGAACCCCAGTGCTGATCCCTGCTGGTCACTTATTATGCGGCCACTTGGCAGCCGGCCCAGCCCAATTGTGTTCCCCCAGCAAAATATTCCTGCTGGATGAATGAGGGCAGCCGAGGGAGATCCCAGCCCCCGGCTCCCAGCGAGTTTCCCATGTATTCCCCGAACAATGGCCGCATCCCGCGCTGTCTGAGCTGCTCTTTGTGTGCTCCCGGCAGGAAACGCTGCCTTGTCATGCAGATTTCATTCACCGCCCGCAGATCTGGGGGCACCTCCCCGCAGCGCGTCCCACTTGCCGGTGGTTTCTGGCTTTGATGCACCAGCAGGGCTGGCTCCGGTCAGCCCCACGGCTCCCCACACCGCAGGAAGCCGCGCTCCGTCCGCCCCTACCTCGTCGTTGCTGATGGGCACCGAGGGGTGGAGGAGGTTCCCGATCTCCCGGAGACTCTCGAAGCGCTCTGCCTCCAGCCTGACGCGCTCGGCGTCGCACTTGAGGATGGCTTCGTCGATCAGGAGACGGACCTTCTTGATCTGGGATACCTGCAGCCCCTGTGCAGGCAGCGGGGTGAGATGGGGAAGGGAGGAAAACCGCAGGGGAGAGGGGGCTGGCAGCTGAGCGCAGTTAATCGCAGACCCCCGCCCGCTGACACGGTCTCTGGAGCGAAACCACGGACTGAACGCATCAAACAACAGCCAGGGAGCACAAAGGCCCAACATAAGTCAAGCTCTGAAAGGCCTTGCGCAAGCTACGGCGTCACGCAGCGCCTGACAGCAACAAGGGGGAGCAGTCAGCTCCCATGGCAGCAAAAGGCGGCCAGCGCCACGCTCATTAAACATCTCAGTTAACGAAGAGGGGAGGGGAATGAGCAGGGAGGAAGGGCCTCGCAGAGGACACGCAATTACTGAGGCTGCTCAAATCCCCCACGGAACCAAAGGACAAGCCCCGGGCTGGTGACCAGGCCGACACACACAGGCTGCACAACACCGGGCAAGCGCCAGTCACCGCTGGCGTGGGACTGGGAGAAGCGGGGAGCTGCTTGTGGGGCTGCAGGCAGCCGCCCCTGCCCTGGCGCTGGGGTTTCCGTACACCTCATGCTGCCAGTTTGGGCAGGGACAGGCGAAGCCCTGGACGAAAGCACCGGGGAGATGGGGCTGGACTCACCCCTAGGATGTCGGCCGTGAGCTCGTCCAGGTTCTGCGCGCTCTCCGGAACAGACTCGTCGGTCCCCACGGGTTCTTTTTTCTGCAGCGGGAGGAAAGAAAAAAACCCACCGTGCGTAAAGGCTGAAGCAACGGAGTAAAAATATTCCTTAGCGATGCTAGGAACAGGCCTGCAAGGCCCCCACCTTCATCTTGTCCCCAATTGTTTTGCTGCACAGGTTCTTCAGCTTGTTCAAGTTATCGGCACGAAACCTACCTGCAGGGAGGAGCAGAGGAAGCCGTCAGCAAGGCACAGAAGCGGGGCTACGACCCCCCCCCGGTGCTGCAGCTCGCCCTGACCCCCTCCTACCAGCGCTGCCCCCCAGCAGAGAGCTCCCACACCGAGGATTTGTTTGAGCCCACCGGGAGCGACGCTGCGCCGGGCCGCGGCCCCACCGGGACCCCCAGGCTGGACTGGGGCTGTCGGGGTCCGGGCGGACCCAGGGCCACGGGGTGACAGCCAAGAGATTTGGGTCGTTCTCCCCTCCCCGCTATCGCCTGGCAAAGCCTCGCAGAGCCGGGGAGGAGCTGGGGCGAGGACAAGGAGGGGCCACGGGCAGGGCCCTACGGGTGACAGCGGGGCCGGGCGGGACACAGCTGTCCCTGCTGGCAGGCAGCCCCCGGCACCCACACGCTAACGCCGGCGCGGGGGAAGAGCCAGCCTCTGCCTCCGGGAACGTCCCCGGGGCGAGAGGAGAGCTCTGCGGGGGGCACCTGCCGCAGGGGACCCGCCGCGGGCGGGCAGGATGAGGCCCACGGAGGGGGGGGGGGGGGGCTGTCACCGACCGGCACCGGGCAGGACGCGGGGCCCTGGCGGCCGCCCCAAGGGCAGCGTGGTGCGGATTGCATCAGCCACGGCTCGGCCCCGCAGCGCGGCGTCGCAGGGCCCGAGCGCGGGGTGACGGCGGTGCTGCGGGGTGACGGCCACACGCTGCGGGGTGACGGCCACACGCTGCGGGGGGACAGCGGTGGCAGCGGTGGCGGCAGCCGGGGGACGCACCGGGCGTGCTGCGGCAGGGCCGGGCTCGGCCTCCCCTCGCCTCGGTCAGGCCGAGCCCCCCCTGCGGCACCGCTCTCCCCCTGCGGCAGCGGGGCGGCGGCTGCTGCCCCCCCCCCCCCCCGCGCCCCCCCCCCCGGTCCCCCCCGGTCCCCCCGCAGCCGGACCCGGGGCTCGGTGCCCGCTCCCGGTCCCCACCCGGTGCTGGGGGGGGGGGCGGGGGGTGTGTGCCCGGTGCTGCCCGGGCTCGGGGCGGCTCCGCGGGGTGGGGGCACCGCGACCCCCGCCACCAGGGCGCACCCGGGCACCGCGGGACCCCCCCCGGGACCCCCCCGGGACCCCCGGCCCGGGGCGGGGGGGGGGGGGGGGGGGGGCACCCCCGGGGCCAGGTGTGCGGCCGGGCCCGGGCCCCGCAGAGCCGGGGGGTCCCGGGGGGGCGTCCCGAGGGAGGTCCCGGAGGGGGGTCCCGGTGGTGCCGGGGGAGGTCCCGGTGGTGCCGGGGGGGTCCCGGTCGCGCCCCCCCGCCCCACGTACACCTCCGCCAGGCGCCGTCGGCCCGCACCAGCGCGTCCACCAGCGCCGGGTCCTTGAAGCGCTTCCGCTGCATCTCCCGCACGGCGCCGGGGTCGCCGCCCTTGTCGGCGCGGAACAGGTCCAGGTCCAGCACCATGGCGGCGGCGGCGGCGGCGGCCTCGGGGCGGCCTCGGAGCGGCGGCGGCGGCGGCAGCGGCTCCCCCGGTGCGCGTGCGCGGGGCGGGGCCTGCGGGGGTGGGGGGGGGCACCGGGGGTGGGGGGGGCACCGGGGGGGGGCGGGGCCCGGAGCAGCCCCGGGGGTGCGGCGCCCGCCCGCGGGGGGGCGCTGGGGGTCCCCTGAGCCCCCGGGGACCTCTCAGCCCCCCACGGGGCAGCCCAGGGAACCCCCGCGCGTCCCATGGCTTCCTGTAGGGCCCCACGGCCCCCCGTGGGCACCCCCCGGCACCCTAAGGCGTCTCCCGTGGCACCCCAGGGTGCTCCGTGGCACCCCCACGGCATCCCCGCGGCACCCCATGGTATCCCACGGGCACCTTCCAGCACCCCACAGGACCCTCGTGGTACCCTCTGGCATCTCCCATGGCACCCCTGGGTGCCCCATGACATCCCGCAGCACTTTACGGTACCCCAAGGAACCCGGTGGCAGCACACAATATTCCATGGGCACCCTCTGGCACCCCACGGAACCCTCATGGTACCCTAAGGCATCTCCCGTGGCACCCCATAGCACCCTAGGGTGCCCCATGGCACCTCCCATAGCAAACGAGGAAAACACACAGCACCCCGCAGCACCACACAATACCCCATGCACACCCTCTGGCACCTCACCCACCCTCACCGTACCCTTTGGCATCTACCATGGCACCCCAGGGTGCTCCATGGCATCCCTTGGCACCATATGGCATCCCCACGGCACCCCATGGCATCCCCACAGCACCCCATGGCACCACACGTTATCCCACGGGCACTGTACGGCACCCCGTATCACCCTTATGGTACCCCCTGGCATCTCCCATGGCACCCCATAGCACCCAGGGGTGCCCCACGGCATCTCTTGGCACCATACGGCACCCCCACGGCACCCCATGGCCCTCTATGGCACCCCCACGGCACCCCATGGCATCCCATGTCACCATATGGCATCCCCACGGCACCCCAGCTTTCCCCTGCTCCCCTCCCTCCCCACCCCTGGGTGCCAGGCTGGGCCCCCCCCCCCGTGCTGGGGACCCCCCCACCAGCCCCGCTCCCCCCCGGGGCACGGAGTCACCACGCGGGACTCAGAAACATCGCCTTTATTGCACGGCTGGGACATGCGGGGCCTCCCGGCGCCGCCTAGAAAACGCGGAGATCGCTGTAAAAAGGGGGGGGCTGGAGCCGCGGGGCCGGGGGGCAGCAGCCGCCCCCCCGGGGACACCCACGGGAGGGACCCAGCAGCGGGGGGGGAACACGGTGCTGGGGGCTGCCGGCACGGGGGCACCCGCTTTGGGGCAGAACCACCCCAATTGGTGATTCCCGGGGGGGGGCAAGGCAAGGAGAGGGGGAGCGGGGCTGGCACAGGGTGGTGGGACGGCTGGCGTGGCACGGCGTGACACGGTGTGACATGGCGTGGCACGGCGTGACACGGTGTGACATGGCATGGCACGGCATGACACGGTGTGACACGGCATGGCACGGCGTGACACGGCATGGCACGGCGTGACACGGTGTGACACGGCACAGCCAGCCCCTGCCTGCCCCCGCGCCCCACGCTGTGGCTGCAGGGCACGGGGCACACACGCGGGAGCGCGCACACACGCGTGCCGTGCACACACAGCCCCGTGCACGCACACACCCTGCAACCAGGCCCGCGCGCACCCACAGCCACGTGCAAAATCACCTGTGCACGAGCACACCGCTGGCATGCGCACACGCCTGCCACATGCGTGTGCACCCCCCCACGCACACGCCTGCCACACGCATGTGCACCCCCCACGCACACGCCTGCCGCACACGTGTGCACACACACACATGCCTGCCACACACGTGTGCACCCCCTCGCACACGCAGGGGCTGCTCCTGGTGTTCCCGTGCCCGGCTGGGGGGGGGTCGCGGGGCCGGGCTGGCTCAGCACCCCCTGTGTTTGGCATTTCGTGGCTATTCCCGGGGGGAACTGGGGGGGGTACAAAAGTGCCCCGGGGGCTCCGCGGGTCCATAAGGCCACGGGGGCGGGGGTGGGGGGGGCGGGCACGGCCCCCTCACAGCTCCAGGTCGGTGCCGCCGGACGACGGCTTCAGCGGGACGGAGTCGAAGCCATCCGGGGTGCGCTGCGGGGAGCGGGGACACTGAGGCACTGGGACACCCCCATGCTGGGGACACCCCATCCCTAGGACACCCCCATCCCTAGGACACCCCCAGCACTGGGACACCATGGGACACCCCCATCCCCTGGGATCCCCCCCCCGTCTTTGTGACACCCCTATGCCCTGGGACACCCCCGGTCTTTGTGACACCCCCGTCCCCTGGGACACCCCCGTCCCCTGGGACGCCCCCGCTCTTTGTGACACCCCCCATTCTTGTGCACCCCATCCCCTGGGGCACCCCCATCTTTGTGACGCCCCCCTCCCCTGGGACGCCCCCCGGTCCCCATGCGGCTCCTCCGCCTGCCCCGCGGCCGTGCCCCCCCGGCGGGCGCCCACCTTGGAGGTGAAGGCCTTGATCTTGCCCAGCAGCGACTTCTTGGTGGCGAAGATGAGCTCGTCCTCGGCGTCCTCGCCCTCCATGATGGCGCAGCTGTCGGGCGCCGGCAGCTCGCTCTCCTTGGCCGCCGCGTTCATCACCAGCTTGGAGTACTTGTACTCCAGCCTGGGGACCCCCCGGCCCCCCGTCAGCCCCGGGAGGTGAGGGGGGGGGGACACACCTCACGTCCTCCTCCTCCTCCTCCTCCTCCTCCCCCCCACGGCGGCCCCCACTCACTTCTGGTTCTTCTTCCAGAAGTAGGCGGCCAGGGCAGCCAGCAGCACGGCCACGCACGTCCCCACCGAGACCCCCACCTTCAGCCAGAAATCGGCGCTGCGGCAGCTGCGGACCCTCGGCGGGGGCAGGCGCTGCCCCCCGCGGCACAGCCGGGGCTCCCGCCACACGTAGGTGGTTCTCTGTGTGCGAGTGTTTGGGGGTCGGGGGGGGGGACACGGGGCTCAGCGGGGCATCCCCGCGTCCCCCCGTAGCCCCCCGCGGTGCCCCCGGTACCTGCAGGCCGCCCTGGCAGGCACCCACGATGGCGCGGAAGTGGCCGGCGGAGCAGCGCGGGCAGCCCTCGGCCGTCGCCCACAGCAGGTGGAAGGTGCAGCCGTCACAGGTGCCCTCGGGGCATTTGCTGGGGACAGACGCGGCGAGGACGTGGGGGTGGCTGTCCCCAAAGCCGAGGACCCGAGGGTGCCGCCCTCCCCACGGCAGCGCCGTGTCCCCGGCGTGGTCCCCAGCAGCGGCACCCGCCGCTGCAGCGTGGGGGACACGGGGGTGGCTGTCCCCAAAGTGAGGACCCCGAGTGCCACCACCCTCCCTGTGGCACTGAGATGTGTGGGGACAGGAGCTGGGGGGGCGTCGGGGGAGGGATTTAGCACTGGAACCCCCCCGGCAGTGCGGGGCTGCGAGGATGCTCCTGTCCCCCCGGCCACCCCAGTCCCCAGCGGTGGCACCCACCTGGGCGCAGCACGGAGGGACAAGGCGGGGGGGGGGGGCTGCCCCCCTCCCTCTGGCACTGCGGTGCATGGGGACAGGAGGAGCTGGGGGACACCTGGGGGGCGGAACTGAGGGCTGGCTCCCCCCCTCCATGCCACCACCCGGGTCCCCGGCGGTGGCACCCACCTGGGCACAGCCAGGCTGCCGGTGCCTGGCAGCAGCGGGTCGCAGCGCAGGCGGATGGTGGTGGCCCGGCCCCCGCTGCACGACTGCGTCACCTCGCTGGACCTGTGGTGGCACCGGGGGGTGGGGGGTCAGCGAGGCCCCTGGTCCCCCTCCCACGCCCCCAGGGTCCTGGCCCCCTCCCGGCCCCACCTGTAGAAGAAGATGATGTCGGGCAGCTCGGGGTTGGCAGCGGGGAAGAGCTCGGGGGGCGCGGTGATGCCGTCCAGCGTGGGGCTCGTGGTGACACCTGTGAGGGCAGCAGGGTGACGCCGCGTCCCCGGTGCCGGGGGTCCCAGCACCCACGGGTGCCAAGAGCGCCTGCAGGTGCTGAGCGTGCCCGGAGGCCCGCCAGGGGCCGGGGCGAGGATCAAGGCGAAAAGGGGGCTCTCTCCGCTCACCCACGACGCGGTCAGCCAGGCTGACGGGCTGCGAGGACACCACCGCCCGGTAGCCCACCACGTCGGAGGGCACCACGATGGCCTGGCACACGTGGGACGTCACCACCCGGCCCGCGCCCCCCTCGTCCGGCAGCCGCGCGTCCGTCACGTTGTCCGTGCACGAGGCCGCCTTCCTGCCCTGCCGGCGGGGCGGGCGTGTGACACGCGGCGGGGGCACCGCGTGTGTGCATGCGCGGGCAGGGCTGTGTGTGCGTGCACGCTTGGGGGTGTGCATTTGCATGACCGTGTGCGTGTGTGAACCACGTGTGCCCATGTGTACGTTTCCCTGACTTTGTGCAAGTGAACACAGGCGTTTGCACAAGCGTGCTCGTGTCTACGCGCAGGTCGCACTCACTGTGAGCGTGCGCTTCCATCACCGTGCGTGTATGCACGCGTGTTTACACAACCACGCGCGCGTGGCCGCGTGTGTGCGGGTGTGCTTGCATGCCTGAACGCGAGCACAATTGCCTGACTGCGCGTGTGCTTGCGCAGCCGCGCACGTGGCTTTGCACGTGCGTGCGTTTGTACAGCTGTGCACGCACACGTGGTGCGCACACCTGCCCGCACACACCTGCACGTCCGCGCGTACCCACGTGGCTTCACGCCCGCGTGCCCCCACACCCCCCCCGCACGCCTCCAGCGCCGCACTCACGCGGTTGCCGCAGAGGCTGACGTTGAAGTGGTGGAAGTACTTGAGGCCCTTGGAGGTGAAGCTGGGGCCGCTGGCGAACGCCGTGCTGGCGGCCAGCGCCGAGAAGTCGTAGTGCAGCGTGCGGCCCGGCAGCGCCAGCGAGAAGCTGCAGTTGTTGTAGCAGAGGGAGCGGACCTGGCCGGGGGGGGGGGCACTCAGGGACCGCTATGGGGGGGGGGGCCGGTGGCACCCAGCCGGGGTCCCATCGTGCCACCCAGATGGGATGGCCAGAGGGGCTGGTGTCAGCCACTTGGGGATGTCCAGGGGAGGGGGTGACAGCCCTGCAGGGCTGGGTGCTGCCAGCTATTGGAGCTACTGGGGGCTGAATGCGGCCACGCATGGGGACTGGAGAGGGGCTGGTGCCCCCCCCTGCCTTGGGGATTGCTAGGGGATGGTGCCAGCCACCGGGGGCTGGTATCAACCACTAGGGGCTGGTGCCACCCCCTCGGGGATGGCCAGGGGCTGGTGCCCCCCTCTGGTGCCCATCTGGGATGCCTGGGGTCTGGTGGCACCCCCGGGGATGCCACCCCCGGGGACCGGCGGGGACGGTCACCTGGTTGCTGTGGGTGCCGGGGCCGCAGGGCTGGCAGGTGGGGGTGCTGCCGGGGGGGTGCCCCCGCAGGTAGGTGCCGGGGGGACAGGGCTGGCAGGCGCCGGTGGCGTGGTCCAGGGCGTGCCCGGGGGGGCAGGGGGCGCAGGCCCCCCCCGGCTCGGGGGCGCAGCGTCGGCAGAAGGAGGCCACCCCGCCCAGCACGTTGGTGACGTTGACGGAGTAGAGCTTGGCCACGTCGCTGGTGTACCGCCGGCCCTGGCGCCAGGAGCAGCCGTCAGCATCACCCCAAGGGACACGGCCGGCCCCGTCCCTGTCCCCAGCTCACCGCCTCGTGGTAGGGCGTGCGCTGGAACGCCCAGGTGAAGCTCATGGTGGCGTTCTTCTCCACCATGTAGGTGTACGACTGCTTCCCCTTGGGCCCCGTCCACGTCTCCACCGGCGTGTTGGTGCGGGAATTGACACCCTGCGGGGACACGGGGGGACGTGGGACACCCCGCGGCCCAGCCCCACCGCCCCCCCGCCACCACTCACCACCATGAAGTAGAGCTCGCAGCTGACGCTGCAGATGGTCTCGAAGACAAAGGTGATCCTGGCCACCTCCTTGCTGTCCCCGTCCTCCAGCGCCGGCTGCGGGGGACTGGGGACGCAGGGGACGGTGGGGACCGCTGCCCGCCCCACGGCAGCGCCACCGTCCCCGTGGGGAGGCGCTCACCTGAAGCCGGGCACCACCAGCGTGAGGATCATGAAGTCGTTGTCGGAGGCTCCTGCCGCCGTGTAGATGTAGTCCCCAGCCACCTCCCAGCCTGCAAGGACGAGGTGACGACTCGGCGAGGTTCCCTGCTGCCCGTGGGGACGGGGAGGGGACGGCGCCCGGCGGTACCTGCCATCCCCTTGTACTCAAAGTTGATGCCGCTGAGCACGGTGGTCTCCATGTTGGGGGGCAGCACGTTCCACCACTTGTACTCCAGCCCCAGCACCGGCTCGGTGCCGGCCGGGCAGCGGATGCAGCCTGGGGACACCGGGGACAGCCCTGCAGGGGGGCAGCGCCCACGGCCCCCCCCGAGCTTTGAGGGTGCCCGGACACCCCACGGGACGGCCCCGGGGACCTCCTTACCTGAGCCGTTGGAGTAGGAGCCGTAGGGACAGGGCTCGCAGGCGCTGCTGTTGCTTTTGAAGAAACCAGGGTTGCAGGGGGGGCACTTGGTTTTCACCCCCGAGGGGGGCAGCTGGGCTGCCTGCGGCAGCTCCTCGTTGCAGATTTTCGGCTCTGCCCACTTGAACATGAGCTGGGTCTGGGCAGGCGGGGGCACAGGGTGAGCTGGCACCGGGAGGGCGCGGGGACAGCACGTGGGGGACCCTAGGGACCGGGGCAGGGGGGGCGGCGGGGCTGTACCTCCCCGTTGGCATCGCAAGCTGTGTGCGTGTAGAAGTAATCCTTGTCCGTGCAGGGCGGCCGCACCTTGCAGGACGCGGAGCCTTGCTCTGCCGGGCGGTGACAGCGGTGAGGTCCCGGGGGGCACCCCAGGATGTCCTCCATGTCCCCGCGGGGACATCCCTCGGAGCGTCCCCCCGGCCATCCCCGAGCATCTCCGGGGCTGCGGGGGCAGCGGGGACGGGGACACGCGGCTCTCACCCGCGTAGGTGGCCGGCTCGCAGGGCTGGCAGGCGGTGGCGCCTTTGCTGGAGAAGGTGTTGGCGGGGCAGAGCTGGCAGAAGGAGGAGCCGGCGGCGGCGGCGTAGGTGCCGGGTTTGCAGGGAAAGCACTCGGAGGTGTAGGCGACTCCTGGCAGCAGGAAGGTGCTCAGGGTCGGGGGGGTGGGGGGGGGCGCACAGCGGGAGCCCCCCACCCTGCGCCCACCTACCTGTGATCCCGATGTTCCTCACCAGCACGGGCTTGGGGACCTTGGACCACACGGAGAAAGCCGTGGTCCTCCAGTAGAGCACGTTGTTGCCGCGGCTCAGCTCCACCTGCGAGCGGCAAGGGAGGGGTGGGAGCGGGGGGATCCCAGGGATGGGGAGGGGCTGGAACCCACCGGGGGGGTCACGGCACCCACCCCTGTCTGCCTCCACCGACCCTCCCCTTTGTGCCCTCGGAGAGCATCTCCCTGTGCTGGGGTGACAAGGGACCTGCGAGAGGTGACAAATGACCCCCGGGGGGCTGCGGCGAGGGACCCTTCAGGGGGGCTGTGACGAGGACCCTGGGTGGGAGCCCTGGGGGGCTTCCCCAAGGGGCTGCGCCGTGGATCCCCCCCGTGCCACCTCCGGCCCCCACGCTCACGCTGTGGAACTCCCAGCCCTTCTCCGTGGTCCGCATCCAGCGCGACTCCTCCACCGTGGGCTGGCACTGGTCGTTCTGCACCTGCGGGGACAGGGACGGCGTCGCGAGGGGGACACCCCCTGGGAACCCGGGAGCCCTGCCCTGCGCCCGGCGCCTACAAAGAACTCGAAGACGATGCTGCTGTCGGGGTAGATGTACTCGAAGGAGACGGTGCCCGACTGCTTCAGGTTGACGGCATACATGAGGGTGGCCGTGCACTCGTCCGTGTTGGAGGCGATGTAGTCACCCAGCGGCACCCACGTCGACCTGGGGCAGGTGACACAGGGCGGCACGGGGTGACACAGGCTCCGTCCCCGGGGCATCTCGAGGTCTGAACCTTGCCGTGGCCGGGATGCTGGGAAAAGGGCGGTGGGGACAGGTGACAGCCCTGGGCGGCCCAGGGAAGCAAAATGCGACACAGGGCACAGCACAAGAAAGCCCAGGGATGGAACAGCAGAAGGTGCTGCTGTTGCACCTGCAGGGTGCCGAGGAGGCAACGAGTTTTAGGGGTGTGCAAAAGGGCTGGGGGAAATCCAGCACCGGGTAGCTCCGCATGCTGGGGAGAACCCAGGGGACGTCACAGCGCGGTGACAAGGGGACGTCCCCCTGCCAGCCCGCCCCTGGCGCTGCCCCGACCGAGTGGGCTGAGACGCGGGTGGGCTGCGGGAGGGGGATCCTGCAGCGCCGGGACCGCGGGTGAATAATTAAAGGCTGCTGGAAGTAGGTTACATTTGCAAGCTGCATCGACGCTGCGGCGCGTGGCGGGCGCAGGCTGCTGGCACGGCGGGGCTCGACGGCTGCCGCCGGCGCTGATCAAAGGCCCGCGGTGGAAAACAAAGGCGCCGGCTCGTGCGGCAGCAGCGGGGAGGGCCCCGGGCAGCAGCACCCTCCGTGACGGGGGCTGCGGACGGGTCCTACCGTGGGGCTGCGGCGAGCCAGGACAGGGTGGGACGAGGCTGCTGGGATGCCCCCTCCCCGTGGCTGGGCTGCTTTGGGGCTGCCAGGGATGGGCAAGGAGGGAGCAGGGGGGGCAATTTTCCATGCGTGGACGTGTCCCGAGCACGCTGCAGCCCCCCGGGTGTCGGTACCCGGGCAGCAGCCGGGCAGGAAACCCCCAGCACGCGGCCGGGGCCACTCACGCCGTGCAGTTCTCCACCGTGTCGCCGAAGCTGTCGTCGATCTCCAGGTTGGTGGCGACGTTGGCGAAGCCGTGGGGCACCTCGTCCCACTCGTCGAAGCGCACGCCGGTGCCCAGCGAGTAGGTGCCCTCGGCGCAGGGCTTGCACGACTGCGCCTTCATGTCGAGGAACTCACCTGCCTTGCAGGAGAAAGCTGCCCGCGTGCAGGGGGGGCATCAGCGCCGCCGCTGCCCCCTCCCGCCGGCGCTGCTTTGGCTTCACCGCCCCCAGCTCTGCTTTCCCAGCGGGACCTTCCCCCCCCCCCGCCCCGTCCTGAGCATCCTGCACGGCCCCCAGCGGGAGGGAGGGCAGCCCCGGACGGGTGGCTTTGGCCGTGCCGCTGCCTTACAACGCAGCAAGTGGCAGCCGGGAAGGGACCCCGGGACGAAACGTGGTGCGGGCCAGGCAGAGCCCCCAACCCACCCTCCTCGGGGGGCTTCCGTCTGCCCCACGGCATCCCAGGGACGGCCCCGCCGCAGCCGTCCCCGTGCCGCACCGACGACTCCGTTAATGAGCGTTTATTGCTATGGAGCAGCTGGATCCTGCCGGCGCCTTTGAAGGCACCGCGTTGCCACCAGGCTTATGAGAAGCCGCGTTTCGGCTCGCAGCTGCTCCCCGGGAGGAAGGCTCAGCCTTGTCCCCCCCCACCCCTCCCCTTTCTGCTCCGCTTTTACCCCTGCTGATCATCCAAAGCCCCCCCCGCCGCTCCTGCACCCCAACCTTACAGCACTCGGTGCCCTTGACGGGGTCCGGCAGCCCGGTGCAGAGTCCCGGCGTGTGCGGCACGGCCACCCTCCACCGCGACCCCGCGCTGTCGCACGCCGTGTACTCGTAGTGGTACTCGGACTGGAAGAGAGAACGCACAGGAGAGCCGGGACCCCGTGGGGCCGGATCCCCCCCACGTGCCCACCCTGTTGCTCTGAACATTTCATTCCAGCTGCTGCAACGCCCCAAGCACGCCGCCTCGAGGAGCTCAACCGTGCCGGACTCTAGGGACCGACCGTGCACGTGGTGGGCAAGGATGCTGGGGACAGGGGGATGCTGGGGGCAGGGTTAGGCAGGACGACATCCCCCGGCCCTGACATCTTCCCCACAGGGTGCCAAACCCCCAGAGGGCTGTGGGGACAACCAGGCCACACACGTGTCCCCAGGCTGTCCCCAGGGGACGAGCCATCCCCAGCACGGCGAAGGCACCCGGCGCTGCCAGCCCCTCTGAGGGCAGCCACGGCACCAGCACCGCTCCGGTGCGGGGACGAGGGACAGTCGGTGCCATCACCGTGCCACCTCTGCAGCAGAGACCCCAAGGGCTGGGGGACCCCTGGCCCTGCTCCGGAGGCAGCCGGGCCCTGTTTGCCGTGGCGTGGCCACGGCACGCGTTGCTCATTAAACACGCTGCCGGATGCACCGTCCTGCTCGGGAGCCGCCCGGGCTGCAGCCGGGCACCGGGAGAGTGCGCAGGGATGGGGGCACAGGCGGGGGGGGGGGGGTTGGTAACACCCCCCGGGTGGATGCGCGGGGCTGCTGGAGCGCAGAGCGGCCGGCTGCATCTTCCCCGTTAGGAAATAAGCCGCCAGCTGCCTCCCAGCTGGGATTTGCTCAAGGCCGGGAGGAGGCGACGCTGGAGCCAGGCGGCACATTCAGTCCCCGAGGCCAGGTCCGGCCGCCCGGTGCTCACCGTGCCCATGGGCAGCTGGCGGGGGCGAGGCAGCGGCACCGCAGCCCCCCCCCGGCCCCTCTGGAGCACGGAGCCGCGGCTCGGTGCCGGCAGCAGACGCGGGAGCGCAGCAGGTTTGTGCGAAAACAAAGCTTTGATGTTTCCCATCAGCACGAGGCGGCGGTGGGGGGGATGCAGAGGTGCTGGCAGCCCCCAGCCCCCCCAGACTGGGCATAGAGGAGGTGCCTGTGGTGCTGCGGGGGCCGGTTCTTGGGGACACGGGGGTCCCCGTGGCCGCGGGCAGGACGGGGGCACCCTCACACCGCTCTGGGCAGCCCCGAGCAGAGAGCAAGCCCCGGGCATCCGAAGTCACACGTGCTCGAGGCTCTCTGGGGCTCGCACCTCGGTGTTTTCCTCTCCCCAAACTTTGCACACCCCCCCCGGGTCTCAGCGCACGGCCGGCAGCGTGAAGCTGTCAACAGCCGTGAGTCGCTCGCCTTCGCCCGCTGTGAGCTCATTAAAGCCAACTCCATCGACACAACTCAGCCCCGGGGCGGCCGCGCGGCGCTGAGGACCCCAGGTGCTGCCACGAGCCCTTCCCAGCGAGCGATGCCCAACCGGCAGGGACAGGCAAGGGGACAAGGGACAGTGGCAGGGGACAGGACCTTGTTGGGAGCAGCCCCCCCCCCGGCGCCAGCGCTGGCTGCAGCCCATTGTTTCCAGCTCTGGGCCATGGAACAAAAAAAATAAATAAATAAAAAATCGGATCACAGCAAAAAATAATGGCCCAGATGAAAAGCAGCCGCTGGAGCGGGGGGGGGGGAGCACACGGGGCAGGGAGCCCCCCCCGGCAGGTGCCCTGTGCTGGGTCGAAAGGCAAAGAGCTGCCAGGTGTGGAGGGAGATGTGGGGGCAGCGAGGGACGGCGCTGCTGGGGCTGGAGCTGGGGGCAGCCGGGGGCAGCCCAACGGCCCCCCCCAGAAGGTCCCCGCGCCCGGCACCTCCCCGAGCTCACCTGTGCAGGACGCTTTGTGCCGGCCGGACCCGAGATAAGAGCCATGCCGTGACCGCCTGCCGGCCTGGGAAAGGCGCACGGGCGAGGGGACGCGCGCCCCGCTGCCACCGACCCCGCGGGGCAGGGCTGGGGACCCCCGCTGGCGTCCCCCCGGGGTGGGCAGCGATGGGGGCACCGGGCTCCGACGGGGACAGCCCCAGAGCCCCCCCCCGGCAGCGGAGCCCCAGCCGGGCTCTGTCCCCAAGGTCCCCGCCGGTGTCACCCGTTAACCCCCGCGGTGACAGCTGGCAGCGGCCCGGAGCCGCCCGGTCCCGCACCGGGACCCGCTCAGCCCCGCGGCCCCGGCCACGCGTGGGGCACGGCGACAGCCCGTTACAGCCCCCAGCCCCGTCCCCACGGCACCGGCGCCCCCCCCCCCGCCGGTACCTCCTTGCAGACGTGCAGCCGCTCCCCGGCGCGGCCCGGCGGCACGGCGGCGGCGGCCACGCACAGCGCCAGCAGCACCCGCCGGGCCCCGGCCCCGGTCCCGGTCCCGGCCATGGCGCAGCGGCGGCGGCGGCGGCAGCGCTCGGCCCCGTGCGGGCACCGGCCCCGCGGCCCCGCCCCCCGCCAACGGCCCCGCGCGCGCACCTGCCGCCACCTGCACCGCCCCCGCCCCGCCCCCGGCACCGGGCACCGGCACCGGGCCTCGCCCCCCGGGGCATCGCTCCCTCCCCCCCCCCGGGAGCGGCACCGGCACCGGGCATCGTCGCCCCCCGGGAGCCCGGTCCCGGGCATCACCCCCCGCGCCCTCCCTCCCCCCCCCCCCGGTCTCCCCGTGTCATCCCCGCCGTGTGCCCCCGCCCCCCCCCCCCCCAGCACCGGGCATCCCCTGTAACGGCCCCGCCCTCGCAGCCGTTACCGGGCAACGGCCGCGGCCAGCACCGGCCCCGCCATGGCGGGCGGCGGCGCCGCGTCCCCGCCGGGCCCCCCCCGGCCTTGGAGCCGCCTCCACGCCACGCCCGCGCGGTGCACCCGGGACCACGGGTGAGTGCCCGGTGTGTGCCCCCCCCCCCCCCCCCCGCTACCGCCCCCGGTGCGGCGGCTGAGCCCCTGTCCCCGTGCAGGGCCCCCCGGCAGCCGCAGCGGCCCCCGGAGCCCTCCCCGCGGTGCTGGGTGAGCCCCAAGAAGGAGTCGGTGCACAGCATCCAGGGGGGCATCGGTACGGGGGGTACCGGGACGGGGCGGGGGGTACCGGGACGGGGCGGGCAGCACGGGGGCGGGGCGGTTGCGGGGGGGGGGGGCGGAACCGGGACGGGGCGGTTGCGGGGGGGGGGGGGCGGTAACCGGCTGCCGGGGGTGCCGCGGTGCCCCCGCCCCGGTTGCGGGGGGGGTACGTGGGGGCCGCCCCGGTGCCGCCGCGATCCGCCGCCCGTCCCCCCGTAGAGTGCCCGCACAGCGCGGCCACCAACAGCGGCTACTCGCGCAAGGCGGACGGCGGCTTCTTCTCCCCGTAGCGGCCCCCCCCCCCCCCCCCCCCCAAATAAAGGCCCGAGCGGCCCGGTGCCGGCGGGGCGGATCAGAATCGCGGCGCGCTCAGGGGCCGGCGGCGGGGCCAGGCCTCGCCTATCTGATCGACTCATCCCGCCCGCCCGCCGCACAGCGCCCGGGGGCTTCGCGGCGCGGCTCTTCTCATCTCGGCCGGGGGCCGATCAAATAAGATCAACGTGTAGGGAGCGGCGGCACGCGCGCACCCCACGCGCGCACACACTCACGCCCCTCTCACACCCCCACGCACCCCCACCCGCACACACTCGCGCTGCCGCCGCTCTGCGCGCGGCCCCGCCCTTCCCCGCCCTTTTATAGCCTTCCCCCCCGCGCGGGGCACGCCGGGTAGCGGGGAGGCCCCGCCCCTCCGCCGCGCGCCGCCTGGCGGCGGGAGGACCGCAATGCCCCGCCCTTTCCGCGAAGCCCCGCCCCTTCCGCGATGCACCAGACTGAGCCCCGCCCCCTCCCAGGAAGCCCCGCCCCCTCCATAAGAGCCCCGCCCCTTTCGCGGAGCCCCTCCGACTGAACCCCGCCCCCTCCGTCTTAGCCCCGCCCCCTCCATAAGAGCCCCGCCCCCTCCCAGGAAGCCCCGCCCCATTCGCGGAGCCCCTCCGGCTGAGCCCCGCCCCCTCCGCCTTAGCCCCGCCCCTCCCCGAAGCCCCGCCCCCAGCCCCTCCCAAGCAGAGCCCGGCGGGCAGCTCGGTGCTTTATTGGCCCGGGCCCCGCCGCACCGGGAGCCCCCCGCGCCCCCCCGCGCCCCCCCCGGCGCCGCGGGACCCCCCCGGCCGTGGGGAGGGGCCGGCGGCACCGGGGGCTGCGTCCTGCCCGGGAGGGGGCCGAGCCCCCCCGGCCCCGGGCGGCGAAACGGCGACACCGGCAGCGGGAGGGGACCGGGAGGGGGCGCGGGGGGCGCGGGGGGCTTCACTTGAGGGCCAGGACGTAGAACGCCATCAGGACGCAGGACACCGACACGGCCGCGTGCAGCCGGGTGCCGATCACGGCAGCTGTGGGGGGGGGAGAGATGGGCACGACCCCAACGCCCCCGGCCCGGACCCCAACGCCCCCAGCACGACCCCAACGCCCCCAGCCCGGACCCCAACGCCCCCAGCCCGGACCCCAACGCCCCCAAGCCCCCACCCCAACGCCACCGTCCCCACCCCGTGCCCCCAAGCCCAGCCCCACACGTTCCCGTCGGGACCCCAGCACCACCGCCCCGAGCCCACGGAGCAGCCCCCCAGCGTCCTCCCCCCATGCCCCGTGTCCCCGACCCAGCCCCCGACGCCACCGTCCCCATCCCATGCCCCACCGCACCCACCCGCGTTCCCGGCCAGGAACCCCGTGCCCCCAAACCCAGCCCCCAGTGTCCCCATCCCGGCCACCACATCCCTGTCCCGGACCCCAATGCCACTGTCCCCACGCTGTGCCCACAGCCCAGCCCGCAGTGACCCCATCCTGGAGCCCCACGTCCCCATCCCAGCCCCATGTCCCTGCCCCGCGTCCCCATCCCAGACCCCAACGCCACCGTCCCCATCCCAGCCCCGTGTCCCCATCCTGGTCCCCGTGTCCCCGTCTCCCCACCCCAGGCCCTGTGTCCCTGTCTCACGCCCCAACGCCGCCGTTCCCATCCCGCACCCACAGCCCAGCTCCCAGCGCCCCCATCCCGGACACCCCATCCCCACATCCCCGCCCCAGCTCCGTGTGCCCGCCCTGGTCTCACGTCCCCACTGCAGCCCCACGTCCCCAGCACACAGCCCCCTGTCCCCACATCCCCGCTGCCGCCCCACATCCCCGTGCCGTGCCCCCAGCCCAGAGCCCCTGTCCCCTATCCCCCATCCCCAATCCACATCCCAGAGCCCCGTGTCCCCATGCCAGAACCCCACGTCCCCAGATGTCCCCCCTGCAGCCCCGTGTTCCCATTCCATGCTCCCAGCCCCATGTCCCCGCTGCAGCCCCGTGTCCCCGTGTCAGCACCTCATGTCCCCAGATGTCCCCGTGCCAGCCCTGTGTCCCCAGCCCACGTCCCCATCCCGGAGCCCCGTGTCCCCATGTCAGAACCCCACATCCCCAAATGAGCCCCCTGCAGCCCCACGCCCCCCTGCAGCCCCACGTCCCCATCCTGTAGCCCTGCGTCCCCTATCCCATGTCCCCAACCCCACGTCCCCATCCCGGAGCCCCGTGTCCCCATGCCAGAACCCCATGTCCCCAGGTATCCCCCCTGCAGCCCCATGTCCCCTATCCCATGTCCCTGGCCCCACATCCCCATCCCAGAGCCCCGTGTCCCCATGCCAGAACCCCACGTCCCCAGATGTCCCCCCTGCAGCCCCGTGTTCCCATTCCATGCCCCCAGCCCCATGTCCCCATGCCGGAGCCCCATGTCCCATGTCAAAACCCCACACCCCCAAATGTCCCCACCCCGGCCCCACGCCCCCCCCTGCAGCCCCGTGTCCCCATCCCAGCCCCACGTCCCCACCCCCCCATCGCAGCCCCGTGTCCCCAGCCCCTGTCCCTTATCCCACGCCCCCCTCCCAGCCCCACGTCCCCAGGTGTCCCCGTCCCAGCCCCACGCCCCCCCCCGCAGCCCCGTGTCCCCATCCCACGCCCCCAGCCCCGTGTCCCCATCCTGGAGCCCCGTGTCCCCTATCCCATGCCCCCATCCCACGCCCCCAGCCCCGTGTCCCCATGTCAGAGCCCCACATCCCCAAATGCCCCCCCTGCGGCCCCACGCCCCCCCCGCAGCCCTGTGTCCCCCATCCCACGCCCCCAGCCCCACGCCCCCCCCTGCAGCCCCGTGTCCCCCATCCCATGCCCCCAGCCCCGTGTCCCCATCCCGGAGCCCCGTGTCCCCATGTCAGAGCCCCACGTCCCCAAATGCCCCCACCCCGGCCCCACGCCCCCCCCGCAGCCCCGCGTCCCCATCCCACGCCCCCAGCCCCCCGTCCCCGTGCCCCCCCCCGCAGCCCCGCGTCCCCATCCCAGAGCCCCGCGTCCCCGTGCCCGCCCCGTTACCCCCCCCAGCGCCACGTCCCCCCGTCCCCCCCCCCGGCCCCAGCCCCCCCCCCGCACCCTTGTAGCAGACGCCGCCGAGCCCCCTCCTCTCGCCGTGCAGCCAGGCGCGGAGCCGCGGCACCTTCCGCAGGTAGGCGCAGGTGCACACCAGGAGCAGCCCGAACACCAGCAGCCCGTCCAGCGAGTACACTGCGGGGCACGGCTGCGTCCCGGCACCGCCACCGGGCACCGCCACCGGCACCGGCACCGGCACGGGGCCCCCCCCGCCGCCCGCCCTCCCCCCCCCGCCGCTCACCGTTGGTCATGGCGGCCCCGCGGCCCTGCCTCAGCGCCGCCCCGGCCCCGCGCGCTCTGCGCATGCGCGCGGCCGACGCCCCGCCGGAAGCGAGCGGCGCGGCCCCGCGGCTCCAGCGGGCAGCGGGAGCGCGCCCCCGTTGTGCCCACCCACACCCCCCCCTCCCGGTCACCCCCCCCCCGCAGCACCGTGAGGCAGCCCCGGGGCGGCCCCAACCCCCCCCTCCCCCCCCGGTGGCCCCGAGCGCTGCCCCCCGGGGACAGGACGGGCCCCGCGGGCGGCCCCGGTACCGAGCCCAGCACCGGGGCAGCGCGGGGCGGCTGCGGGGGGGCGCGGCCGGGACCCTCCGGCCCTGAGCAGCAGCTGCGGAAACGGCTCCGGAGGGCCGAGGAGGCCTGTGCCGGCCCCTGACCCCCGCCTGCCTCGCCCAGCCCTCTGTGCCTCCACCCAGTCCTGCATTCACACCGCCTGCCTCCGTCCATCTGTCCGTCCGTTCATCCGTCCGTCTGTCCATCTGTCTGTCCATCTGTCTGTCCATCCGTCCATCCACCCGCCCGCACACCCATCCACCCATCTGTCCATCCATTCATCCATCCACCCATTCATCCACCCATCATTCCTTCCTTCCTCCCTCCCTCCACCCCTCCACCCATCCACCCACCCACCCATCCCTCCCTCCCTCCATCCCTCCCTCCATCCCTCCCTCCATCCCTCCCTCCATCCCTCCCTCCATCCCTCCATCCATCCCTCCCTCCATCCCTCCATCCATCCCTCCCTCCATCCCTCCCTCCATCCCTCCATCCATCCCTCCCTCCATCCCTCCCTCCATCCATCCCTCCATCCATCCCTCCATCCCTCCCTCCATCCCTCCCTCCATCCCTCCATCCATCCCTCCCTCCATCCCTCCCTCCATCCCTCCATCCATCCCTCCCTCCATCCCTCCCTCCATCCATCCCTCCCTCCATCCCTCCCTCCATCCATCCATCCATCCATCCCTCCATCCCTCCCTCCATCCCTCCCTCCATCCATCCATCCATCCCTCCCTCCATCCCTCCCTCCATCCCTCCCTCCATCCCTCCCTCCATCCCTCCCTCCATCCCTCCCTCCATCCCTCCCTCCATCCCTCCCTCCATCCCTCCCTCCATCCCTCCATCCATCCCTCCCTCCATCCCTCCCTCCATCCATCCCTCCCTCCATCCATCCATCCATCCCTCCCTCCATCCATCCCTCCATCCCTCCATCCATCCCTCCCTCCATCCCTCCATCCATCCCTCCCTCCATCCATCCCTCCATCCCTCCATCCATCCATCCATTCCTCCACCCACCCACCCACCTGTCCATCTGTCCATCCCTCCATCCATCCCTCCGTCCATCCACGCACCCACCCATCCACCCACCCATCCATCCATCCCTCCCTCCCTCCATCCATCCACCCCCCCCCACCCATCCCTTCCTCCCCCCCCCACCCCCCCACCCCCCCTTTCCTTCTCCCCCCCACCTCCCCCATCCGTGCACCCCCCCCCACTCCCGCCGCTCACCGCCCCGCAGATGGGGACGGCTGGAGGAGGCCGCACGGCGGCGATGGGGGGGGGAGGCCAGGCCACGGGGGCGGCCGGGCGACGGCCGGGCTGCCGGGACGGGGGCCGAGGGGAGCCCCGGGGGGGCAGGACCCGGGGGATGGCCGAGGGAGGCCGCACGGCTCGAGGGGAGGTTAAGGGAGGCAGAGTCATGGGGACAGCAGAGCCTCAGAAGAGGAAGGTGACAGCACCGGGCGCCCGGCAGAGCAGCTCGTGGAGCGGCTGCAGGGTGTCCCCTGGGTGGGGGTCACCCTCCTGGGTGCCCCCCGGCCCCGCTCCCATCCCCGGCCCCTCTCGGGTCGGGGTTTGGGGCTGCGGCACGGGGCTGCGGGTGTTCGTGGCCGTCGGGCGCAGGAGGCCTCGCGCGCGGGGTCGGTCCCTCTCCTCCCCTCCTCCCCCGTGCCACCGGGGCTCCGCGGTGCTCCCACGGCCCCGTCCCGTCCCCGCACCCCCGGTGTTGTCATTCCAGGAGCGCTTGTGGCCGTGGGCGGCCGCGGGCATCGCTTCTCGGTGCCCCCCGCGCTGAGAACCAGAGCGCCCGGGGCAGGAATGAGCTGGCAGGGCCGGGGCGCGGGCGCTGGCTCCCACCGCAGCCCTGCACCTGCTGCTGTGCATCTGGAATAAACACACGAAACCAAGGCTTTTGTGCAGTTTTTGCTAACCAGACGCGTCTGGGAAGGGGATGTGGAGGTTTGAGCGCGATGGAGCCGGGGCTGCTGCTCGGCGCTCCCCGGGGCTGAGGAACGGGGCCGGGGCCGGCGCTGCCGGGGCTTTGCCCGTCCCCGCGGGCATGGAGCCGTCCCGCACCCTCCTCCCGGGGCTCGCTCTGCTCTGGCTGTTTTTCTCGTTGTTTTTCTGTTTCCAAAATTAACTGCGGCTCACCTCGTGCCCGCCGGCACCCTTCCACCCCGCGGACCCTGCCCCGTACGAAAGGAAGTGCGGAAGCCTGTTTTGAGCAGAGCTCAGATCAACAACCCGACCGCCGGGCACCGCCGGCACCACCCAGGCACAGGGGGGGCACCCGGGGCTCGGCCACCCCCATGGCTCCCGAGGCCACCGAGGAGCCGGAGGCTTCGGCCGACTACGAGTACCTGGCAGGCAGCAACGCCACGGGGAGCCCGGAGCAGCTCTTCACGACGGTCTTCATCCCCGTCCTCTACTCCTTCATCTTCCTCCTCGGCTTCGCGGGGAACCTCTTCGTCATCGCGCTGCTGGCCAAGAGGAGCGGCGGCAGGAGGGCGGTGGACACCTTCGTGCTCAACCTGGCCGTGGCCGACGTCGTCTTCGTCTGCACCCTGCCCCTCTGGGTGGCGGCGGGGGCGCGGGGCAACCGGTGGCTGCTCGGGGAAGGGCTCTGCAAGGCGAGCAGCTACGCCATCAGCGTCAACCGCTGCTCCAGCATCCTCTTCCTCACCGCGCTCAGCGTGGAGCGCTACCTGGTCATCTGGAAGGTGCTGGACACCAGGCGGGCGGGCTCCAGGAGGCACGTCCTGCTCGCCTGCGGGCTGATCTGGGCCGTCTCCCTCCTGCTGGGCGCGCCGGCGCTGTGGTACCGGCGGCTGGACGGGGACGACTGCTGGGACGAGGATGGGGAGGACTTCAGCCTGGCCATGGTCTTCCTCACCTTCCTCCTGCCCCTGGGGGTCATCTCGTTCTGCTACTGCTCCATCTACTGCCGCCTGCAGCGGCACGTGCGGCTGGGCAGGGGCGTGCGGCGCTCCCACCGCGCCATCGTCGCCATCGTCGCGGCCTTCGTCTGCTCCTGGCTGCCCCTCAATGCCTGCAAGGTGCTCCTCTTCCTCCTGGCCAAGGGGACGCTGGCGCTGCCGGCGGGGCAGGAGGGGACCCTGCGCTGGGTGGTGGCCGCCAGCACCTGCCTGGCCTTCGCCAACAGCTGCGTCAACCCCCTCATCTACGCCCTGATGGACCCGCGCCTCCGCTGCCCGCCCCCCCTCGGTGCCAGGGCCCCCCCCTCCACCACCGCCTCCAGCCCCTCGCCCGGCAGCGGGACCAAGCCCCCCCCGGCCCCCAGCTCCCGGCCAGGCACGTAAGGGGGGACGGGGACGCGAACGCAGCTGGGCTGGGGGGGGGGGGGGGGGTTGCTGTCGATACAGAGCCGGGGGGGTGCTCGGGTGCTTCGGCAAAGCGGTCGCTGAGGTTTGTCCCCTCCCGGGGGGAGCCCCGGTGCCCCAGCGGTGATTCCAGCCCCCCCTCCGAGCATTACGCTCACCCGTGCCAAAGGGGTCCCCGAGGGGCAGCTCCCGGCCGCGCCGTCCCGTCCCGTCCCGTCCCGGTTTCTGCGCCCTCCCGGTGCGGCCGCGCTGGCAGCGAGCGAGGTCCCGCCGAGCAGGCACCGCCGCACGGACGCTGCCCAGCGCGGAGCTGAACGGGACGGCTCCGGTTGCTTCTGGTCTTACAGCAAACGAATACAGATGTAGGCGTACCTCCGGAGCTGTCGGTCGTGGCGTTCTTTCTCACAGCCTGCCTGGGGAATAAAGCTGCCGCGGGGCCGAGCTGGGCCACGCTGAGCCGTGGGCCATGGTGCGTCCCCAGGCGCCGGGGACAGCCCCGTGCCCTCCCAGCGGAGCCCTGAGCCATTTCTCTTCAAATTCACCCTTTTTTTGGCGCGGGGCCCCACGCGCCAGGTCTCAGCCCCGCTCTTTGCTCAGTTCCTCCGCGGGGACCACCACGCGCTCCCCCCGGGGCTGAGGGTGCTGCAGCGGGGGGGGGGGGGGGTCCCGCCTGTCCCCGTCCCCGCAGCCCGTGGCACCTGCCAGTGGCTGAGGCACACTTTCCACCACCTGCCCCATGCAGCGGCGCAGGATGTGGCTGACTCCCCCGTGCCAGCCGCCCTGATTCATCTCACACCGCGCCGGCAGCCGCGGCCCTGCCGTTCCCACGGCCTGGCACAGCTTGGCATGGCATGGCACAGCATGGCACGGCACAGCATGGCATGGCACTGCCTGGCATGGCGCAGCACAGCACAGCCCGGTACAGCACAGCAAGACACAGCTCACGCTGCCCCTCACCCTTCCCCTTTCCTTCTCCCTTCCCATCCCCATCCCTGCCCCTGCCCGAGGAGGAGGAGGAGGGTCAGTGCTTCCTCCCATGAGGCAGAAGGGCCCTGGGGGCAGAGGCAGGGGGATGGGGACAAGGGCAGGCCAGCAGGACCTGCGGGGCTCCCCGGCACCCAGCGGGTCCCTGTGCAGGAAGGGACAGGGACGGCGGTGGCCGCGCTGCGGTCCCGGGGTGGGTCCCTGTCCCCGAGCACTTTGGGGACCCCGGGGGAGATGTCCCCAGCCGGGGGCCGTGGGCAGGGGTGGGGACGGTGCCACCGCACCGCGACCGGCCCGGTGCTGCTGCCCCCGGGATGGGGCCTTCACCCAGCACCGTGCCATGCCAAGCTGCGCCATGCCATGCCACACCGTGCCATGCCGTGCCATGCCGTGCCACACTCTTCCAAGCCATACTGCGACGTGCCACGCCATGCCAGGGTGCTCTGTGCCATGCTGCGCCACGCTCCCCCCCGCCACGCCGCGCCGCCCCACGCCGCGCCGAGCCGAGCCCCGCAGCGGGCAGGCCCCGCGGCGGCGGGGCCGGTGTTGCTCACCCGCTCCTCCCCTGCGTCTCAAGTCAAAACACGTCCCCACGGCCCGGGCGCAGCAGAGCCGCAGCGAGCGCCCGCGCCGACGGCCCCGCCGCGCCCAGGTAAGGCCGAGCCCCGGCCCTGGCTGAGCCCCGCGCCCACCGGGGATCCCGGCCCCTCCGCCACCCCCCAGCCAGCCCACCGAGCCCCGGCCCTGCCTCAGTTTCCCTGGGCGTTCACCAGCACGGCTCGTCCCGCCGGGGAAACTGAGGCACAGCGTGAGCCCCTGGCACCCCCCTGGCTGCTCCTGTCCCACCCGCTCTGCCCCAAGGGACGGGGACGCCGCGTTCGGGGCTGGGGGCAGGCTCCCACGTCCCGCGGCCACCCCCACCGCGGGAAATGCCTGCAGCCCAGACGGGAAAGAAATAAAAACTGGGAGAGGCACCCAGCGAAACCGGCCTGCGCCCCCGCCACCTTTGCCCCTGGGATGGGGCTCATCCCGGCAGCCCGCGCTGCCAGGCACGTGTTTGCACACCTTTGTTTATCGTAGGACCTACAGGAAGGCAAAGCAAACACGGCCTCGCCTTCCTCCCCCACCGGCGCGGCGGCCGTGGCGGAGCCGTAGGGGCGATGCTGCGGGCCGGGGGGAGCGCGGGGGGGGCAGCACCCGTGGGTGCTCACCGGGGGCTGGCGCGGGGACACGGCGTCTGCTCGCTGTCGCCCGCAGGGTGCGGCATGGAGGGCAGGGAGGAGGCGAGCGACACCGACAGCGGGATCATGCTGCACTCGGGTGAGCATGGGGGGGCCGGGGGGGTGGGCAAAGGGGTTCTGCACCCCAGGGTGCGATGGGTGCCCCCTCCCACAACCAGGGGCACGGCGGCGGTGTAAAAACTGCCACCAACACCCCCCCTTCCCCCCCCAGGGGACAAGGGGCTGTGCAGGAGCTGCTGGGGTCTGGGCGGGGAGGGCAGGAGGGAGTGGAATTTGCTGTTGGGAAATTTGGGGGTTCCCAGTCTGGAGGAGGGAGGGGGGCCGGGGGGGGGCTGGGGTCCGCGGCCGGCTCTGACTCAGCCGCGTTTCGCTGCGGGCTGGGCTGAGTCAGGGTGAAACCTGTCCCCCCCCCCCCGCTGGGAAACCACGGCCGCTCGCAGCGCAGCCGGCACCCATGGGCACAGCCGGCACCCGGCCCGCCACGGGGGTCGGGAGGGAGAACCGGGAACCGGGGCTGACGGGGAGGCGGGGGGGGGGAAACTGAGGCAGGGAGGCGGGGGGATCGGGCTGCGCCTCAGCCCGTCTGTCCGTCCGTCCATCCGTCCATCCGTCCATCCGTCCGTCCATCCGCCCAGGCCCCGGCAGCCCGGTGTCCCCACTGAAGGAGCTGGCGCAGCGGGTGCGGCGGCAGCAGCAGGCGCTGGAGGCGTGCGTGCAGGAGCTGCGGCGGCTCTGCCTGCGCGAGGCGGTGAGCGGGGCGCGGGGCGGCTGGGGGGGGGGGGGGGCCCTGACACCCTCCCCACCCCCCCCCGGCCACCGCTCAGCGTCCCCGTGCCGTCCCCAGGAGCTGACGGGGACGCTGCCCCGCGAGTTCCCCCTGAAGGCCGGCGAGAAGCCCCCCAAGGTGCGGCGCAGGATCGGTGCCGCTTTCAAGCTGGACGAGACCCTGGTGCTGCGCGGGGCGGTGAGGGGCGACCGGGGGCGCAAAGCGGGGGGGGCGGGGGGGGGCTTCACGGGTGGGGGGGTGACCCACAAAGGGGCAGGCGGTGACCGGGGGACCCCTCGCCGCCCTGTCCCACGGGTGGTGCGCTGCTCCTCGGGGTGCGGGGGGGCCACGCGCCCGTCCCAATGACGAAGGCGAAGCCGCCCCTCGGCGCGCGAGCGGCCGCGGGCTCGCGTGGCTCTGGGGTACGGGGTGTGGGGGGGTGCGGGGGTGCCGAGCGTCCCCTCCGTCCCCAGGACCCGCTGAGCGCCCTGGAGCGGGACCTGGCGCTGCAGCTGCAGATCGCCAAGGCCGCCCACCGCCTGTGCCGGGAGGAGAACATCAGCAAGCAGCTGCGCCGGAGGAGGAAGACGGCGGCGCTGAAGGAGGAGAAGAAGCTGAAGGAGCTGGAGAACACCCTCAGCCAGTGCCGCCTCCTGGCCGGCCGCCGGCCCCTGCCCGCCAGCGGCTCCGGGGGTGCTCAGGGTGAGGCCGGGGGTGCTTCGGTTAAGGAGGGGGGGGGGGTCAGGAACTGATTCATTTGTGTGGATCCCGATGCACCGTCCCTGCTGCGTGCACCCCGCAGTGCTCCCCCCGTGGGTGCACCCCAACCCTTCGTCCCCACGGGCTGCTTGCTGGCACCCCGTCCCCAGGGGTCATGCCCCACTGGATGCACCCCGATCTCCCACACCGATATGCTGAGCGCACCCCGATACGCCTTCCCCCGTGGGTGCACCCCAAAGCCCCGTCCCTGATGGCGGCACCTCATGGCTGCACCCCAAAACGCCATCCGTGGTGCAGGCACCCCGGCGTGCCCTCCCCACGGGGAATTCACCCCAATACCACCCCCCCCAGCGACTGCGCCCTTGTGAACGCGCCCCAAACCTTCATCCGTGGTGGATGCGCCCTTAGGGAAGCACCCCAACACCCCCCCCCCCCCCAAGTGGCTGCACCCCGCTGTGCTCCCCCAGTGACTGCAGCCTGGCGAGCGCACCCCAACCCTGCGTCCGCGGCGGGTGCCGGCAGCAGCCTGGGCAGGGCTGGGAGCTGCCCCGAGCGCCACGGCTCGGCTGAGCCGGCCCGGCCGGTCCCACCACCGGCCCCGAGCGTGTCGGGACAGGCGGGCACGGGAGGGGAGCGGGGGCCCACGGGGACGCGCTGGGTGGCGGCGGGTGGCGGGGCCGTGGGAGCGCGGGGCCGCTGCCAGCCCCGGGGCCAGCAGCCGGTGCCAGCCCCCGGTGCCAGCCCCCGGTGCCAGCACCCGGTGCCACCGCTGTCCCCTGCCCCGCAGAGCTCAGCGCCTCGGACGAGAGCTCGCTGTCGGACGCTGTCCTGCTGGAGGAGGGTAAGGGGCCGTGGGTGGGGGGCACCGCGGAGCCCTGTCCCGTTCCCCCTCCCTCCACCCCAACCCTTTTTCTCTCCCGCAGAGGAGACGCAGCTGCCGGGATCTGGCACCCCACAGGGGTCCCCATCTCCGTCCCCGTCCCCATCCCCGCGGCCCCGTTCAGGCCCCGAGGAGCGCGCTGAGGCGGAGGGGCCGGGGCACCCACCCACACCTGCCGGCCCCTGGAGGGAGACCAGCCTCGACGGGCCCTACGAGAAGGCCAAGAAAGCCGGCGATGACCCTGGGGACAGCGAAACCTGGGGGGCCCGGTGCTGCCCCACGTCCCCACCCGCTGTCGCCACCGCCCCTGGCAGCCCTGACCTCGCAGCCTCGCTGGCGCCCAGGACCGCGGATGTCCCTCCGTACCGCTTCGTCCCCATCCGGACCCTGGTGCTGTGCCGGCAGGTGGGCTCCAGCGCCCCCAGCACCCCGGAGCCACCGAGCCGGCGGGGACAATCCCAGTCCCTGAGGTACGGCCCGCGCGCGGAGCGGGGACGAGGGTTCCTGGGAGGAGGATGGAGAGGGACAACCCCATGGGATGGTGGTTATAACCCCGTGGGGAGGGAGGAGAGAAACCCAGGGGAAGGAAGATGGAGGTAACCCCACGGGTAAGGAGGAGAGGGATAATCCCGTGGGGAGGATGGAGACAGAGCCATGGGGAAGAGGAGGAAAGAGACAGCCCCCTGGGAAGAAGGAAGTATCGCCTTGGGGAGGATGGAGCAAACCTGTGGGGAGAAGGACTGAGATAACCCCGCGGGGAGCCTGGTGGATACGATGCCACGGGGAGGCTGGAGATAACCCCGGGGGGAGGAGGATGGCGATAGACCCATGGGGAGGAAGATGGAGCTAAGCCCACGGGGAGCCAGCACCCCACGCCCTCCTGGCCTCCCTGTCCCGGGGGCAGGAGGAGCGGGGCAGGAGGCAGCCGCAGCCCTTGTGCCCGCAGGGTGGAGGCGCGCTGGGAGCCCGGCGAGCCGCGGGGCCGCAGCACCGCTCCCCGCCGCCGCCCCACGTACTACACGGTGACGGTGCCCACCTCCTGCTTGCCGGCCCCCGGCCCCACGCATCGCTCCGGCTCCGACGACAGCATCTCCGATGTCTCCAGCATCTCCCACGCCACCTCCCCGGGCAGCAGCAGCCCCGACGTCTCCTTCCAGCGCCCCCCAGCCCCGCCGCCCCTCGCCGAACCCGGTTACTACCCCCGGGGCGCCCCCCGGCTCCTGCCACCCCCCGGCCCCCCGGCTTTCCTCTACGAGCAGGATCTGGCCCCGCTGCGCTACCAGCGCCTGGTGCCCTCGCACAGCCGCATCGTGCGCACCCCGTCGCTCAAGGACTACGCGCCGGCGGGCGCCCGCGGGCTCTCCAAGGCGGCGGTGACGGAGGAGCTCAAGTCGTGGCACCAGCGCGCCCGGCTGCGGGGCGCCCGGCCCCACTCCCTCGACAGGCAGGGCGCCTTCCGGGGACCCCGCGGCGGGACCCCCCGTGACGGCCCCCCCATCCGTGGGGCCCCGCTGCGGGCTCAGGTAGGGCACGGGGCCGGGGTGGCGCAGGGAGCGGGGTGGGGACAGCGGGGGACAGGCGGGTGGGGGGCACCGCGGTGGCTGTCGCCTTGTGGGGACGCCCTGGGTGCTGCCCTGCGGGCGGGCGGGGGACGCGCGGTGTCACCCGGTGGTGGCACAGGGACAGGCGGCTGCGGTGGGGCAGGACCGGGGTCCTACGGGGGGCGCTGGGGCATGGCCAGGGTCCCGAGGTGCCCCTGAGGAAGTACCGGGGACCCATGAGGGTCCTTGGGGCAGGGCTGGGGACTCCCAAAGGTCCCTGGAAGAGGACTGGGGAAGATCTCCAGGCGAAGGACCTGGTCCTAAGGGGGGCCCTGGGGCAGGACAGGGGTCCCAGAAGGGTCCTTAGGGCAGAATCGGGGTCCTGTGGACAGCACCAAGGTCTCATGACCTGGTCTTGGGGCTGGGACTGAGGTCCTCAAGGCCCTTTGGGGCAGGACGAGGGGCCGCAGAAGGCCCCTATAGCCACCTCCGGGGTCCCACCAGCAGGACCTGGGTTCCCACGAGGGCAGGAGGGTCCCCGCAGACATTTTGGGGCCGCCTCACTCCCTTCCTCTCTGAGGCCCACGCGGGGCAGGTCAGGACTCGCCGCCGAGCCTCCGCCACCCCCGCAGCCCCCCCCATCCCACCCCGGGCCGTGCCCCCCAGGGCGCCATGGGGTGGGGTCCCGGCACCCACGGGCCCCTTCTCCCACGCAGGCGCCCCCGATCCGTGTCCTGCGGCGCTCCCCGGACGGCGTGCCCGTGCAGGTCTACGTGCCTGAGAACGGCGAGATCGTCACACAGGTGTGAGCGCGCCCCCCCCTGCCCGGGGGGGCACGGCCTGGCTGGCCCAGGGCTCTGGGGACAGGGGGACGGGGCCGTTCTGCCCCCCCCTCCACCCCCCCCCCCCCGGGCTTGGGGACATTGGGGGGGGAGGCATGGCTGCCCCCAGCACCCTGCGGTGCCCAGGGCTGGGACGGGGTGGCCGGGGCTGGCCCCCACCCGCTGTCCCGTGTCCCCTCACCAGTGACCCCAAGAGGGTCTGCGGTGCAAAGATGTTGTAATTCGGGCTTTTTTCTCTAATAAACGTGGTCATTTGGGATCTCCCCGCGGTCACTCCCATCCTTGACAGCCCCTCAGGATTTGTCCCCTCCATCCTCATGCTTGTCCCCGTCCCCGTCCCCATCCCATCCCTGTCCCCATCCCATCCCTGTCCCCATCCCCATCCCCATCCCCGTCCCCATCCGTCCCATCCCATCCCCATCCCCATCCCATCCCATCCCATCCTGTCCCCATCCCCATCCCCGTCCCCATC